>NC_136057.1:996757126-997392126 GCF_964261635.1 Lissotriton helveticus
GCAAAGTAACTCCATCGCAGCCACATCCTGTGCATGAGGCTAGCACCCAGTGACGGCCTTTCCTCTGCTTTCCCTTTCTAACCACCGAGACACCCCTTCGTTTCTTGGCACGTTTTTTGTTGTCGCCGAAGCGACCCGAGACCCGGACTCTGGTGCTTGCGGAACACTATGTCGAGGATCGAGTCTCTGACCAGGCCGCGAATCGACCGAACCAAGGAGATCTCGCTGAAGGTTGGTGGCTTTGAAAGGGAGGTTTATTTAGGGGGGCGCTGGTGTCGCTCGGTGTGTGTGGGGGGCGCTTGGGCTGCGCGCCAATCCTTTGTGCCCGGCGCAGATTTGGCGGTGCCACCCTGGTGGGTCATGCCTGCTCCTGTGTGGTTCTGATGACTTCGCCTGTGTCCGTGGCAGTTGCCCCCGGCTCGCTTTCATTGTGTGTTTCTAGCGCCAATAGCCGCATTATGGTAACTTCATAGCGCCTCATCACAGTTAAACTGATGCATTGCAGAGGTGCGTGTAAGCTGATCAGAGACCGGGTCCTGACAGGCTAGTCTGACAGGATAGCTCCTCGAGTCACATAGCTGTGTTGTGTTGGGGCCTCCCAAATAGCAGGTGGTTCTCGCCAAGTCACATGTGGTCCTCGTGGCCGTGATTGTGATCAACTTTTGAGACCCCGCAGCATATTCAGGGCGGCGCGGTGGGTTCATGCGCCTGCCACACGGGGCTGTGTGCGCCCTGCTGCTGCATCGTGACAGAACTGACCCAGTCTTTTTCCGTACCAGGGTTGATCAAAAGAGTCATGTGGGCAGCGCACCGGTCGCTGAACAGATGCATTACAGTTGGGGTTGTGATGTTCGCGGTGCATTTTCTTGGTGAATAATGTTCATGTGTTGAGTCCGCAGGGGGAGCTAGCCTGACTGTGGTTTCGGCAGCAGGGCTTGGGTTTTCCCGGGTGTACTGGGGGCGCCAGATCCGCAGTGCGAGTCGTGTTCATGAACACACAGGCTTCTGTGTTCAGGCACTCCAGGGGGGAGGGGGCTACAATGATGACATTGCCCGTGTTCGGCCGCAGCAACAGACGTCGATGTTCACCCCACCGCCCTATAACTTCGACACCAACGGGAAACACTACAGTTGTGTAGCTACTGTCGATAGCTCTAAAATTGCAAAAACGTGACAAACTTGGATACAGCTAACGTGTAGCGCTTGTGTCGAACTGGAACGTAAAAATGGTTGCGATGTTTGGCTAGTTTTGGCACATGGTGTGACATTTTACGTGGGTACGTTAACGCATTAAATTTCCCTACGTAGTTATTACTCAACCTACCGTTTGTCTATCATGTAGCGTTACTTGCTAGAGCTTTAAGTGGGATGAAAAAACTTAGGGTCTCTTAAAGGGGCGTGGTCAATGTAATTAAGGGCGTGGCTTACAACGCACTAGCTAAAAATCTGTGTTTAGCCCGACTTGTATTTTGCTGTTTCTGTCATTGCATACAGACACGATACAAGTATCCTCATATCTACAAGTCACGACTATTGGCTTTGTCAATGGTGGTTTATTGCATAAGATAAATAAGCAGCAACTATGGCTTGTATATAATATTGAAGAAGCTGCCACTTAAAGCCTGGTGACGCCACGAAGAGATCCCGAGAGAAAATTACCCTTTTTAAAGGATTCCCCCCTCAGCTGGCATGACGTCAGGCCCTAACTTATCCACTAGTGAGAAGTGATCACGCACACATGGATGTGGCTGCTGTCACTGCAGTCTGGGAAAAAAGCACCGCCTGTGCCAGGGCCTGATCGAGGCCTGTGTGTGTGTGTGTGACTGTGTGTGTGTGTGTGTGGCTCTGTGTGTGTGTGTGAGACTCTGTGCGTGTGTGACTATCTACTACTCACTCTATACTACTCTCCACTAATCAACACTACTCACTAACTACTATTGCCTACAACTTACTCCTACACTACTCTATACAAGTATGCTCTCTATTAATCAACTAGTCACTCTTCTAACATTTAACACATGCTAATACTCTCTACTACTCTCTAATGCTTAGCAATTGCAATTGTAAATGAAAATAACATCTATTTATCAGTTTAAAAAGAAACAATAAATGAAAAAAATAACATTTGCAATACCAATAGCTCTAACTTTAACAAAGACGAGACCATTGCATTGTAAATGCTTGTTGTTTTTTCACACATGTTGCACTGTGCCACATTTGACTACAAGCCATATTGCACAGCAACCCACGAAAACATTGACAGAGCCAATGGATCATGCATGGGCAAAACCTACTGGTTTTGTCAATGATTGTTATGATTTCCAGGCTCTGCGGTTAAACCTGGACTTCTTTCATAAAGATGTTATGCTGCAGCTGAGGTGCAGCTGACTATCAAAAATAAACCCTCAATACTTTTATTTATTTATTTTAAAGGTTTTATATAGCGCTGGCTAGACCCGGAGGTATCAGAGCGCTTTACATGAGCATCAGATCATTGTTACAGGTTACATCGTTACAAAGGTTACACAGTTATTAGAGCATGGCAACATAGTTACTTGTAAGGTCAAGATAAACAATAAGCACAGATACGTAAGAGGAAAAGCAGGTAAGGGGAAGCTTCAGGGGAGGGGGAAGGAGCTGGAGAAGTAGACAGGTAATGAAGGTGGGAAAGAGGAGGGGAGGGTGAAGGACATCGCATGGAAAGAGGAGGGGAAGGGCGTCGGGGACACAAACCGGTAGAAGAGTCAAAGCAACGTCCAAAGTCCAGTAAGCTGTGATTCCAGGGGAAGTGGTATCACTTCCCTATCTCTGTTGCGGGAGGCTCCCTTTACGCAGTGGAATCACTCAGAGGGGTCTCTAAGACTCCAAGGCCTACATACTGGATCCTTCCCCAAAAAGGGGAGAGGGAGTGCTTTGGAATGGGGTGCCATACCATACCTCAGCTGTGAGTGGCTCCCTTGGTGCAGTGGACTCTTTCAGCGGGTACACTGAGACTCCAGAGTATAAATATTGGATATTTCCCCAACAAGGGGAGAAAGAGTGCTTAGTCAAAGGGCACAAAGGACAGGGGGCTAGGCAGACTAGCAGCCAAGGTGAGAGATTCAGGGGAGAGTGCATAGGAGCTAGGAGCTATGAGCTAGGGAGGTAGACAAGGGAGAAAGAGTACTAAATGGGAACAAATTAAATTAATGAGTTGTTATATAGCGCTAGCTAGACCTGATGGAATCAGAGCACTTTACATGAGGGACAATAATGTTGCAAATTACATCAGTTAAAAGTTATATAAGTATCAAGAAAAGCATTTAAAGAACATTGGGGACAAGGTGGATGGAGCAGGAAGGGTAAGGGGAAAGGGTAAAGGGGTAGGAGGAAGACAGGACGTAGAGACAAGGGGAAAATCTGCCCAAGGTCTGGCTGGGTAGGTGACAGAAGCGAGGGGAGTCCACAACCCATCTTCTCTTTAGCTATATGGTAGCTCCGAGGGGCATCAGCCAAATCGCTAGGTCTCCACAGTCTGGGGTAAGTTCCTCAGGTTCCAAGTCCTGATGTGTAGGCAGGTTAGGGGATAGGTTCAAGGTATGGTCAATGTCCAATTGTTGTCGCAGGGAAGTAAAACAACGTGTAGGGGACCACTATGGAAGCTATCTTGGGGTCAGGGAGGGGACTGTACTGTACACTGGTACACTGGTGGCCAACCTAAGGTTAGGCATCAGGCAGTTAAAGTCAATATCCAGGACAGCGGCCGCCAGAAAATAACAAATCCAGCGTGCACACACCATCACACGCACAGACATGCACAAGCACACACCAATGTGAGCACACACTCTCATATGCGCACTGACGCACACAATCACATAGCCAGAAACGGATGTATGACGTTACAATGCAGGCTATTACAACGCCTGCCTTTACAACGCGGTTTTTACATCGCAAACCTTTACAACGCATAGCGCATAGAGGTGCTGGATAGTAAAAAGTTGAATTTTCTATTCCAACTCCAGTCCCCGTGGACACTAGGGAAGGTGTTGGTTAGAAAATTAAACTTATTCCCTATCCTAGAGCGCCCTCCAGCGCAATGCGTTGTAAGAGTTTGCGTTGTAATGACCGCGTTGTAATGGTAGTGCGTTGTAAAAGTTTCGTTGTAAAGGTTGTTCACCCCAGAAACATCCAAGAACACAAGCACATATAAAATCTCATGCTCTAATACAAAAACACCCAAATACATGTACACGCAAACACCATCACATACACAAACATGCACAAGCACACACAAATGCGCTCTATCTCATATACACGCAGACACGCACAAACGCACATACAGAAACTATCAAAAAAACACAAGCACACATACAATCACATGCTCCAGAACAAAAATACCCAAGGACGTACACACAAATACATTCACACACACACACCATCACACACACAGACATGCACAAGCACACAACAAATGTGTGCACACACTCTCATACGCAAACAGAGAGCGCACATTCAGAAACATCCACACACATAAAGAAACATCCACACGCACAAGCACACATACAATTCCATGCTCTAATACAAAAACACTCACATACATGCACACACCATCACACGCACAATCACAAGCACACATAGAATCACATGCTCTAATACAAAAACACCCAAATACATGTCAACACCATCACACGCACAGACATGCACAAGCACACACAAATGTGAACATAGTCTTTCATACACGCACAGGCGCACACACACACATGCGTCCGTGGGGAGGCTTAGATCAGCTCGTGCTGGCAGTCGAATGAGGGGCCTGGTGTAATTGTAGACTGAGGAGCGTTGCGGGTCACGCAGTCTTTCGCAAGGCACATGAGAGACTCGTGGCCCCCCTCTCCAGCATCAGCTCAGCTCTCCTTCCTGCAGAGATAGCGGGATTCTGACAATCCACTGGACACTCTTACAGCAAAGAGCATGGTTATCCAGCTCTGAATGAAGCGGTCGATCTGAATGGGATGAAGTCGATGTGAGCGGGATGAAGTCAATGTGAGCAGGATGAAGTCGATGTGAGCGGGAAGAAGAGATGACAGACTGGATATTGGCATATGGTGACATTCATCTAATCAGGCCATCAAGAAACTACACATAAATGTTGTACCATGTGGCAAGGAGGATTGACCCTCGAGGGACCAACACAGCATACGCAATGGTCGTGAAAAGTTGTGTTCTCTGTTTACCCTGTGTGTGATCCTGTAGAAACGAAGTGAATCCTTTGATAACTCAGCCATCAGTGCCAATGTTGAGAAGCTCCAGAGGGCCACAACCTGAAATGCTGCAGGCACATGGAGGAGATACACAAGCCTCACCTTTATTGAGGATGCAGAGTGAATTATCTATGGACTGAAGTGGGACAGCTTTTCTACTGCTACCTAGTGTCAAGTCTGACTGGTGGAGACTTAGCAGGCTGTTACAGGCTTAATGTTTCTTACTGGGCCACTACCTATTCCACACCTCCTTTACTTGTGCATAAAATCACCAATGGAGACAATAGTTATGAATAAAGGGTATGCTGCACCTACTTTTTTATCACTTAATGAACTTTTTAGGTCTACCTTGACAGGTCAATTATCTGTAGAACAACTGTCACTATGGGCCATATGTATCATTGAAATTCGCATTCCCAAAGGCCGAAATTCGCAGAATTTTGGCCTTTTCCGAATGCGAATTCGCAAAATGATATGTATGAAGGAAAATCCGATGCAAAATAAGGAATCGCAAAATTTGCGATTCCTTATTTTGCGATTGCATTTAAGGAATCGCAAATGTTGCGATTCCTTAAATGCAATGTAAGAAGGCAAAAAAATGTGCTAAATGGCCTTAAGGAATCGCAAATTACCACCAACTTCTAGTTGGTGGTAAGTTGCGAATTCCTTGAAAAATGCACATTTTTGCATTTTTCAAAGTGCCATGTGACGCACATGCATGTATGTGCACCACATGTGCACCTATGCTTATTTCAGGGGTGCAACAGGGTGTCCTTTGACCCCTGCACCCTTGAAATGATTCTCAATTTGCGATTCGCAAATTGCGAATCGCAAATTGAGAAAAAATTCCCATTCCTTCCTATGGGCCTCCTGGCCCATAGAAATGAATGGGAAAGTATTCCTTAATTGCGAATTCGCAATTTGCGGATTTGCAATTAAGGAATATCAAGAAATCGCTAAAAAATTGCGATTTTCTTGATTCATACCATTTTGCGATTCTGAAATAGCGATTTCTTAAAAATCGCTATTACAGAATCGCAAATTGGTTCCTTGATACATATGGCCCTTTATCTGTAAAATTAACATTCAGTCTGCTTTGAATGCAGCTAGGTGAGTATTACTCTCTCACTTCATTGTATTGGCTGATTGTGTATCATTCCACTTTCTACAGTACACTCAATCATCACACTGTTAACTGGTTGTATTATGCCTGAACAACGCATGCCTGTACCACGCAGTCTCAATGACGACCGTATCTTTACTATTTATGCCTTTACCATCTATGCCTTTACCACACAATTTTGTGGTAATGGCGTGATTGGTAAAGTGACATGTGCACCAAAGAACAGACCCTTGCCTCCTGCCTTACAAACTGTTCCTATTTCCCCTGCCCTGAGCCCTAAAAATTAACCCCACACCCAAAAAACTACCCCAACTACAGAGTCCCTCGCCCTGATCCCAAAAAACTGTCCCCTAATTCCCTAAAGTACCCCGACATAGCCCCCCTGCCCTGAGGCCTAGAACTGCCCCTACTCTCTAAACGGTCTCTTCCCCCTGCCCTGCGCCCTAAAAATTAACCCGATGCCCCAAAAACGACCTCAACCCCAGCCCCCCCGCCATGAGCCCTAAAAACAGTCCCCCACATCCTAAAAGTACCCTGAGCCAGGGCCTAAAACTGCCCCCAGCCCTTAAAACTGTCCCTTTTTCCCTGCCCGGCTGTGAGCCCTCAAAACAACCCCAGACCCCCTGCCCTGAGCCCTAAAAACTGTCCCTTACACCTGTTAAGTATCACGACCCAGCCCCCCACCCTGAGCCCTAAAACTGCCCCCTGCCCTAAAATCAACCTGACCCTCTCCTGAGCCCTAAAATCTACCCCACCCCAAAAAACGAATCCCGCCCCCAAGACCCCACCCCAGCCCCACTTACTTCACTGCGTCCTCTCCCGGTCCTCCCCTTCTTGTCTTCCTGGCCCACCGATCCACTCTGCAACTAGACCACGCATTGCCTTCACCACGCATATGTGTTGTTAAGGTATATGCGTGGTTAAGTCATGCATTATTCGGCTTGTGCGGAAATGGCATGCATGGCTGAGCCCACCTCTTGCATGCTCATGACAAGGTGAGCTCGTCATGAGGCACACTGGAGCTGTGCTCATGACAAGGTGAACTCGTCATGAGGCACACTGGAGCTGTGCTCATGACAAGGTGAACTCGTCATGTATAATGGGATTCAATAAATGTCAGCACAGGAGGGGAAAAGCCTTAGCAGCCAAGTGGTTAAGGCCGTTTCGCCTGTTGATCTCATTCTTTATCTCATATGTGCATTCTCTACTACAGGCCTGGCATTAATGTGCTTAACAGCCTCTGTGCATGCCTATGTTTATATGCATTATCATGCTAAAGGCAGACCAATTAGCTTTGACAATGCTTATGACATTTAACATTAACATCCATATGAATGCTTCTATGTTTTTCTATGTACTATTTTATTTTAATATCTTTCCCTGGTGGGAATATATAAGTAAGTCTCCCAGTTCTCTGTGTTTACAGATAAATACAGAGAGAAAACGATCTATTGTCCTCTCTGTATTTATTTTTAATATAGAAAATACAGGAAAAAGGTTTTCTTCTTGTAGATCTTCACTATTGTCAGTCATGCGTGCTAGAGCAGTAGCTGTGCAGACTGACCGGTAGGAAGTTAAAAAAAGAAAAAAGATTTCCTTACAAAGCTTAAGAAATTGCAGCGTACGGGCCATCATGCACAAAGTAGGGTTAGGCCCCCAGATGATTGCCAGGATCATGGCACCTTAACTTTCGCCTCAGGCCCAGGTCCAGGTTAATAGCCAACTTATGGGTCCTATCCATGTATACAGGGGCACCCTGTAGGGGTTCCTTATATCCCCCTGTTATTTGCGCTTGTCGTGGAGCCTCTTGCCATCATGATCTGCAAGTTCCCTGATATTACTGACATTGTTCTTGGTGGTATGGACCATAAAATAGCTCTGTTTGCGGATAATCTCCTACTCACACTGACCTGCCCACGATCCTCCCTACCTGCCCTTCATACGTTACTTCAGTCTTTCGAACTTGTCTCGGGCCTTAAAATCAACCATGCAAAATCGTGGGCCTTGAATCTTACAGTCCATGTATCTGAGATCCCCGTGCTTCTGTCTCTTGTCCCGTATCAATGGACTGCACACTCCATTCGGTACCTGGGTCTCAATCTGACTCTAAACCTTAACACATGGTCACAAGCCATTGGCAAGAATGTAAAAAGGCCGTCTTGGAGGATCTGCGGACGTGGAAATATCTCCCTCTTTCCTGGCTGGGCCGTCTGAAGGTCATTAAAATGTCGGTGCTCCCAAATATATTATATCTATTCTAGACTTTGCCCACACCTATTCCGCAACACCAAATCCAGAACCTTCAACACAAGCTTACTAACTTTATTTGGGGAGGGCAGCGGCTGCGCTTTTCTAATAAAATACTTATGCTACCGCAGGATAGGGGGGGCTGGCATGCCGTAACTTAATGGAGTATTATTGGGCTTCTCACCTTCATTTTATCTCAAGATGGGTTGCGAGGGAGAGCGAGAAGGTCTAGTTCCACATGGATACGGCGGGGGCCTGCAAACTCATATGGGATCTCGCCTTGCTTTCACGGGAGGCTTGGACGCGTAGCTCCTATATGGCCATACCAGCAAGGACTGTGCTGGAGATTTGGGACAAGCTAGCGCTATCCAGAGGCCTCACTTCTTTCCCGTCTCCTCACACTCCCATTGTTCGTAATTCACACTTTCCACCTGCCCTGCACCCACATTCTTTCATGGCCTGGTCAGACGGGGGGTGCCGGTCGTGCCGGGACATTTTCAAGGGAGACACCTTTAAATCCTTCGACCAATGCAAGCGGGATTTTCAGCTCTCCGAGGGGGCTGGGCTACAGTATCTCCAACTTCGGCAATGGGTGCAGGCGTCGTCTTCCACTCAGGGAGCCACTTGTCCTTTTAATCCATTTGAATGGCAGGTGCGTTCCTTTAACGAATCCAGAGGTCTGATATCTCGCACATATCAAGTTCTTCAACATGCCCCCGTCCTACTCCTCATACTTATCAGTCACGATGGCAGTCTGACGCTTCTGTCGATATCACACCTAAACAATGGGAACATCTATGGCGCGACATCCCAAGGGTTTTCCGCAGCATCTCTCAGAGGGAAACTGTATATAAGGTCATGACACAATGGTACTAAACTCCCACAAGTTACACAAAACGTTCCCCAACTCCTCCCCTGTTTGTTGGCGCTACACGAGCTCTAATGGAAATGTCCTTCTCATTTGGTGGCACTGCCCGCTTTTGACTGCTTACTGGAAGGAGGTCCTTAGTCACATCAAACAAGTGCTTGACTATCCATTGCCCGAACTCCCGACCACAGTCCTCTTAGGCCTTAAACCTGGAAACCTACTTGCCATGACGCACAGGAACTGGCACTTAAGTTTACACATGCTTGGCGCAGCCAAACAAACCATAGCATTATATTGGAAGAAGGCTGAAACACCTCCAGTGACCGTCTGTTTCACTCACTTGTGACATACTATGGCAATGGAGTTACTCACAGCGTGACTACAATTTCGTGCTACCAAATTTATTAAAATCTGACAACCATTGATAGGTTATTTTTGCAAACTTGATCATGCCCATCTTCAGCCTCCGAGACTTCGGGCTTTACATCTCTTTGAGGACAACATACTTCCCTCTGATGCAGACAGACTCTGGGGGCCCAATAGAGATGCTGACTAAACTCTCCACTGCATGGGGTTGGTCCTGTAAGTTGCCATGTTCCTACCGGATCCTCTTTCCCTTTGCCTACTTCCACTCACAGGGGCTTGGTTCCTGGCTGTGGGACACCTCATTCACCGCATCTCCACATTACGCAGCTTCTTCCTCCTGTTGGTGCCCACCATCACATAGCCCCTCCTCATAAGCTGGATACCCTTTTCCCCTCCCAGAGTAATGCCCTTTATCAATGATAGCTTTGTGACGCACCATTGCTTTGCTTTTTGCGTCCTCGCTTGCTGATCTTTTAGAATGGCTAATGCTGAGCTTCTCCTCCTCCTCTTCTTTCCCTCTGGCCCTCTCTCTCTCTTCTTTTCTCTTTTCCTCCGGATTTCCTGATTGTTGTATTGTTTTTGATTTGTATTCTAAATAAACAGATTTGAAACAAAAAATTGATTGCACCAGTGCAGCTGTTTAAGGTGTCCTACAATGCAGATGATTTCAGATGACTGTTGTACTGAAAACGGGAAAAGATCACTGGACAGTCAAACATGAGCAAACATTTTTCGGTGAAATAAAATGAATGTGGAAATATACCATTTGCAGCTTCATTATTTACACAAAAATAAATATGGATAAATACAGGCGGAAATAAAAAAAAATACATACCATAAAATTTGAGTCCAATTTACAAAGCAAGGGGCATATGTAGGTAGGCGTTTGCTATTCGCAAACGCCGAAATTCGCGTTTGCGTTGCGAATCGCAAACGCCCCTTTGGTATGTAGGTGCACATTAGCAAAATAAGGAATCTCAAAAATTGCGATTCCTTATTTTGCTCAAGCATTTAAGGAATCGCAATTTTGCAATTCTTTAAATGCTATGTAGGAGTCAATTTTAAAATGCGAATTTGGCTTAAGGAATCGCAAAATACCACCTAGTCCAAGTAGATGGTATTTTGCGATTTCCTTTCAAAATGCATTGTTTAAAAAAAATTCAAAGTGCCATGTGGCGCACAGACATGCCCTTAGGGCATGCATGTGCGCTACATGTATTTAGAGGCACATTCCAGGGGTGCAACAGGTGTCCTTTGGACACCCTGGCACCCTTGGAATTGCGATTCTCAAATTGCGATTTTCTCATAGAAAATCGCAATTTGAGAATGTATCCATATTCATTCCTATGGGCCTCTTAGCCCATAGGAATGAATGGGACACTCATTCCTTAATTGCGATTCGCAATTTGCTAATCGCAATTAAGGAATGTTAGAGATTCGCAAAAAAATTGCAAATTTTACCCTACATTCCATTTTGCTATTCCCAAATAGCGATTCCTTAAAAATCGCTATTTGGGAATCGCAAAATGGAAATTATCTACATATGCCCCCAAGTCAAGTAGGCTACAAACGTAGCTGAAGGTAAGCACGTTCGTGGTGTGTATATCGTGGTGAAGTCGTGCAAATGTACAACATGAAAAAAACTATTTAATCATATCCAGAATATCACTGGATGTAGCTTAAACATGTGCAGTGCCTGCAATGGTCAAAAATCGTAATTGCTGTGTTTTAGGCTTTTGCTATTCTTTTGAACGCGCTTCTCGGGCTCCTAAATGGATACAGTAGATAAAACCAATCATTTCTCCCAAACTTCAGCATTTTTGGGGGGAATGAGAAGGATGTGCCTGTAACTCGTCCCAGGCCTGGAGCATTTCCTATTGTGAGGTCATTGTTCAGGTGTTTATAATAGGTTCATGATGTGATTGTGTGATGCGGAGGTTTTTTCTCCAGAGGGACCCTGCCAGGAGGCCCACTATCAAATCGCTGTCCAGTGAGTTTAGTTATGTAATTGAGGATTGATTCAATTATGTCGTGTCATAGTTAATATTGGCTGAAAGGCAGTATTTAATTTGTGCCGGTGGTTGGTACCAGCACTCATATAGAGAGTTGGAATTATTTTTGTCATCAGACTTTGATCAAGAGGAAAATCGAAAAGGAAGACACCAGAGACAGAAGGGAGAGAATTACAGGGAAACGATGATACATGGAGAATGGAGGGATGAACAAGAACTTACAAGAGAGATGAATAGTTTGTAAGTGTTGGGTGAGGATACAAAGAGGCATGAGGTAGAATTAGGAGAAAGCATAACTGATATTCGAAAATCCCGGCAATCAGTACAACTGGGAGCTTGGACAACTTTAAAGCGCTATACTTAGGATTTTTACAAATTAAGCACTGTAAATTCTCAACGGGTATGTTAAAGTTGCAGTTGTCAAATTAGTTGTGAAAGGTGCAATATTGAAAGAAGAAAGAAACAAGCATTCGACATGGAAATGTGTCCCTTGTGGCGGAATGTACCTGTGATGGTAAACGCACCACTGCAACATGCACTTAAGATTTCTGCTCCCAGAATGAAGAATAACCACACAGACCCAGAATTACCAGGTCTCTTACGGTTATCCACAATTTGGGGGACTTTTCCAATCCCATTTACTCCATGCAGGAGGTAAAGAGGAGTAAAGGGCCAATGCGGGTCGAGGGCTGCGGATCATGAGTAGATTGATCTCAAGAGGCATGGCGCGCTCTGAGCTCGGTGGGGCAAATGTTCCATGCTCCCTCATGGTGCTGGTGGCGGTCCAATGGGTGCTGAGCTCTGCCTCTGCCCTCTGCCCTCTGCCTCTGGTCCAGTGTTTCTGCTTCCAAAGATGTTGGGTGCTGGTACACAGGGTCAGATAGAATTGACATGAGTAACAGTCCTCTGGGGATACTGGCCAATTCACAACTAACCACTAAGTACACGTGTATGTTACACTTACATTATGTTTAACTTAGTGTGCCAAAGTGGACATAGGTGGGGAATGTCAGTCATAACATCCAAAGAAAATATGAATTACACTCAAGATCCTCAAAAAGCTGTGCAGAGTTGGTGAAAAACTCAACTTGTGCTTCCAAAATACTTCACTATGGGTCTAATTTAAATGGGTAGCAATGGACGAACCGTCAGAGACTGAAGGAAGTGCTAGATTCGAAGGAACTTCCAGGGGTGTTTCCGCTTTAATAGGAATAGAGTTAGACTGGTGGAAGAGATTCTGCCGGAACCCTCTCTGGATTCAGCACTTTGTCCAGAAATCAGAACTGTCCATGACTCCCATCTCTAAACCACTCCTTTAGTTACAACCTCCATGACCGCTAAATGGTGCTCTTCATTCCATCACTGATACACTGACAGCATATCTCCCCCACTTTGGGTCAATTACACTGACTTCTGCGGAACAGGGGCCCACTTCAGGGCACTTTGGTCAGTCTTCCAAGTCTTCCATGATAAAGGACCATGTTCCCGGGCTGAGTGCTTTGCAGAACCAGACTGGGAACCAAAAGAAGCCCTGGCAAAGTTTATGGATGGATGGCGATTGTAGACAGTGCTGCAAGGCTCAATGAATAAATAGTTGAATGGTGAGGAGTGGGTCAAGCATGAATGACAGTGAATAAAGACATTTAGCTACGTGGAGCGAAAGGTTTTAATGGACCGACCAATGGGAGATGCTCTGGTTTTCCTTTTCACTTTGGCATTAAAGCACCCCTTGTCCCGAACACTACGTCCACCAATCCTTGTGAAACATGCATAGCCTGGATGTATTTAACACAGTGCACTGATTTAGAGCCTTAAGGAATTAACCAAGGGGAGAGGAGTTAGCCTAACGGCTAAGCGCTCGACCTCGGACCTCGGATCTGGGTTCGAGTCTCGGTAACGACGCCAAAACCTCCTGTGATTCTGGGCAAATCACTTAATGTCGCCGTGCCTAAAAAATGAAAGTGTGTGTCCTCATGTAAAAAACGTAACTTGTGCTATGTAAAGCGCTCTGATACCTGTTTCGGTTCGGGTCTAGTTCGCGCTATATAAAACTCTACAAAAAAAACCCCCCACAAACGTTATGATTTGATCTAAAACAGGAGAGAAAATTACATAACTATGGGGTGGTTAAATTGCACAAAACTTGTGCATCAATCCCAGCTTCCAATTGAACTTCATAAGCACAGGAACACTAGTTTTCTCTGAGAACTATATTTACATCGCAATGGATCAGCGCACGGAGATACCTAAACATTGTGAACCTCCATTTTCAAAAGGAATAGCTGTTGTTAATAGCATCATTTCGAATGTACTCCTGTTTCTCTGGAAAACAAAGTTTCCGCCAAACCCAATCATTTCACAGGTTATGGAGGATAGGTCTCCAGTTCTTTGATGTACAGCAAGATATCATTTGCATACAATGATAACAGTACTTTACGATGATTAAACTGCAGTCCTCTGCCAATATGGCACGCATGGGACACATATCAAATGCAGCAAGGCGATCGCGAACAGCAGTGGTGACAATGGACAGCCCTGATGGGCCCTACTAGCAGCCACAATTTGAGGCAATAGTTGATTGTTATTAAAAACTGAATTATTTTAATCTGTTAAAGTCCTTGCCCTGCATCTTTTGATCCCGCTGCACAGAGATATGCCTTCAGGGATGATTCATGCGCATTACAAATAAATAAATACCTGGCAGATGCATCAACGTAGCCTTTTGCTATTCCTAAATAGCGATTTTTAAGGAATCACTATTTAGGAATAGCAAAAGCCTATGCATGTAGGAATCGCTATTAAAATAGCGATTCCTTAACATTCCTTAATTGCTACTCGCAAATTGCTAGTCGCAATTAAGGAATGCTGTCCCATTCATTCCTATGGGCCTACAGGCCCATGGGAATGTATTGGAGACTGCATGAGCAATTTGCGAGTACCAGTAGGTACTCGCAAATTGCTCATGCAATTTCAAGGGTGCAAGGGTGTCAAACTGACACCCTGTTGCACCCCTGAAATTGATCTATGCACATATGTTGCACACACACATGCCCTAAGGGCATGTGTGTGCGCAACATGAAACTTTGAAAAATGCACAAAAGTGCTTTTTTCAAAGTTTTAGCAAATTACCATGAAGTCCAACTTCATGGTAATTTGCTCCCCCTATTAGCAAATTCGCAATTTTTTTTACTTTCATGCATTGCATTTAAGGAATCTCAATTTAGAGATTCCTTAAATTGCGATTTTTGCATTTGGGATGATACAACCCAAATGCAAAAAAATCCTGGTATTTACTTTGATGCATATGCCTGTACATTGTTTATCTGCGCCGGGGCTAACTATGCAGCTTAACCCAGTCTATAAAACCCTCCCCTAAACCCATTCCCTGAAGCATCATAAACCGGAACTTCTTTTCTAGAGAATCAAACGCTATTTTTGCGTCTAAAAAACAGACACCGTTTTCCAGTATGGGCAGATCTGGTGCATTAAAACAAACCGAGTGCAGACATAATGACATAATACACGGTGGAGTGCTGAGGGGTAAATCCCACCTGGTCCAGCAAGACCAGGGTCCGCATGTATAGAAGGAGCCTCATGGCTAGAACCTTTGCTAATGTTTTGATGTCTGTATTGATGAAGGGTAGTGGCCTGTGTGAAGTGTGTAGGTACAGGAGGTTGCCATAGTCTTAATAAAACCCAGCAACCACTACAGTGATTTCCCATTATATGTAGATTAAATTGCGTGCTGGATTTCGGATTCTTTAATGGAACTGGATAGGGTCCTCTTACCACGTCATTGTGATTCTAATGAATAATTTCATTATCTCTGTCTGCCCTCAGCCACTGCTAGTGGAGTAGAGCCTTCACCATTTCTCCCAGCCAAGGTGTACTTAGACATTCTGATGCCTTGTTGAGCTCACTCATTTTGGCTTGCATGGAATTTAGATTTACAATATTTGGTTGTCTCGTCTGTCCTTTTTCCTCGTCCCAAATTTCTTTTTGTAATGTGCTTAACAGGTCTCAGAATAATAGAAGATCTTCTGCATCTTAGGAGATACAGACTCCTCTAAGATGGACATGAAAGGATTCCCATATTGTGCCATGTTCTGGAACAAAGCCTTCATTTAAGAGGAAATATTCCTTAATGGCTTGGCACACCTTGCTAGACATAGCACTGCCGAGTAGGGCCTCAGACCGCACAAGTCCCCCTCTTCAATATGATCCCCTTGCAGGAAGTTGTAGCTCAAGTATAACTGGGGAGTGATCAGACAATGCACGTGGTAATATGTCTGATTCTCTCGTCCATATGTAAGCATCTCATATAAGTAACCAATGGGTGATCTGTGATGCCACATTGTATACAGTGGAGTAAAATGAACACACACCGGAGCTGGGGGACAAGGGGAGTCCTCTTCTGTTGCCGCCACCGCCAGGAGTCGCTACTTTGCAGGCATAGCGCCGCCGCCCCGGGACTGCAATTCCCGGCAGCCTCAGCGGCGGCGCAGCTTCCACACGCACTGCAAGCGCCAGGAGGCGCCCATATACAGCGCTCTGCTCAGCTTCGCGGGACGCCGGGCGAAGCCCGGGCAAAGGGCGGGCCCTCTGTGGCCCTTAGAGGCCCGAGAAGGACGGGACGGGCCACCCCCCTTGGCTCCTACTGAACAAGGTATAGTGAGACTCTGACCTACATCTCTGCATACACTGCAGAGACACCAGGACTTCTATTGACTTTTTGCGGGACTCTGTTTGCTGCACCGTCGCCTATCTCTTAAGGGGGCTCCCAAACCCAGTACTCTCCCAAGTGATTCTAGTAGGGGGAGGTTAGACTGCTATGTAGACAGGGTAGACAGGGCATTATTACCCGTTATTCATGACTTGGAAGATTTAGAAACTCGTTTGCCCTCACATAGCGTAGCCTGCAAACATCCAGAGGCGCAGCTAGTCGACACAGCATCAAGTTTGTCCTGGTTGGAGGATTTGAACGCCCTATGTCACATTCGATATGCACCAGTTGAAACCAGAGCAGACCCACCCCAAGTCCTATCCAGCCCAATACTTCCCGTACATTTGCTGTCTAACTCTTTATTGAACGCAAATGATAACACTCTGGTTGCCCCACTCTTATCCCCGTTAGTAAAAGTAAACACTAAACAACTAGGGAACCCTAAAACTCCTATGGTCACAAGAAAGCGCCCCGCTCTCTAATATCCCCTTTGACTGCAAGAATCAACTCCCTAGGGGATAGGTTAAGGGATATAGAGACCAAATTCAGGGCACCGACTCA
This sequence comes from Lissotriton helveticus, assembly GCF_964261635.1. NCBI lineage: Eukaryota > Metazoa > Chordata > Amphibia > Caudata > Salamandridae > Lissotriton > Lissotriton helveticus. The sequence continues at coordinate 996,774,267 of NC_136057.1, forward strand.
ACCTAACAAGAACCTGGCAGGATTGAGCCAACCACAGCCCTTACCCGCTACCGTGGTTTCTAAGTTAGCTCCTCAAAGAAGTAGCATCCCTCTTAACAGACCCACGGTCCCACAGAACCGCCCATGTATCTCCTTGTCATCGGACACCGTGCCCATTACCACCAAGAGTATCTTCGCTGATGTAGGGGTGCCAAACGTTCCCCCACCTTATGAGGAGAAAACTACTAACCTAGATTATACTAAACATATACATCTGCCCCCAATGGCCACCCCCTTTGTCTGTGTTCTCACTGGTGTTTTACCAAATTACAAAGGGAAAAACCGAGAGATCAGAGGATCTAAAACACAAGGTCATCTATTGGCTGTCTAAGAATCGACCCTTGCCAGCGAACATTGATGGTGCCATTCGAAGTGTTAGAAGGGTGGGATGGCTAGGCCCCCTTCCAAAAAATCTCCCAGGCGACCTGGTGTTAGATTCAGGAGCGATCGGGTGGTGCCTTATTTACAAACTTGGTTTTCACAATTAGGGGATGGCCCGATCTCTGTCTGGGGACTCCATGATTTCTACCCTAGGTCCCGCTACCCTCGGCCCTTAAAGACAAGACTAGAGAGAAAACACCATTTTCCAGAAAGAACAAACTTAGAGATTAATTATCGGCCGGATCTGAGTGTGTATGTACAGAATGGCTTCAACAACCCCACCCCAAACTATTTTTCATGAAGTGTTTTTTAGTAGTGGTATCCAGTGATTAGCAATTCGTTTGAATTGATTTAATAATGTCTTAACTTATCATCAATTATTGTAATGAAATGGTTCTTAATGATGTGTATATAATGAATGTTGCTTTTATGTATTATGTTGGTTTTAATGTTATATTGTGTTTTATTCTGTGTGGTCTTTTATGGTATATTTTACCGAAATAAAGACTTATGAAACTGTATATTCTTGTCTTAAGGATGTTGTAATCTCTGGATGTCCACTATCTCATTCTTGTCATTAATCTGAATGAGAGTCTTTGTTCCCAGTGACGCAGTACTCACTGCTGCTACTCTGTCCATAGAGAGAGCCTGGACAGCATTTAAGTCATGCCCCTTATCACCAACTACGATCCTAAACTCATGCATCTAGAAATTACCGTATTGTAAAAAGCTGTGTCATCTAAAGTTGAACCATATGGGTTTATGAAGGCAACTTGTATTTATCGACGAGTGTCCTGCGTACCAGTCAGTGCTTAATTTGAGCCGGTGGTTTCCTGTGCTCGGCACCCGCACTTTAGCTCTTATGACAGCTTGCCACATGGTGGCGCTGTTTGTCTTATTTTTTGAGGAGCACAACAGCAGGTGTTTATTAATTAAATATACATTACAATCACTAACACCTTTCACCAAAAGCTATAAGAAAATCTCAGGTGGCATATAATAGTGAGTTTAATGTATATTTATAGTCTGAATGTCACACTTTTATAAGTGTGATGGCTAGTAGTGATAGTACTGCCATTGGCAGCTCTAGTGGGCGCAATGGGTGGTGCAAGCTGCAGTAGCCTCCTGACAAGGGCCCTGGCACTTCTATTTTTACAAATTAAGCACTGGAACCTATACAGTAATCCCCCTTCCACCCCTGTGTGTGTCATAGACCGCTAAATATCTGCGGTTTCACCACTACTTAGCAAATGTCCTTCAAACCCTGGAGCAGGATGCACCTCCTGACGTAAAGCTGCATTGATATCATGCCCAATCAGGCATGCAATAATATGTGTAGCCTTCAGTGCATTATTCAAACTCTTGGCGTTCGATTTCATGGTTTTCCATCCAGCGGATTTACGGCCTCTGGCACTTAACATGCTTCTGTAAAATGATTCCCTCCAGTATTCATGTATTGTACTGTTTTAAAGTAACGCCCTCTCGCCATCACCTTCCCTCACGTGCACCGTTCACTTTTTTCATGAACGCCATGTGTGAACTTTACATTGATTGCACATACATGGAGTAAATATATTATTGCTTTCCGAATGTATTCTTATGCTTGTCTATGAATACAGACCGCAATAGTCAAGCTTTGGTGTTTCTCTTCTTTTTCTACTTCATTATTTGACTTTGTCCAATTAATTCCTATATTCATACCTGTTGAGACGTTGGATGCTGTTATACTCACCCAGGTCTCAACTGGGTATATGGGTTTTCTCATGTTTTTTACTGTTATTATAGATGGGGCACATTATAGTTTATTAAGCCATACACAATGCAGGTTTTTGCACAGCATACGTCTTTAAATGATGTTTCGTGATAACGGACCCACACAGAGTCCAAACTGTGCAAGTTTTCCTGCATTTTGTATTACCCTCTTGGATCAGGGGGATAGGGGAACAGGTGGACTGACCATCAATACCCTGTAGAATGCTGTAAAACTGAGTTCTTAGAGATTGGCGCATTGTTGGTGAATTTTCAAGATGACCATTCTCATCATGGACTAATCATTAGCAGAATTTCCCTCTCCACGTGCGTTCACAACACTCTGAAGGGTCTTCAATTTCTGCCCACTGCCAAACGAGTATAGCACTGGGCAGCCTCTCCTCTGCTGCAGGTGATAAGGGGGACCAGAGGTTAGAGGAGGGCTTCTGACTGATGTAAGAGCATGGAAAGCAGAAGCCTCATGAGGCGTGGCTCATTTTTAGGTTGAAGCCTACCAGACAGTGCTAACGGCATCCTGGGGACATTCGGAAAGCATCCCTGGGAATGCATCCCGCCCATTGCTTACCATTAGCTTTGTGGTTTGCAACTCACATTTGCTTGCTTTCTATTTGCTGACTCTATTTGTTTTAGACTGTCCAGCTTGAGTTTGTCCCTTCCATTGCCCAAATCCTGTTTACTGTATACCTTCCACCAGTACTGGATTTCTATAAACAGGCCTTTAAATCTTGTTCTTATCTTTACACATTTGATGAGCCTTCAAAGACAGAGGTGAAATGCCAGTCCCTGTGTTTACTTTTCTTTCTATGACTTCAAAGTGAGAGGATTTTGTGACAATCATGTTGGCTACTGGGGGAATGCTTGAGCAAGACTATGAGTTTGTTTTCTAGCACACAACACAATGTAAGCGTCTTTAAATGGACTGTGCAGATATTTCAGTATATATCATAATTAGAAAAGCACAAATGAAGCCCATTTTTTGATAATTCTGAAGTGTGGTGGAAAAAAATATTTTATTACAATCAAAACAAATCAAGACATTAGGTGATGACATTTCCACACATTATCATTTGTGCGCTGTATACTTTTATCAGCAAAACTGTATGAATGTGCAAAAGTAATGGTTATTTCAATTGGAGATATGTTGTCTGTAATGGCAGTACGCTACTACACCATGCGTTCTTGACTTTACCCCACTCCACTTGACTCTGCACCACTCCACACCACTGTAGTCTACTCTACACCACTCCATTCTATGCCACTTCACTTTACACATATCTACACTACACCACTCTACTCTATGGCAATGCACTCTATGCCACACTACTCTACTATTCACCACTGCACTCTTCACTACTGCACTTAACACCATTCCACTCTGCACCACTCCATGCTATGCAACTCAAATCTGCAACACTGCACTCTATGCCACTAAACTCTTCTCTGTACCACTCCACTCTACACCAGTGCACTCTATGCCTATCTACTCTGCACTCTGCACCACTCTACTCCACTGTACTGTACTGTGCACCACTTCACTCTACTCTGAAAAGTAAAGTGAACTAAGGAATAAATAAAGGAAGGTGGGAACTGGAAAAGGCTAACAACTGCAGTACTGTAAGTTCAAGAAAGAAGAATGCACTACAATAGTGTTAAGTAAACAAACAAGTGACCAAGGAAACCCTGCAGAGCAGTGCTTGTTCAAAGAACAATGAGTTTGTTGTAGCTCAGTAATCAGGAAACTCTGCAAAGAAGGATTAGCAAGTGAGCATGTATCAGCAACTCTGGAAGCAAAGAGTCAGGAAGGAGAACACTGCTCCCCTGAGCAACATTGAACTGGAGGAAACAGAGGTTTAAAAGCACTCACTAATAGCAACACACCTAGGTGTGATCAAGCTAGCACCCGCCATTCATAGGTGTGCCAATCCTCCACACATGCATGAGGCAGTGAGCGGGGAATCCTGGGCAATGGAGTCCCTGGCAGGAAAAGCAAAGAGGCTTCTGCAAAATTCAGCATAGATCTGGAACGAAATGGAAGTTTAGAATATTGCCCAAGAGGCTTGAAGTCAGTATATGGAAATAGCAGAAGGTCAGGATGCTCGATTGAGCCATGGAATGTCTATAAGTAGGCCTCCTGGCAGCAGGCACAAGAGTGAAGGAATTAAATCATGACAGATTGTCACCTTCCATTCCTAATTTCTTTTTTGTTCATATTCTTGATTTCTAAAATGCCAGATGATGCTACCAATCTATTCAAGAATGGGCAATGATAGATGGAAGGGAGGGGCATAGGAATAACATGGGGCGCCTCTGAACTTTTCTGGCATTTAAATCAAACAAATGAATGCAGCCCTGTCTTCCTGCCAGGGAGGGGCCTCAGGGGCAGGGATGGATTAAATAAATAAACTCCCCAGGAAGAGGGCCTTGTAGGTCAAGAATTAGACCCCATTCTAATCGTTTGCTTTTGGCTGGTTTCCATGGCAGGATTCATGTAATATTTCGCGGGTAAAACCCATGAACCTATCTGGGGTAGCTACTTAAAGCCTCATGCAGACTTTGGCAGACCAGGGGAGGCGGAAATACCACTTTAGCCTGGCGAGCTGTAACGGCACACAATATTTAGCCTTTCGTGTGGCTCAGGGCTGCTTCTTTTTCACAGTAAGTCCTCTGGCCAATTTAGCAGGAGCAGTTTTGGTAAAAAGAAACAATACTGCCCATTCCCCAATAACTTGCTGACATGGTTGGCCATCCTGCATTTGTTTTGTTTTCCAAAGATAAACCTTCAAAGGGATTGTCTGCAGAAAACACAATTAAATCACCATTTTCCCTGACACATGTGTTGAAAAGAATCAGGTCCACAGAAAGTATGTTGGTTCCAGGAACAGGTTTATTTGTAGATACAAGGAACAGCTTAACATCCACAGAGACTGGCATCCACAGGCCATCCACACCTCAGATAGGTATCAACTAAACCAAGGATATTATCTTCTGACATAGCCTTCACCCATACATCTTCAGAAATCGTCTCCATATCATTCACATTTATGTCTTTCATGGTATAAGCTACATCATATTCTTCAAAATGTTCATCACACTGATGAGGCAAGGCCAATCTAGACATGCAATCTGCATGCACATTGAGTCTACCGGGAATATACTCCACGGTGCATTGATACTCTTGTAATTTGGCTGCCAACATAGCCAAACGAGCTGTTAAAATCCTGCCACCACCCGCAGCTAACATATTTACAAGAGGCTTGTGGTCAGTTCTAAGCACAAATTTGGTACCCCACAAAAACTGTCGAAAATGCTGGGCTGCCCAGGTACATGCCAATAACTCTTTCTCAATTGTAGAATAATTAAACTCGGCCCCTTTCAAAGTTCTTGAAGCGTAAGAAACAATGCTTTCTCCACAACCACCTTTCTGTAGAAGAACTGCCCCTAAACCAGTATTCCTTGCATCAACTGAAACAATACATTCTTTACCCACAACAAATGGTTTAAGAAAAGGAGCCGAACAAATCTCCTTTTTTAACACGTCAAATTGTAGTTGCTGTTCATTACTCCATAGGAATTTAGCATTTTTCTTGAGTAACACTGGAAGAGAAGACACTTTAGAAGCATCATTTTTTACAAACTTGCAAAAATATTTAGTTAAACCTAGAAAGGAAGACAATTGATCCTTATTGATCGGAGCAGGTGCTTTGGAAATACTAGCAATATGATCAAACTTTGGTTTAATACCTTCCTTGGAAATCTCGTGTCCCAAATACTCAACCTTCTGTTGTCTAAATTTACATTTGGAAAACTTAAGTGTTAAACCTTTTGATTGTATGTTACCTAAAACAGCTTTCAAATTCTCATCATGCTGTACTACATCACTGCCATAAATTAGGATGTCATCTTGAAATGCAATGGCACCTTTGCAACCTTCCAACATCTCTTTCATTAAGCGTTGAAACACGGAAGCAGCACTTGTTAAACCAAACGGCATACGCAAATAGCGATACATTCCCTCAGGTGTGACAAAAGCAGTTAAATTCCTAGATTCCTCATGTAGTACAACTTGATGATATGCGCTAGCAAGGTCTAAAGTTGAAAACACACAAGCGCCAGAAAGAGTAGAAATTAATTCATTAATTTTTGGTAGGGGATGCATGTCAGTCCAGATTTCTTTATTTAAGCTGCGAAGATCCACACATAAGCGGAGCTCCGTATTAGCTTTAAGGGAAAGAACAATGGGGGAAACACAAGGAGACGATTCGATGGGTTCAATAATGTTAGATTTAACTAAATTATTGAGAATATCTTTTAATTTGTCACAATAAGCTAGAGGTACATTTCTAACTCTATGCCTAACGGGTACCGCATTGTCTTTAAGTATAATTTTGTGTTTAAATTGGGCATACTCACCTAACTTTTCCTGAAATACATTTGGAAATAAATTCTTAATATTTTCGACAAATTCATAATCATTAGAGGTAACAACGCATACTGGCAGTGAAACATTAGGATCAATATAGACCGGGGGAGAAGCATTAGGATCTAATTTAATACCCATCTCTTTTTGATGAGGCCAACCCAAAATGGACTCTCCTTTATGAGCAATGTAGGTCTTGGCTATAGTAGATCTATCTTTGAAACTTACTTTGGCCCAAAAAAAACCTATTAGTTCAATTTTATGTCCTGTATAGCTACCAGGTTTGATATCAGGACCTGAAAATTCCCTGTTAGGCCATAACTCTTCAAAAACATCTTTGCCAATTATAGAATACCATGCACAAGAATCCACTAACATGGAAATTTCCTTGCCATCAATGTTAAACATACTCGAAGGAAAACTCTTGCAGTTATCCGAGGATATACATGAAATGCAGTTGAATTCACTAAATTCTTCAACTGACCCTTCATCATCAAAAGAAATACAATTTACTTTTTGAGGTGAACGACACATCTTCCAGAAGTGTCCAGTCTTTTTACATTTTACACAAATCTTATTTAAAGCAGGACAATTTTTAAAATTCCCCACATGGTCAAAACTTCCACATCTATAACATATTATAAATGTACGTCTATTACCAAACTTATTCTCTTTTGTAATGCCATCTTTTTTGAAAGTAGGAAAAACAGATCTCTTTTGGACTGCTTGACTTTTGACAATTGAAACTTCAGGTATAGACTCTTGAATTTTAACTGAAAGACTTTGACCTCTTATTTCGGTCACAAACTTTTCTGATTGTTCGATACCTTTCGCTATATTGACTACAGCTTTGAGTGAAGTTTCAGTTCCTAACCACAGACTTTCCTGTATTTTCTTGCTTTTAGTTTTCATCATTATTTGATCCCTTAGAACTTGTGCATAGTTGATAGTGTCGAATGCACAGGATCCAGCTAGAGCACGTAAGGCAGATATATAATTCTCAATAGATTCGTTATCTTTTTGTGCTCTTGAGTAAAATTTAAAACGCTCCATGACAGTATTAACTTTCTTTCCAAATCTAATAGTGAGTTGCTTAACAGCAATCTGAAATACATCAGATTCATCATCAGAGTCTTCTAAAGGAGGTAAATCAGATAATTCTTTGATGCCTTGACCACCTAAAGATAAGCGTAAAAGATCTAATTTTCTTTTAGAAGAACAACCATCTTCTTCCAAGACATTTACATAAGCTAAAAACATCGGATACCATAAAGCCCAATCCATTTTAGGATCTCCAGCAACTGGCAAAAAGTGGGGTGGAACCATTATGTTAGACATGACTACAAATTTTAAAATAAAGTCTCTTTAACAAATAATGAATTTAAAATCCAGTAAATAAAAAACGCTTAATAAAACTATCAATTGCATATATAAATTACAACTGGATAAACCTTATATTCTCATTAATATTGTAAATACACACAAATAAGCGTGTGCATCGCTGTAGAATACTTTTGTAGAATTTCCGTGTATAAGACTGTGAATATTGCTCTTGAAACGATCCAAACACTGTCTTGCACAATGACAATATAATATGTGAACTCGTATTTATTCCCTCATCCATGATGGCCGCAACGTGAGATGGCGTGATGATGTCAATCCCACAATGCCTTGTGTAACCAGAGTGCACTGTGTCGATGACGATTAAAGAAAGAGCGTGAACAGGAGAAGACTCCGAACGTTCTGAATACGCCACAAGGGAAAATGACGAGATTCACGAGACAGAATAGGATGAGTAAGTGACCGTTAATTAACGGGTTTAACTTGGTTATTTTGATCGTGAAATTAAAATAAAATTGGTTAAAAAGTCAGCCGCAGGTGCTATCATGTGCACGATAATTAATTCACAGCCGCAGAAGCGTTCAATACAAGAATACAGTTCCTGAGAAATTAATATAAATTAGGAATGGAACAAAATAGTTCCACAGCCGCTGGTGCAATCAAAGCACAGCTAGTAAAACAGTCGCTGGTGCTATCAGGGCACAAGTTTAAATAAATGAAATTTCTTACTTCCCACTAAGTACGAAGTGAGCGCTGTATCCTCTTTCTGGTTTTATCTTTCTTAGTACAGTCCTGGAACAGTACTCCCACTGTCGCCAATATCTTGAAGAGAATCAGGTCCACAGAAAGTATGTTGGTTCCAGGAACAGGTTTATTTGTAGATACAAGGAACAGCTTAACATCCACAGAGACTGGCATCAAGCACAGTCAAGCTCCGACTGACTCTCACAGAACCCCACAGTCAGAACAGAGATGGAACATTCTAAGTTCCATGCAGCTTGTATGCCAAGTGGCATACAAGTCATACAAGTAGCATACAAGTAGCATACAACAACATGCCGGGTGGTTGTGTACAGAAAACATTAGTGTGGGACTTCCGGCGCCGTGTCAGCGAGTGGCCCAGGATTAGTTTGGGTGGTGTCAGCTCTGCATTCAGAAACACAGCACTGTGCCGGTCGCTAAACAAGGTGGGGTAACTGAGAGATGGGTGGATGGACGTCTGTCAATAATGGAAAATCCACCGATTTGTGCTAGGTCCAGCACAGAACCCACAGTCAGTTTCCATCCCAGAGTGGCAAGTCAGTCCACCTCTGCTCTCTTTCCTCTGCTCTTTCGTACAAAATCATTTCAGCATCATGGCTGCCAGTGTTAAAAGTGCAAAGAGCGAATGATGCCACAATGGGCCTCATAACCCCAGCAGGCATCATCAAACAAAGGAACATTCTGTAATGCTTTTTGATGGGGATTGTTAGTGATGCAGGACTGGGTAAAGACAACTGTTTTCTTATCTCTGCAGTGAATGGTTCCTTTAAAGACAGCACAGAGAACAAGAGAAGATTAGCGGCAGGTGGTGGGGTTATAATGGACTGGGTGTGGAGCAGGGCACAAGTCCTAAAAAAAGAAGTGGGGGACTAACCTAGTAAAGCAGTATACAAGTGGCATCGCAGCTTGTGACATTACGGCGCATGACATCACAGCGCGTGACATATCAGGAACTGGCATCACAAGAAGTGATACCAGATCTTAAGCCCTCACGTATATGCTTAGCAGGGGTATCATGAGTACATTTGAGCACATTTCGAGCATACTTGCAAACGTTCCTGATTTAGTCAGAAGATTCACACTTTTGTACGCTACATATAAAACAATGTTACCTTTTGTCAGCATTAAGCTTTCTATAGCCATAGTGCTTTAAAAGAAATAGTGATATTTAAAGTATTACAACGCCTCCTAAGATAAACACATCTGACGTTCTTACAGTGCAGGCAAATCTCCTAAACAGAGCTTGAACAAAGTGAAAAGCCACCTCTCCTAAGTATGTGTGAAGTGCTAACAAGGTTTACCCTCTGCTGCATTTGCATCAGGTGTGAGGCTCCTGACTGCTGCCAGCCGGCAAACTCCAACAAAATGAGGCTTAATGACCCCTGAGACTCACCCTTTGTTATGGCCCCCAGCAGGAGTCCGAAATAAGAGAGCCCCGTCCCCCAGGGCCGGACTGGGAATCAATACCAGCCCTGGCAAAGTGCTTGGCCGGCCCCCCCCTTCCCTCCCGAGCGGTAGGGGTGGTTGGGGGTGCGACCGCGCTCTTTGCCAGGGCCCTTTTTCGGCGATTTTGTTACAGGGCCGTTTTTGCAGAAACGCTGCAAAAACGGCCCTGTAACAAAAACGGCCCCCAGGGGCCCAAAACCGGCCCCCACCCTTGCGGCGCACCAGGGGATTTCCCAGTGCCCACAATGGCCAGTCCGGGCCTGCCGTACCCGCCTGCACGTTGTTGTGATCGAAAGCAGACAACAAGCGCTGCTGAATGTGTCCCGGTGTTTGGAAATTACACCGGGACGAATTCAGCATCTTTTTTAGTGGGACCTAACTTCCTGGCAGGGTGGACAGCATCCACCCTGTGAAAGAAGTGGGGGGACGCCGTCCACCCGCGTGGACCCCCGACTCGTGCCTTGCTGTGGAGATTTAATGATTGTAGACATGTATTGTAATTGCAGTGTACACGTGTGGACGATGGTCATGTTCTACCTTGTTGTTAAAATCAAGAAAAATTGGTTATAAAAAAAAGATAGTGATAGCACAGGGAGGAGCACTGTGCAAATCTCGTTTACAGAGTGTTCTCGCGTTTGATGCTCCATTTAATTTGTGCATAGCGTGAGTGTGTGAATTGGAAGATTACTTCCCTATGTGCTGTGTGATAAGAAAGCGTTTAGTAATGCTTCTCATTTCCAGACACTGAAATTAAATACATTTCTGGATGTCTGATTTGCTCTAGGGAAAAGAGGGCTATAATTACCCACAATTGCACCGTGATGACATCAAATACATGCAACCGACAAAAGGGAATTTCTTAATTTATTTTTCAAAGCGATGAAAATCTTTGAGAGACGTCTATGTAAGGCTGGTGAAGCTGCGTGTAAATGCCGTTGTCTCGTGATACACCACTGAGAACCTTCTCTTTGACTCACTGAAGAAAAAATTGTTATTCCAGTGACATCTTAAATGTTTCTGATTTATGTCAAGTTATGACTTTGGGGTGGAAAATCTTGGCAAGACGCCGCTTTTGCAACCATAGTTTTTAAGACCCCAGTAAGTGGAAAATACGGGGGTTATTATAGATGGAGTTTGGAGGTTCCAGTTCAGAAATGGTCTGAGGCATGTCAGTGCATGAGGCATAATTGAATTTTGTCAGCTGTAGCAGTCCCCAGGCACTGTAATCAGGCCTCTACGGGTTTTCCTCTGTAACTTGATGCTTCTAGGTGGCATGAAAGAGGGTGGCACAGGAAAGCGGTAGACTAGGCAATACATTATCATGACTACTGATAGTCTTTTCATTGTTTTTTATTGATGATATTTCTATACCCTGGACCACGCCACAAAGGCTGCGTCCCATGTAACTGCAGTCACAACACAATGGAAGAATACACACTGCGTTAGTGCAAGACTGACAGTAAACACAGCTGCAGTAGGGACATGAGAGGTTAGGTTTTTCCTGGAAGTCACCAGTGGTGGACCTTCTGTTGTTGTAGGGGGAGGGGTGGAGGAGTTTCAAGACAGAAAGGCCGCATAGGAGTGCGCTTGGTTCAGGGTTTTGCATTTCAGAACCTTTGCTGAGCCCAGAGTTTGAAGGAATTTGCAGCTTGTGGGTTCTAGGCCACGTGCAATGGGAGGTTCAGAAGGTTGGGGGAGGTATCCTAGTTTCTTGAACAAGCAGAAAAGCTTACAAATAATTCATCCCTGTTTCAGGAGAATGGCCTTCAGGATGCAAATGTAGAGCAGATGAGGTCAATGCCCGGGGCATGTCCGACCTCAATATTATAGAGAAGACCAGAGCCACCCCCACTGGTTTGAAACTGAGAGAGAGATCAAAGGTTTACTTTTACATTGATAAGTAACACAATTTTATAGTGCGAATCGTATGCATTTGTTGTGAGAGGTGAAGATGAGGAAGGGGCCCAATGGGGCAACAGGGGTGAGTTGTATTTGCATCAGTGTCAGTGATTATCTTGGGTACAGAAGGAGAATTTCAATTTGAAGAAAGCCAAATACATACACAGTCCAACTTTGATGAGTACGACAAGTTTGTTTCAGGGAATGTATGCCATCAGAGGAGACTGTCACACAGCGAATGTCATCGGCATAATGGTGACCTGTAGCCCATTGCTCAAATCTCAGGGCTTTAGGTGTATTTGTGTAAAATTAGATACCATGGCGTTTTAAGATCAGACATTGGTTACACCTCAGAAAAGTCAGCGATCTGGGAAAATGGTGGGGTCTTCTGAGCATGAAGTATGCAACCAATCCAGTACTTTCCCACTACAACCAATGGGGTGAGAGAAAATAGAAATACAAATTCCATGGTTGACTGTGTTGGAGGTTATGAGGATACTGCTAAGCAGCGGTTACTTCATCTTTAACTCTGAATGCATCATCAAGAAACATCAGGATAGCCATCTCACTGCTGCAGTGTTGCTGATGGGGAGAGAAGGGAGGGGTTGAATTAATTGTTCGGTTGAAAAGCCACCAATGTTCTTTCATTTTCCCAAGAAGTATTGATTGGTCTCTGGGTAGTCTTTTGACATGTCTGAGAAGAGGACTGATTTTCCAAAATATTCCAAATAGTTGCAAAGTTCCTTGGTAAAACAGAGACACTGAAAATGTGATGGTGTGGGCAATACATTTTAGCAAAGGCAAGGTTCTTTAGACAAGGATGACATAATCTCTGAAGAAGAATGGTATTTAGTGCTTTGAGAAGTAAAAGGTGACTAAGAGGATCATTTAGATCCTAGCACATGGTCTGCAATTCACCAGGTTGGCGGAGGCCATTGCCATGGCCCTGGCACAGGATCACCTGCTGTTTTGAGAGATCCCTGTTCGTCTGGTGGGTAAAGTTTTGCCAAAAATGCTTCCACCGATGTGAATGGAGCACATTTATCAAAACTGAATGCCAGTTGGACCTCCATGTAATTGCCCCTCACTCTGCATTTCCCTATATTTCTCCCAAAGCTAGAGAAAAAAGCAACAACTCTGAGATGCAGGGAGTTTTCTCCCAGCTTCTGAGAGCCATTGCTGATATTACCCGCCTTAGCATCGCAGATAAAGAAGGGCTATCTGCATTGTGATGAGTGCCAGAAACAGGGCACACCTTCTGATGCATGAATGGAAGCAACCCTGTGGCACATGGGCCACTCCCTATCATGATTATATGCCATGTAGCCAGTGGAAAGGCTTCACAGGCACGCAATTTGTGGTTCCTCTTGTAAATGGGTAGTGAGAACCACACATTTGGCAAAGTGGGCATTCTGCTAATTTATGACAAAAGTCCAACTCTGGAAAAATGTAATAGAGCCTTTTAGTACTTACGGGGAAACCCATTATCCCCAAGGGCAGTGGTACTTAACCTGATGGCCGTGGTAGGAGCATAAAAACCACACAAGCTCCAACTGGGCGGGAGCAAAACTGGCTCTCAATGTACACAGGATGGTTGCATGCAGGGGAGCCGGTGAGGTTGTGGGAGCCATGCCTTCCCCCAACCCCAATGTAGTATCTCTTGAGGGTGCCCCAGGTGGGCCCAGGGCACACACCTTAGGCCCCAGGGGTTGGGATCCGCAGGGCCAATACTTAGACTGGGAGGGGGCCACATGCCTGACCCCCTTTAAATTAATTTTGGCCCCAGGGATGGGGTCCCTTGGGCCAGCAATGGTTTGGGATTAAATCCCCAGGATAGGTGCTGGTACGGAGAGCGGGTCGTAGGGGCGCTGGGGCTTCTCCCTGCAGCCTTCAACAAATAAAAAGTGGTGGGTGTTACGGGTGGAACCAGAATGTCCCCAATAATAATGAAGGATAAAAACATTGACAAATTAATTATAAATGAGGGCAAGAGCTGCTAATTTATTATTCACTGCTCCTAGCAAGGAGCACCCCATAATACACAGGGTCTTTTCACAAGTACATATTCTCTTGCTGCAGGTTCCCCTAGAAGAGACATGAGCACTACCAAACATTTGTTTTAATGGTGGTGGGGGGGGGGCTGCATGGAGTGCAGCAGCCCTCCAGGAACATTTAAAAAAAGCAGGAAGTCTCCTGGGTCATTAAATCCATGACCCCAGGAGAGCTTACCATATTTTGAAAAGCACTCTGTGCTGGAGCTGTATCCTGTTCATCTTCATCTTTGGCTGGAGTGTGGAGACCTCTAGTGATTAGTTCTATGGTTGCACATTGTGCCTTCAAAAATGTTAAATGTAAGACTCAAATGCATGTTAATATCTTTTTTAAGGCTTTAATCAAATATTTTATGACAATCTCTTGTATTGATCATTGCAATGTGTACATTTATGTAATAGATCTTTGATTACAGTTTTTTGTGACTTTTTGACAAAGCAAGTATGTTTGCCTTACTTAAAATGACACCCTTTATAGTGTTACAAAAAGTCAGCTGTGCACTCCCCTGTGGAGCTGGGTGCGGGGCCTGGCTGCATGCTAGGCCCTGCGCCCAACTTCTTGCTGTGCACAGGCTGCCATCATGGTGTTGTGCAAACCAGGGAGTTAGGTGCCAGTGGGGGGTTGAGGGCAGGTCCTGCCACAGGCCAGGCCCTGCATCCAACCTCACACAACACCCGGTGATGAACATCTTACATTACGTTAAAATAAACATAGAAATTCACAGAAAAAAAACAAAGTTTACAGTGATGTTATAGTTAGGTGTGGTAATAATAGTTTACTTTGCAATACAAAAATCTTAGAAATTAACTGAAAAAAACAAAGTTTAAAGGAACACTATAGTTAGGTGGAAATGTCTGTTAACATATACTGTTTTATATGAATAAAATCACTGAAATTCACCAATTATAGTTATCTTAAGTAACTATAACTCGCATCCGCCCCATGCACTGCTTATGACCTCACATATAACATCACTCATGACATGTTCTATGACATCATTGACAACATCACTGCAACATCTGAAATTACATAATTGATGACTTAGACTTGGAGATTCGGTAACAGAGTCCTGACAAAATGTTAAAAAGGGCATATAAGGGGGCAGGAGGAGCACACTATGACCCCCAGCCCCAAAGTTTAAAAGAAAATGTATTTTTTGTCATGGGTACCATGGTCCCAGAGTCTGAATCCACGGGTCCCAGCTAGGCTCTTCCGTGTGATACTGCAGGTCCAACCTGATACAGCAGTAACAACAACAAAAAATGAAAAATGTAAAAGGGTCTGTTAAAAGACAAGACCCTGCCACCAACCACCGTTTTGAAGGCTCTAGACCATGGGTAGTACATCAAATTGCCATATACAGGGGGTTGAGTGCAGGGCCTGGCCAGACACCAGGCTCTGAGGCCACCCCGCACTGTGCACAATCAAAGGCTGTATACTGTAGGGGATGGTATTGCCACCGCCCAGCTGGGGTTGTACGCAAGGCCTAGCCTGAGGCCGTGTGCAGCGAGGGCTGGCCGATCATTGAATTGTGGTCGGAGTTTACCTGCGGGCATTGGTTGCAGCTGAAGTGATATCATTCACTACTATCATTACAGCTAGTTTGCTAAAGTATAGCTGATTCATTTGATTGGTTGTTACATTTTGTAAACGTTAGTTTGATATCTCGTTTCAACACCTCACTATAACATAACTTTAAGCTTTGTTTTTTTAGTGTATGCCATTTATTTATTTTTTTATTCTTTTTTATTGTCGCAAGAACACAGATATATAGCATCCACAAAATGTCTGTCTTTGCGCCTACAACCCTGAGGCCGGCATAATGAAAGCTTCGTACTTATAATCATACATTACATAATCTGCCCCACCCAGGTATGCAGCAAAGTAATACATAGGCATTGCGTGTGAACCATACGAAGACAGTAATCAAGTGTGTCCTAAATTCTTGCATTTTGTATTCTACGTACAACTTATAAAACCCTTAAAACGTGACTCAACTATATCTCATAAAACTCACATCCGTCTGTATGTTCAAGGCGTTACTCCAGAGTGGGCCCCTCCCATTAGGCAACAAACACCAAAACCTCCTCCCAACCTCCTACCCCTGCTGCTCTTGTTGTATCAGACAAAGCCTGTGCCCTACGTGTATAGCCTCAGTTACACCCTCCGATCGTTACTCAGGGTCTTCCTCCCCTTCTGAGCTATCGATATCGTCCTCTGGCACAGGGTCACAGATGTCTCCCCTGTAGGTGTTCCAGGGCTGCCAGATACCGTTCCATTTACGCGGGCTGGATCTTGATTGGTAACTGCCCTCTCTGTCAGCATAAGCATGTCCATATTTCTATTCCACTGTGCCAGGGTGGGGAGTTCAGCTGTCCCCCATTTCTGTGCGATATCCCGCTTGGCAGTCATGAGGCCTATCGTGACTCATAGTTTCCGGTAGAGAGTCAAATCAGTGGGCCCCCATACATTAAGCAGGCATACCCGCGAGTCTAGTGGTAATGTGGTGTTAAGTGTCTGTACGATGGTGCGGAGTACTTGCTGCCAATAACTAACGATACTGGTGCAGCTCCAAAGTGTATGAATAAAGGTACCTTCCTCCCCGCATCCCCTTAAACAATATGGGTGGTCCGCCCTCAGCAACTTATGCAGAACGGTTCTCGTGTAGTATATCCTGTGAAGGATTTTCAACTGAACCAGGCGGAACCTAGCTGATATTCCAGCCTCCCGTGGGGAGGCAATAGCAGCGTTCCATTCAGAGTCGTCAAAATCGCCGACGTCCTCCATCCATTTCTCTTTTAGTTTCTCCAAGGGGTCAGACATGTTATTAAGCAATTTTCGGTAAGTCAATGAGGTTGCTTTCTCTTGCATAAAGTCTGTAAGCAAACGGTCTTCGAGTGGTGTAGATTCTGGTGGTGTAGTATCCTGGGGGATCGCTGCTAGAAGGGCATGCCTAATTTGAATGTATCGAAAGAGTTCAGTATCTCCCAAATCGTATTGGTCCTGAAGGGACGCAAAGGAAAGTATCCCCTCTCTAGACCACATGTCTCCCACCGTAGAAATCCCGATATTATCCCAGTGAGTAAAGCCCTTAGTGTGTCTCAGGTGCCCCAGTGTTTTGGAGTCCCACAGTGGGGTAAGTTTCGTAATGACCCCTCCCCAATGTAGTTTCGTGTGTGCCTTGTACCATAACTGAACGGTATGTTTAGTGGGTCCCATCAGTTTCGTTGCTACCCCTCTGTGATACAGTGGTGTCAGCAGGGTGTGGGTGCCTAATTGTATCCTGTCCGCCATAAACGCCGGGTCGTTTTGTGGGGCGTGCATCCATTGATTAATAACCTTTAGTTGGGCGGCCCAGTAATACAATTGTACGTTAGGCAGTGCTATCCCGCCATCGAACCAACTCCTGTTGAGCTTTACATGAGCTATGCGTGCTGGGTGGTTCCCCCACAAGAGAGTTGATATCAGCGCCGTCACCTTCTGAAAGAAGCTGGCGGGCACGAGCATGGGTGTATTCTCGAGTACGTACAGAAAACGAGGCAGCGCCATCATTTTAAATAATGCTGCTCTGCCGAGCAAAGTAAGTGGTAGCTCCTTCCAGTGTTGCACGTCATTGCGTAGCCGCACGAGAGGGGGTTGTAGATTAAGAGCGAAAAAGTCTGTGGATTCTCGGGTGACATGTATTCCTAGATATTTAAATGAGGCACCCGCCAGTACTAAAGGACAAGCCTCCGGGAGGGCCGGGATCGGTCCCCGGAGTTCGTAGAGGGTCGATTTCGACCAATTGATAGTGTATCCGGATAGCCGCCCATGCGAGTCACACAACATGAGAAGGTTCGGGATGCTATTTTCCAAGTCGGTGAGGTAAATCAACATGTCGTCCGCGTACAGGGACACCCTATCTTCCCAACTATCATCCCATGCAATCCCCTTCAACAGGGGCGTCGCTCGATTAGCAACCGCCAGAGGTTCCAGGACCAACGCGAAAAGGAGGGGCGAGAGCGGGCAGCCCTGCCTCGTCCCTCGCGCCAACGTGATCTCTCGCGATATGTGTCCATTAGCCACCACTCACGCCACTGGATCCTTATACAACAATTTGATCCATCCGATAAAGGTGGGCCCAAATCCCATACGGGTGAGTACTGCGAACATGTAGTTCCATTCCACCATATCGAATGCCATCTTGGCGTCCAAGGATAGTATAGCCGCCGGTTCCTGCAACAGTGGGGTTCTGGCCAATATTCCCTGTACCCTGCGAAGATTTAATGCCGTGCTCCGGTGTGGCATAAATCCAGACTGATCCGGATGAATCAACTGGGTTAAGCACGGCATGAGCCTGTGTGCTAACAGTTTCGCTAGGATTTTCGCTTCGGGATTAAGGAGTGAAATAGGCCTATACGACGTACATTCGTCCGGCGGTTTACCCGGTTTTGGAATGGTCACTATAGTCGCCATCCGCTGGTCTGGGGGCAACGCTCCCTCCCTCCTACTCTCCTCGAACATCTGTAGAAGGGGTGTACTTAGGGACTCCGACATCATTTTAAACCACTCAATGGGTATCCCATTTGGGCCTAAGGCCTTTCCCGAGTGGAGTGCAGTTATGGCCATCTGAACTTCACCAACTGTGAGAGCGGCCTCCAGGTCGTTTGCCGCCTCCTCCGTTAGAGTGGGCACGGGGATATGGTTCAGGGCCTCTCGAGCCTCGTCCTCAGTCACGGGTGTCATGGGGGTATATACCTCAGAAAAGTAATCGGCCAATACATTTACAATGTCGTTCGGCCTGGAGTGTACCGTCCCATGCGAGTCCTTAAGTTGCAAAATGTTCCTGTTCCCCCCCTGTTTTTTATCGAGCCATGCCAGGAGTCTGCTAGCCTTATCTCCGATTTCGTACACCTTATGTTTAGTGGCTGCAATATCTGCCGAGGTTAGGCGCCTCAGGTGATCGTCGAGACGACGCTGATGTAATTGTAGTGAGTGTAGTGTGTCATCTGATGGATCTGCCATATGGGCTGTGTTGGCCCTCTCTAGGTTCAGTTCCAGTTCTGAGGCCTCTTTTCCTCGCGCTCTCTTATGGTGTGTGATTGCTGCTATGGCCTGCCCCCTAAAAACTGTTTTATACGCCTCCCATAATATCGAAGGCGATTGCACTGAAGACCGATTTTCTTCAAAGTAATATCGGGTAGCTTTCTTTAATTCCACCCTAATAGGCGGTGCCTTAAGGTACCCTGGAAAAATTGGATAGACCCTCCTACGTAGTGTCCCAGAGATGGACACAGTTAAAGTAATCGGTGAATGGTCCGATATACCCCTCGGTTGTATCTGCGCTTTGTCAATCGTAAGGAGACCGCTCCCTAGTGTGAGGAAGTAATCTATCCGTGAGAGGCTATTGTGTGTGGCCGAGTAATAGGTGTATTGTCGTTGGTCCGGGTGTAGCAGGTGCCAAATATCTGTCAACCCTTGCGCTTCCAGAAAACTATGAAGTTTATTGGGACTCCCCGTGTGTGGTCGAGTTGGGAATCTGTCATGAGTGTTATGCATTACCATGTTGAAGTCTCCCCCAATGATCAAGTCTCCGGCAGGGAGATTCAGGAGGAACTTGCCGAGGGCCGGCAGCGCTACTGCGTGCAGCGCCGGCGGAATGTAGACCGAAACCACATTCAACGGCCTGCCCTCCCATTGGCCATGGACCGCCGCGAAGCGGCCCTGGTCGTCGGTCGTGGTGGATGTCACAATGAATTGGGAGGATGTTCGTAGCATTATTCCAGTCCCGCGGGATCCCGAGGTGAATTCTGCGTGAGCAATCATGCGATAGCCCCGTCTATCCATCGCTCGTGTGGCCGTACCCACTAAGTGTGTCTCCTGCACCAGGACCAGGGCGGGGCTCAACCTCTTAATTCCTTGCATAACCAGGCCTCTTTTGATCTTATCGCCCAGACCCCTTACATTCCAGGATGCGATGTGCAATGGGGTTATCGGGGCGAGGCTATCTATCCTGGCCATGGCGGTGTCTCGTCAAATGGCCCGTGTAGTGCTACTGGAGTAATTCCCTCCCGCCTCCCACGGAAGGTGTTGATGCGGGGGTCGGCCCAGCAGTGCGTGTGACTGGCTTTATGCTTTGGAAGGAGCGAAGCATGTTGAGCGTCAGCGTGCCCGCTATTGTGGGCCTGTGTGCGAGTCTCGTGGAAATGTGTATGAGTGTTGTCATAGTACCTAGCGTGAGTCTGAGTCAAACTTTGAACCTTGAGGACCAGCTGGTCCCGAACATGAGCCCCAAAACTGTTTCCCCCCCAACCCCACAACTCCCCCCCTCCCTGCTTCCCTGCTAAACGGATTTAGAACTGCCCGCCCCCCCAACCTAGCAGAGTGCCTATCCCGAACCCAAAACATAGTACTTGCTCGCTGGGGTGAAGGACTCTCCGGAGTCAGCGGCCCCTCATCCAGTCCACGGAGGACCTCCGCCCTGTATCCTTGGCGGCCCACCCCGGCAGACTCACAATTGGTTCAGCATTATAGTCATTGGAAGTCATTGTTCCTCAGTATCTTCACGTTCCGAAACCTCGGTCATCGGTGATCGCCGGCTAGCATCTTCACCGGATACCTGGGAGCTTGGCCGCGTATCTTGATTCCGATGTTTGTTCGGTCTATTGGAGCGGCGAGGCAGGCCTGTCGTTCTCCAGCCCTCTAGCCAGTCGTGAGCCGCGTCTGGGGTGTCAAAGAACCAGGTTTTGTTGTCCGCCACGATTCGTAGTTTGGCTTGGAACAGCATTGCATATGGGATTTCTCTCGCTCGTAGTTCTTTTTTAACCTCAACGAAGGTCCTCCTCCTGCGCGCGACCTCGGCCGTATAGTCTGGAAAGAACGCCAGTGTGGAGTTTTGGATTTTAATTGGGGGCGAGTTTCGTGCTGCTTGTAAAATCGCATCCCTGTCTCTGAAATTAAAGAGCCGGGCAATGATTGGTCTTGGGGAGGCTCCTGTTTTCGGTTGACCCCCAGGGACTCGGTGTGCTCTTTCCACTGAAAAAAATGCGGAGAGACCTTTGGGTTTAAGTTCCTGTTGGATTAAGTTTTCCACATATAGGTCCATAGCTCTAGTGTCTTCCGATTCCGGAACCCCTATGATGCGGACGTTGTTCCGCCGTGAGCGCCCTTCCTGGTCGTCCAGCTTATCACGCAGTTCTCTATTTTCCTTTGAGATCCGTTCCACACTGAGTTGTAGTTCTGAGACATCCTCCACTAGCGACTTAGTCACCACCTCCATCGATTTCACTTTTTCGGACATATTGTGGAAGTCCGCTCTTATCAATGTTATTTCAGTGGAGATCGATCCCACAGTTGCTTGGACCTGTGTCAGCGCCCGCATCACATCCTCCAGCGTCGCCTTCTTCCCCCCAGCTGTGTCAGCCGCCTTCCCCGCCGGTAGTTTCGCATCCGTTGGAGAGGATAACGTTTTTTCAAAGGCGTATTTTTCAAGTCTTGCCTGAGAATTTCCACCCTTTGTCCCCTTACCCGCCATTTCGGGTGTTGCCGCAGAGATGAAACTCAAAGGAGCAGAAGGCAGGAGCAGTTCACGGATGAAGCGCCCGGTGGTGGCTCCAAATGTCCCAATGGGTTACGGACACTCGTGGGCCTCTGTGTAGGTGGGTCACCCGGGCGTGCAGGCGCGTCGTGCGGCACGCCAGGGAGATGAGCCAGCGCAGATCGCGCTCAAGCAGGCGGCCTGGGTCACACTCGCTCACGGACGTCTTCCGCACCGTACCCCTCTCACATCCGTCAGCAACGTGGCCCCATTCGGGTCTGTTTGTCCGCCCCCCAATTGGGCTTTATGGAAGGGTGTTGGCGCTGCACAGCGCCGCAGGCGGAGGAGCCCTCTGCGGAGCCCCTCTCACTTGTTGTGGCGCTAGGGTCGGAGTGGCGCCTCAGCGGATCTCAGGGTTCTGGCAGGGACTCCCTACCGTTTTCCACGGTGGTATACTGCACCTCACAGCGGACGGCTGCACATTCGCCACTGTCTGCCTTCAGCCGGGACCAAGATGGCGGTTCCGCACTCGGATGTAGCCGGTCCGGTCTACTCTGCGGAGGGCGTCGGGTGCGTCCCTTGTCTCAGCCAGTCTCTGTGGGCGGTAGATGTCTTTCGGGCCACCAGTGCTCGGATTCCGACCTCCGTGTCGGTTTGTGTGCACTCCCCGTCCCCGGAGCCGCTCCACCAGCAGTCACTTCCGGCGCGGGTGTTCCCGGCCCGCTGCACTTCCTGTCGGGTCCCGGATTCACTCCACTTCCCGGCCTCAGTTCCCTCCGTGGCCCAGGCGATCCGCGCTTCTAACTCTGCTTCCCTTGAACGGATTTTCGTTTTTGTTGCTGCCGGGTGTGCCGCCCGCTCCCGGGCTTCGGTACCTTCGCGCAGGATAGCTCCGGTGATCGGATCAGTGATCGGATTTTTAAAGGGGCCGCTTCAAACTCGGAGCTCGCCCTCTAAGCTGCCGCCATCTTCGGCTGCTAGCCACGCCCCCCGTGTATGCCATTTTTTAACATATATTAAGATTTTATTACCATACTCAACTATAAAGTCACAATATATTACATGGGTAAGCCTGCTTTTTGAATGTTTGCCAATAGTTTTCATAGCTCATATTTCACAGAAAGACGTCCGAACTAGGGGTGGGTGATAGATTCAGTTGTGGCCAAACCGCGTTAAGTTAAGCATGTAACGCAGCGTTTTTCCTTGCAAGCGGCTCGCCACCTGTAAGTTTGCGAGCGTGAGCAAGATTTGGCAACCCCTAGCGATAAGAGGGCACCCAGGAAGGTTTTCCCAATGCGGGCAGTAGTAACCGTTTGCATTGCGAAACCTGCGGCTTGAGTAGAAAATCTACTCTAGCGGTCGCAAAACTACTAACTTGAGCAGAAGCGACCTTGAGTGCCCCATCTGCTGCCATCCGTGCTGATTTTTTCAGCATGGAACAAGCTCCTGGTGCTAAAAAACACAGCGAGCAAGGCGACGTGTCGATTTTTGCCCGTTCGTGGAACTCCGCAGAATCTCGCAGAGCTTTCATGTAACTCTGAGTAAAACTCTGCAAGTTCTGCCCACCCCTAGTCTTAAGTATATAATATTCCCCATAATTTACAGTGCTGAATTCATTTTTGGATAGTACGCTTCCCTAAACAAATACAACAGTTAAACGGATGATTAACACAGCACTTAGTATTTCTTTCATTGCTGGTAAAAAAGACACACAATGCTTTTACAATGACCGTGCAGCTGTCTGAGCATTGATCAGCGCACCTGACAAACTCAACCTTCCCGGCTCATGCTTGATGCAATCATTCAACAGTGAATCCTTCCCAATCTGTGAAATACACATGGTAAATACAGAAACCTGGTGCCAACAAATTACAGAACCACATTTCACTTTATTTTCTCTCTCTTTATATATTCCTTTTTAAACCTACTCTATAGTGGTAACACCCTATAAATTCATTTATAACATAACTTATAATAATACACATTGATGTGTAAAACACATGCTAAATATTATCACATTATCCCCAACAAAACACATTTCTCAATCTATTGAGAGACATATCTGCTTTCTCGGGCAATCAGTAAATGCAAAACAGATGATGCTCAAATGCATGAAATCTTTTTAAAGAGTACTTAAAGTAGTAAATAAATCATGTAACAGAAAAAACACATAATGTGTAACATGTGCAATATAGTTTCTAAATTGTCATCTTAGTGTTCAGGTAACATTTATAAATCTCTTGGTCTTTGACTTTGTGGTATATATAGACCCATATTACACAGTTGCTATCTATCTATCTATCTATCTATCTATCTATCTATCTATCTATCTATCTATCTATCTATCTATCTATCTATCTATCTATCTATCTATCTATCTATCTATCTATCTATCTATCTATCCATCTATCTATCTATTTAGCTTGCCATGATATCTTTGAAACCTCCTTTCAAAGCGTATGTTTTGCTATTGGCTTTTTGTAATATTGCTCTCTAGGCTATCTAAATAAATTATTTTAAAATGTCTCTCTCTAATGGATCATGTGTAAGTCATGGTTAAGCACGATTTGTCCATGGGTCACTGAATATACGACGGGACTGGCATCGTAGCTTGGCATTCAGTGGTTGAGAGTTGACTTCCTCGCAATACCCAATAAACGCCAAAAGAGAGCAGTGTAGGTGTCATCCACTGAATGATGTCACATTGAAGCTGTTAAGTAACCTAAAGGCAACATGCTGCACCGTCATAAGAACATAAACAAGTGATTAATAGTTTCCACAACTGACAAGTCCAAACATCATTGCATTGGTGGGACATCGTTATTAAGCATAGTTTTCGATATTTTCCTTCAAATAACCTCTTTAAAAGTGAATTCACAAATCTCTCACAACCAGGGTCGGATTGGTAACGCGGGCACTCAGGAAATGGCCGAAGGCCCGGTAGCCGAGTTCCAGCTGTGGGATGCTTTTTTGGGCAGCTTGAGGGCTGTATGCGCTGTTAGGATACCACCAGCGGCCCAGGGGGTGCCTGGGAGGCCTTTCTAGAGGCAGATGGGCAGAGGTATCACTCCCTTTCTCTCGCTGGGCCGGCCCATTAATCTATGCTGATTGAGTGGGGCAGAGGGCCTGAGAAGAAGTGGTCTCACTTGCATTCATGTGTGGCTCGCAGCGTGAACTCATCTGTGCATTTGTTTTTTATCTAAGTAAAGTTAAGAAAACGTGCCTCCCACCCCCTTTCGTTTCATAAAACTTCGCTGAAGCAGTGTTTTGCGGAAAGTCAATACACAAATTTGGGCCACTTTTTTTGGGTGTGCCCAGGCTGATTTTTGATCCCAATGCATCCCTGCTCACAACTTGTCTAGAAAGCGGCCTTTGTTCCCAGGTTCCCCACATACTGGCACCAGGTGGTGGAGGAATCCCGCAGCCTGACGTCAGCTTTGCAGCAGGCCGGCAATGAACAGACTGCGGAAAGGTGTGGGGATCCCACCCACATCTGCTTCTGATTTCATGGCGGGAAAGTGGGGCCTTTTGTTTCCTGTCTTAACATCAAAACACGTGAAGTACATGCTTCATGTCAGCGCGGAGGAAGGGCACGAGGCGGCGTCAGCTGTGTGAAGGGAGGACATTCATCGGGGGTAGGAACTGACAGGAGTTGGCGCTAAGCCACTGAGCCCGGCATAAAGTGAATCAATCAATCAGTTAGTGGATTTGTAGAGCGGTTCTTGTTACTGTGAGGGTATCCAGGCGCTGGCAGGACCCCAAAGTGAACGGGGCAAGGAAGGAAGAGGAAGAGCGAATGAGGTGTGTGAAGATGAGGAATGTTTAAGAGGGAGTGATCGACGGGGCATGAAGAGGAAGCAGTGTGATTGTGGATACTTGTGTGATGGGAGAGAGTGAGTGAAGCTTGAGGAATGAAAAGAGTAAATGAGGAATAGCGTGAAACAGGACTGTGAGTGAGGGGACAGAGTGAGACAAGAATGTGGAAATAAATGGTGTTAACGCGGGATTACTGGTTACTAGTTACCTTACCAGATCCCAAACCAAGTCGACTGGATCGTTGGTACCTGTCATTGAGTAAAAGGCAATCTAACAATAAGTCAATCAATTAAGAACTTACACCACTCTAAATGACCACTGACCAGGATTAAGTTTTGAAAGTTTAAAATAAAACCAAAGATAACTGAAGATACAAACTTCTCAAGATGAGATTCAAGAGATATACTGGTATCACAATGAACATGAATTCTTTGAATAATCTGAGTCTACAAAACAGAATAATGAGTACAAGTTCGAAGATCATTAGGTTTGCAAGGATTGATATGAGTTGCAACCTAAGAGTCATTACAGAAAAGAAAATTCAAGTTAGTCTGTCCCTACACTAGACTAAGTGACATCCCTACTTAACAAGATCTTTACCCCAAAAAGGTGTCAGCCGTGGTGACTTCCTAAGAAGATCACGCACTTCTCTTTGTTTCTTCTCTGATAATGGGTCTCTCCTGATCAGCCTATCTGCCTACCCATCCGCTTCCTTAGGCTCCCAAAATCATCTGCTCTGCTCTCCTCCCGGGTCGCTTTCCCTAATACAAAATCACATTTCCGATAGGAACGCCCCTTGGGACGCCCCTCACGTGGTACATCTTTGCGCGGTAAACTCCATGATGGTACTCTTCAAGACCCTCGTTAAAGTTGACCTTGGTTCCCAGGCTTCTTCTCCAGTGCGCCGATACCCCCTGAAATTCCTGAAGACTCCTACAGGCCTGCGCCAAGCGCCACTGAACAAAGCTCCATTCATTTCGACTGATTAGGACCCCTCGCACCTGCATACAGGCCATCCTACAGTGGGCCTCAAATTCCAGGCTCCCCCATATCTATAGGTCATAAAGCATATGGAAAGCACAGTACTTGGCACCTCTCGACTTCTCCTCTAACGAGCACATTTCAGATCAAAGGAGCATCACTATCAGTTCGAGCCTACTTGATTTACATGAAGCGGGTCCCTGCACTCTGAAAACATTTAACTTGATTTAAACAGCATTCTTAACTAACATACGTTTCTTAAAGTACACATCTATAAAGCATATATTTCAAAACTAAATTCGATAATACATTTTGGAAGAACCACGTTAACCCCACCTCACATTATTTTAGCAGCACGTTTAGATTTTCTGTGAATTGCCATGAGGCCTACACAATATAACTGGTTTGCAAGGTTCCGCTTAACTCTTACATGATTCCTTTAACATGAGAACGTGAGGTTTTAATATTCATTCCAACATTTCTACATTAGTCTCACACTGTTATGATTATTGTTTCCCTACTTGAACACTCTATACATTTCACTACTAAATATAAGACACTCTTGTGCAAAGTATATTTAACTAACTACGTGCTTGTAAATATGGTGCACTTATACATTTTTTCTCAAACTAGTGCTCTCTCAGTCCCCCCTTTGATGACCTTCAGGGGTCATCACCATCAAAACACCATCAAAAAAATGTAGGACTCTTCAAAGTGAAGTCGTGGCAGTACCACTTCTTTTCATTGTCTCCAATGCCTTCAGACTCTTATATTGTGTATCTTGCATTGCTGTCAACCTTTTCTCCTATTCTCTCATAGATCTCTGCAATCTGTTTGCTCTATACCACTGATACAAACGCACCAATCCCCACAAAGTGATTACACAAATCACAATTATGATGATGGGTTTCAGTATGTACCAAACGATACCCTTTCCTAGGTTGGCAAACCATACCTCCAACTTTACCCATTCCATGACCTACCTTTTCCCACACGTTTATCTTTGTCAGATCCTCAATTTCATGGTGTATTGCAGTGAGGTTTCGTATGTATTTTTCTAGAGGTTTTGAATTGTCCGGAATGTAAGTGCAGCATTCCTGGACCTTCAAAGCCTTACAGACTCCGCCCTCTTTGGCTAACAGAACATCTAAAGCAAGTCGGTTCTGAAGAACCATTGCCCTTATCGATTGCATCTCACCCTCCACCAGCATTAATGATCTAGCAGTACTGGCAGATAACCTATCTACGACTGTAGCCAATCTCCTAATTTTGATGTCATTCAGTATCACTCCTAGGATAGGGAAAGCAGCACCGAATACATCCCCAATTACTTCTGCTGCACCTAGCCCTCTCTTCCCTCTAGTTGGTATTCCTTTCTTTGTCGTTTCTAAATTCTCAACATGATATATTTTGGGGAAGACAATTGCCAGATAGCATGATCCGTACCAATTATCTGGTAGCTTCACATAGGCATTTCTTCCACATACAAAATATACATTTGGAATTGCTTGCATCTCTTTCAGAAAGTCTTTGGAGTAGTACTCCAATTGAAAAGCATGTTCACAACTGACTTGACCTACATACAGATTCTCATAATAGGAGTAACTCCTGTGAATGCACAGTTTCCCCCATTTCTCCTTGTCTAAAGCAATTGGACCAAAGCTACCCTTTCTTTGGCGTATCCTTTCTTCCTTGGTCCAATCTGTTTCCCATTGCCCTGAAGCCTTTAGAATCTTCTGCCTCCTGTATCTAGTATCTACCTGCCCTATAAACTTTTTCTCAATTTCTGACACTTGACAAGTCAGATTATTTCTTCGGGCATGTGAAGTATCTAACGTTTTCCATGGAATGAACCATTTGTGTAATCTGTCTTCGCTCTTGTAATAGTCCCACTTGTTCAGATGCTTGTAATTTGGGACCTCTGGCAATGTCGAGTCAAAGTTCGAGAAATAATACTCGAACCCCTCTCGTCCATAGAATATACTTAACAATAAACTACATGTAATTCCATATGTCAATGGAAGATGATGGTATCTGATACCCTCCTCTACCGAAGCTGGTAATTGCATACAAACGTAGCAATTCTTCGCCTCCATGACATCAATGTATTCGTAAAGCAATTTGGCATAAGCATTTGACCTGAAGTTTCCCTGTGATTCGTCTGTGTGTAATCTTTTTATTTCCGCATCTAACAACGCTTTGTCTTTATCATTGATGTTTCCCTTACTATTAACAGTGATTGTTCTCTGTGTTGATACTCCCTTAACTTCCTTGACTGCAGTTGCATCTCTCTCATGTCCCACTATGTATGAGACAGTAACCACTAAAACTATAAGTGAAATCACCACCCCTAAAAGTGTGCCAACTATACATTTCGCCCTGCGGTTCGGGTTGCCAGCCTCCATGATCTCAAACAGTGTAGCTTTGGATGTTCTTCCAGCATCAACTTCTCCTTCTCTCCGAACAAGAACTTTCTTTCAAACAATGTCTCTCTTTTGAACACTTAGAAGCTGACAATTTGCTCCGAAAAACAGTTTAAAAGTCCTGTAGGAAATAGACAACCCTAGCCCTTCTCCATCCTCTAAAAGGGAGACCCTATCATTTTCTTCTTCCACTCGGCGCTAGGTTATCTTGTAGCAATATTTTACAAAGTCCCTTTCAAAAGTCTTTTATCAATCAGAATCTATGAATGTTACAAGGAGTGACACTACGTCTTCATAAATGTCCATTCGAAGAAACATTCCCTCAAGTATTGGGCATTCCTTGCAGCAACATGGGAATTCGACTGTCTCTAGGATTATTCTCCTTATTTCACTCTGGACAAGGGGTCGAACAAAATGAAGAGTTAAAGTCTTTTCAATCTCCACTCCTGGTACTATCAATTCTACATCCACAGTTACAAAAGGGTCCGTTCTGACCAAGATCACCTTCTTCACTTTCCCAGTTCTACGCCCCTTTGAAGACATTTACAACAAGGTATTAATCCAAGACAATGAGTGTTCCAAGAACTTCCACTACTCGCTCAAGCATTTCCAGTCGAAGAAGAGTTCCCTCCAACACTGGATATCGTGAACAGCAAACCGGAAAATCAACTGTCTCTAAAATCAATTTTCTTATTCCGCTCAGGAGAGGAGGATAGACGATGTTGAGTGTCAGCAGCCTTTCGGTCTCCGCTCCTGGCAGCAGGAATCTTATTTGCACTGTGATGATCGGATCAGTTCTGATCAGGCTCACTTCCCTGACCCTCCCGGTTCGGTGTCCCACGGACATCTGCAACGAGGTAGGTCCAGTCGGGAGTAGAGTACCTTCTGCTAGGCACTCGCACCCTCCTTGATCTTCTAAGACCTTCCTCGGCTTGATCCTGGGTATCTTCTTCTGGATCCGAGTCTTCGGATATAGGAGCAAGCGTTTCTTCCTGAGCCGACCTTAAACTTAGCCTCCTTCTTCTTTCCGGCCAAGTGGCAGCTCCAAGCCTTGTTCTCCTGTTTCTCGTCCTCACACTCGGTTCTTGGTCGCTCTGGTACTGATCTGTGTCTGAGTCGTATTCACTACAGCTCTCCCCTTCAGTCGCGTCTTCAGTCTCACTGCCGTTCCCACCTTCTTCCGACACCCCCTCAGCTGATCCAATCCCCTCTTGTGACTCTTCTTCCGCGACTGAACTTTCGTCTGGGATAGGAGCTGTTTCTTCTAGAGGTGCTGGAACTCTTCGAGTATGGGATGCATGGATCCAATTTGGCAGCCCTCCGCACTTCACCGCGGTGTTCGTGATCAGGATTACCTGAAAGGGCCCACGCCAGCGTACATCTAGGCAGTTCTTCCGGACGTGCTTCTTGACCAACACCCAATCTCCTGGGTTCAGATCATGACACAGATTCCTTGATGCTGGAACTTCAGCCGCCTGCACCTGAAGGGACACAGAATGGATGGCGTCAGACAGTCCCTTACAATAATCCAAGATCAGATCATCTGTAATATTCAATAGGGCAGCAGTTGGAACTGTGGGAAGTCTCATGGCCCTCCCCATCAGAATCTCGTGTGGAGAGAGACCTGTCCTCCTGTCAGGTGTGCTGCGCATGCTCATGAGCACTAAAGGAAGAGCATCTGGCCAACTCAAAGATGTGGATGCCACTACTTTAGCCAATCTATTCTTCAGAGTGCCGTTCACTTGTTCCACAATTCCTGAGGCTTCTGGTCGATAACTACAATGCAGTTTTTGATCGATCTTTAATGTGGAGCACAACATCTTCACTATTTCACTGTTAAAATGTTTTCCTCTGTCCGATTCCAGAGAGGCAGGCACCCCGAAGCGCGGTATCAGCTCCCTGAGCAACAATTTAGCTACTGTGAGAGTATCGCACCTACGTGTAGAGTACGCTTCAACCCATCTGGAAAATATACATACAACCACCAGCACATACCTAAGGCGGTTAACTCTTGGCATTTCAATAAAGTCTAATTGCATTCTATTGAAAGGCCCCCCCGACCTCCCAATGTGACTCAGTGTGACTGGTGTCCTTTTGCCTATGTTCAGTTGTTGGCAGGTAACACATCGCTTGCATACTGATTCTGCTGCTATTCTAAATTTAGGGCAATACCAAGTCTGCCTAAACACTCTCATCATAGCGTCTCTTCCTAGGTGTACAGGACCATGTATTTGCCTTGCCATGGGATTCGCTAGTTCCTCAGGTAACACAGCCCTCCCATCTGCTGAAATCCAAAAATCCATTTCACTTCGCACACAACCTGCTATTTCCCATGCCTTTTTCTCTGCTTCAGGTGCGTTCTCCTGCATCACTCTTAAATCTTCCCAAGTGTCTACAGTCTCTAACATCATGCTTAATTCTGTCTTTTCTTCAGCACCATCAATTTCCACTTTTGAAAAAGAATAAATTTGTTCCGCACAATAGCGTGCGACCTCATCAGCGTACCTGTTGCCTTGTGATACAAAATCTGTATTCTTAGTATGAGCTACACATTTTACTATTGCTATGGCAACTGGACCTTGTAGTGCTTCTAACAACAATCGCACAAATTCTCCATTTCGAATGGGCGAACCAGAGGAGGTCATGTAACCTCTCTGAGACCACAACTGCCCGAAATCGTGAACCACACCGAAACCATATTGGCTGTCAGTGTATATGGTGACTCTTTTTCCGTTTCCTGCTATGCAGGCACGGGTTAGGGCAATAATTTCTGCTACCTGTGCGGAATGTACTCCTTCCAGGCAAGCGGCTTCCACAACTCCAGTAATGGTACAAACAGCATAAGCTGCTCTCAACCGACCAGTATCGTCTCTTAAACATGAGCCATCGACAAAGTAAATCTCATCAGGGTCAGACAACGGCTCATCCACAATATCTGGTCTGGGTTTCGTGCATAGTTCAGTCACATCAAGGCAATCGTGGTCTTCACATCCTTCGCCTTCTATTACAGTAGGTAATGGCATCAAAGTAGCAGGATTCAAGACAGAGCATCTCCTGAGGGTCACGTTCTCCGCGGCAAGAATAACTTGCTCGTAGCGCGTGAGCCTGCTATTAGTCAGATGCTGCGTCTTCGTCCTGGTCATTAACAATTCTACATAATGCAGTACATACACCACTAACGGATGTCCCATCACAATACTCTCGCTCCTTTCAATGCTGACACCCGTTGCAGCAACGGATTTGAGACATCCGGGCAACGCTGCGGCTACCGGATCTAATGTAGCCGAAAAGTATGCAACTGGTCTATGGGCATTTCCGTGGGTCTGTGCCAAGACTGACAAAGCACAACCCTCCCTCTCACAGCAATAAAGTGAAAATGATTTCTCGTAATCTGGCATCCCCAGAGCCGGAGCACGACACAAGTCGTCCCTCAGCTGCAAGAACGCCACTAGGCATTCGTCATCCCATGGTACCGGATCACTCACCTCCTTGTGCGTCAGTTTCTGTAAGGGTTTTGCTTTCAGTGAAAAGTTAACTATCCACTGTCGACAATAACCAACCATTCCTAGAAACATCCGAACTTCTCTCTGTGTCGTAGGCGCATTCATCTTCATTATTGCCTCAATCCTCTCTGGGGACACCTTGCGTTTTCCCTTTTCTAACCGGTGCCCCAAATACTGTACTTCTGTCAGACAGTACTGCAACTTGCTCGGAGATACCTTATGTCCATTTTCAGCTAAATGGTTCAATAAGGCAATGGAATCTACTTTACAAGCTTCCTCAGTCTCTGACGCAACAAGTAGGTCATCTATGTACTGGACCAGGACCGAATTCTGCGGCAGTACTAGATTTTCGAGATTCTTCTTCAACAACTGGTTGAAGATAGATGGGCTGTCTGTGAATCCTTGTGGGATTCGACACCATGTTAAAACGCGATCTTCCATTTTAAAAGCGAAAAGATATGTGCTCTCTTCATCCAATGGGATTGAAAAGAAAGCCTGGCAAAGATCTATCACTGTGAACCATTCTGCTTGACATGGTATTTGAAACAGTATCACTGATGGATTCGGTACCACTGGACAACATGAAACGACTATATTGTTAATTTTTCGTAAATCCTGAACTATCCTGAACTTCCCGCTAGGTTTCTGCAAACCCATAATCGGGGAGTTACAGGGACTACCCACGATTTCTTTCAGTATTCCCTGTTGTATCATTGACTCGATCACAGGTTTTATTCCTGCAATCGTTTCTTGGGACAATTTGTATTGAGGCGTTCTGGGAAACTCGGCATTTGGCTTTACCATTATTTTTACTGGTTCTACCCCTTTAATCAATCCTATTTCTTCTCCTGTGAAGTCCCATACCTCTGACGCTACTGCATCTCGTAAGTCTTGGGGAAGATCTTCTACTGTCAGAGTAGGATATAGTTCTACACAGGATTTTGAATTGGCTACCTTGAAAGTAGCATCATCGTCTGTAGTCTGTACCTCCACTCCTTGCGGGGTGCAGTATATTGTGCAGTTCAATTTGCACAGTAAATCCCTTCCTAACAGACATACAGGACTCGAATCACAAACCACAAACTGATGTTCGTTCATATGGTTTCCTATCTTCACAGACACTGGTTCTGTCAAGGGACTAGTCAGCCTTTTGT
This sequence comes from Lissotriton helveticus, assembly GCF_964261635.1. Lineage (NCBI taxonomy): Eukaryota > Metazoa > Chordata > Amphibia > Caudata > Salamandridae > Lissotriton > Lissotriton helveticus. Next base: position 996,807,767 of record NC_136057.1, read on the forward strand.
TTGCGACTCCTACCACCTGAATTGTTTCTCCTGACATCGGCAAATCTGGAACCACTGCTGACCTCAGAGTTGATCGAGTAGCTCCAGTATCCACTAAGAACGTTGTAGGACACCCTGCCACTTCTGCCTCAACAAACGGCCCTCTCTGATCCACCTCTAGGACTGCCCCGAGGGTACAGTCCTCTTCACTACTCACACGTTGTCCTGTCAATGGATCAATATAATAACACTTTTCTTCCTCGATAAAGAGAGGCATTTGTTTAAAGACCTTTCCCCCTGTCGCTATTTTCGGTGGCTGTGGGAACTGGGCCCGTGGAGCCAAAGTCCCCCCTTTGGCCACCTTGCTTCCTGGAACTGTCACCTTTGGAGCTGGAACTTCTTGAACCTGCTCTTCTACTTCTAGCTCTCCATTTTCAGGGTTAAAGGGACACTCGCGTCGCCAATGTCCCACCTGCTGACACAAATGGCACTTTGTCGTTTTCTTTAAAGTGGCAAAGTCTACCCTAGGTCTCTGCCCTTCTTCATTATCCTTGTTCTGACCGTTTGGCTTTCGTCCCATCCCCTGCTTCTGCTGTCCACCCTTCCCTGCTGACTGCATCTGCACTACCATCAACTTCTCCTTTAGATTCTTGGCTTTAGAATCTATTTCGTCACTACAGTATCTCGCATATCGCTGGATCTCATCTAGTGGTTTGTTTTGCCAACATATTAAATGTTGTTGAATCATCAAACAAATATCTGGTCTCAGACCCAAAACGAACTTTGACACAAACTGTCCTATATCTTTGGGATCCATTACATCGAGTCCACTATATTGTTTGAATATTTTCAGTAATCTCTCATAAAACTCGTGAACTGTCTTCCTTGGGTTCCTGCCTTGTTCGGTCTATTTTTACCCAATCTATATCTTGTGGAGGCACTTTATCCTTTAACCAGGCTATTACCCTTTCGTACTTCTCCATGACACTGTCCGATGGTCCATTAGTTCTAGCATTCCTCTCAGGCTCTGCATTTGGCCACTGGACACTAATCTTGCACGTTACCCACAAATCCCCTGGAACCACAATGTCGAACAAGGTGTTCAAATCAATCCACAATACTTTGGAGATCTTTACAAACCATTCTACCTGCTTATACCACTCTACTGGGTTTTCCCTCAGTTTCGGAAATGAGTTGGTAAATGCAGCCAAATCTCCTCTACTCCATGGTACATGTACATAGTTCCCATTTGATATCTCTCGCAAAGGGAATGCCTCCATCTGCATTACCCTTCCCTCGGGGGTCATCACATTTGTACTTCGTCTAACTGTGCCCTTTTTCGACCACCTTTCCTCCCATTTGTCCAGTTCTCTCCACACTCTTATCCCTGATACCAACTCTCTTATGTGTGTTTTTAATCCAGTAGTTCTCTTCTCATCTAGGTCTTGGTCTGAGTACTGCAATCTGTGGTTACTCTGCAATGCCCTTGTCCTAGATAAATCTACGGCATATCTGTCTGCCAAATTAGTCAGTTTCTCATGAATCGCTCTAGCTTTCCTAGTAGTATCCTTCGCTATGAACAGCAGCTCATCTTGTTCATACAACTCAATCCTTTCTAAAGGCACTGTCCCTTCTATAATCTCGTCTAGATCGGATTTTAGACTGGAGACATCAAGCCTTTTAACCTTTATCGCAGCCTTTAGTACTTCGGCTCCAGATGCTCCTTCCACATCCCTCCCATCCCAGCTCCTAGTCCTGCGCCTAGGCACTGGTGAGTTATAGGGAGTCCTCCCCTGCTCCCATCTCTCTAGGTCCCATGCCTTTCCATCTTCTCGGGGTGGATGGTGAAACACTCCTTCACGCCTCATAGCCCCACGTTCCCCATCCTGTCTAGTTTCACGGGATGCATGGTAAGATATTCCGTTACTCCCTCTCTCTTCCTCTTGCATCTGTGACCTTTGATCACTTGATGTATGACGTGATCTTTCACTGTTCCCTCTTTGCCAGTGCTGTACACTTTCCCCAGGTGCGTGATGAGTACACCTAAACCTCTCCCTGTATTCTTGTGTTCTTTGGTCTCCCTCAGGTTGCATGAGGCGAGACCTCTCCTCACACTCCATACTCCTACCATTCTGCTCTTGCTGTCCCCTCTCATTCATAGGACATGTAACTCCTCTATTCTCCTGACTTTGACCTTCTCGGCCCTGACTGCTTTCGCTAGCCCCGCAATGAGATACTGTCCCGTTACCTCGACTTTCCCACTCTGGTTCTGTTCTTGACCTATTACTCGGGGTTACTGCGGACCCATCCCATTCTCTCAAATCAGCCCTTAATTCTGTATAGGGTTTTGGCCGTGGTCCCCTCAGGTGCATCGGTCCTCTCTGACCTCCCTGTCCTGTGTTGGGATCCACAGTCGTATCGAATGGGGTGCTCCACGTTACCGATCCTGGCAATTGCTTCCATGCATTTGTCGTGTTATTCCTCCTTTCCATCTCTATTCTTTCTCTATCTAGCCGTGTCTGTTCTTCCTCTCTCCCATTCACTGGGTTGTAAATCGATACTATGGGTCCTATGGTAACAGGTACTTGAAGAGCATCTGGTAATCCAAAAGACTCAACCTTTTCGGTGTTTGGCGTCTTTTGTACCACAAACCTTCCCACTACACTCTGTACTGTACTAGGTTGAGGTGTCTCCCCACCTTTGATAGGTGTCCATTCCGATATAGGGAGTGGTGTATACCCCTCTATGGCATTCCCATCTTCCCTTGCGAGCCCTCTATCTTCAATTTCCTCAACTCTCGGAGGTGGTCTGTCTATCAATAATCTATTTATCACATTGTCCTCCGACTCGCTCTCCTCATCCTCTTCCATGAGGTTCCTCCCACCTACAACCTCCCTCATTGGATACAACTTCTCTACCTCAATAGCTTGTACCCTCCATCTCTTTGCCTCCTCGTCCCATTTGGAATCTCGCACTGCTCTTACCGATCGTGTCAATCTTTGTTGACGCCTGTCCAAATTTCTATTGTGTGCCGCTCTAATCCATGCATTAAGGGCCTCAAACTGGGTTGGTCTAGGTGAGGGTTTCAATGAGGACATGGTTGCTTTTAGCCGATGTAACACCTCTAGCTTAAACGTTCCGTACTTTGGGAACTGCATTTCCTCATTTCCTTCCGTAAGCTTATTCCAAGCCCCAATCCATAATATCGTATGCAGCCCCACATTCGTTGCCATATAATGAGCTGGTGTACCCTCCGGCGGTGCCTCTTCCCCGTAATAATGTTCACTTCTTTTTCTTTTAAAAATCCCTTTCAAACACTTAAAACAGTTCATGATTTCTCTTTTCTCCGCGTTTGTTTACTTCCTGATGACAATCTCCCAATCACCGTGCTGTTCTCGCTAACTGGCCTATCCGAGCGCGGCTTTCCTCCTACGTCACTCTAGCCGCCCAACCAGAGCGCGGCTCTAGCTAACGTCACACCAACCGCTCAATCACAGCGCGGCTCTAACCGACGTCACCCGTCCCCCTTCGCAGCAGTTCCCCTCCCTTTTCCGGCTCGTCTCCTCGGTCACGCATGCATCTCATTCATACTCTGAAAAATGATTACTTCCGTCCAAGCAATCACCTTTCTTGACTGTACGCCCACAGTCTTTTCTGTAGTTGTCACCTTAACTTGACGAAATGTCTTTCCGTTTCCAGACAATCGCCTTCTCTGATAGGTTACTCACACACAGTAACTTTCGACCAGCGTCCGTTACTCATACGCTCACTCTTACACTCCCCCTATCTCGGTCCCACGGCGGTCAATGGTACCTCGTGACCTCCGTACTATGGTCGACAACTACTCTGGATGTTCGATACACCCAAAACCACTTAAGCTCTGGCCTGAACTTAAGATTTGCCAGTTCACCCGTTTACCAGGTAACCGGTTCACTAGGTTGCGCGCGCTCACAACCTTCTCTCATTCACACTACAGGCATTCAACTCCGCAAGACATTATAATACAAATACAACACAAAACACCGCAATCTGTTCACGCATGACCCTTGTTATACTCACTCTCCTCCGATACTGCTGCTTTTCTCGCACCGTCTGCACCTTCGACGCACGATTCTTCCGCTGCTCGTCTCTCGATGTCTAGGGGCCTTGGGGTAAACTAACCTCTCTAGATTACCTTCCTCAAGAAGATAACCATCCTCTGCTACCAACTGTTAACGCGGGATTACTGGTTACTAGTTACCTTACCAGATCCCAAACCAAGTCGACTGGATCGTTGGTACCTGTCATTGAGTAAAAGGCAATCTAACAATAAGTCAATCAATTAAGAACTTACACCACTCTAAATGACCACTGACCAGGATTAAGTTTTGAAAGTTTAATATAAAACCAAAGATAACTGAAGATACAAACTTCTCAAGATGAGATTCAAGAGATATACTGGTATCACAATGAACATGAATTCTTTGAATAATCTGAGTCTACAAAACAGAATAATGAGTACAAGTTCGAAGATCATTAGGTTTGCAAGGATTGATATGAGTTGCAACCTAAGAGTCATTACAGAAAAGAAAATTCAAGTTAGTCTGTCCCTACACTAGACTAAGTGACATTCCTACTTAACAAGATCTTTACCCCAAAAAGGTGTCAGCCGTGGTGACTTCCTAAGAAGATCACGCACTTCTCTTTGTTTCTTCTCTGATAATGGGTCTCTCCTGATCAGCCTATCTGCCTACCCATCCGCTTCCTTAGGCTCCCAAAATCATCTGCTCTGCTCTCCTCCCGGGTCGCTTTCCCTAATACAAAATCACATTTCCGATAGGAACGCCCCTTGGGACGCCCCTCACGTGGTACATCTTTGCGCGGTAAACTCCATGATGGTACTCTTCAAGACCCTCGTTAAAGTTGACCTTGGTTCCCAGGCTTCTTCTCCAGTGCGCCGATACCCCCTGAAATTCCTGAAGACTCCTACAGGCCTGCGCCAAGCGCCACTGAACAAAGCTCCATTCATTTCGACTGATTAGGACCCCTCGCACCTGCATACAGGCCATCCTACAGTGGGCCTCAAATTCCAGGCTCCCCCATATCTATAGGTCATAAAGCATATGGAAAGCACAGTACTTGGCACCTCTCGACTTCTCCTCTAACGAGCACATTTCAGATCAAAGGAGCATCACTATCAGTTCGAGCCTACTTGATTTACATGAAGCGGGTCCCTGCACTCTGAAAACATTTAACTTGATTTAAACAGCATTCTTAACTAACATACGTTTCTTAAAGTACACATCTATAAAGCATATATTTCAAAACTAAATTCGATAATACATTTTGGAAGAACCACGTTAACCCCACCTCACATTATTTTAGCAGCACGTTTAGATTTTCTGTGAATTGCCATGAGGCCTACACAATATAACTGGTTTGCAAGGTTCCGCTTAACTCTTACATGATTCCTTTAACATGAGAACGTGAGGTTTTCATATTCATTCCAACATTTCTACATTAGTCTCACACTGTTATGATTATTGTTTCCCTACTTGAACACTCTATACATTTCACTACTAAATATAAGACACTCTTGTGCAAAGTATATTTAACTAACTACGTGCTTGTAAATATGGTGCACTTATACATTTTTTCTCAAACTAGTGCTCTCTCAATGGCATGAATGAAGGATGTAGATTGGGTGTGGCATTGGTGACTGACGGAATGGAGAGATACACAGAGTGACATTGCGTAGGCAGATAATGTCGGGCTAAAGGTAGAGAGTGAAGATAAACTAGTAATTAGAGATCACATGGCAAATAGATGTGCGGTGGGAAGAGAAGAGGCAGGGAGAAATAGGCGGGAAAGTGGATGGTAGGTCAAAAGAAATGACAATAAGGGACATGGTGCGAGTTACAAAATGGGAAACAGGCAATGAGTGAAATATGAATATGATGTGGTGTCAGCGGTTTATGGATCATAGCATTAATGTAGTAGCCACCGCTTGTATCTTGCAGATATGAACCAATCAACTATTCTCACCATAGTAAGTAGCCAGAGGCCCCTCTGGCAATGGAAGCAGTGGCACTGTGTCCCTGAATGAACCCTGAAGGGATGAGTCTGAGGTGCCCAAAGAAGAGCCATGTGTGTATGTTGTACAGTGAGAACACAGTGCTACACAACAGAATGTTCCCAATGAAGCAGGCAACAGGTAAGTATGACCGGGCGATGGGATAAACTCTGCAGCTTTTGTTGACTGCAGGATGTTGGGAGCAGTTCTGATGCCGATGGTATGGGTTGGTTCCGACCTTGAGTGTGGAGACGGAGGAGGCGTAGATTCTTTTTTACCATCTTGCCAGTCATCAGCTCTTGCTGAAGCCTTGGCTTCTGGTGTGACAATGTCTGACTGTCCTAGTGATTTGTTTGGCCAGGTATCGTCTTACAATTGCATTCATATATTGTTTACTACCTCTGACAAAGTATTGAAGCGTTTTACACCAGGCAGTATGCTGCTCCAGAACCTAAGGTTAGCGGTTAATCCAGTGGTTATTGGTTGCTTGGAGATTCCGGCATATATTGTGTTGCCCTAGTAAAGTCTGCTATTCGAAAGTGCCTGTGTAACAGTTCATCTGGTGTTCTGTGGCAACCATTTGAACATCTTTCGTAGCATGTATAGGATGTGGAAGCTTGCAGACCTCACTGTATTGTCTAGTGGTGTCATGTTGAGTTTGTCATCTAGGGTGACCCCCAGGTTTCTAGTGCGGTCCATGGGTGTTGGCCCTAGTTGTGTCGGCACCCCGGTGGCCTCCCAGGGGGAGGTCATGTTTCCGAAGACCAAGGGCCATTTTTCATAAAATGCCACATGGGCGCAAGCGGCATTTGCGCCCGCTTTCACGCCCCTGGGACACTTTGGTATTACAGAAGGGCCCCCAGATGTTTGTGCAGCCCCTTCTGTAATACAGATAGCGCTTGTGCATATAAAGTGCCAGTGCTATCTTCAGGGGGCGTTCCCTCATTTGCATGGGGCATGCACATGAGGGAATCCCTTTGCCTTTTGCTCTGTGCCTTATTACAGACAGGGGCACAGAGGCAAAGAAGCTCTCAGGTAGCGCACTGACAGTGCATCACCTTTTAGGTGGCGCACTGTCAGTGCGCCACCTGAGAGTAGCCCTCTGGAGGAGGGAAAGGGGGTCCCATGGGACCCCCAGACATCCCCTTGTAGGCGGGTGCAGTCACCAACTGCACCTGCCTACAGGGGCATCTCCAGTCCCCTTCAAAAGTGCTGGCGGGGTGCCACCTGCACCTTGAAAACACAGAGCAGCTTTAACCCCTTAACTGCGGCGGCTATTCCGCTGCAGTGCTGAGGGGGCGGGCGGCCGCGCGGCGGCCGCATGCTGGTGACGGAACTGCTCCGTCACCAGCCGCGGTTGAGCTGTGCTGATGACGGAGCGGTTCCGTCATGGCCCCGCCCGCTCAATAGAACGCCCAGCGCAGGCGCGGTTGCAGGGGCATGACGGAACCGCTCCGTCATCAGCACAGCGCCACCGCAGCTGATGACGGAGCGGTTCCGTCATCAGCGTGCAATGGGTTAAAGCAGATGCTCCATTTTTCACATGAATGGGCTGCCCTGGGGCAGTGCAAGTTCATGGCTGCCCTGGGGCAGCGCTTTCCATGTAATAGGGTGCACATTCCCTGTTTGTGCCTGGCACACCTGTGTTGCGGTGTACTAGGGTGCAAACAGGGAAAGTGCGCCCTATACATAATAGGGCCCCAGTACTTCTGTCTTGTCAGAGTTGAGCTTCAAGCAGTTGTTTCTCATCCATGCTGCTACCATAGACATGCAGTTGGTGAAGTTGGGTCTGGTGGTGTTTGTCTTGCCTGGAGAGGATGAGTTGGGCGTATATGGTCATTAGTGGGTATGTATGCAAGTTCATGCAGATGTGTGGCGAGATTAGTAGCTGAGCTGGAGGAGATTTGGTATTGCTAGGCTGCAGGGTATGACTTTCAGATTGAGATCTTACAGATGAGGAGTCGGCAATTTGCTGAGTTACAGCAGTACAATGATAGAGATTAATGCAAAACATGAACATGACTAAGAATAGGCTGTACTTAGAGAGAGGAGGCATACAGAGGATGAAAGGGGTCGTTCAAAGAAAAATGAGAGGTGATGTATGCCACATATTGTTTCCAGTGGCATTGTAGATAACGGTACTGGTCTTGAGGATATTACATACCTTGGGAGGACACCAGTGGAGTTCCATGACCATTGGAATGTTGCGGTTGACCAAGCCCTCGATAAGAAATTCCTCAGTATTTGACATGTCCTTCGGGTTTGCCAGAGGGGCGTCTGGAAGGCAGTTTTGCATAGTGTTTTCTCTGTCCAGGCATGAGAGTACCAGGGCTCGTACTGCTGTTCTGCAATTGGTACTGGAAGAAAGGGTACACTTTCTTCAAGAGGAAGAGCAGGTTCCATGCTGTCTGTTTCCATGCTGAATGTGAGGCCTCTGTTGAGGGTAAATAGAAATGACCTGGTCTTGATGATGACTGTAAATATGATACTTTGGAAACCGCATTAGCAGTTCTTGCCTTATCTAATTGTATCCCTTACCTTGAGTCATCTGCTAAAGGAAAACACAGTCCTTTCTGTGTGAAATGGTAAGCAACTCTGCAATGTACAAGACTAGTGCTGCCTTGGAGTGAGCGAAAGTAATAGCATCTGGCAGTATGATGTGGACAGCATGAGATGAGCTTGAGACCCTCATTCCAGAATTCCACCCGCCACAGCACCGCTACAGTTCTACATTAGTTGTCCTCCTTGTTGACTCTTGCACTAGAACAGTCAGGGATGTGACAAGTTTGTTCCAGTCTCTCGAGGACAGATACTTACTACCCATTGGTGCAGCACTTTCGGGGTACCAGCAGTGCTATCACCCCAGGGGCTTAGCTTCAGGAGGGGTGTTGGGGTGTTACTCCCTAGAAATGTATTCTGTAGTAAATAGTTGGGTACAGGTGCTTTAAGTCAGGCTAGTGAGGTGGTTGGCGGATTTCACTTGAGATTTTAATATACACCTGCAGACATCACACCCACACACTCATTTGTCTTTTAAAGGCCTTAAAAAATAGTTATATTACAAAATATTGTTTTTTAAGTACCTCTCTCATTCCGCTCTCTTCTCGTTTCCTACTGCTTCTTAACCCCCTCCTGTCTGGCTTCTCATATAATGTATTTTAACCGGCGTGATTGTTGGGAAATCTGAAGATTACACCCCCCATATCTTACTGCTAAATCTACACCCCTGTATCACCCACTCGGCTGCGGTCAGGGATGTACAAAGACGTTTGTTTTTAAAGACAGAAAACCAATGTAGCACATCCAGTCCCAGCCCTATGTCCCAGCTGCTTATATGAACCACAAACTCAGAAAAAACGCAAACTTAGCTAAACGTGCAGGCAACTGAATAGATGTATACCTCACCTCGCCGTCCTTCCTACAGAGAATATTCCCTAGTGAGTTAAAGCCGGACCCCCAGTAGAGCATGATCTCATTGGCATACCTGTGCTGACGAAGGCCCCGTTGATCTCTCTGTTCCTCGAAGTATTTATTGCGGCTCCTTCTACCCCCTTTCCAAGATCCCGAAAATGATGGCGCGCTTTGATCTCGCCATTAATCATAACATTTACAACAAGCTTTCATCTCTTCCCAGGTTTGGATTTCATCCTTCTCATTCCAGAAAAATGTCCCTAATACCAGCCTCCGATGATTTCCACGTGCGGGGCCTTCTCAGCTGGGGCTCATTTGCCGAGATGTGGCTCAGTAGCTAGAGATGCCTTTGATGGAACCTGGGGGCTAAGATTCGAATCCCGGCCTTAATGCTTGCCTCAGCATCGTGTGATTCTGGGCTCTGTATCTAGACAAATGTGAAATAGGTTTGTGTAATCCCCACTTGATGTTCACAGCCTTGTAGAGCATGTCCCAGCTCCCCACCCCATATCATATACAGGGCTCCATTGCTTCCTATCTAGGTTCGCGGTATATACATACATACATTGGATTGGGCCTGCTCAAAGCAGGGACAGGGTCTGACCGGCCTATAGTGCAATCAGGCAGTGCCCAAAGAGCTGGTCTAACAGGTCAGTGTTTGGGCCGGTTTTTTGGTCTGCTGGGCCGGTTTTCACTGTTGAATTGTTCCCTGATATTAAAACAAGCATTGCTTGCGGCAAGCACATATACATGCTTTCTTCCAACCCTTCCAAAACACTTATACAGCAAGTCTTTAGAAGTTCAAAACTTCCGGATTTGTAGAATGCGGCCCGCTTTTTATAGCTATCTCTTTCACTAAGATCTGTAGGAAGAGGGCATCCACATAGCCTCGCAAGTCTCCCCCCTCACCTTCCCAGGGCACCGCACGTATCCTGATGTTATTCCGGCGGGATCTATTTTCGAGGTCCTCGGCATGGGCCTGCAGGTCCAAATTCTGCTCCGATAGCCGAAGTGCCTCCTGTTGGAGCTGGTGGATGTCCTCCGCGAGCCCCAAATCGTGCTCCTCAAGTGTCGCCACTCTCTCTCCGATGTTGTCCACATCTCTCCTCACCTCTCGTAAGTCCGAAGCCAGCTGAGAGCGGAGCTCCGAGATGTCATCCTTAATGGCCGTAAAGAGTTCGACCATGAAGGCCTTGGTGGCGGGCGCATCATCATCTCCACGTGGGGGCGATTTGCTGGTTCCAGGGGACGGGGCCTGCGACGAGCCTTTCGAAGTGCCCTCTTTGCCTGGCTTGTCTTTACGCGGTCTGGTTGTCATAGCTCTAGGCCAGAAGTTGTCTCGTTGAGGGAAGGCAGTCCGACGTCTTTTCGCACAGCTGATTCCAAGAGAGCAGGGCCAGTGAGTGCAGACGAGCCGTCGTGACGATGCTCGTATCCTTAGCAGACCTGCAGCGGGGAACCCTGCGGCCGGTACTCTCAGTGGCGTGCTCTGTGCCAGGGACCAGATGCCACAGCACCCCCGGTCGCCGTCACCGAGAGGTCCGAGAGCACAAAGCCGGCAGGCGGCAGATACCGGTCGTCATTAACTCCCACCGCAAGCCCCGCTGATAGCGCCTACGTCGTAGTTCCTCGGAGAAGTCCCCAGCTAGGCTTCAGGCTGATCTCAACTGCTTCCGCCGCCGCCCCTCCTCCGTGCAGCCAGCGGCAGGGCCAGGAGCGCAGACACAGGTAGGCCCCGAGGTCAAGACTCACCCCAGGCTCTGGTCACTCTGCGTTATGGGCAAGGGCTGGGCCACCACCGATCCCGGCGCCACCAGGTAGTAAGGTTCCCATGGGGTTCCCCGCCAACCAGCGAGCTCCGCTGCACCTCCTCAGAATGGCACACGTGGTCGGATCCCCTCCGAATCAAGCAGGGTCCCCAGGCAGCTCCCGATGCTGTCCCCCGCTACAGGACCAGGGGGCGTACTCGCCGCACTCACGGCCGGACCTGGGGACGCGGAGGGCCCGCAAGGCACAGTAGGCCCTCCAGTCCGACTACGCCCAAAAGCAGCGCCCTCAGGTAGCGGCTCCGGCCGCAGGAAGCGGCCGATCCCCGGGCACCTCCCGCGATCAAGTCCTCGCGGCCTCAGGACACGCCGATGTCGGGTCCGCTTCGCGGTCAGGGGGATCCAAGCGTAGTAGGCGCAGTCCCCAGTAGAGCGTCCACGGCGCCACAGCCCACCCGGATCCAGGGGCAGAGCCGGCAGACAGGCCCAGGCAACAGCGGCCGCTGGAAGAGGCCTCCTCCCGCACCTCCGCAAGTCACTCGTTTGTCCGTTTCGGGGGGTCGGAATGTCTCTCCCCCCGTCCCTGCCGAACCACGGGCCCCGGCAGGCGCAGAGTCGACTGTAAATTCGGCCTCAGGAGACAGCTCTACAACGCTAAGCAAGTCGTGGCGCCGGAGGGACACAGAGACACGTCTCACTCCCTCGCCATCCTGGCCACGCCTCCCTATCTTGCATGTTTTAAGGGATATCACCAACTCTTCTCTAAACTTAGATTACCATACTGAGAAAGGTCGGAAATGTACTCCTGACAATGCCAGACATAAAACTTCTTCCAGGGTTGGGAAAAAAGTGGTTGGAGGAAAGCGAACTTGCAAACCCTCACATTTTCGCATGAGCAAATCTACACCTGCAGATTTGATCATGCTAAAATGCAGTTCACAAATATTTTCTAGGAGTACTATTTCTTCGCATACTTCTGTAAAGTATTGTGAATTCACAAAAGCCGTATATCTGCACTTAATGCAAGGACATGGGTGCATTTTTGAGACTTTATTTAATAATTGGGCCCCTAAGTAGGTCTGGCGTTAACAATGACCTTTTGTGTTTATTAAAATTCTGTCTCTCTCTCTCAGTCTATCGGTTAGCTTCACTGTGAGTGACAGCATTCTGTTCTTTCACAGGAAGCACATTGACACACAGGTTTTTTGTTCAATGCCAGAAACTACTGAGGCAATGTGTGCTTTTTGAGACCAAAACTGTTTTTGCTTTTGCCAGTGTTTGTTATAATGGTGAGGGCCCCGCAGCTCACACACCAATAAGGTTTTACAAAAACCATGCCAAAACAAGTCACGCATTGACAAAACCAAAAGGCTGACTAACAATTTCAGACCTACTGGCTTTACCAATGCTTGTTTATTTTTATGTTTCCCATAATCTTCTTAAAACTGGTTACACTGATTTCCCATTATGAATATTTTTGGGAAATACTAGCATACAGCCACACATTTCACTAAATGATGCTGCAAGGAAGTGTTGCCTAAAATTAGTAGTTAAGCAAAACATTTTTGCATTATTTTGTGAACATTTTATTTTGAATGCAAAGAATCATCAAACTTGCTTTCAATCTTCTGCACATATTTGCATCTAATTAGAGAGCATTTTGGGCGCACTATACATAGCCTCATATTGCTAAACATTGAAAAAGTGTGTGCACATTTTTATACTGGAACCAATGTCAATTAGTGCAGTCTGAGCTTACAACATTTACTTAGAGCGCTCATATTACCTTAACTGTAGGCAATGCCTTTCCCTGATCCATATTGTGGTACTGTAAACAGGCAGCCAGTGAGTTTGTGCTGTAGGGGGTCGGGCCTACTTGTCCATGGGACAAAATACACATGATAACTTGTTGCCCATGACCCCAAACTATATGTCAAGGGCGTCGGGCTATAGGAATTCCCAATCCCTGCTCCCAAAATAGTGAGTTTGGAGGAAAAAGCATAAATTCTTCCAAGCAAGCAGAAGAATCCAAAAAGAGAACAGTATAGGCAACCAGCTCTCACAAATACCAGGAAAGAGTAGAAGAGGAGCAGGGTTCCAGGAGACGGAACAAGATTCCAGGTACAGGATTCCAGGAGCAAGTAACCAGGAGTTAGAAATCACAGCCCGGGTTACTAGAGGGTTTGCAATGCTTTGAGTGGTAGTTTCAGGCTCCTTGTATTGTGAACAAACATGAATGAAGGTGGAAGAACAGGAAGAGACCAAAGGATATGAAAGGTAGCCATGATGGATTGGTTAGTTTTATAATGTTAATGGAAAGAGCCATCATGGATTGGGGGCGTTTATATGTATCTTAGATGTGAGTGTTTTATATGCCACAGGTGCCTCTACTTTGCCACCTGGGAACATATGCTAGTCCTTCCCCGAAAACAAGCAAGGGAGCGGCCAGAAGAACCCTCCAGGCAGAGTGCCACATCCAACAGTAATTGGATTAAGGTGTGGGGAAGGTACTCCTGATTTGGGTGTCTTGCTGCTTGCTACTGACTAGGCACTGGCTTTAACCAAACAGACAGGGCTTTATTGATTTTTGTAATTGATAAAGCTATGATTGCAATATGCAATGTTGCAGGATTACCCTATCTTTTTTCATGTAATGAAAACCACAAAAACGAGCCAAATACCAAGCACAAAATAACATTTAAGATGATTCGCATTTTAGTGCACACCCAGCAGAGATCTAGAAGTCCAAAGTCTTCTAAAAGACGCACGCCTAAGCACAGGAGTGTAAGTGCACAGGTACAGCAGCAAGAGAGTTCCTTGACATGATGCAGGCTGTTCTTGAGGGTACATGAAAGGTCCCAAAATGTGCCCAAAGGAACCAGGGTCACATCAGGGTTTTGTAGTGTTCTATAAAAAACTGTTTCTACTTGCTTTTATGGCTTTTTCATGATGAGTCAGATAATGTCGATAGTGCACAGGGTCCAACTACAAAAAGTGGATATTCCATTGAATTATTTATTGTGTATCATGGTGTTAGAGCACTGTACAACAAGAGATCTGATGAGGGTTGCAGTACAGTAAGAACACCTGTCACTTAAGATTCACTGTACATAGAATTCGAAGAGCAAGGTATAACACAACAGGATACAATATCACATAGGTGAAATGACAGTTTCAACATCGTTCTCTAATGACACATGTTTTTCTGGCAGTACAGCTTTTACATCCATCTTAAAAAGCCTGAGTGAGTTGTTCTTGTTGAGGGTGGAAGGGAGTTCCACTTTTTTGGGGTAGATCCAGTAAAAGTGTGGCAGTGAGATTTTCTTTTTTTGAATATGGGTGGTTCTAGTATGAGGGATTTAGCACTTCTAGAATCCCCTCGTCGTCCTGATAGCTTGATTCTATTCGCCAAGTATTTAGGACCATAATTGTGTAGGGCTTTGTGTGTTATGCATGCAACCTTAAGCTGGATCCCAGCTTCAACTGGGAGACAGTTGAGGGCTCCTAGTGATAGGGAAATGCGATCTTAACAATGTGTGCCTGTTAATAGTCTTGCTACTGCAATTATTATCACTTTCATTGGGGCTAGGCTGGCTTTAGGTAAACCTATGAATGTGGGGTTCCTATAGTCCAGTCTTGGGAGCACTAGAGATTGTGCCACTCTTTTTAGGTCTACTAGCAGTATGAAGGGTTTAAATGTTCCTAGAAGGTGCAGATGTAGGTTAGCGCCTCTGGTTACAGCTTGTATGTGAGCTTGCATGTTTAGATTTGAGTCTAGAGTAAGGCCTACGAAGTCGCAAATGGTTGGGGTGCAGTTTAGCGATTTGATGTTAGGAGAATAAGGTTGCGGTTAACAAGACAATCGCAACGTGGTTATTCTTATAGGTTCAAGGCGCCAAGGGTTTAGAATCGCACTCACTTGTAAGTAACTCTCAAATTATTATCACGGTGCTAAAAGGAATGGGGAACCACTCAACCCCATAAACCAAGAGACAATGTCCCTCACAACACATCTTTAAATTCCCAAGCACACGTGGATTCTTAACACACGGTTTCCCTTTTCTTTCAAAACAGATGAGCATATATGGTAAACAGAAAAAATGTAAATCAACAGTTTCAATTTTCAAACAAATTCTTGTCTTTGTTTATTCGGTTTTTCTCCAAACAGCAAACAAAAGCCAACGCGTTTCGTCGCTACAGGTGGTAGTCCTGCGACTTTCTCAAGGCTCTACAGAATAAATATACAGAATTGTGTTGTGTTTACTACTATAATCTAAGCACAACAGTAAAAAGCCATCTGTGTCATAAATGTTCCGAAATTATCAGAAAAGACATTAGGCAATTAATCCTCATATCAAAATCGGAAACTTTCATTTAGAAGTGTTTAAACTACATGAGTGAGTTATCAAAGCATAAAGTATAAAGTAAAAGCCTAATGGAGAATACCGGAACATAGAGTTCCCAAAGATTCATAGTATTTCAACCTTATCACCCTGGAGACAATTATTCAATAGAAAGTATTATGTAGTCTGAGTAAGAACCCGTGTGAGGTAACATCAGAGGTCGTGATGCCTAAATGTATTTCATCAACTATTATCATGCAGGTGAAGTGCGCCAAATAAGTGGTATAGTCTTAAAACTTATAAAGTCCATTAAACCACAAGAAATATATAGAGAAAGATTTCGTAACGATACCTATATTCTCCAGTGATGTGCTCTGTAGGTGGTAACGAAATAAATTGTAATCGAAACAATTCTTTTTGAGAGAGATATTGTATAAATTGAAAATTAAAAATTAAGGTTGTAACCTACTTTACGCGTGGTGATATTTCCAACCCACTCGTGGGTTCTGGTGATGGCAATAAACGCTGAGTATGCTTAATTGGATTTCCACATATAATAGTATTCTTCTTTCTAGAGTCGCATCTGTTAGAAAACACGTAAGTATTTTTGTTTAATTATCAATTTCAGGAACACAACTGGTTCCCAGTATATCAATGGTACATGAAACACTAAGTTTCTATACATCATAATGTGTCTCCTTTGCAGTTGATAATGATCATGGAGACCGAGCATTTACTTCACCCGATTAATTGTTCTGGACAACATATAATTTTAATACGTCAAGTGTATCCGTTATTCCGTGGTCTGCTAAAATATACTCTATTATAAATGTACCTGTGCCTTCCCGTATTTAAACTACAAAACATTTCCAACACTATTCACACCGTTCTCGCGGCCCGCTGAAAAGCTGCGCCTACGTCACATTTGTGTTCACTCCATTCTATCGTTCGTTATTAGTAACCCGACTGTTGAAGTCCCTTACCTGATCTTTTATTTCATGCTTCGATTAGCGTAGCTCCTAAAGTATCCTGTCGCCATCACATAATTCGTGTTTGCCGTTCTAAGTGTGGACCGCCTTTAATTGCAACCGACAGGACTCTATTCCCGTTCCTGATTGGATATTAGTCCAAATTCAGGAAAGAAACAAAAAAGGGACTAGACGGTGACGGATTGATACAGCCGCCATATTGTAGTCGAGTTCCCAAACGCTGTAGCAATCGTAATAAGCACAATAGCAAATATCCGTGTATATAATTCTGATCAAAATTGTAAAAAAAGGTTTTGAAATAACAAGTATTCCAAGTAACAAAGTGGAAATGCCGGGTTAACTTGGAAGGTCTCTAAGAAAACGTATTAGATTCAAGTGTAGGGTTTTGTGCAAAATGTTGAGAGTTAAAATTTCATATAATCGTGATGATATAGTGACACAGGGTGGTAAGCATTGTGTCAAAATTATTTTTGAACTCTCTAATCAAAATAAATGAATCTTACTGAGAGTGTGTGTACTTATCGAAACAAGAGTTGAGCTTAAAGATAGTTCCAAAATTTCTAGTGTGAATAGTCCCAATAGATGAGTAAGGGAAATACATTGAATCAAGAACTCTCCATCAGTAAGATCTTGTTACGTCACATAGTTATGAATAGTTGAGAAAAGTCATCTGATACAGAAATAAAATTCATCATTGATCGACATTAACAGCAAAAAATGTCACACATTATAATAGACAACTGCGTAGCGTTCTGTATATAAGGCATCATACACTGCACATCTTAAAAGATTTTATCTGTTATAAACCCAGAAAGTAATGTAATTCCTGGTCAATATTAAGACCACACTCTGTGCTACGCAACTTAAGTATCCACAATGCTTCTCTCTTGCGAAGCATGAGTTCTCTATTACCTCCTCTTGGGTGCCTAGGTACATGATCTATACCAAAATATTCAAAACGTTTATTTGTGGTCTGTGAAGGACAGATTGACATATGTGCAGCTAAGGGGTATCTCATGTCCCCTAGTTTGACTGCCCTAACATGTTCACATATCCTTTCCCTTAGGGCTCTAATTGTACTGCCAATGTATGTCTTCTTACACTTACATTCAATCGCATACACCACAAATTTTGAAAGGCAATTGATATTAACCCTAATCTCAAATTCTTTACCAGTCGGACTGTGAAAGTGTGTCATTTTGGGTTTAGCCCATTTACATGCTGTACATTGGTTACAACTATGGAAGCCTTTGCCATATTCTGTAAGCCAGTTGGTATTGGAGTGTGTTATAGGATAGTTAGGACTTAGGATACTTCTTAGTGTACGTCCCCTCCTATAGGTTATAGCTGGCATTATGGTCACAAATTTCTCTAAACATCTATCTGCCCTAAGTAGGTGCCAGTGTTTGTTCATACTCTTACTTAGTGTTCTAGACCAGTCATTGTATCCTGTAATAAGCCTAACTTTGTCCAACTCCTTGTTTTTCTTTCGCAAGTCCCTTAGTGTGTCATCACGTTTCATTTTATCTATCCTGAATTCAGCCTTCCTCAGTGTCTTTTTGTCATAGCCTCTATTTATAAACCTCTGTATGGTTCCTTTCTTTTGTTCATCAAAGTCCTCATTGGCACTACAATTGCGCCTTATTCTCACTAATTCCCCATAGGGTATTGCATTTATTTGGTGCGGTGGATGCGCACTACTGGCATGCAAAAGAGAATTGCATGCTGTTTCTTTTCTGAAGGTCTTACTTTCAATTTTGCCATCTTTTATAAAGAGCTCTTGTGGTTTAATGGACTTTATAAGTTTTAAGACTATACCACTTATTTGGCGCACTTCACCTGCATGATAATAGTTGATGAAATACATTTAGGCATCACGACCTCTGATGTTACCTCACACGGGTTCTTACTCAGACTACATAATGCTTTCTATTGAATAATTCTCTCCAGGGTGATAAGGTTGAGATACTATGAATCTTTGGGAACTCTATGTTCCGGTATTTTCCATCAGGCTTTTACTTTATACTTTATGCTTTGATAACTCACTCATGTAGTTTAAACACTTTTAAATGAAAGTTTCCGATTTTGATATGAGGATTAATTGCCTAATGTCTTTTCTGATAATTTCGGAACATTTATGACACAGAAGGCTTTTTACTGTTGTGCTTAGATTATAGTAGTAAACACAACACAATTCTGTATGTTTATTCTGTGCAGCCTTGAGAAAGTCGCAGGACTACCACCTGTAGCGACGAAACGTGTTGGCTTTTGTTTGCTGTTTGGAGAAAAAACGAATAAACAAAGACAAGAATTTGTTTGAAAATTGAAACTGTTGATTTACATTTTTTCTTTTTACCATATATGCTCATCTGTTTTGAAAGAAAAGGGAAACCGTGTGTTAAGAATCCACGTGTGCTTGGGAATTTAAAGTTGTAATAAGGTTGAGGTTGTTGGGATCTAAAAGGTGGGGTGAAAAGAATGAATTTGTTTTTTTTCTTTTGCTTTTATAGATGTAATGGAGCAGCCTTCTGAACTATATTGGTCATACTGCTATTGTAGAGGTGCATCAGGTCTTGAACCGATGGTTGGTCCATCCGAGACGCCCAAGAGGTCTGGTATAGACCCCCCCAGTTTTGTTCTGTTTACAAGGCAGTAATCACTCACCCACGTTTTTTTCCTTTTCGTTAGACCTTCAATTTTAGTTTCTTGTGCAGAGATTTGAAAAATAATTTGATGGTGTTCTGATCAGTCTGTTGGCCTGATGTCTAGCATGTTTACTGATTCTGATCATGCTTGAATCATGCTGAGGTCCTGGATTAGGTTACTGAGTGCAGCCACAGTAGGGTTTTTGTCATTGTTCCAGTGCAGGTTGAAATCTCCTAATAATAATGTTGCCTGTTCACTGTCTTCATGGCCCATGACCAGCAAGCAAGGGCAATTACAGGTGTACGAAAGGGCAATAAAGGAGTATCAAATCTTCCTCCTAACTACTCCTATTTAACATCCATGCTGGTATGGTGAGTGGAGTAGAGGAGACACAGAACTACTTTTGACCTACTCAAAGAACTGAGCCTATATACTCCGATTTAAAAAAAAAAGTTTCTAAATCATTGTGTTAGTGTTAAATCAGTGTTAAATCATATTTTTTCTTTGTTTCTCAGATACAGCAAACCAACAGTAAAAGTGGAATCTAAAGGAGGCGGACACTGATGCCATTGGATAAGGCCTGAATAATGATGCAGTTATATACGTGGATTCTAATTCTGGCAGCCATTTTGGTGCATCAAAATGCGCGGGCTCAACCTGAAGGTACTGTTTGCACGTGCCCGGGTGGGAGGGTGGGGGAGGGGGTTCAGGATCTGACGATAGGTTAAAAAACACAAGACCTGATCTAGCATTGGAAATGTCTTTCTTTTGCTCTAGTCTAACCCAGATAGGTTGCAGTTGTCACCCTGCGTCCAGGCACAAAATACGACAACGTATGTTAAAAGCAGATGGAGTGCAGTGCCTTGAAGAAGACCCAGGCTACATGTGGTACTCCGAAGCCCGTGCAGCACGATATAGCATGCTGTGACACAAAACTATTTTTTTCTTGCGTCTTTACAATAATCGCTTATTTGATGACCACCGGCGCAGTAAATGGATATTTACTCAGCTCCTGTGTGCATTTCATCGTAACCTCCAGGTTGCACTCATCGTTGTCATTGAGATTCTTATGGTGGTTAGTGCATAAATGTAAATGTCCAGTATTTGTAAAGCGCAAACAATTACCCGAAGGTGTCAAGGTGCTGGGGGCCATCGGGAAGATTAAGCGAGCTATTGCCCAGAGTCACAGGATGCTGGGCAGACCCCTGCCGCCAGAGCCGGGGATCGAACTGTGATCCCCAGCTTCCAGGGTCAGTCGCCCTGGCCGCTGCGCCACACCTCTTCCACATATACTGCAACTACTGTACAGGGGCCTTCCTGTGGCAGGTACCACTTCCGGTATGGTAGCGGATGGAAGTTACCTGCCCTCTTGCATATATGTGATTGGCGCATTGTTTCACAACACAATACAATAGCCCGTGTTGTTAGTCTGCTTTATGTAAGATCTGCTTTACCCTGCAAGTGACCTTCCATTCCCCTTGAGATTTCAGGAAGGTGAAGTGCCTAAATATATGTCTCATGGGCAGGGCACAAGTTCCAATCCAATCGCTCCATGGCAGATCTTGATGAAATTAGTGTGTTTTCATTCTTGCGCAATTAATTCACTCTTACAAGGTCAACACAATGGGTATTTTGGATGGAGTGAAAATAGCAGTTGTTTATGAAATTGGGAGATTGGATTCATGAGCCTTGCAACATTTAGTATTCTGCATTGAATATTAATTCAAATGAAAATAAACCATATTGCTTCGCCCCTACAGAAACTACCGGGAGTTCTGCAAACACTTGTGTTGTGCTCTCTTTCTCTTACTCAAAGCTACTGAAATGGATTACATAGACTTTTAGTAGCTAACATCCACAAAGCTCTCCCTCTCACAATAACAATATTTAAACATTGTGTGCCTTTGTTCCTCCAGCCACCTGATCAAAAATAAAACTAATTGAACACTTTGTCCCAGCCACCTGATCAAAAATAAAACGAATGGAACACTTTGTCTCAGGTCAGACAGCAGGAGAACAAAGCTTTACCCCTTCATTGGTTTCTTACTGAATAAACTGGCCACTCATTTTTTTTGTCAAATATATTTTTATTGCAGGAAAGAAATGTGAGCACATTATTGGCACCTAATAGAGAACACGAGTCATTAAAATATTGAAATCAACGAGTCTATACACGGCCATTCAGCCCACAACCCGGGGGTCGGGCGGCGTGTGCCAGTAGGTCATGGGTAACATCTCTCCGTTCAAAATAAACTGGCCACTCATAGCGCACATACTCCTGTGTTCTATGCCGAGGCCAGATATACGCACACCGACAGTGAGTACTCACCCTGTCTCTCAGGCCTCAGGCCTCAGACCTGACTAACCAGCCAGAGGATGCACGGCGTAGATGTGTCCAGACATACACAATCTTTGGATATAGCCCTACACTTGGTGCTACCTGCACTCACGTGCTCATAGCTCCTATCTCTCTGCCTCCAGGCTCTGCACTTCAGCCCCCAGAAACTCCAAGGTTATGGTTAAAACTAAGTTGGTGGAGACTTTACAGCATCCATATATGGTGTATATTTCCAAGCCAACCCTCTGAACAAAGATAACACTTTTGATGTAGCGTTTCGCAATGCACCAACATAAGCCAAAAAAGCTATCATAGCACGCAATGATACATATACTAAAATGTTCATGATTAGAAATGTGGAAAGATCTTATACTCCGACACGTGAGTCCAGTAATATGAAGTGTTTCGATTGTGTAATCAGCTCCTGGCAAGAAGCCATATGTGATCCTGAAAGCTAGATAACTAAAAATGTGCCCACCTAATGCATGGCTCTCATTGTTCATACATGCCCCTCCCATCATGATCAATTTGTCGTGGCACAACTATCACATTCCATACCCAGGCTCGGGAGGATTGACCCATCAGATGTATGTGAGGTGGTGACTCCCAGGTGTGGTGAGCAGACATTGCCCTGAGAATAAACTGCTGATTTGATTGGTTGCTCAGTAATGATGCTGGGAGACCATGCAAAGCAGAGTATAAGGCAGTGCAGGTTGAGGAAGACGGGAGTGATATGTTTCATGAAGTATGAGAAGACGCTTATATTTAAGGATTTTCCAGTTGGTACTCACAAGTATGCATGCTCTAGATCTCTGAGTATTATACATTAATGCCCACAAAAGGCTTCTTGCTGGTGTACATTGTCAGGGGAGGGTGGACATCAACTATTTGAACAACACTGCATCCTATTTGTACAGATGGTTCTAGTCGAACCAGGCGCTTTGCACCGTGCTCGGTTTGACTGCTCAGGAACCCCTGCAATGAATGGGACCGCGGGGTGTCCCTTCCAAGCAGATATGACTGCTGGAATCACAGTAGTAAATGCCATCTCAATTGCCCTCATTTCATTGATAGTAGAAAGATGAAGCGGTCGGTCAATCTTGTACGAAACACAACCTTGTAACCTGCCAGTGATTGGCAGGTCTCTGCGGGAAATGTCATTTACAACGCGGTGTTTACACCGCACGACCTTTTCCACGCAGCTATTACAACGCAAGTCGTTACTACGACTTGCGCTGGATGGCGCTGTGGGATAAGGAATGTTGTAATTTTATATTCCAACACCTTCCCTACTGTTACGGGGACTGGTGTTGGAATATAAAATTAAAAAATTCCTAAATCCGCGCCCTCCATCGCAAGTCGTTGTAACGACTTGCGTTGTAAAATCTGCGATGTCAAGTTCCGCGATCTAAAAGATCGCGTTGTACTGACATACATCCGGTCTCTGCAGCTGGTGTTCAGGTCACTCAAAGTTGAATCAGGCAGTGTATTCATGGCTTTTCCATTTGGAGCAGGAAGAAAGAGATAGGTAGGGCTTTATAACAGAAAATGAGAAATGCTTCCATCAATAGACGTGAAACATACCACATATTGCTTCTATCCCTTTTGAACTCACTAATCCCTGATCTGATCCTTACTATTAATAAGGAAGCTGTTATATCCCTCTAGGTTTAAAGATCGTATGCTGAAAAGCCTCCTCTTTCCCTGGAACAGTAGAACAGTCCTATTTCCTGGAGAGCGGATGCCCTTGGGCTAGCTCTGATTGGCAGATGGAATGCTGACATCACTTGCAGTCTTTTCATTGCTCCTCTTCATTGGGCCTGATCCAGCATGCCGATGATGAGCGAGCCGCTGAGCAGCCACATGCACGTGTTCCTTCTGCTCGAGTGCGGCTCCTGTGAGTGCTGCTGACTCAGGCTGAACGCAGAACTCCATTTTAATATGGTCATAGTTCAGGCATGGAGGAGCCTCCTCTACCTGAAAGGCAAAACAACCACTCGCAAGACGAGAAGGACCTGTACAACTAGGAGTAGGAATGTTGGACACAACAGAGGCAGAACTTTCTCCCTAGGATATAGTCTGTAGTAACTCTTGCTCAAGGGCTTTCTCAAGGATTAGCTGGCTTTCTTCAAAAAGTCTGCCCATTTCCTTTCTCACAGGCTTTCACATATTGATCCATACTGCCACTCCCATTATGCAACACTGGTCACAAGAACGTTGCTGCATGGGACTGCCTCCACAATAGGTCTAAGCTGATCTTCAGTGCGATAGGGATCGTGGACAACGGGGAGGGGCTGTGTTTCCCAACCAAACCCGTTTTTCCCCAACCAACACTCCTTCTGCTCTTAATTTTTCTAACTAAACTAGCTCTCACTGACTTTTGACTTATGAAGTTGTCTAATATTTCGTGCTATGGTTAAGGTAACGTATCTGTCTTCTGTTTACTAAATTTGGATCTAACTGTTGATATTTTCATTAACTATTAATTCCAAGTGGCATTGCTTTTTAGGTCGAGCCTGGACAGCGCATGCGCTGCTCTGCGAGGCATGCTGTATTGGAGTATGTACTTGAAGTCCCGCCCATATTTGTCATTGGCTTGTATCATTGTCCTTTCTAAATGCTGACTTCTGATTCGTTAATCGGCTTGTTAGTTCCTCCTTACTACCGCCTTGTTTTCAGTTGTAACCTCCCATGAAGACTGGCCCTATTACTTCTCTTGTTACACGGTATGTCTTATTAACAACCTCTGAGCACTATTTTCTGTAAGGATTTTCTCCTACTGCAGGAACAACATGCTTTCCTGCAATGGCGCAGATTTGCTTGCACCTTTTCATCCACCTTATTTTTTTTTATTTTGGCAGCGTGGCGCTCTGTAACTGTGGTGTCCGCACACTTTGATTTTCCTTGCAACTTTCTCCTTTTATTTTGCGTTATTTATGTATTGAATTTTTACAAGCACAGCGTGCTATAAGAAAAGCACCAGGCCCTTCTGTACTTATTTTTGGCAGGGCTGCAGCTTGCTCCTCATTGTCGTCCCGCTCCTGGGCACAGTGCTTGATTTGCTGACTTTGCCAGTGATCCAGCGGAGCTATCTAACAACCTTTAATACTCATTTCACTTAACCCAGGAGCAATTTAATTTTTACTCATCGGTGGGGCCCATAGCACCGCAAGTCTCACACACACACACACACACACACACACCATTACTTCTGAATCAGTGACAAAGAAGGCGAGCCGCTGGCTAGCGGGGTACCTAAGTTTTATACTTTATACATTTATATACATTTTAAATAGCTTTGATTTATGCTAACCTGTTACCTGGAAATCACTACATCAAGGTACTCCACTATACGGTCAATGGATCATCTAGTAGAAGTTAGTTGATGGAGACTAAGACCCGCTTAATCATAGCAATCTTTATAATTTTAGCAATTCTATTCTGTCATGACATTTCATAACATTAAAACCAGACTCAAGTTTAAAATTTAAATTGAATTTATCTACTTCATTTAAGAAAAATACTTTTAAAGATTTATTTAGACAAGCCGAAATAAAGCAATTTATTTAGTACATATGAAAGAAAATGAAAGTTTAGAAAATATTTTACTAGTCTGTTACATGAAAATAACAGAATCGCCCGGGTTCCCAAATCTGTCTCTCTATTCTCCTCAATGCCTCCCTTCCAAAACAAAAACTCTGCATTCGATCATTCTTCTTTACTCCATCAAAAGTTAAAGTCCAAAAATGTTCCAAGTCTCTAGCCCCATAAAATAGTTCAAACCGACAGCATGTCGTGGTGCAAAATAAAATCCGTGGAGCAAGCTTTTTTCACCCTTCCGAACAAGCTCTTTTATACCCTTTTTCTCTAACTATCTAACTTAAAATTGAAACTTTTATGGTCCACAGTTCATTCTGATTGGTCCATTAGAGGGGTGGTGATGATCGCCTCATTCAATCCTCGTCTAAACCAGTTTTCCATTTAGCAAAGTCATCTCAAACTTTCCCATGCCATTCATCTCCGATTTATGCTTGTCATTCTCCTTTTGTTACAGAACTTGTTATTTTTCTCTATTACTGTTCCGTTCACATGGTTTCAGATGCAGGCATCCTTTGGCACACATCCGTGCCCTAGGCCAAGCTGACCTTGACATCACTCGCTTCGCGTACCGGCCATTCCATTTACTCTGCTTTCACCAGTACGCATGCGTGGAGGCCTTTTCTTTCAAACTGATGTCAACGCTTCAGTCACCAGCCATTTTTCAACAGATAGGCCACATAGGCCTCAATGAGAACTAATGTGAAAACAAACAGAAAATTAGATTTTGAATTATAGCCCTTCTGTTTACCACCCACCATACTAATATTCACGGTTAATTGTTACATCGCTTAAGCAACATAAATAGCTTTTCTGTTTAATTACCAAGTGCATTTTCTTTTCTCTTGCCACAACATATAATAACACTATCAAAAGCATAAAAACACATGCTTATTTGCTAAAAAATATATTATTTTTATAGCACTATATTAATATGACTCGTTCACAATTGTTAGTATATAATTTTTTTGCAAATAGCCATTAGCTTCCCACGTGTAGTGTAAAAAATATTTAAGTGCATTTTGTTGATTAGTTTTCATGCAGCAAACTATTATTTTCGTTATAGTTATGAGAGCTTGACTTTGCAAGGGGTACACAAAAAATTTCGTCTCTCCTCTGCTCCATCACCAGTGCTTGTTAGTAAATGCAGTTTTCTGACCCACCAGGCTGTTTCGCTGATCCACTGTCCTTACCACTGTTGCTGTCACTCGGCACCTGAATTACATTTCCGGAACTACGTATGAGGCATACGCGGAAGACCTTGGCTGCCACACTTCATACAGGGCTCGAAAATGATCAGACATGTGAGTTATGTGATCCAGGGAGAGGGCCGCAATGACGCTACTGAGTGCCCTTGTGTGAGAGAGCCCGGCACTGCCTGCCTCATACTTGGAGTAGACTCACCACCAACGGACCGGAGAGCGTTCCAAACCTGGAGAGTGGATGAAAGAGTTCAACCCTTCCCAACCTCTCCCATGCAGGAAGAAGAAGAGGTTCAGCCGGGAGAGCACCAATCAGCGAGGCTACGGGGAGGAGAAGAAGACCTCACCCCGGAATAGGTCTCATTGGAGCTGGAGGTCAAGAGGCAGAACCAAGAAGCACCGGAGGACGCCGAAGAAGAAGGCCCTCTTGGGACGCAGATGAATGGAAGTGCTGAACGTGATGGAGATCCTAAGACCGAAGGGTAGTCGATTGAGGAGTGGTGCAAGGACTAGTGGGTCCCTCCAGGAGAAGCGTGAAAGCAGCCGCTGATAGTTGCTGCATGGGCGGGGAATGACCAGGGACATTCCTAATAACACAAGCATTAGAAATGCAATCGGGCTCGGATTTATTTGAGTTTGAGCTAATGGCATTGTAAATGCCAATGTCTTTTTGCCATGTGTTATGGAGTGTGTGCATGTGGTGTGTAGTGGAAGTATCTTGGTTGAATTGTAATTTTACCAATGGTGGCATGCTGTGCTTTATATGAATATGTTTAAAAGTAAAGTGTACCATACTGCGATTGCTTGGTGGAAAAGTGCACTGCCGGCTGGAGGTGTGTGTGCCTGGTGGAAGGGTGCACTGACGGCTGGTGGGTGTGTGCTTGGTAAAAGCGTGCACAGATGGATGATGGTTGTTGGTGTTTGTGCATGGTGAAAGCATTCATTGACGGCTGGGGGTGTGTTGTTGTGTGTGTTGTTTTCTGTGTGCTGGTGAGTGTGTGGTGGTGAGTCTGTGGGGGTGAGCCTGGGGAGTGAGTGTGGTGGTGAGTGTGTTGTGTTGAGTGGTGACAAGTGTGTGGTGTTGAGAGACTGAGGTGTGTGGTTTGTGTGTGCGTTATGTGTGTGTGGTGTATGTGTGTGTGGTGTTTTCTGCACACTCACACACTGCCCCTACACATTCACACACTGCTCACCCGCACACTCCCAATGTCACCCTGCATAGTCACACACTGTTTACCCTGCACACTCATTCTGCACACTCACACAATGTGCACCCTGACACACTGTCTCTGCAGTCACTCTGCACTCACTGTCACTCTGCACTCACTGTCACTCTGCACTCACTGTCACTCTGCACTCACTGTCACTCATTGTCACTCTGCACTCACTGTCACTCTGCACTCACTGTCACTCTGCACTCACTGTCACTCTGCTGTCACTCTGCAATCACTGTCACTCTGCACTCATTGTCACTCTGCACTCACTGTCACTCTGCACTCACTGTCACTCTGCACTCACTGTCACTCTGCACTCTGCACTCACTCTGCACTCACTGTCACTCTGCACTCACTCTGCACTCACTCTACAGTCACTCTGCCCTCACTGTCACTCTGCACTCACTGTCACTCTGCTGTCACTCTGCAATCACTGTCACTCTGCACTCATTGTCACTCTGCACTCACTGTCACTCTGCACTCACTGTCACTCTGCACTCACTGTCACTCTGCACTCACTCTGCACTCACTCTACAGTCACTCTGCACTCACTGTCACTCTGCACTCACTGTCACTCTGCACTCACTGTCACTCTGCACTCTACAGTCACTCTGCACTCTACAGTCACTCTGCACTCACTGTCACTCTGCACTCACTGTCACTCTGCACTCACTGTCACTCTGCACTCACTCTGCACTCACTCTGCACTCACTGTCACTCTGCACTCACTCTGCACTCACTCTACAGTCACTCTGCCCTCACTGTCACTCTGCACTCACTGTCACTCTGCACTCACTGTCACTCTGCACTCACTGTCACTCTGCACTCACTGTCACTATGCTGTCACTCTGCACTCACTGTCACTCTGCACTCACTGTCACTCTGCTGTCACTCTGCACTCACTGTCACTCTGCACTCACTGTCACTCTGCACTCACTGTCACTCTGCTGTCACTCTGCACTCACTGTCACTCTGCACTCACTGTAACTCTGCACTCACTGTCACTCTGCACTCACTGTCACTCTACAGTCACTCTGCCCTCACTGTCACTCTGCCCTCACTGTCACTCTGCCCTCACTGTCACTCTGCACTCACTGTCACTCTGCACTCACTGTCACTCTGCACTCACTGTCACTCTGCACTCACTGTCACTCTGCACTCACTGTCACTCTGCACTCACTGTCACTCTGCTGTCACTCTGCACTCACTGTCACTCTGCACTCACTGTCACTCTGCTGTCACTCTGCACTCACTGTCACTCTGCACTCACTGTCACTCACTGTCACTCTGCACTCACTCTGCACTCACTCTACAGTCACTCTGCACTCACTGTCACTCTGCACTCACTGTCACTCTGCTGTCACTCTGCACTCACTGTCACTCGCTGTCACTCTGCACTCGCTGTCACTCTGCACTCGCTGTCACTCTGCACTCGCTGTCACTCTGCACTCACTGTCACTCTGCACTCACTGTCACTCTGCACTCACTCTGCACTCACTCTGCACTCACTCTGCACTCACTGTCACTCTGCACTCACTGTCACTCTGCACTCACTGTCACTCTGCACTCAGTCTGCACTCACTGTCACTCTGCACTCAGTCTGCACTCACTGTCACTCTGCACTCAGTCTGCACTCACTGCCACTCGGCACTCTCAATCTGCACTCTCAAACTGCACTCTCCACTCTCAATCTGCACTCTGCACTCTCAAACTGCACTCTCAAACTGCAATCTGCACTCTGCACTCTGATTCTGCACTCTCAATCTGCACTATCAATCTGCACTCTCAAGTCTCATACTGCACTCTCAAACTGCACTCTCAAACTGCACTCTCAACTCTCATACTGCACTCTCAAACTACACTCTCAAACTGCACTCTCAAACTGCACTCTCAAACTGCACTCTCAAACTGCACTCTCAAACTGCACTCTCAAACTGCACTCTCCACTCTCAAACTGCACTCTGCACTCTCAAACTGCACTCTCAAACTGCAATCTGCACTCTGCACTCTGATTCTGCACTCTCAATCTGCACTCTCAATCTGCACTCTCAAGTCTCATACTGCACTCTCAAACTGCACTCTCAAACTGCACTCTCAATCTGCACTCTCAAACTGCACTCTCAAACCTCACTCTCAAACTGCACTCTCAAACTGCACTCTCAATCTGCACTCTCCACTCTCAAACTGCACTCTGCACTCTCAAACTGCACTCTCAAACTGCACTCTCAACTCTCATACTGCACTCTCAAACTACACTCTCAAACTGCACTCTCACACTGCACTCTCAATCTGCACTCTCAAACTGCACTCTCCACTCTCAATCTGCACTCTGCACTCTCAAACTGCACTCTGATTCTGCACTCTGATTCTGCACTCTGCACTGCCCGTAGTCCCAACACACGCAGGCGGCTATGCCCGAAAACAAATGGAAGCGCACTAGCTGGTAAAACAGTCCTGAGGGTTAATGCTCCTGCTGCTGAGGTATGGGTGTAGCCTGCAGGTCTCAGGGAAGAATCCAATGGACAAACCTAGGTGAGCGACTGTACATTCTCTAAGCTCCGTGTTTAATTTGCAGATCACACCCTCGTATCCGGGTAAGATAGCTCAGTTGGTTAATGTTGCTGCAATCTTTGTATATTCACGAGGCAACAGGGTTGAACGCTGGTCGAGTACATCAGTGAGTTAATGGTTCTTCAGCCAGTGTCTCCTTCTGCCCATGGTTACGAGGAGCCAAAGCAGGGGCCAGGCCCACCCAAATGTGAACTTTGGCCCACCCAATCACGGCAGAAGAGGCCACGGAGAAGGCACCTGTTAAGTGCTCCATCAATCTCAACGTCAGCATGTCGAAATGTTGTTTTCACCGTCTTTAAAATTGAAAATGGGTTTTGGGGTTAGAGGTGAGAGAGGAAACAAGTTAACAGGGACAGCCAAGCTCAGGCTCTGGCTTGGCTCTTAGAGCCATGCACAATCCGAGCCCTGAAAATGTTTGCTATGTAAAACATATAACAAACATCATGTCATTTGTTATTTATGGTGTAGTTTTCTCAACTATTGGGTGAAACCTGACGATTTTATATCTCTGCAACTGTAATGTTAATTGTGCTTATATAGAGCTTCATGCCTCTGACGCGTCGCCAAAGCGCTTTACCGAACGGGTACCATCTGTGAGGAAGTGCTTGATCGCAATAATTTGCAGAGGTCTTGTGGGAAGAGTTTAGTGTCACTAATGAGTGACTGACCAGAGTGGCCCTCTTATTCTGTCTGTTCAGTAGTGGAGAGAAGAGAGTGAGTGATAGCGGACACATGGTTTAACATTAGTTGGTTTCTAACACACACACGCCCGCTTGTAAGTATGTTAAGTTGCATGTGGCTGCTTTGAAACGGGCATCTTTTACCCAATTCGAAGCGCTCCATGGTGCATCTAGCCAGCTCCTAGGCACTCTTTATTGCATCTGTCCTGTTTCGCCGATACAGATGAGGGAGGGGGCCTGTCTCAGCGCCGGATGAGTGAGGCTAATGAAGCCCTTTCCCGGCCTGGCATGCAGCAGCTGCGCGCTGAGCGCTGCTGAATGGTGAACGCGCCCGGCCATCTGGATTCACTTACGGAGGCACCCTGACAGCTCCTAATTATAATTAATGTACTTCTTTGCGCGCACACGAACGAAAAATGCCCAACATGGCGGACGGAAACTACATTTACCCTATCACTTCAAGCCTATTAAAACGACACCACAACGAAGACGAATCACTGGCCAGATGACAGAACACACTAAGGAATGTGTGGAATTTGTCTCGCCAAAGCCCTAGGAGATACTTTTTTTTTCTCTTCTTTAACATTAGGATCTCGAAACTCCTCCCACTTACGTGGGCGGAGGCCTCGCCCTAAAAAATCAGGAAGGAAGAGAGGTGGTAGTGCATACTCCTGCGGGACCCGGGGGAACACAGTTGGGGGAAGAGGAAGCGAGTAATGGAAGGAAGACTGCGGGAGGAGGGGAGAAGTCAGGCAGACTTAGGCACCTGAGCACAGCAGTACACGCCTGAGCAGAAACATGCTGAAGTACACAGCTTAGTACAAATAGGCCCATTATTGAAACTAGAGCACAATAGGGCACAGTAACCTAATACTTGACATAAGTTGCCTCTCTGGTTGGGCTCAGTCAGAACAGCGCACCCTTGAATCCCAGAAACAGAGGGCAGGGTCTAGGAAGCCCGACAGGATTACTTAAGGAAGAGGTTTTTATTTCTACTTTTCATTCTCTCATATTTTGTGTTGTATGACCTTGTCTGGCACTGTGTGGGAGAGTTGCCTACTGCTATTTGTGCTGCCTACTATTCCACTGTGCGAGTGAAAGGTAGAAGACCACCCCCTTACAAGACCAAACCCCCTCCTTCAATGCTACCCACCAATCACCCCTCTTTCCAGAGTGTTTGAAGTTTACTCGTGACACCTTTTTGGGTGTGTTGAAGGGCGCTATCATAGACCGAAATAAATCAGCGGCGGTACTCACCGTCCTTCTGTCTTCTTCTCCCGAGCATCCTGGGGTTCTCCGCCTGGAAGACCTGTAAAAGAGACGAATGAAGGAAGAGTGAAATAGCTGAAGAATTCCAGAACCCAGAAATCCTGTATTAACTCTGATCAGTGAATAAAAGGCAAAAGTGTGGAACACTAAAAGCCTCCTAGTTTCTGTTTCCACCCATCCCTCCCACAGTCCTTTACATGCCTTATTCGGGGCAGTAAAATATCTCCCTGCGGTGAGTTCCTGCAACCCACTGTTTAAAATTCAAACCCTGGCAGTAATATCATGACTTTTTCATCCTTTGAAGGTTGGTAAAATGAGTACTATTAACTGTGATAGTATCACTTTTTATTTAAAAGTTTAAAGGCAGTTTTGGCTCGATTGGTTCGTAATACATTAGCTGACTAAAGCCATGCTTATTTGCGGCGTGACTATCAGTTATAGACCGGAACTTTAACATCTGGTAGATTTGTTATACATAAATTGCAATAATGTTTGATCTTCGTAAATTATCACCAGTAAGTACATCCTTGATGTCGTTACTAATAATGTAAATACATTTGTTTCAATTAAAAAGCTCTAAGTTGAAATGTATTCAGTCTGATCCCCAGATTAAGCATGGGCGGATTTTGCGAATTGGCAATCCGCGAACTTGCGTATTTACGGATTCGCAATCCGCAAAATCCACGAACTCTCACGAATTTTCGGATTTTTTTTTCAAGGGTTTCTGCCAGTTCGCGAGGGTTGTGTACCAGTTCGCAATTGCGAACTTACTTGTCGGCTCGCAACGGCCGCGACTATGTTGTTTCTACGTCTGGTTCATCATCACAGGTTCACAGCACCCTCTGTTTCACCACTGCCACCCTCTGGTTGGTTTATCACTGTAGATTATGGGGGTGAAAAAAAGCAAGCACACCTGCCCTGCTTCAACTGACATGAATTAATTTGGGGTTGATTAATGTGTCACTGAATTTAAACTTCCAGTCTGGCTGGCACCTGCTTCCTTATCTGTAATTTGCTTTCTGTTGCAGTGCAATTTTTTTTCACAGGACCTTTGTGGCCTGCTTGTAGCTATTCTCTGAGCCTGCTGTGAGGGTCAGAGCAGGGTCATAGAATAGTTGCAAGTAGGCAACTGAACTCTGAAGGGGCCCCTCAGGAAGCACTACAGGGAATGGTTACTAATGATAAGATTGAACTTTTGCACCTGCTGAGTGCTTTCAGTTTTGTCTGTAATTGCTTTCTGTTGCAGTGTAATTTTTTAACAGGACCTTTGTTGTATACTTGTAGCTATTCTCTGAGCCTGCTGGGAGGGTCAGAGCAGGGTCATAGAATAGTTGCAAGTAGGCAAATTAACTCTGAAGGGGCCCCTCAGGAAGCACTACAGTGAATGGTTACTAATGATAAGATTGAACATTTGCACCTGCTGAGTGCTTTCAGTTTTGCAAAAATCCAAATATCCAGCAGCATCCACAAAAAGTAATCCTTCCAGGTCAAGATCCAAATCAAAGTGACCAGCACATGAAGAAAGCACTGGGAGGAGCCTGCTGGACAGGAACAGGAAGTTGGAGACTGTGGGGCACTTCCTTCCTCCCACCCCCCCCCCAAAATGGACTCCTTGCAAAGAAAAAGTGCAGGCAAATGTCAACCTGAGGAGTTATTCTGATAAAAATCATAATTTTCAAGGTTTATGCTGCCTGCTGGTGGATTTCTTGTGCGAAATTGCAAATTTTGCAATCTCGCAATTGCGAGATTGTCGCTGCCCGCCGCATCTACGTGTTCGCAAGTGTTTACTCCCGCGAAATTGTATAGTATTCTAGTTGGCAAGTGCGACCAAGCAAAAAATCCGCTTCGCACGGATTTTACGAATTTTCGGCAAGTTCGCGGATTGCGAATTTGCCGAAAATCCGCGAGCGGAACGGATTTTACACCCATGCTTACCCCAGATTTACTCAACCCTACACTGCTGCTTCGGTGTTGTAAAGAAGCGCAAATGGTGTTCTGTTAAGTGATGTTCCTTCTGAACGCTGGTCTTGTTGCTATTTGCCGCTTCGCGCAATAACCACTCCATGCTGTTTGTTAGCGTAAAAGGCCATTTTATGAGGACAGGGTAGACAAAAACAATTTAAACCAAACATCAATAACAAAAAACAAATCTCCAACTCAAATCTTTCATCCATCTGCCATTCACCCACTCCAGTTACTCTCTCCCAATTCACTCCGCAACCGTTATCCTTCTTCCATTCGCTTCCTCAGTTATCTTTCAACCTCCTCCAGCATCTCCAACCATTGCACTCTTTCATGCCGCACCCCCATCATGCACCTGAATCCCCCTCCAAGGAGGGGTGAGTATGCCTGTCATAGACACCCCACCCCTCCAAAGTACTGCTCGCCTCACACTCAACCCATCCTAAACTTGCATGCTTATACCGGGTACACACCCCTTCCCACTCCTGAAACATGTAGGGTGGGAGGGAGGTCAAAACTAAACTCGACGCTTCCCTAATGGCGCTGAGGGCAGGAAAAGGCAACTTCCTCTCCTGCCCTCTATAAACCCTATCTCTGACCCCACCCCTAAACCCACCCCTTGAACCCCATACCCCCTAACTACACCCTGTCCTTCGGTCTCGCGTGAATACCCCGGGGGAAGACTGGTCTGCCGACCTTGCTTCCCCCGGGGCCGCATCGCACAATAACCACTCCACGCTGTATGTTAGCGTAAAAGGCCATTTTATTAGGACAGGGTTGACAACACACTTTAAACCAAACATCAATAACATATACCAATCCCCAACTCAAATCTATCATCCATCCGCCATTCACCCACTCCAGTTACTCTCTCCCAATTCACTCCGCAACCTATTCCCTTCTTCCATTCGCTTCCTCAGTTATCTTTCAACTTCCTCCAGCATCTCCAGCCATCGCACTCTTGCATGCCGCACCCCCATCATGCACCTGCATCCCCCTCCCCGGAGGGGTGAGTATGCCAGTCATAGACTCCCCACCCCTCCAAAGTACTGCCAACCAGGGAACCCCTGAAGGGCGGTTACCTGCCCCACCTTTCTTCAGTGCACCTTTCGCTCTCAAACCCGGCTGCACCAAATAGACTCATTCCACAGGTGACAAATGACATCCCTCATCTATATCATGTAGTATGCGTTACCCATGTGCGAAAGGTGCACTCCATCATCTCGAAAAAGCAGTGGCTCCTCGAGCCTCAATCCCGCATGAGCAATCACTTTAATACCTTTGTTCCCACGAAAAACTCTCACTGCGTGATTCAATTTGCGCCTTGCTTTCTAAACTGCAGCGGGCTTCAGTGCCACTCACCAAGTCCTTCGCGGCACAAACTCAGTCCAAACAATACAGGCGCCTGCCAGATTGCTCCTCATGGCTTCAAGATGCCGTTGCATCAAATGTAGCAAAAACACGTGGGATTGTTTGATGATGTCATTCTCCCCCAGGTGGATAACCTACATGTCCGGGCAGCCTCTCTGAGACACCTTTCTCGTCAGCCAGGGCAACAATGCTCCCCAGCGCATCCTGCTCTTACCGCACCATTGTACCTCATGGTGGCTGCTTCGCAGGCCCAGGCTATGACCATACACCTGCCTGTCCGCATATTTCGATGCCCAGTGCAAGACGAGTGTCCGACAATCCAGGTAAACGTCTTGGCTCCTGGACCCCTGATGCAACCTAGGAAGAAAACAAAATTAATACCAGTGCCAAACCCCCACTGCACCTCCCTCACCTCTTACAGCCTACCCCGACTCACACCTGACTCATTTGCGCACATAGCGTGATCACCATTGCCCAATGTTCCTGATCTTGTACCAGGACCAACCCAAATGCGCTGCCACCGTCGCCGCGCCGATACGAAAAGAATGCGTCCCATACCTGGCAGGGTCCATGCCCAAGCGCCTCACAGCCATTCACAACACCGCCAGCAACCGAAAAGCTGTCACCCGCTTCTTGGAAGCATGACAAAAAATGTCCCCTGTTACCTGCTGCCTTCTGTGACAAAAGTCACCCCACTCTCGCACAGGGCATGCTTCCACACATCCGCTTTCGCTTCGCCACACTCACTTGCCCCTTCCTACCTGGTCTGTTTTAGAACGACCCAACCAAATCCCCAGACACGCACCATTCAAATGCACATCCTCAGACGCCCTACCAGCCTTGCCCCCACCAATTCGGAAACCCGGAAAGCCCCGAAGAACATCCAAATCATACACAAACGAAATACTGCCACCTCATACTCATCATAACAACAATGCAACAACTCGGCAAACAGGTCCAGCAACAAGTCAAAAGTAATTGCCTCCCCCCTCCCTCACCCCGCTCATGCTCCCAACCATTTAACACCCTACTCAACAATGTATTTTTTGCAGGATCAAAACCCATGTATAACGTGCTGTAAAAAGAAATCCCCGCCAATTTTCCCGCAATCGTAGGTTGAGACAACCCTTTATCAATGCAATCCAAAACAAAGTGAATGACTCCCTGTTCACATTCTTGACTGGGCCAGCGCCATGTCTCACTGGTCCATCCCAGAAACGTGCCGAATTCAGATCACGCCAACCTGTAAGAGCGCCTTGTAGAGTCAGCTATGGATTTCTCGACCAGGCCCACTACTCTCACTCCCCCAGGCCCAGATACCGTCCAGCACCTTGGTCTTGCAAGCCTCCGCTCCCGGCGCCGGACGTTTGAACCACTGCCACTGCGAATGAGACAACGCATCTGCAATGTCATTGCTTGCACCTGGGACATGTTGCGTGCGAAATAGAACATTAAAACACAGGCATTGCAGCATAAAACCTTGCAGCAAATGTAACACGCGCAGATCTTGCGCCTTCTCATTGTTCACCAAGTCCACTACTGTCCTGTTGTCAACATGGAACAATATTAACCTGTTCTGGAACTCCAGGCCCCACACCTCTAGCGCAAACAGCAGTGGGAAGATTTCTAAGAACGCAATACTCCTGCCTTGTTTCAACCAATGCTTGGGCCACTGATCTGCACACCACCTCCCATTCCA
Source organism: Lissotriton helveticus (assembly GCF_964261635.1). Lineage (NCBI taxonomy): Eukaryota > Metazoa > Chordata > Amphibia > Caudata > Salamandridae > Lissotriton > Lissotriton helveticus. The sequence continues at coordinate 996,844,856 of NC_136057.1, forward strand.
GAAGATCCCAAAACCGGAAGCCCCTGCGGCGTCAGAGAAAATCTTCACCTGCCAAACCATTTTGTCATCCACAAACTCCAGCGACACAACATTGAAATCAGACAAGAAACTGTCACACGCGAAGGTCCGCCCTGACTCCCATCGAGATCCTGCCTCTGTGATGAGAGAGCACCGCACCCGACATGGCCATGCCAAGACATCTACAGAAAGTCCTCCCGGCCCGCACCACCTGGCACACAAAATTCAGTAACCCCAGGAGTCTCTGCACTGACTGCAGATCAATCTTCTTCTCCCCAATCACTTGCAGCAGAAACACCTGCATCTCCGTCACCTTCTGTTCAGGTAAGCGGGCCATCCAATCAACCAAATCCAATTCAATGTCTAGAAATGTCAGACAGCAGCTGGGCCAAGCTGTTTTCTCTGGGGCTAAGGGAACCCCGAAATCTCATGCTAGGACTTGAAACTGCCCAAGCGCCCTCTCGCATTCAACAGACTGTGCCATCCCGACGAACGGAAAGTCTTCCAAGTAGTGTGACACCTCATGATGACAAAACTTAAGCTCAGTCTCCTGAATAATGCGGCACAGATCCCAAATCTTTTCTTCTAGGGACTTGCCTGCCCACCTAGACCCGGGGGCCCCTGAGCTCAGGTCACCTGACTTTTACCCCTGGGAAGGGCCGGGAGCACTGCTGCCTGTTGACTCTAGAGGGCGTGGCGTTGAGACCGCCTGCCAGGGTCCTTGCCCCCTACCACCCATGGGGACCGGCACCCTCCCAGCCCCAGCAGAAAGATCCACAGGTAGGACATCCCAGTCCCCCTCCTCCCCTCCCACAGACTCACTGCCAGACAGGATCAGCGTGAAACCTCCTCCTCCTCCCCCTCCCCACTCTCTACTCCTAGGTCCCAAAGAGTGTCCCCCTGTGCTTGGCCATCCATCTCCACTGCCTTGGCCGCGCTGAGAGTGCTCCCTGAGGGCTCTCCCCTGGTCCTTGCTGAGGCCCTACCGCTCTCCCTCCCATTTCAACCGTCCCTGCTGTCATGAGAGGGGAGGAGTCCTACACTACAGTGCCCAGGGGGAGGCTCTTACGACATCCCCCACGCTTCGCCGGCTCCGTCATATGCAGACCACGGCCCAGACGTACCTTTCTTGGGCAGGGGTGGCTCTTCCTGACATGCCACCACAGCCGCGGCAACTCCTGCAGAGTCGGACTGAGGCCCGACATACGCCTGGTCCGAAACTCCGTGCCGCAGGAGATACGATCTCCTGGCCCGGCCCAACACCTGCAGGGCCGCACGACCTGCCGCCGCGTCAGGCTCCGCCAACACGGGTGAGCGTGCTCCGGCCTCCAGGCACAACGGAACTGTTTTAAGGTGGGGGTAGGGGGGTCGTTGGGATTGCCTCACAAGGGTGCTATGTGGCAACAGCTACGTGCAGCCAGGTCCCCGAATGCACCGACAACAAAATCCGGCCCTAATCGACCGATCATGCCTAATTGATGCAAATCCCTGCTCTAGCCTGACTGGTACGCAGTCTAAATATCGAGTTTGTAATATCAACCTACAGAAATATCGAGTCTGAAACATGGCAGGTAAAGAATATCGAGGTCAAGAATATCGTTGGACAGAATATCGACCCTAAGGTAAGTAATATCGAATTTTTTTATATTGATGTAAGTAATATCGAAGTCAGTAATATTGATACCAAATATATCGATGTTACTAATTTCGATGTTATTAATATCGATATTTGTATTATTGTTATGTATTTTATTATGTATTTAATATGTATGTGTTACATGTTTTTTGTTAAGTATTTTACTTGTTTTAAATGATATGTGTACTATTTCTATATATTATTAATGTTGTTTTTAAGTCAATTTTATGTTTTAGTACTGGAGCGGGTTGTGGGTTTATAGGGGAATAGGGTGGGAAGTAATTTAAATATATTAAATTAATTATAATTTTTTAGAAATTACAAATTAACTTTAATTAATTTTTGCGTTTAAGTTTTGTAGCGGGTAGTGGGTTTACAGGGGAATTGGGCGGGAAGTATTTTAATTGTAATTAAGTAATGATTTATTTTAATTTATTGGTATTGATAATTAATTCATTTGTAATTAATTATTAATTGGCAATTAATTATTTTAATTGGCAATTTATTTTTTAAATTGGTAATTAATGTTTGTAATTGGTAATGTTTGTAATTGGTAATTAATGTTTGTAATTGGTAATTAATTTTTTTAATTGGTAATTAATTTTTTTATTTGGTAATTAATGTTTGTAGTTGGAAATTAATGTTTGCAATTGGTAATTAATTTTTTTAATTGGTAATTAATTGTTTTAATTGGTAAGTAATGTTTTTTTAATTGGTAAGTAATGTTTTTGTAATTGGAAATTATTTAATAATTGGTAATTAATGTTTTATGAAAAGTATTTTTGGGTATAAAAACGAAGTTTATTGTTTAAAGTTTTTAAATTGCTAATCAATTTTTTATAGTAAATATGTTTTTTGTTTTTAAAAATATTTTATTGTTCAATATCTATTATTTGGTAACTAATATTAATTAATACATATTTATTGGTATTTATTGTTAATTTATTATTCAATTGTAATTATGTTTTTAATATTTATTAATGGGTATTTGTAAATTATGTTGAGTTATTTAAAATGTAAATTATTAATTATTTTAAATACAAACATTATTTATGAGTATGCTATATTTAATTTCTATGCTACCCAACGCTTTCCCTACTGTTGCACTCTCTGGAGTGGGAATAGTAATTTTGACCCCTACGCTATTCAACGTTTTCCCTACTGTTGCACTCTCTGGAGTTGGAATAGTAATCTTTACCCACCCGCTATCCAATGCTTTCCCTACTGTTGCACTCACTGGAGTGGGAATAGTAATTTTTACCCCTACGCTATCCAACGCTTTCCCTACTGTTGCACTCACTGGAGTGGGAATAGTATTTTTTTACCCACCCGCTATCCAACGCTTTCCCTATTGTTGCACTCTCTGGAGTGGGAATAGTAATTTTTACCCACCCGCTATCCAACGCTTTCCCTACTGTTGCACTCTCTGGAGTGGGAATATTAATTTTTACCCCTATGTTATCAAACGCTTTGCCTACTGTTGCATTCTCTGGAGTGGGAATAGTAATTTTTACCCCTACGCTATCCAACACTTTCCCTACTGTTGCACTCACTGGAGTGGAAATAGTCATTTTTACCTTCCCGCCATCCAACGCTTTCCCTACTATTGCACTCTTTGGAGTGGGAATATTAATTTTTAGCCCTACACTATCCAACGCTTTCCCTACTGTTGCACTCACTGGAGTGGGAATAGTAATTTTTACCCTTCCGCTATCCAACGTTTTCTCTACTGTTGCACCCTCTGGAGCAGGAATAGTAATTTTTACCCCTACGCTATCAAATGCTTTCCCTACTGTTGCACTCTCTGGAGTGGGAATAGTAATTTACACCTCTACACTATCCAAAGCTTTACCTACTGTTTCACTCTCTGGAGTTGGAATAGTAATTTTTACCCCTACGCCATCGAACACTTTCCCTACTGTTGCACTCTTTGGAGTGGGAATAGTAATTTTTACCCCTACGCTATCCAACGTTCCCCTACTTTTGCACTCACTGGAGTGGAAACAGTAATTTTTACCCACCCGCTATCCAAAGCTTTCCCTACTGTTGCACTCTCTGGAGTGGGAATAGTAATTTTTACCACTACGCTATCCAACGCTTTCCCTACTGTTTCATTCTCTGGAGTTGGAATAGTAATTTTTACCCCTACGCTATTCAACGCTTTTCCTACTGTCACATTTTCTGGAGTGGGAATAGTAATTTTACGTTCTACGCTATCCAATGTTTTCATTACTGTAGTTTCTTTCGCACTTTAAATAGTAGTTTTATTTATTTATCTATTTAATATTTTTTGTATTATTTTAGATAATGTAATATTTAATCAATTTTAAATATTTTGAAAGTATATATATTTTTTTTATTTTTTAAAATAATTATTTACTTTTTATTTATGCTATTATTTTGTGTGTAGATATATTTGTAATTTATAGTATTTATAAATCATTTATAATTAATTAAAATAATTATTAAAAGTTAATATTAAGTATATATAATATATTTTATGTATATGTTTAATTAATGTTTTATTATCATATATGTATTATTTATTCATTTTAAACATTATTAAATATTTTTAACTATGTTTATTTTATTCATTAGTATTATTTACTTTATTTTACACATTTATTTTTAACAGAAAAAAAACCAATATTTTTAATTACGATATTTTCAGCATCGATATTTTGGTTTCGATATTTTTGTACTTAGCTTGTTGTAGATAGGATGTTGATATACTTGCCTTCGATATTCCAGCCTCGATGTTTCTGTAGGTCGATATTCTGTAACTCGATATTCTGTCAGTGATTCAGCCTGACTAATTCCTTCAAAACTAAACTCAACCCTTCCCTAATGGCGCTGAGGGCAGGAAGAGGCTGGAACTTCCTCTCCTGCCCTCTATAAACCCTATCTCTGACCCCACCCCTAAACCCACCCCCTGACCCCCTAACTACACCCTGTCCTTCGGTCTCGCGTGAATACCCCGGTGGAAGAGGGGTCTGCCGACCTTGCTTCCCTCGGGGGCCGCATTCTGCAAGCACCTCAGCTGGCCACTTCGTGTCCTAGGCCTCCTGAGCATATGGGGGGCCAGCCTAACATCAATCCCCCCAGCCCCCTCACCCTCTCCCCCCAGGGGTGCCAGAGAAACAAGAGCACCTCAGGAGGCTATCAGCGTGGAGAGCAGCAGCCTGCATTTTATGTTTACAAAGTGTGTGATGCAGGCTGGGAGAGTGGGCATTTATTTTTCATATGGCGGGTAAAATATGGGATATAGATGTTGATTAGTGGCAGGTGAAAAGGTTTTCTGATGAGTAATCAGGTGAAACCTGGTTCTTATATTAGCTGCATTTCGAAATTGAGATGATCACTTAGTTACGCTCCACTGATGAAGGACTTGAAAGTAGATGGATTTCTTGCCTGAACACAGAAACCAGTTGGTTCACGGAAAAAAACTCAGGCTGACATTGGATCTTAAGATACAGATAGCAAATTCCTTGTCTAATGTAACTGGTGCGTATGTAAACGCTCCCAGACCTTCGGGTCGAGTTCGCGCTATGAAGAACAACAAAGAAAAAAAAAGGGGGTAGCAAGCAGGGAGACCATATTATCCCTCTACGATCTCTTGATGAAGTTCTCTAATCCCAATTGTTTCAAGACAATGCACTTTGAAAATTCTTAGACTAACCAAAACAATCCCTAGAAGATGGTATGGTTTAATGAAGGATGCAAGAGATTGAAATTAGATCTACATGGCGTGCTCCAAAGAGAATCCACCAAACAGGACATAAGGGCTGCAAGATCAAGCTACTAGTCGCTAATCAAGAACAAGCATTTGCAATGCAATAGGTCTTGCATTTGCGAGAGTTTGAGCTATTTGGCATTGTAAATGACAATGCCTTTTATTTATGTGTTTTGAAAACCTGCAAGCGGTGCGTAAACACTCACTTTGTACTTATAGTCGCTGCTTACGGGAAGCCCTAAGTGTGGCAGGGTATGCTCAGACGTGAGTCCCTTGTTCACTTGGCCACTGGATTCAAGATAGCCTGGCTGATGAGGATTATGAATCCGAAACCGGTCCCAGGATGTTTGTTTCCGGTCCAGGGAAGACATGGCTTGGCAGTTCGGGCTGGACTGTTCCCACGAGGCACAGGGTCAGACTGATTTGCATATAGCCATGTCTGAACTGGGGTGGCTGAGTGAACTAAAGAATGGTGATGGATTAAACCCAGATCAGTTGACTGGGGGTGAGTGTTTGATTTGTTCAAACGCTCCGTCCATCATCCCCTTTTGTATCGCTTTGTTCACCCTAAGTGTGGCAGGGTATGCTCAGACGTGAGTCCCTTGTTCACTTGGCCACTGGATTCAAGATAGCCTGGCTGATGAGGATTATGAATCCGAAACCGGTCCCAGGATGCTTGTTTCCGGTCCAGGGAAGACATGGCTTGGCAGTTCGGGCTGGACTGTTCCCACGAGGCACAGGGTCAGACTGATTTGCATATAGCCATGTCTGAACTGGGGTGGCTGAGTGAACTAAAGAATGGTGATGGATTAAACCCAGATCAGTTGACTGGGGTGAGTGTTTGATTTGTTCAAACGCTCCGTCCATCATCCCCTTTTGTATCGCATTGTTCGCCCTAAGTGTGGCAGGGTATGCTCAGACGTGAGTCCCTTGTTCACTTGGCCACTGGATTCAAGATAGCCTGGCTGATGAGGATTATGAATCCGAAACTGGTCCCAGGATGCTTGTTTCCGGTCCAGGGAAGACATGGCTTGGCAGTTCGGGCTGGACTGTTCCCACGAGGCACAGGGTCAGACTGATTTGCATATAGCCATGTCTGAACTGGGGTGGCTGAGTGAACTAAAGAATGGTGATGGATTAAACCCAGATCAGTTGACTGGGGGTGAGTGTTTGATTTGTTCAAACGCTCCGTCCATCATCCCCTTTTGTATCGCTTTGTTCGCCCTAAGTGTGGCAGGGTATGCTCAGACGTGAGTCCCTTGTTCACTTGGCCACTGGATTCAAGATAGCCTGGCTGATGAGGATTATGAATCCGAAACCGGTCCCAGGATGCTTGTTTCCAGTCCAGGGAAGACATGGCTTGGCAGTTTGGGCTGGACTGTTCCCACGAGGCACAGGGTCAGACTGATTTGCATATAGCCATGTCTGAACTGGGGTGGCTGAGTGAACTAAAGAATGGTGATGGATTAAACCCAGATCAGTTGACTGGGGGTGAGTGTTTGATTTGTTCAAACGCTCCGTCCATCATCCCCTTTTGTATCGCTTTGTTCGCCCTAAGTGTGGCAGGGTATGCTCAGACGTGAGTCCCTTGTTCACTTGGACACTGGATTCAAGATAGCCTGGCTGATGAGGATTATGAATCCGAAACCGGTCCCAGGATGCTTGTTTCCGGTCCAGGGAAGACATGGCTTGGCAGTTCGGGCTGGACTGTTCCCACGAGGCACAGGGTCAGACTGATTTGCATATAGCCATGTCTGAACTGGGGTGGCTGAGTGAACTAAAGAATGGTGATGGATTAAACCCAGATCAGTTGACTGGGGGTGAGTGTTTGATTTGTTCAAACGCTCCGTCCATCATCCCCTTTTGTATCGCTTTGTTCGCCCTAAGTGTGGCAGGGTATGCTCAGACGTGAGTCCCTTGTTCACTTGGACACTGGATTCAAGATAGCCTGGCTGATGAGGATTATGAATCCGAAGCCGGTCCCAGGATGCTTGTTTCCGGTCCAGGGAAGACATGGCTTGGCAGTTCGGGCTGGACTGTTCCCACGAGGCACAGGGTCAGACTGATTTGCATATAGCCATGTCTGAACTGGGGTGGCTGAGTGAACTAAAGAATGGTGATGGATTAAATAAATCCAGATCAGTTGACTGGGGGTGAGTGTTTGATTTGTTCAAACGCTCCGTCCATCATCCCCTTTTGTATCGCTTACGGGAAGCAAGGCTGGCAGTAACTGCACCTCTTTACTGCCAGCCTTGCTTCTCATAAGCAAGGACTATAAGAACAAAGTGCATGTTTACGCACCACTTACAGGTTTTCAAAACACATAAATAAAAGGTATTGTCATTCACAATGCCAATAGCTCAAACTCTTGCAAATGTGAGACCTGTTGCATTCCAAATGCTTGTCATTTATAAGTACAGTTCACAAACATTTACAACCTCCCTCAAATATTCAGAAATTTGGCTGATAGGTCAGTGAAAATATGCCTTCTTTAAGCCCATTCATATAGTCAATATTCAATTAGTATTTTGTGCTTAGGCACATCAAAGGTTGGATAAGCATGTCTGTTATTAATTTATTGTCTGACCCTATGTACAATCTTCGTGGGGATGAACCAGCATTTTACAGTGGCTGAGCAATTGGCACTGATGTTTGGAGAGAGGGACTTTTTGCAGAGAATCAACTTGATGTCTCATTTGGTAGTTGTGAAGTGGGTCATGTGAGGAAAATCCCAATGAAAGCTAGGCAACAAAGAGAAATAATAGAAAAGATTACTGTGCTGACAGCCACACAACACCCTTATTTTAATGTTTCCATTTTTAGCGTATATGTTTAACTGTGAGTAACCAGAAGGTGACGACTGACCTTGATTTCCAAAGGGATTAACACAAAATTGAGTTGCCATGTAACCCTGGAGCCCAAAGACAGGCATTTGGGGGGGAGGAAGGTACTCTGATGAAACTTTATACTTCTTATGTACTTTATTCTAATCTGAGAACGGTTTCCAAATATTACAGGAGAGTGTCTGTAATGATGTGAGAGATGGCACCTCAGGATGTTTTGGGCACAGGAAATGGTTCTGTGTAGTGTAGTTTTAATCAAAGAATGCTTTGTTGCTAAGCAACAAAAGATGGCACTTTAAAGATTGCTTTCACCCTAGCCTCAGAAGGAGTGAGACCAGTTGCTTAACCAAGTGCTCTCAGAAGTAAACTTTGGCTGTCACTAGGCACTAAATAAAAGCCAGTTGCAGGTCCAGTACAGCAGGGAAGCTACACAGTTGTGTGGAGGCCTTTGGAGCCTTCTGTGTTCCAGTTGCTCAGAACAGGTCAGTCAGCTGATCCTTGGAGTCACTTCAGCCTGGGATGAAGGACGCAGGTCCAGTCTTTCTGGATATCAGGACAGGCCTCAACCAGCAGGGCAGTCCTTCTTCTGTAGTATCCACAGGCACAGGGGTGTACTGAAGAGTGGGTCTGAGGGTCCCCTTTTTATACCTTGTGCCCCCTTTTAAGTGGGAGGAGTTTCTGGAGTGTGTACCTTAATAAAGTGTCTGGAATTTCCTGCCACCCTGCCCTGGTCCTAATCTGATTGGGGCACAGTAGGCTAGTGGGAAGTTCTTTGTGTGTAAGCTGGGCGAAGGTCTTTGAAGTGACCCTTTCCATTGGGATACTGTCTGGGAGGAATTCACAAAGGACATCTGCCACCTATACCCAGTTATGTGACTCAAGAACAGGCTGCAGGCACCAAACGGCTAGCACAAGAAAATGCCACCTTTCTAAAAGTACCCTTATTAAAAGTTGTGACTTAAAATCCAACTTTAAAATTACAGAGGGTTTTAAATTCCAATTCCCCAGACACCAAAACATGATTTCTATCTGCTCCCACACAACACAAAAGTTATCCCTTATGACATGTAATAAGGTAACCCAATGTTATCCCGTGGGAGAGGTACATTAAATTTGTCAATTGGGTATAAGCCAAATTTGTCCACATTTAAAGGAGAGAGCATAAACATTTTAGCACTGTTTAGCAGTGGTAACGTGTACAGAGTCCTAAGGTCAACAAACACAAATTCAGCTAAATATGAGGACTGAAGGCAAAATCTTTGGGGGAAGATCACCCTAAGGCTGAAAGGTCTAACACTAGCAAATCTTTTAAAGACAATTTTTTCTATAAAATACTTTACAGGTTTTTATCGGTACCATCTCTGTCAAGGTCCCCAAAGTTAGCAACATTTTAAAAAAAGCATCTAAACCTGATGGAAATTAAGTTTGCCTATGTTGGACATTCTTAACATAGATTCATGAAGGACTGGCAGACTTAAAATGAAAGTAAAGAGCCGGGCCTGAGGGAAGAAAGACAGATGAAGACAACCAGAGACAGTGGGAGTGGAAACATCAGTGAAGGCAAACATTTGTTGGGGCTACTACTGTCTGTCTACATATTGGGTAATATGTGTTACCTACAAGCAATGTACATTGGCTAGTAGGTGCCAGTAAGGAAGTTGCATGTTACCTGGAAAACTGTATGCTCAGATGGAATTGTACTGCTGCCCTGGTTGGGAAAGGTTAGTGGTGGTGAGAGGGTATAGTTTGTATAATCTCATTCACATTGTAAGTGAGTAGCCTCCCTCACTGCACAGCTCCGCCTGGTAACTGTTGGCCCCTGACCCTTCCAGGTACTGAGTTCAAGTCCATCCTCCACCCGCAGGCATCTGCCTGCACCAACTTCCCTGGTGATCCAGTGGGGAGCATCTCTGCTCTGCTGCTATGCCCTCTGTCTCTCTGTTTCTGCCTTTATCTCCGCTGACCTCCGTTTTTTCTTAAATTTCACTTTTTCTCTTTTCTGCTTTTCTGTTCACTTTCTTCCCTTTTCTGCACTTTTGTGCCTTTTTCTTGCAATGTCCAAGTCACTGCTTGTCCCTGTGGCCCCGCCCCCCCTCCAGCACCACTTTCCCACTTCCCGCTTTTCCACCTCCCAGCTGTCCTGCCCTCCCCACATGCTCGCATGACAGTGACACGTCAAAGGCAAGTGTGGCTAAGTATGTCTGCACCTGGAATGCACCCAGCGTCATGGACCCTAGTCCCCGGATCATCCACCGCTACAACCACAGCACCCTCCATGCCCCCAACACTGGATGCCACAACGCCTGCCACCAGGCGTCGCCCAATGACACCCAGGGCTCTTTATCCTGCAGAAACTGCAGCTGTACCTTTGTCTGACACCACCCACTAGCCCCACCCACCGCACGGCTGACAAATACCAGACCTGACCACCTCAGCTGTATAGTGCTCAAAACATGCTCCCTCCACAAACACACCATGGACATCTGGGTACCTTCTCGACTCCATTCACCCTGACATCACCTTCCTCATGGAAGCCTGGATGAACTTCACCACCGCTCCAGATATCGCCACTGCCATCCCTGACGGCTACAAGATCAAACACAAGGAACGCATCAACAAACCGGCTGGAGGCATCACCATCGTCACAAAAAGCACCCTTCGCATCACCACCCACTCGGATGATCACTCAACCAACATGGAGCACCTCCACTTCCAGGTCAAGGCCAACCCGAACACCACCCTCCATGGCACCCTCATCCACAGAACCCCCGGAACACATCCACCCTTCAGCAATTCCATGAATGACTTCATCACACCCCACGCACTTGCCTTGACATACCACATCCTCCTCGGTGACCTCAACTTTCATCTGGCCATCCCCAACGACAAGAACACCTCGTCCCTGCTGGAGAAACTCCCCATCGTCGAACTCAAACAACTGGTCACCTCTCCCACCTACTTAGCAGGACACACACTCAACCTCATCTTCTTCACCAGTAACAACATTACCTTTAGCCACACTAACAAGCTCCTTTGGACTGACCACACATGCGTCCACTTCTTTTTCACCGAGCCCACCGTACACCATCATGCCCACCTCTAGCCTTGCAGAAGTTGGAATAAGGTCACAGTAGTACAGCTCACCATCTCCCTCAGAATAACCCCCCCTGCCCTTCATGAGTTAAGGCGCACCTGTAGACTTTTTGAGAAGAGATGGAGGAGCAGCAAGACCCCAAAAGACCACTCGGCCTTCAAGCCGCTGTCACCGAATAGCACCAACTTATTAGATCAACAAACAAAGTGGCCCTACAATAAAGAATCAACACCAACACATTCAATAGCAGAGAACTCTTCTCTGTGGCCAAAGAATTCACCAAACACAGCACAGAAACAACAGACATCCCACCCGTCAGTGCCTTCTTCACCCGCAAAATTAAGAAGATCTACGACCGCTTCGACAGCCTCGATACCGAAGACCCTTTCACCCCACCCACAACCACTGCAACCAACAACACCAGACCCTAGCATACCCTAGTCAGCTGGACTCCCTTCACCGCTGACGTTTCCCTCAAGATCATGAAGAGGATCCATACCGAAGCACCCTTGGACCCCTGTCCACTCTATATCTTCAATAGAGCCGGCACCTCCACTGGTCCCAAATTCTGCTGCACCATCAACAGCTCCATCAACTCCGACACCTTCCTGGAAGACTGGAAACATGCAGAGATCAACCCCCTGCTAAAGAAACCCTCTGCCGGCCAACACGGACCTCAAGAACTTCAGACCCATCTCTCTGCTCCCCTCCCCAGCCAAGGTCATCGGTAAGGCAATCAACGCCCAACTTACCGAGTTCATCGAAGCAGATAACCTTGTCGCCATAGACGACACCCACATCCTCCTCAGCCGGGGTGAAACTGCAGCCCTCATGTTCCTAGACCTCTGGGCTACCTTTGATGCCACCTCCCATCGCACCGTATACATAAGACTCCATGATGCTGGCCTCCGTGACAAAGCCCTGGAATGGATCCGCTCCTTCCTCACCAGCCGAACACAGAGAGTCAGACTACCACTGTTCCACTCTGAACCCAGAGAGTTCAGCTGGGCAGTGCCTCAGGGCTCCTTCCTGAGCCCCACTCTCTTCAACATTTACATGGCCCCACTCACAGCCATTGTCAAGAACCAAGGACTCAACATCGTCTCCTACGCCAATGACACACAGCTAATTCTCTCCCTCACCAACAAATCCAAAGTCACCACAACAATTTCCAAGATGGGATGAAGGCTAGTACCACATGGATGAAGAACAGCTGCCTCAAGTTCAACTCAGAGAAGAACAAAGTACTCTTCCTGGGCTCCACCCTCTCTGCCTGGTACAACTCCTGGTGGCCTGCAGCACTCACAGACCACGCACGGAACCTCTGCATCATCCTGGACTCCTCACTCACCCTGAACCGCCAAATCTACGCCGTCTCATCATCCTGCTTCTACATGTTACGCCTGCTCAAAAAGATCTTCAAGTGGATTCCCACAGAGTCAAGAAAGATGGTCTTCTACGCACTCATCAGCAGCAGACTCGACTACGACAACTCACTCTACGGTGGCATCACCCAGAAACTCCTCATGAAACTGCAGAACATTCAGAACGCCTCCTCCAGACTCATCCTCATCATCCCCGGCCACAGCCATATCTTTTGCCACATGTGGGAACTCCACTGGCTCACAGTCAACAAAAGAATCACCATGCTCCTCACACATGCTTACAAAGTCCTACATAACGCGGGAACTGCGTACCCCAACCACTGCCTCGCATTCCACGCACCCACCAGAGACCCACGCTCCACCCAACTGGTCCTGGCCACCCTCCTGTGCATCCGCAAGACCACAGCCGGAGGAAGATCCTTACCCTACCTCACAGAAAAGATCTAGAACACTGTGCCTCTCCAACTTAAAGACAATCACCGTCACTGCCTCAATTCAGGAAAGCGGTACAAAAGGGGGTGGTGATGGACGGAGCATCTGAATCAATCAAACACTCACACCCAGTCAAAAGATCTGGGTTTAATCCATCACCGTTCTTTAGCCCACTCTGCCACCCTGGCTGATGAGGATTATGAATCCGAAACCGGTCCCAGGATGCTTGATTCCGGTCCAGGGAAGACATGGCTTGGCAGTTCGGGCTGGACTGTTCCCATGAGGCACAGGGTCAGACTGATTTGCATATAGCCATGTCTGAACTGGGGCGGCTGAGTGAACTAAAGAATGGTGATGGATTAAACCCAGATCAGTTGACTGGGGGTGAGTGTTTGATTTGTTCAAACGCTCCGTCCATCATCCCCTTTTGTATCGCTTTGTTCGCCCTAAGTGTGGCAGGGTATGCTCAGACGTGAGTCCCTTGTTCACTTGGCCACTGGATTCAAGATAGCCTGGCTGATGAGGATTATGAATCCGAAACCGGTCCCAGGATGCTTGTTTCCGGTCCAGGGAAGACATGGCTTGGCAGTTCGGGCTGGACTGTTCCCATGAGGCACATGGTGAGACGGATTTGCATATAGCCATGTCTGAACTGGGGTGGCTGAGTGAACTAAAGAATGGTGATGGATTAAACCCAGATCAGTTGACTGGGGGTGAGTGTTTGATTTGTTCAAACGCTCCGTCCATCATCCCCTTTTGTATCGCTTTGTTCGCCCTAAGTGTGGCAGGGTATGCTCAGACGTGAGTCCCTTGTTCACTTGGCCACTGGATTCAAGATAGCCTGGCTGATGAGGATTATGAATCCGAAACCGGTCCCAAGATGCTTGTTTCCGGTCCAGGTAAGACATGGCTTGGCAGTTCGGGCTGGACTGTTCCCATGAGGCACAGGGTCAGACTTATTTGCATATAGCCATGTCTGAACTGGGGTGGCTGAGTGAACTAAAGAATGGTGATGGATTAAACCCCGATCAGTTGACTGGGGGTGAGTGTTTGATTTGTTCAAACGCTCCGTCCATCATCCCCTTTTGTATCGCTTTGTTCGCCCTAAGTGTGGCAGGGTATGCTCAGACGTGAGTCCCTCGTTCACTTGGCCACTGGATTCAAGATAGCCTGGCTGATGAGGATTATGAATCCGAAACCGGTCCCAGGATGCTTGTTACCGGTCCAGGGAAGACATGGCTTGGCAGTTCAGGCTGGACTGTTCCCATGAGGCACATGGTGAGACGGATTTGCATATAGCCATGTCTGAACTGGGGTGGCTGAGTGAACTAAAGAATGGTGATGGATTAAACCCAGATCAGTTGACTGGGGGTGAGTGTTTGATTTGTTCAAACGCTCCGTCCATCATCCCCTTTTGTATCGCTTTGTTCGCCCTAAGTGTGGCAGGGTATGCTCAGACGTGAGTCCCTCGTTCACTTGGCCACTGGATTCAAGATAGCCTGGCTGATGAGGATTATGAATCCGAAACCGGTCCCAGGATGCTTGTTTACGGTCCAGGGAAGACATGGCTTGGCAGTTCGGGCTGGACTGTTCCCATGAGGCACAGGGTCAGACTGATTTGCATATAGCCATGTCTGAACTGGGGTGGCTGAGTGAACTAAAGAATGGTGATGGATTAAACCCAGATCAGTTGACTGGGGGTGAGTGTTTGATTTGTTCAAACGCTCGGTCCATCATCCCCTTTTGTATCACTTCAATTCAGGAAAGACCTTAAAACCTGATTCTTTGACCTAACCACAATGCCTTTGACGGATTAGCAGCCCCCTCCCAGCACCTTGAGACACTTACGGGTGAACAGTCGCACTTTACAAGACACCTAATTGATTGATTTAATCCATCTTCAATAGGAGTTCTGCTCTCCAGCATTCCCACTGCTGACATCAGGCGCTATAGGGCAGATCTATCAACACCTTGCACTGGTGCAAAGTCATAAAAAAGACACACATTGGCAGAAAGTGTTGATGAAAGTAGGTACTTTGTAATGCAAACCTTATGCACTACAAAACAGCCCTGAAATCAAATAGCGCTTTGTTCTACTTTGTGGCAACGAGATGTCCCTCAGGTGGTACCTGGGCGTTCCCACACTTCAAACCATGGTTTTTGATGGAAAGCCTCTATTACTAATGGAAAACTTTGCTCTCTGACAAAAAGACACACATTGGCACAAAGTGTTGATGAAAGTAGGTACTTTGTAATGCAACACGTTTTGCATTACAAAACAGCCCTGAAGTCAAATAGCGCTTTGTGCTACTTTGTGTTACTTTGAGTCAATGAGATGTCCCTTAGTTGGTACCTGGGCGTTCCCACACTTCAAACCATGGTTTTTAATGGAAAGCCAGTTCTATTACTAATGGAAAACTTGGCTTTATGACAAAAAGAGAACACCTTTTCAAGGCAGGCACTAACAAGAAGAAATGTTTTTATTTCTCTTACCTTTTTACACAAAAAAATAGAACACCTCCTCGAAGAAGGCACTTACATGGAGAAATGTTTTTATTTCTCCTACCTTTCTACACATTGCATGTAAGCTGCACTGTGTACAGCTCATACAGTGTGAGAAAAGTTGAAATGTTTTTCCAAGCATAGGCTTTTTACTGGAAGTGTATCCTTCCTGTGCATAACCTCTGCTAGACGGTACTAGCAGCCTGTTTGTGCATCAGCTGGGGAAGAGAGCAGAAGCAACATATCTTAGTAGATACTTAGTAGAACTCTCAGTGCAGGTGAGAAAGGGCCCGCTACCACGTCATTGAACTCTGGGATTTTGAAACAATTTGCTCTGATGCCTTGAAAGGAGCGCTTGCATCCTTTTTAAGAATTAATGGGAGACTGGCCTTTCCTGCCTTGTAAAGTACTGTCGTACTCAGCACACTCACGGTGTGGAAAAGGGTCCCAGGATGCCTGACCCCAACATGGCTGCCAGTGGTGACTTTTTTTCCCCCTTGCTGAACTTTTTCTTACACAACCCTCCCAAGTATGTGCCTGACCTCAAGAGGACATCTGGAATTTGTTCGAACCATGGCTCCCCTCCCACCCCACCCCCCGAACTATTCTGACAATCCCTGAGTACACTTGATCTCTATCCTGACTGCAGAGTCCAAGCATTATGTCTGACGCCCGGTGGAGCTGCTCTGTTCGCTAATGAGGAGATTGGCCTTGGTTCATCCCCTGACCGTCACCTGCCCAGCCGGACCTTGGGCGCAGTTTCTCCCCTTAACCCCTTCTCCCTGTCTCGCCCCCCCCCCCATCGTATTTCTGCTGTTCTGCTTTTCCCTTGTCTCCTTTCTAGCCATCTTTCTGACCGATGCCCGTTGGAGCTTCCTTGAGAACTATAGGGGAGACTGGCTTTGGATTATCTCCTTGCCGTCACCCACCCATTCGGTCTTTGGGCTGACTTTCCCTTTGTCTCTTATTCCGTCTTCTACCTGGTCCCCTCCCTTCTCACTCCCCCTCTCCACCTTCCCTCTCTACTTGTCTCTCCTTCTCTCCCTTTAATGTGTCTCTTATATTTGATGTAACGTGTAATTGTTTAGTAAACGTGCCCCTACGAATTCAGTTCGAATAGTTCAATTTCCAGCAATTGCCAAAGAGATGAGCTTTGTCCAGACTGGGATTGAGTGGATGCTGGGGCGGCTGATGTTACAAAAGGAGCCCGAGGGTATGTTGAAATAGGCCCTTACATTAGGAGGGTTTACTGTGCCACTTCACTTCTAAACTTGCCTGCTTTCACATGCTCTAGCCAGTGTTGTGCGTTAATTACAGCAATAAACTGCAGAATTTGTCTTCCTTTTTCCCAACTTTTGATCTTTAATGATATGTTCAGGAAATATATATGTTCATATTTCCACAAGTATGTCTGCAATGCCATTTGTGACCCACAGCGTTCCAGTGTTATGCAACGTCTGAGCTATTAGCACACATTCTCATTGAAAGAGTTTTTTTTGGTAGAGGAGAAGTACTGGGTAAGAGCAAAAGCAACCACTATGGGGCTTATTTACAAGCCCATTGCGCTGCAGATGCGTCACTTTTTTTGACGCACCGGCGGCGTTCAATGGGTGTTGCTGTGGGTGTTCCCACGTAACATCCATGGAACTTGACACATCCCCAGATTTACAACATTTAGGAAAACTGAAAATGTGTCAGAATCGGAGGCGTAGGAATGGCACAACGAGGAGAAATATTTTCATTTTTCCCCATTTTTACCTCTTACTATGCATGCTTAATGCCATTAATGATTGTTTTTGTGCAGGAAGGGGTCCCGTACTGCGCAAAAACAATTCAGCCCTGCAGCGCAAGGGTGCCTATGCTGGTGCATGGCAGCCAGTTGTGTGCCAGTGCAGAAGAAAGCATAGGGAATTATTATTGTTGTTAATATGACGCATCTCTGCGCTATGAAAATGACGCAGCACTGTGTCGCCGCGCTGCATCATTTTCTTGTAGATGAGGCCCTGTGTGTACTGTCAGGCTACTGCTGCTAGCCTTGCAGTGTCTGTCTCGTGTTGATCTTATTAATGTTGTTACCAAAAGTATTTTAGTAAAGCTCCACTTGTAATAATCATACATAATATTTAAAAAACACGAATGTAGTACGATTATCTGAATTCGATATGTGAGCAGCGACTATTAGACAACACACAAGGGAAGTCCTGGACGAAGACAGGCCAGCAGAATTGCACCTGATAGGAAAAGACTGCTTTGCCAGCGCGCCTCCCCTCCTGTAGGCAGATGAATGGCTTCACGTTGCCGATGTAACAGGTGACACGTGAGTATTTGGGAACTTTACTTGCCTCTAGTCTCGATGCGCAAAGTGTTAGTCACCGAAAGAGAAATGGCACAGAGCACAGGTGGACTGAGTGGCACTGGCAGAAGAAGATATTTGACATTACATTTCTGCCTCACAGCTATTTCTTCTATGTTCACTAAAATCATGGAGACAGCAAGGGTACAGTCAATGCAGTGGTTAAGAGGTATCATTCACTGTTCTGGCAGCCCGTCTTCTATTGTCACAAACTACAATGGAAATAAAAGCAGACCTGTTGTGAACACGCCCGGATGGATTGCGCGATGCTCCTGTGCTAGGCTTATGACTGGCAGGAAATTTCAGAAGTGGTCGGTGGCAGTGATGGTGCAGTGAGGAAGGTACCCACTTCCTCCTCGTTTAGCATCCCGGAGAAATATTTGGGAAACCATCACTTATTGTTTTACAAATTAAGCAGTGACTGCCACTCACTATGTTTGAAATTCACAGGACCGGAATCAAGGATCAGTCATTAGGACACTTTGAAGCACTTTGTTTGACTCCTCTCAGGAATCATCATCTTAGCACTATGAAACAGCTTGGGGAAGGTTTCGGGTAGACATGGATGTCATTTAGGGGTCACATCAACACGGAGCTAAGAGGGAAATATAGACCTAGGTCGCCCTCCACTCAATAAGTCACAACAACAATAATGACCTAGGTCTAGGGCATTCACTTTCAATTATGTCGAGCTGGGGTATCACACGTCGCAATCAATTACAACAACCTCCCATTTCTTATATGTGAAGGGTAGGGTCTACGCCAGTCAAAAGCCCACCTTAAAAGAGCCAGTCCCCTTATCTAGACAGAGAAGAAACCCACACCAACGTGTGCTAGGAACAAATGTGCAAGAGCAAGATGGCACCTCACGGGCGCACCACCAATGGGACCCCTGGTAGGTACTCACCAGGACGGCCCTGTTATCATCATTGGTGCCATCGAGCTTAAAGAAAAGTGTCCAAGTGAAAGCACATCGTTGGTGTGGGTTTCTTCTCTGTCTAGATAAGGGGACGGGCTCTTTTAAGGTGGGCTTTTGACTGGCGTAGACCCTACCCTTCATATATAAGAAATGGGAGGTTGTTGTAATTGATTGCGACGTGTGATACCCCAGATCGACATAATTGAAAGTGAATGCCCTAGACCTAGGTCATTACTGTTGTTGTGTCATTTAGGGGTCACCAGGGGTTGCACTGTAATTCCTGGTTTGCAACTTGCACCTTCCTCAGAGGCGGCAAATTCAGTGTCAAGCACACATCGGAGGATCACTCTTGCAGTGGCTGCTCCTCCACTAAGATGGAGGAATGATACCCCACTGCTTTTCAGTAGTGAAAAAAAGGAAAAATGAAATGATAATAACATTATGTTATTATAATTTAATTTTTCCCTGCTGAAGCAGTTTTGCGGGCGAGGCTGCTCTGCTGACAGAGGAGCAGAGAAAGGAGTGATGGGCACACTGTTTGGCCGACCATCTTGCACTGGCCAAACAGTCATGAACACTTTGCATTGCAGTGTTGTGATCGGCTTAGGGGAGCCTGTGTGATCCTCCCGGCAGGGAGAGACTCGGAGAGACACGGTGAGGTAAGTGTATTTTTTTCTTTCTACCCCCTCTCCTGATCGGCCCCTCGCCACCCCGCTACCCTCGATCCATGCTAGTCGCCTCAGCACTCTTATGGTGGTCAGGGCTCCACTCTCCTTGTTTACTACCCATTTATTTACCATACTACCAAGGATTAATAGTAATAATATTATTGATTGTTTGTGTAATAAAAATTGGTGCACCAGAAGCTGGAACAAGACCTTTCCTTCTAAACTGAGGTAATCAAAAATGCTTTTAAATGTATGTTGCATGCATGCTTGTGGGTGAGAGTGGGTTTATGTGACTGTGCGTGTGAGCATTTATGTATGAGAGAAAATGAAAGTCAGTGCCAGGAGTGAGAATGAGTGAGATTGAGTGTCAGAAAGTGAGTATGAGTGAGTTAGATTGAGTGGGGGTAAGAATGACTGAAAGAGACTGAGAGTGAGTGATCAATAATGAATAAGAATGGGTGTGAGGGAGTGTTAAAGATTGTGAGCGACAATGAGTGTGCACAAGAATGAGTGAATGACAGTGACTGTTTACTCTGAGTGAGAACAACTGAGTCAGAGTGAGCGAGAATGAGTGAAAGTAACATTGGGTGCAAGTGCATTTGAGTGAGTATAAGTGAGTAAGTTGTCATGATAGTGAGTGGGAGCAAATGAGTGAGTATGAGTGATAATGAACCTGAGTGAGTGAACTTGAATAAGAATGTGATGTCATGTTTGCGAGTCTTCTGTTGTCCCTGGCAGACTGAAACGAATTCTTGGCAAAAAGCTGACACTGGCAGAATGAAGGACATTCTTAGTATGACAGGCACCTGAGACAAAATGTCGGTACTGGCGTTCATTCTTGGTATAATGGGCAGCCATGGTAAAATACTTTTACTGGCATACTAATAATAATTATTGACATATAATGCAGCAGTGCAACACTGCTGGTCCTGGAATACTTGAGGATGCAATTGAAATTAGGGGTAGCACATTGGAGGCAATTCTTGTTATATGGGAGGACAACTGTGACATATGTGAGGTGCACCCATGAGATAATGCTGGCCCGCCATATGAGTGGTGATTTGAACATGAGTCACCCATGGAATTTGGAGAGCATTTGTGGGAAAATTCTGCCTCTGGTGGTATATTGTATGTAATATTGGCATATGGGGCACCCATGATAAAATGCTGCCTCTGGCTAAATTGGAGGTAATTGTTGACATATCGTACTCGTGTCACATTTTGAAAATTAAAAAATGAGTTAATTCCCTTTGAAGCATTGGGTCTCATTGACTTGGCACACCATGAAAGGACTTGAATATTTAAAGACCCACCTCTTCCCTAAACTCTAATGTTCACCTTAGTACAGCTCGCAGTAGTCTCAGTACTGATATAAGCGCCTTGATATCCCCTGGGATGAGTGTTGCGCTCTACAAATACCACAAATAAATAAATAAATAAAAAAAAGACTGTCTTTTCCGAACCTGTGGCAAATATATGTGAAAATTGTGCTTTAAAACACACTATTACATATTTCAAAATGTTCTCAGAGGGAGAACACCCTGAATGTCTGCAGAAGAGGTCTGGCTCACTCGTTTGCTTCAGTTCATGGCAAGTATTGCAACATCCCACTTTCAAAATCATGTCAGTTCCCTAATATAGGAGATATCTAAAATAGGTATTTGTCTATGTTGTGTCATGCGGTTATTGTGGAGCTTCATCACTGCTCATTATTGTAAGGTCATAAGGGTTACTGTTGGGTGACATCACTACCTGAGCAGATTCTAGGTCATAGGTTATGTGGTGCCACTTCCTGTGATGTTATTAGAGGCAAAAGATGCTTGATTTCACTTCTGCTGCTGCTGACCTTCTGATTAAGTGACGTTCATGCAGGTAGAACACCCTTAGCCCCAAGTCGAGGCTATGCACAAAGAAAGAGGCATTCATGGCAACTGCCCTGCTAGTTTCTAATTATTTTGGATCCGGCGCCAGCATTGATGAAATACATTGCAAAGTTGGTTTTGTGTTGCTGATGACAATTGTCCTGTGTTCTTTAAAAGGTGAGCTGCTAAAATGTGTTTTTCAAGGCTGCTGGAACATGCGCGTTGGGCTTCGCAAAACCCAGTTCCTACAAGGATAATATAACCCTCCCTGTCTGGCTCTCTTCCCCGAGCCTACCTTTCTCTGCTCCATCAAAGCAAGTGGACCGAGCACTCCAGATTGTGTGCAGGTTGGTTGCCCTGATTTTTAGCGAAGCTACTACTTAGTCCTTCCTTGCAGGGAGTCCAGCTAAGGCACCCTGGTAAAGGGTAGCAGCCCTGCCAAGTATAATGCATTGGGCGTTCAACTAACGCAAATTAGGTCATTTTTAAGGGCGGGCAGAGAACTCCGCTCCGCCTGCCGTCGCTGAGAACGCAGTGTATAGGGCAAAACTCCAACTCAGCTGCGGAGCGGAGTTAGCCAGCCACCCCCCTCCTACATAGGCTCCCTGCCTCCACCCCAATAAAAAATATTTTAAAATTAATTTAAAAAAATCATAAACACACTTACCTGTACTGCGATGTCCCCGGGCTGTCCTCCTCCTCGCCGTCTTTCTCCTGCGTGCGCGCACATGCGTAGTTCCCGCAAGATGTATGTCCGATGCAGGAGAGAGACGCCAAGGAAAAGGAGGGCAGCCCGGAAACGCTGTAGTACAGATAAGTGTGTTTATTTCTTTTTAAATTAATTTTAAAATATTTTTTATTAGGGGGGATGGAGGAGGGTGGTGTGAGCGAAGGGGAGTTCCACTGAGTTGTTTCCCAACTCCGTGGACCTCCGCGTAGTAGCACTACATCAGCTCCGCCCGGGGTTAGTAATTTTCCCCCTCACCGCACATGGCAAAATTGTCGCGCATGTTTCAGCTGCTTTGCTCCGATGATTGCCGCACTGCTAACGTGGGCCCTGGAGATGTTAAATTATTCCAGAAGCTCACATGGTTTTGTTAGTATTCATCTCTAACTTTCTCTGCTTCAGCAAGGCCTGCGTCCGATGGGAGAGACACTTGAAGCTTGCAGAATATCCTTCTGAACACGGTCTGCCGGAAGCTTATGGGATCTAGCCCATGGCAGACAGCGAGCAGATCTATGCCATGCTCTTAATACAAAGCGGTGCAAAAGGGGGTAGTGATGGACGGAGCATCTGAACCAATCAAACACTCACACCCAGTCAACAGATCTGGGTTTAATCCATCACTTTAGCCCACTCTGCCACCCCAGTTCAGCTCAAACACTCCGTCTATCATCCCCTTTTGTATCGATTTGTTCACCCTAAGTTGGCAGGGTATGCCCAGACGTGAGTCCCTTGCTCACTTTGCCACTGGATTCAAGCAAGCCTGGCTGAAGACTGCTGAAATGCCAGAAACCGGTCCGAAGGTCCGAGCCTGGAGCAGCGCCTCAATGTGCACACCTGTGCGCTGCACTTCTCTTTCTAAACGCGGTGCAGCACCTCGATGAGAGGACAAGCCAATAGGCGCTGCCAAGGCAAACACACGGGTGCATATAATAACATAACACACATCCTGATTAGCCAGAGGGCAGTTTCTCCAGGCTGCTGGGAGCCGAGTACTTTCGCTTGCTGGAAGAAGCAAGCACTCGGTGCAGCCCTCTTGAGTTATTTCTGGTAATAGGGGACCAAAGGGGAGTGCGGAGGGAGAAGAAAGGTGATTGCGAAACCGAAAGCGATCGCCTTTGTGAAAAACAAAGCAGCGAGTGGTGGGTGCGCACGCCATATGCTTTCAATTATCGCGCCCGTGTCTGGGCGCGAAAATTGAAACCATATGGCAGGAAATGCGCGTAATAGGCACCAATAGGCCAGGGGTGGAGCTATGCTCCTGCCTCTGGCCTATTGTGTGCTATTTTCTAAAGGAACACGCAGGGAATGGCCCATAGCAGGCCGCAAAACTAAAAATACACGCACAAGCGTGCTCAATTCCCGGCTCCATTTCGAAAACCCGAACAAAAGGACTCTTGCTGTGCAGCACTGCTGTGCAGTGCAACGCAGGGCATGAGCCCTAACAATGTGGCGTGGCTGACAGCACTAACTGGCTGGCCTCTTGAAAGCAGAGGCTGGGCTACACTCAAGCAAACCAGTACATAAATTATAATAATTTGACCTTACCCAACGCGCTGGTTTCAAGTAAAGCGAACCGCTGGTTTATAGAAGGTAACCTGGAAACACAGATGTCCGCCCCAAGAGTTTGAAACCTGCCACCATCCATCGACAGCCGGCAGACAGAAAGCGCCTTATTTGTTTGGTGTTAACGTATTTGGAACTAACATTGAAAACAACCGCCAATTAATTTTGAGATCCTAAGATTAACACAATTAACTTTCTGAATGAGCAATCTCCACAGGCCCCTCAACCCCACTTGTTTAATGTCCTTCACAATGCAATCCGAGGCACTGAGTGGTCTCAACATTTACAAAAACGCAGTGATAACATGAAATATTGGTAATGACGTGAGCTATAAAATGGGAAATAACACATATTTGAACATGCAGCAGCAAAGATATCTCCATGATCACAAACCCAACTTAGACCCCCTGTGGCCAGCACACTATTTTTTGTTTCTGCATGCAGTCCTGGGATTTGAATGAACATTTTCTGACTGCAAAAGCTAATTAAATATTATACATTTTCCTAGCAGGTCTGGCACATTTTCTGATAAAATAGTGTTCTGCCTGTGAGAATTTGTAGACCTGCCTCGCAGAGACTTGATTTAACAGAAGGCAGTAGCTGCATGGTGTGATGGTTGCCTTGGGCTTATGAATGCAGAGTAAATAAACATGTAGAACTTGAAACAGTATCGGATAGATTTTGGCTGATTGGCATAGTTAGCTCTCAGCATGGATACAGGCATGCTGACAGCACAATTTTCTCTAGATCTCTGGACCATTGAAACACATTAATATTTACAATTTGTTAAACGATGAGTGTTAAGGCTTTTCACCAATGCGATCATTTACTCTTCCATTTGCAGCCATAAAAAGAAATAGAGTGAGTCTACATGCATTTGAAATAGAAACCAAATGGCTTGATTATTGTTAATTATGGCCCACATATGTTTGTAGCACTATTGAGACCTGGATCAAGCATTCAGAGCACTGCAGCATTATGTTGTCCATTTCTGAAATGTATCTCATTACATGAGCATATCTGCTTCGTTCTACTATCAATAAACTGTCACTCACATCGTCACACGCAAGGGATTGAAATGTCACACATAAGCAGTCTGAAAACTTGGCAGCTATGGGGTGGCTGGTTAAGGGAGTCTTCCTTGTTTGGGCCTGTTAGGACCAAGAAGGACCTTGGGCCCGAATCCTTGCCTCTCTCTGTAGCTGCCGGCACCTCTCCTCACTGAATGCCCTATATCATTTGGTGGATTAACATACTCATGGGCAATTTAACAGGGCTGCCAACTGGTCTTCGACAGTGGTTCCTTATGATGCTGTACACTCAAGAGTATGTTACGGTCAACGTGCAGTTCACCCAATACTTCATTAAATGGCATGTGTATTACTGACATTTCCCATAACGCCAAACCACAGACATCCTTTCAAACAGGAACCTGATCCAAATAGACATAATGGCAAAGGCTACAACAATCTTTTTCCTGATGACAATGTCAACAATAGCTGAACAATGGGAATCAATTCCAAAGCAATGGGCATGACTAAATGACAAAAAAGAGTAGCTCTCTAGGAGAATTATGTTTTACCAATAAAAACATATGCTGCCATCTGAGAAATGAAGACTCATCAATGCAAAATCTTACACTATACATGATTCTTGCATGTCAAATATAAGTAGTGCTAGCTCATTAGATCGTGCATGAACTACAAAGAAAATGTTGCATACATATTGTTTTGAACTTTCAGTAATTTAGGTGTCCATTAAAACAGAAATCAATTCTATAGTTTAAACACCCATACCCATCAAACTAAATGTGGTTGCACATAACAGTTCTATCCGAACAAACAAGAAGACGGGGGCACAGATGTGCACATCAACTAAACAACATACCTGGTATCCGTATGCAGAATAATGTCACTAATAGTGTTAAACGTCCCACTGCCTCAAGACTGCATGACACTTAATGGGAACAGTATGAATAGCTGTAACCATTGTGCTTCACTATATGACTAACATTGGGTTCCTGCAGTGTAGCTGGTTATTCATCTGCAATGTGCTTTAACTGTACTAATCACTTTATAAATACCAATACCATGCCGTTGATCCAGCACAAACCCAATAAATTGGTCAGGGATAAATTCTCAAATTCTTTACACTACTTTGGCCCATACACATTCACCCAAATCCCTGATGCGCTGGGGTCAAGTTTATGTATCCTTCTCTAACCTTCCTTACTACTAATACTTATATTTAAACATCCTGTATTTTATGTGTATTGAACATATGTAATCGACTTTTCCTCTACTTGGTCGATGAAACAACTAGCTGAAGAGTTGATTGCAATGGAACTTCTAAGAACATTAGCAATCAATAGTTGACTAAAAGAACCACAGACTCTTGGTAATTTTTAGTAAATGTATCTAGTAATAATAAATGCTCAAAGCGAACGTTATAAACTCAAATACTGGAAACCTCATGAGAGATTAATAAACTAATCATAGCAAGAACGGAATTAACATTTCAAATATATGTTGCAAAGAGTGGATAGATGAAGAGACATTAAATACAAAAATAAAATATATTGATTTTAACCATTAATTTTGGAGGGATAGAGGAAGAGACAAAAGTACCGAAGAAAATTTAAATATGGCGAATATATTTCTGCAATGTTAAATAATACAAACCCAAGGATCTGTAAATGGGAAAACCACCACCCAGGCCTAGACAGTAGTGAGGGACCCCTGAACTAAGAGTCAAGGATCAAAGATTCAGGAATCAGGACAGGGACAGGAATATTTAGGCCTCTCAGCAGACCGACGAACAGCGTCACACCTCTCTCTCGGACACCTGAACCTACGCGATCTCTCTCCCGACGGAATCTAGACCACACCCCCAAAGCACCTACTGTTATACTTTAAAATTACATGTCCGTCCTACAATAGTTATGATCTTCAAATTTTTTTAGTAAGTAATTGGTTGGTTCCTAGTTTTGGGATGTCACCCCATTATGAAATTCTTCTTTCAACTATACCATTGTTCAAAATCATGTTCCCAAGGACATCAATAAGGCCTCTCTCTCATGAGTACACATGTTATAAATTTGTATTCGATTTATTAAATTCAGCAACTACTGGTTCAGTTTCTCATGATGACACTGGCTTGGCAGGCAGTCAACGTCTTTGACCTTCACCATGTCAGGCTTTTTCAGCTTAGCACTGTAGTTCAGTTACGTGGTCACATGATTCTTGCTCGCACACAAATCCGCATTCCCTCTAGTTTGGACAATATAAGAACATGGAGGACTCATTTACTTCTAAAAGAATAGAAAATAGACATGTATTAATGAAACCATAATACAATTCTCACTGCTTAGGACCCAATTTAGCACAAATTCATTATTAGCATGTCAGCCTAGCATAGCTTAACCAGAAAACAGCATTATTTGTTAGTTTAAAGCATAATTACACATGCGGCCTTGCCATGCAAAACCCTTTAATCTAGTCTAAACACAAGATTATTACATTTACAGTTAATTACATATTAATTTTGATTAGTTCGTGCATATTTGCAAAGTAAGCTTCCCACGTGTAGTGTAAATGTGCACATTAGTCGTTTAGACACTACTTACTGGTAATACGTATTATAGGGGTGTTCAATCGAGCCGGTTTCTTTTAGCGAAATCCTGCTCCATCACCATCATCGTCTCAATCTTGTCAAGACTGAATTACAGCCAGTTTCTTCCTATCCATTCCATGAACTCCAGCAAACAATGTAGCAGAAGGAAAACATCAGTTGTCAGCCACCAAGATGACCAAGCAATTAAGTGTCATCCCAGTAAAATAGACCTGGAGGCCATGTGGTGGATAAGGAAAGACAACATCATGACATATCATGTCAACTGGGATGCAGGTCTTTGGGTTACTCCAGTGGTAGAGGTCATGTGTGGGATAAGGAAGACAGTGGTACAGTATATCAGTTAAACAGGTACGCAGATCCTAGAGTTACTCCACTTGTGATGGCAGAAGAAGAGGAGAAAATTGGCCAAAGAGTGACCTTTGGCTTGTGGGCAGCAAGAAAAGAGAAGAACTAGGCAAGTGCTCAAGCACTAAGACTGGGCTCCCGAGGAGCGACCAGCAAGAGGTCTTGCAACATCCATTGTACAAAGCAAGTCCTCTCTTAACACCAGACCCTTTTAGCAGCAATAGGAGATCTATGTTTATGTTTGTAAATGTCTGCACTTTAGAAAGGCATGCAATAACCTTAATTAAAATGCTAAAAATATTGCAACAAATTAACTACAATCTGACTGCTTTTTTTAACCCAAATCAGCTAAATTATAAATGTCTAAAGTATCTGGCTGAACAGTAAACCGTGTGCCCCGCCCACACGTCCCCCCACCTTGCAGAGCTTTTGGCTCAACTGAGACCATACTGCTAATTTTTTAGCACAAAACTTCAATTTTTCTTGGAAAACACAAACTACGACGTGATAGAAATAGAGTTGAACGAAACCCACGTCGGCTGGGGAGTAAATGCAGTGTTTATTTAATTAAGAGATGGAAACTCAACTAAATGACAGAGTTAAAGAAACATAACTGAAGAATGCTTGAATGTTATTATTTCATCTGGATTGCAAAACGTAACTTGTGCAAATTGTTGTGAAAAAAGCTTGTTCCAACAGTCATGCGCAGGCAGCTTATTTTAGTACAAAGCACGCATTGGAGTACATTTTCACTTACCGAACCAGGCCGTACATCAGGATGTATTTTTTTTTCTGTTAAAGTTTTGTTAAGGCCGTTTCCACTTACAGGTCCCCTGATGACAGATTGAAATGCTGCAGAAGACCAGTTATGATTTCTATTCAAAAACCTTTAAATGTGATTCCATAATGTCGGAAAACTGAACCCAGCATAAGGGCAGCTATCCTCACAATGACGAAGGAAATTACTAAATATTAACGTACACATAAACTACATAAGCATCATTAGATAAGCATCTCCTTATAAAAGAATTTGCATAGGTCCTCACCAGATGCAGGAAGCAGTGGAAAAAGAATTATGCAATCGACTACGGGGGTATGGCAGACGCTGAAGCATCAAAACAATTGCACCTTTCAAGCCTTTCACGTTGGTGCAAACAAATCAGTCCCCCATTGGATTTCGGAATTAAAACAAGATAGCTTACTAACTGTCCAGGTGCACCAGAGATTGTCCATAAGGGGCAGTACCCTATGAAATTGCATTATATATGTGATAAAGAACCTTGTCATACATTATAAAAATATAGCAAGTCACCGAGGAGTTCCATAACAATATTGAGGCACGAGGTCGAAGTTTTGCAATTTCCATATCATGTACTCCAGGGGGTACTTTATTCCTTATAATACACGGTCACACCATCACGAACCACTTAAATCCTAGGTGTGTAGCTCTATCAAATGATATAGAAAGCATATTTGCAAAGGTGAAAGATAAAAGTAGAATCTCTAATAAAAAATTAAATATCAAAAAAGCTGTTCAATATTTCTTTCAAAATGATATTAGAAGAAGTTTAATGCAAGTCTGTTTTTTTTAAAGACCCAGTAGCTCAAAATGTGTAGAAACATACATAAAGAATCGAACTTTTTTCATAATTATCTAAGTAGTGTACAAAATAAACATGTTGCCATAAATATCTCCTTTCTGCTTGTAATTGTACAGCAAGAGAAACAGATCAGAAGAAAGGAAAGCCCTCTTTAGTTTTAATTCTTTAAACATCTGCTTTAATTATGCTCCATGACCTGACCTGACTTTCCGCTTAGCTGCTAGCAGCAGGCATTATGATGTCAGAACTCAAATATAAGTTATTACAGGTGAGTGCTGAAATAATTTCTGTATAATGGGTGACTGGGTGCATCACAAGTTGCCTATTATAAAGAAATCAGAGACAGGTTGCTATACAGGGATTGCATTATTCCATGTATTATACATGGGCTAAAGTACCCCTGTCCATACATTATAAAGTTATTGCAAGTGACCCAGGTGTTCTATAATCATACAGAGGAATGAGACTGAAGGTCGAGCCCTTTACAAGGTAATGGAATTTAGAGATGACTTGCAATATCCTAATTATCTACAGCAGGGGTGACTTTATCCCATATAATACATGGTCCCATATAATACATGGTAAAGCCATCACCTTTCCCACAAACCAATTTAAAACCTTGGTTCGTATTGTCTTTCATAAGAAAGCAAGAGCATGTTTGCAACATGAAGAATAAAAATAGAACCTCTAGTGCAAAATTAAACACATCAAAAACCAGTTGGATATTTGTTGCAAAAAGATATTAGAAACAGTTCAATACAAGTAAGTTTTTTTAAAAACTGCTGTTTTAGCTCATAATGCATAGAAGCATGCACAAAGATTCTAACTTTCTATATAATTATCTAAGGAATACACACAATAAACATGTACTTTCTGGTAGAGATTGTAAACTAGAGAAAAATAGAGCAGAAGAAGGAAAAGCAACCCTTGCTGTATGCGGCTCCTGCCCTGCCTTTCTCCCTTCCCTGCTTTCTCTTGCAGTAGGCATTGCGAAGTCACAACGCGACTGAAATAACGTATTACAGTTGAGTTCTGACATTGCTTCTTTTTAATTGGCGACTGGATGCCTCACACCTCGCCGATTATAAAGAAATTAGAGACAGGCATTTTATTTAGGGATTGTAGACTCCCATGCATGATAAACGGAATATATGGCTTGAGAGGATTTTAGGTCTGATTTATAACACAGCCGTGATTTGCACTGACATTAGTCTTTGTCGTTCAAAGTCTGTCCTGATAAATTTCGGTAAATGCACCACGTGTCCTACATTTCAAAGAGGGAAGATTTAAGCACAAAAGAAAGCAACTCTTCTCCCGAACTCGTGCAGGACCAGTTCGCAGCAGTCATCAAAAAACAATATAAGTGACGCAAATACTGTGGTTCTACGTTGCATTTAATCGCCCCCCTGTAAGTACCCTCAAAAAGCCAACTTTGATACCTTTGTTCCTCATCGACGTCAGTTGTCAATTAGGTCATTCCATGCCATCCGTCTGCGGCAAAACTGGAGTCCTACTTTTATGTCTGTTATGGCCTGATTTTTGCTTTTCAAAGATCTGACCACCATATATCTTAAGTGATCAGAAACCAACATATATCATTCAAAATGGAATAAAGAACTGGAAAGGGATGCTTTCCCCACAGGTGTCCGACACATCTCCAGTCCGTCGCCCAATTTATCTTCCCAGGCGACAATGTATCAATCTGACATCATCCCACAAATGGATATTGGCAGATATCATCCTGTCTTCCTCTACATTTTTCAGTTTTATTGCTGAGTTAATTCAACAGCATTTTCAGACCGAGACATTTGAGAATGACATATTAGCTTTTGCTGGAAACTCATCAACGATTTATTGTAATTTATGTCTGTGCTCACTGTGCCAACAGTACCCTCTAGTGTTTATACGTGGAAGTACAGGTATAAAGACAAAATTGTGTTTTTTTGGGCTTTTTTTTTTTTACGAAGAGGCCTTCTCCAGTTCCTGAGAATAAATATTGTGCCTTAAAACCTAAATGGTTCGAAGAAAAATGTGCAGTTCACAATAAAAGCTTTTCGTGCCCAACATGACAATGTCTCGGGCCCAAGTTGATGTAAAGTGTGTACATTCTCAGCCGGTAAATTATTTCCCCACTTAGCGAAATGTTGTGACTCCCTATAAAAACAAGCATTTACAATGCAACAGTTTCGCCTTTGGAAAAGTTAGAGCTATTGGCATTGTAAATGACAAAATTTGTATTTATGTGTTGGTTTTGAAAACAGATAAATAAATGGCATTGTCATTTACATTGCCAATAGCTTAATCTCTCGCAAATGTGAGACCTATTGTACCCTACGGACAAGGTCAGCAGACAGCAATTACTACCACACACACACACACACACCCAGAGCCACACACACACCCAGAGCCAGCCACACACACACACACCCAGAGCCCCACACACACACACACACCCAGAGCCCCACACACACACACCCAGAGCCACACACACACACACTAGAGCCACACACGCACACACACCCACTCTCCCCGTGCCTAACAAAACAAGCCCCCACCTCTCCGTGGCACTCTACACTCTCTCTCTTGTATCAACCGGTGGTGCACTTTGGCCATAGAGCCTACTGTTCAGTGAACCAAATAACTACCTTCTGTGGGCACAGGCCCAGTAACACATTGTCCACTGAGGCAAACACGTCTCTAATCCCTGTATGGTGGTGGTGGCACGTTCGTCACTGTCCTGTACCGATGAGCATCCCTCACCCCATGAGACAGTGTCCACTGTCCTGGT
The DNA here is from genome assembly GCF_964261635.1 of Lissotriton helveticus. Lineage (NCBI taxonomy): Eukaryota > Metazoa > Chordata > Amphibia > Caudata > Salamandridae > Lissotriton > Lissotriton helveticus. The sequence goes on from NC_136057.1 coordinate 996,876,958, forward strand.
TCGTCAGTGCCCGCTGCCACTGTGTATACTCTCCGGGTATATGTTGCTCCCTGTAGCGCTGTAAACACACTTGCCTCCCTCTTCCTAATACTCCAGTTTAACCCTGTCCCGGTACGTCACTTTAGTGAACTCTCTGCACGAACTCATCTGACAGCGGCTCCTTACTGTAGTGAGGGTGGGGGCGACCGTGTGGCTGTGCCCCCTGCTACTTCCCTTCGCAGCCGCGGTAAAGTAAATACGGCTAGCCACATGTAAACAAAGGCGCACAGTCTGCACTCACTACTCTGCACACTCACTCTGCATACTCACTCCTCTGCACTCACTCCTCTGCACTCACTCCTCTGCACTCACTCCTCTGCACTCACTCCTCTGCACCCACACTCTGCACCCACACTCTGCACCCACACTCTGCACCCACACTCACTCTGCACCCTCACTCACTCTGCACCCTCACTCACATTGCACCCTCACTCACTCAGCACACTCACTCACTCTGCACACTCACTCACTCTGCACACTCACTCACTCTGCACACTCACTCACTCTGCACACTCACTCACTCTGCACACTCACTCACTCACTCTGCACACTCACTCACTCTGCACACACTACTTCACTATCTGTACTCTGCGCACTCTGCACTCACACTATAATAATCCTTATGTCCTGCAAAAAATAAGCATGGCAGTGGCATGCATGATGAAAAGCACTGAACTGTACTGATACTGATGCAGAGTTTAGTGGTTTAGGCACCTGCTGCCAACATTTCTATGCAGCCTGCAAGACATGTTGGCCAACTCAAACTCTTCTTGTTCTGAGATTAATAAAGTCAGTGCCTTTGAGTTGGATAACCAACACGTTAGCATCTATACAAACCTCACCCACATTCTTTCTACTAATCTTTCCACCCCCTCCCCCAAACATATTACTTTTGCTAATGACTTGATGGTCGTACTTAGGAAATTTCATGCATAGTTATCAAGTGTACCCTTTAACCCCTTGACCAGTTAGCTATAAATACTCCAATGGGCGCTTGTCTTAAATGCTAGTGTTTTCACACATTTGATCAATATTTGTCACATCCTTTGCATACGCTCGAATTAAATGAGCACCATGAAGTGACTATTTGGTGACCTAAATGTACGGTACAATTTAAATATGTACCAACCATCAATTCAGTTTTGGCTTTAAAGTAGTGTAGTGGCACACTTCTGTGTTTGTGTGATGCTTCATATATGTATGCGCAATAGATCTGATACCGATTCTGAAGACCGATGCCACCTCTTGAGACCCCACACATTTTTTTCACATTCTCACAGTATCCATAATTTTCACATTTACTACATATACTATGTTTTTATAGATTGTTTATGAACGTTCAACCTTTTAATACCTCATGTGAAGTAACCAGGCACAGTGCATCGTTGATTTCGCTAATGCCCTGGTGAATATGGGGACCAGGTGTGATGGTGTTCAGCTTTGCTGCCTTAAACTTCTGACGCATACTTGGAGAACAGTCTGACGGATGGCAATTCAAAGTACTCTGCAAGTACAGCGGGCCCTATGGGAGGTCATCCCTTGCCCTACTTTTCAGTAATTGGGTAACTTTTTACAACACAGCTGATGGAGTGCATTTAGTAATATTAACATGGTAAAATCTGGTTGGGTGATAACTCTCCCGAAAGGCAATCTGGCAAATGGTTGCTGATTTTTCTGTTCCCAGAATGCCCAACTGAAAATTGCAACAATTTGCAGAAGGTTTCAGCCATTGACTCTTGACATTTATTATTTGACTACCCGTTTGCGGATGTTCATCTTCAGAGGTTGCAGAACGCTGCCCAATTCTGCCAGTCTACTCGCCACTGCTTGCAACATCATTTACTTTTAATTCACCTTTTCATAACCCTTTTGGTGGACATAAACTATCTAGTCCCAAGGGTAGTACTCTGCATTTTGGGAAAACCTCGTACCATTAGACTAGATTTCCTTCTCTCCTCTTCCTTTTAATTGCAAATGCATAGTGTTTTGTGTTAAAAAAAGTATTTCCTCAATTACACGTCCATGCTTCTGGTTCGAATCCAGCTTGCTGCGATTAGATTTGCTGAATTCCGTGTATTCAGTAATTTGCTCAGCACTTGTATCGCTGGGAAGCCCTTGCTCTAGAGGCCCCATCATAATTCTGGATTTGCTTGAGGTACTGGGCTCAGATCCGCTGTGCAGTTTGGTTTAGTCATACTAAAAAAAGCCATTCGCAAGAGTTTTATTACAGTTCAAGAATTTAAATATGCAAGCCAAATTGGAGACTTACTCAAAGGTTTACTTCTCGAAGTTCTGGAAGAGGCACACCTCAAACTTTGTGTAGACCTACACAAAAACTCCATTTTGATGTGTCCTAATAAGGCGTACCCAAAAGTTAAACACATTTTGTGGAGATGCGCGTGAACGTGGAAGTTTGCCTGTTGAGTAAATTGTGGCCAGATCCCATATTGCTTACTTTTGACTTTTAGTGTGTCGGTTGCTTGGCAAAAGCATACATCCTAGGCAGCTTGTGGTACTAACTGGTGTTAAGTGCAATAAAGATTACATTAGTTGCACATTTTGGTGTTGTAGGGGGTATGGTAACAGCTTTCTTAATCGGTGTGCCTTGGTGCACAAAGCAATTGTAATCGTAGAGCTCCTCCGCTGTATGGCATATTATTTAGCTGCCCGCTTTAAAAAAAAAAAAAAAGAAATTGTTTTGGTTTAATTAAAATAGTGTAGGAATGCTTCAGAAGATTGCATGAACGACTATGTGCGCTGTGACAGTGTTGTATGGTGTCCTTTGATCTCATTTAGTACGACGAACACGATCTTGGTACTTGCTGCTTTCTCCCATCGAAATCGGGTCCTGCAGTTCTCCTGTGAAATCCGCTTCACCTTTGCCCTGGTTCAGAACGGTTGGGGGATGGGGGTAGCTATGCAAGCGTTGAAGACAAAGAGCAGACAAGAACATGCGCATTGCTGTGTTTAGTGAAGCTAGGATCGGTATGCTTTTATGTGCACACAGCTAGCAGGACGACTCTCGCATTGGTTTTAAGCCCCAAGCGGTCCCACCGTGTTTGTGAGGCTAAATAAAAACCCCAGCGGCCCGAAATTAAATGTCGAGATCCGTGATCAAGGCTCCAACAGAGCCAGACTGAAAGCTTATAGTTTTAAGAGAACCTGGTAATCTGTTGTCCATCTCGATTGGCACAGAGCCAGGAGTCAATTTGCTTAAAAAAAAATATGCCCCAGGCACCGGCCTTTACTTTAAAAGTGTTAGAGAGACGTCGTTTGAATTAGCTACATCAGTTTTAAACTGCTCGCGCTACAAGTCTCTTTCCTGGCTTGCTTGACAGGAAGAAAGCATCGAGTACTAAATCCCAGGAAAAAGAAACCAGTGGACACCATGAAAACAAGCACCTACGGGCACACGGGGAGGGGGGGCGTGTACGGACAGCGGGAGGGGGGGGGCGGGAACGGCGCATGGACAGCGGGAGGGGGGGCGGGGGCACAGGAGGTGGGGGGGGTTGGGAACGGCGCACGGGGGGGGCGGAACGGCACAGACGACATGAGACGCAGCAAGCACTTACCAGAGGAAGACTTCTTCCGGCGGCGGTCGGCCTCGGAATGACAAAAGCAAACACGGACGACAAAAAAAAAGAAACCCCGCCCACCGCCCGATGACTACACAGAGGGAACGCCCATGGAAAAAATCTCGGGAACGCCCCCGAATCTGGTCCGTGAATGACGGACAGATCTCTGTTCCAATGGCTAGCTTCCATTTATGGAGCTAGCCAATGGAACAGAGGGCGGATTCAAGTGTCCCTTACTGAAAACTACAGATTTCTCTGGAGGCGGAGCTAAAGCTCCGTGCTCCAGCGAAACCTAAAAAAGTGTTGGAAACTCGCCGATACACCAGTGACAAGCACACAATGAGGTACACTCACGTTTACAGGTGAATGTCCACATGCTGAAGAAAAGTCATGAACGCCACGAAACGGTTTTTTTGTGCTCTGAGTGTTCTGACACCAGGGCCTGCTCATACTAAGGCAATTGCATCCTATTCGTTAATATATGTCCCTAGTGGAGCCATATATACTGCACTCATCCCTGAAATAGGCATTCTACCTCCTCACCTTGTCATCAGGCCCTCTACGTATTATTTTCTTCTGCACCCACCTGTGACAGGGCACGCTACAAGCATACAGCACTGCACGGACACTGCCCTAGGACACAACTGCACTCACCATGAAATTGTCGCTCCAAGCACTCAACATTTTTGCATTCATCCTGCAATAAGGCTACTCTGCACTCACCCTAAAATAGGGTACTGAGTGCATTGTACATTGCCGCACTCACTCTGTCCTAGGGCACTCTGTGCTTACACCTATGCACCCTGTTCAAGTAAAGGTGATATCCATAGACGAGATTTCAGCTTCAAGGTAAGTTTATTTTCACATCTTTTCTACGACAGGGTTCCCACGCTCCTGCCTCAGCAACCGCCACTCCAAGAATGACCGGAGTACCTGGAACGTAACACAGTTCCAAGGATGACCAGTCAGCCTAGCGGGGCAGAACGCCAAAACAGAAGAGAGAAACATCATAACACATCTTCTTTTCTTACAGAAAAAACAATAGAAACAAAATTGAACAAGAAGCAAGAAACAGTTGCAAAAAATATTACAAAAAATAAAAGCATATAAAAATGAGCAATGCATTACATCAATAGAACAGTTTATATTAACATTTAACAAACATCTACTCCTACATGTTATGCAAACAAGTAAGGAAGATAAAATCAATACATCACAAAATCATCATATTTCCTTGGGAAACGAACCTCACATACTCGTTTAACTTGTTTTACTTCAAGAAAAATTTTAAAAGCATTAAATTGTTGCCCAGGAGAATTTTCAACAAAAGAACTAACATTCTTCTTGGAATAAAGGGCAATGGCAAAGCGATACTCAGAAGAGAGAAAATACATTGGACCAATAAAGTCCAAACAGACTTTTTCCCAAGGTAAGTCTGCTTGAAATGAGATGGAACCAGGAGCTTGAGAGTTAATCTTTAATCTTTTCTCGCTTTCCTTGCATAAAGAACAATTCTCTACCCACCCACGAACATCGTCATCAATACCAGGCCAACAAAAGTTAGCCTTGAGTCTCTTGACAGTGATAGTTTGGCAAAGATGGCCATCATGGCCCAAAAAAATTGTTTCTTCCTGAGAGATTTTGGTGGAACAAACTTTTCACCTCTTATCACCAAATCAACAGAAAAACCAACACTGAGCTCCTCTTGTAATTTGACAAAGCTGCGTTGGGAAGGCTTAACCTCACCTTCACGCTTTCAGCCAAGACATATAGCACTAACCAATTCAACAAAGTCAGGGTCTTGAATGACAGCTTAATGTCAATCTTCCTTAGAAATAGATTTTAATTCTTCAGAACACACATCCTCTATGTTTGCTACAAGACAAACGCTTTCTTCATCAAGATCACAAGAATGCTCAGAATGAATGGGTAAACAAGATAAACAATCTGCTTGGATATTCTTCCAACCAGAAATATACTCCAAATTATACGTGAATTCTTGCAATTTGGCAGCAAATCTCATCAACCTAGAAGAACCGTTATTGGCACCTCCTGGGGATAAGATTCTTATGAGGGATTTGTGATCGGTCCTCAAGGGAAATTGTGTGCCCCACACATCAGTACGAAAGTGCAACACACCTCAAGCAGCAGCTAATGCTTCACGCTCGATTACTGCATAATTACGCTCAGCACTACTGAGGGTGCGTGAAGCAAAAGCAACAGATTTTTCTATACCATTTTTCTTTTGTGAAAGTACCGCACCAATGCCATGGGCACTTGCATCAACTGTAATATAGGTATCTCTGCCAGGTTCAAAGGTAGTAAGAATACCTGCATTAACAATTTCATTTTTTAAGTTATTAAAAGCCTCATTTTGTGGAGCCTCCCAGGCAAATTGTACACCTTTTCTAAGCAAAAAGCGTAATGCTTCTGTCTTATGTGCAAAATTAGAAACAAACTTGGAGTAGTATTCAACTAACCCAAAGAATGATTTCAGTTGATCTTTGTTAGAGGGGATATGTGAAAGTCTAATGGCTTTTAACACATCCTCTTTTGGTTTTACCCCAGTTTGAGAAATAGTGTACCCCAGGTAATCTATTTCGGTCATTAGTAATTTGCACTTATGCTTTCTCAGAGTAAGACTAGCATTTAGTAGACTATGTAATACTTTGGCTAAATTAGAAATATGCTCAAATTCATTATCACCAGTGATAGGAATGTCATCCTGAAAATAATGTAAATGTTTTAAACCTTTCAATAGAGAATGCATCATATGTTGGAAAACACTGGCCGCAGAGGCCAGTCCAAAAGGAAGTCTTTTAAATTGAAACAGTCCTTCAATTGTCAAAAATGCTGTTAACCTTCGAGAGTCAGAATGCAATACTACTTGATGATAGGTTGGCCTAAGATCAAATTTGCTAAATAATGTAGATTTTCCTAGTTATTATGACGGAAAGTCTTACGTTTATTAAAGACACGGAGGCGAGTATTATGCTTTCTTATCTTGCATTTTATTCTATAGCAGCCAAGATAAGTGCAAGAAACTACAGTTCCCAGAGGGCCAGGCAACAACTGGGCCATGGGAACGAGAAAAAACGAGATAACAGTAACCAATCAGCAGTCACATAATAGATAAGAGGACACACTGACTGCGCAGCTTCCTCTTTTCGCTGAGAGACAGTCAGATAACAATAGAAAATAAAGGAAAAATAGCCATAACCAGAAAGAATGCCAAAGTCCAGGAGCAGAAGTCCTTAATCAGTGGAATCCAGAGCCAAAGTCCAAGGAAAGGATCCGAAGAAGGAGCTGGAAGGACCGGAGGGGACATCCAAGCAGGAGATGAACGGAACCGCTGGAGAGTAGATCTTTTATGATGAGGCAGGCGGTAAGGCCGGATTCGCTGTAGGGAGGGAGAACACATGTTAGTAGTGTAGCGGCGGGATAATACTCGCCTCCATGTCTTTAATAAAATTAAGACTTTCCGTCATAATAACTAGGAAAATCTACATTTTATGGCAAGACCGGAGGCTCCTATTATGCTTGTTCAAAGCAAATTAATAACATCAGAAGCAACAGAATGAATAGGTTTACAGTAGAACATGCGGAAAATACTGTCATTGGACCAATCTGCTGATCTCAGTATGTCCTCTAAACGGGAGCCAGACCAAAAGGCCTTAGAAGCCATGGCTCCTCTAGCCGAATGTGCTCCGAAAACAGAGACATCAATACCGGCAAGGGACTTAACCCAGCGAACCCACCTGGCGAGGGTCGGGGAGGAAACAGGAAGGTGTGGTTTGCGAAAGGAAATGAGGAGTTGGGAACAAGAGGGTGTTCTGAGATCAGCGGTCCTTTGCTCATACATTTTCAAACATTGACCCACACAAAGTTGAGGTTGATCAGGAAAATAGGGATAAAAAACAGAATCTAAATTAGTCTTCGTGCGTCTGTGAATCTGGAACAGCACACCTGTAGGGGAAAATTGACGAGAAGAAACATCCAAAGCTCTAACATCAGAAACCCTTTTGATAGAAACTAAACAAAGTAACATGGTAAGTTTGGCCGATAACATTTTGAGAGACAAAGCAGAATTAGAGGGCCAATTTAAAAACAGTTTAAGAACCACAGAAACATCCCACAAAGAGGTATACTTAGCCAACGGTGGTTTAGAGCATCGAACACCTTTGAGGAGGCGACAAACCAGAGGATGAGCGCCGACAGGTTTTCCGTCAATTTGGTCGTGGTTGAGGGAAATGGCAGAGCGGTAGAGGTTGACAGTGCGATAGGCCTTCCCAGCACTGGCCTGAGAGGCCAGGAAATTGATAACCAAACCTAGAGGGGCTGAAAAGGGATCGAGAGACCTTTCCAGACACCAGCTTGCCCAAAGAGACCAGGCGGATTTGTATGCTTTGGAAGTGCCTGGAGCCCAGGCCTGGTCGATAAAGTGAGCAGCCTCTTGTGAAATGAGGACGTTAGGAGGGGAAGGCCGGAAACTTTCCAAGCCGACAGAGTGAGGGAGGAGTCCAAGATCAGACTGTGACGCTCGCCTCGAGGGTTGAGCAGAAGATCGTCGAATGACGGCAGAAGTACAGGAAAATCCATTGCCATTTCCAGAAGAACCGGAAACCAGATTTGAGCTTGCCAGAAGGGGACTATCAGAACAAGAGAAGTCTCCTGGCGGCGGACTTGCGCCAGCACACGGTTGATCATAATGAAAGGAGGAAAGGCATAAGAGAGGTGAAGAGACCAATCCTGGAGGAAGGCATCCGTGGCCAGAGCTAGGGGGTCTGGACGCCAGCTGAAAAACCGGGGCAAATGGGAATTGAGGCGAGAAGCAAAGAGATCGATGGAAAAGGGACCCCACAAAAGAGTAAGAGAATGGAAGACGGAGGGACAAAGCCTCCAGTCGCTGGAATCGCGCAGGAACCGCGAGTGCCAATCCGCCACAGAATTGAGGTCGCCTGGAAGGTATTCCGCCGTCAAGGAGAGATGATGGGCTAGACAGTATTCCCATAGACTCTTCGCTAAATCTGCTAGAGGCTTGGACTTGGTGCCGCCGAGATGATTGATGTATCGAACCGCAGAAACATTGTCCATGCGTAGGAGTATGGAACAACGGATCCTGTCTTTGGAAAGACTTTTGATCGCAAAGGAACCAGCAAGCATCTCTAAACAATTTATGTGCAGACTGGACTCCTCTCTGGACCATGCTCCTCCAGTTGAGATTGGACCACAGCGGGCGCCCCAACCCGAGAGACTGGCATCGGATTCTAAAACAAGATCTGGGGATGTGGCGAAGATAGTGCGCCCGTTCCACGCATCTAAATGGTCTATCCACCATTGCAGTTCTGTGCGGGACTCTTGGTCTAGAGCGAGAACGTCTGAATAAGCTAAACCTTGACGAAGGTGTCTGATCTTTAGGCGCTGGAGGGCCCGATAGTGCAGGGGGCCCGGAAAAATCGCTTGGATGGAAGAGGAAAGAAGACCGACAATCCTGGCCAGAGATCTGAGGGAGATGACAGAAAGATGGAGCACAGAGGCAATCTCCGCTTTGATTTTGGAAATTTTGGAAAGGGGGAGGCGTAAAGACGCCGCCACCGAGTCCACAAGGAAGCCCAGAAAGTCCATGTTCTGAGAGGGGATCAACGAAGACTTTTCGAGATTTATAAGGAAACCCAAGTCCAGAAGAAGAGACTGAGTGGTCTGGAGATCTGTAAGGAGACCCTGTTTGTCCAAATTCAGGATAAGAATATCGTCTAAGTATATTATGAGTCTGATCCCAAGAGAGCGCAGAAAAGCGACCACCGGCTTCAGAAGTTTTGTGAAGCACCATGGTGCGGAAGAGAGACCAAAGGGAAGAGAGGTGAAACAGGAGGTCACTCCTGACCACTGGAACTGAAGGAACTTCCAGTGAGACTGGTGGATAGGGACTGTAAGATAGGCATCTTGGAGGTCCAAACGAACCATCCAATCGTTTGGCCGAAGGGTATCCCTCAGATGAAGGATCGTTTCCATTTTGAAATGACGATACACCACAAAGTGGTTGAACCATTTCAGGTTTATGACAGTGCGTAATTTCTTGTTTTTCTTTTGGACTAGAAAAATGGAGCTTAAAAAGCCTGTAGAGTCGTAGTGAGAAATCCTGATGGCATTTTTCTGTAACAAGGACTGTATCTCGGTGGAGATGAGGTTTGCCATGTGTGAAGAGAACACTAGAGGAGGAGGGAAAGAGGTCTGGACAGGAGGAGAGTAAAATTCTTTAAGATAGCCTTGAATGGTGCTGAGGACCCACGAGTCTACACTTATGGAATGCCATTTTGGAAGAAACAGTTTTAAACGACCCCCTACAGGAGGGGAAGAAGAAAGGCTTACCTTGTTGATTGTGGTTGGAGTTGCGATAACCTTTGTGACCTCTGCCGCGGAAACCACGTCCACGTTGTGGATAGAACTGCGGCTTGTATTCTTTGGAGGTGTCGTAGGAACCTCTGGAGCCTTGATTGTAGGGACGGCCGGAAGAGCGACCCCTTCCTCGTCCGGCCCGTCCAAAAACCCGAGGGGCGAAAGTCTTTTTGATGGATTGCTGGGCCTTGTCAAGAGAGGCAAAGGTAGAGACAAAGCGGCTGATGTCGCGAACCAAATTCTCCCCAAAGAGGAGGCCATTTGCCTTAGATCCGGGGTCCATAGGAGCGAGGTTAGCCAGCTTGGGGTCCAACTTGATCAAAAGACCCTTACATCTTGGGTAATCGCTGCGTTTGCATTGCCCAAAAGGCAGAAGGCTCGCTGAACCCACATGGAGATGTCATCCGCTGAAAGATCAGCACCCTCAAGACGGGCAGACTCTGCCATGTCGAAGATACGGGCCAAGGGACCAACAATGTCTAACAGCTTGTCTTGGCATGTGGACCATGCCTTGTCAACCCCGCGTCGAGGGTCTTTACCAAATTTAGAAAAGAAGGTAAGGAGAGGTTGGTCGATGGAAGGGACCAGGGTAATTATATCAGGTAGGGCAGGTTTGGGACATTCAGATTTTAACCTGGAACGCACAGCCGCCTCTAGAGGGAGACGAAGGCGGGCAGAAATGTATTCCCCAACGTGATGAGAGGGAAACCACTCAGTTGAGTTGGGATGACGGATGGAGGACAGGTCAAACATGGGGTGACCTTCCGAGTCATACACTGGGTCAAAGTTAAAAGAATCGCTTTTGGGTATTTTGGGGGGAGGGGGGTCTGTGACGTCAAAGATGTCGCACAAGTCGTCAGCATCAGGCATATCATCATCCGTGTCCAAGATGGTGGAAATTACTAATTTCTTAGTAGGAGACTCTGTGTGCTTGGATTTTTGTTTTCTCTTGCCCTCTGAACCGACAAACCCCTCCGTAGCAGGAGGCCTGGGAGGCACTTCGTCCTCGTCCAAAGGCGAGTAAGACTCGCTAACCAAAGTTGATGCCTTTTTAGGCTTATGCACAGTAGCAGAGTGTTCCACCTTACGTTTTCTGCTATCCCCCGCAGACTGGGCCAAAACCTTGGACAACATGCTGACCATAGAATTTTCCATGTTTTTTGACATTCTTTTCATTGAGACTTCAACTGCCTGTTCAACAGAATTATTAATAAATCTATGAAGGCCCTTTTTTAGAGACCCATCATCCATGTGAGAGGGATTTTCCTCTGACGAACTCTCATGTTCCATAATGAAGAAGGAGGTAGGAAATGGTTAATTCTGAAGAGAGAGAGGGAGGCGTGTAAGGGGCGTGCACCAGGGCGGGACGTCCTCAGGACTCGGAGCGAGGAGAAAAGGCAGCAGGAATGAAGAGCTCCGTCGAGTACAAATGCGACCGCTTATGAAAGCGGTAGACGGAGGTGGCAGGAAGAAGCGTAGCGAGAAGCTCCTGAAGCGGTAAGAGTCTGCGCGAGGAGCGCGAGCATCGCGGAGCAGGAAGAAACCAATGGAAAGGGCGGGAGGGGGGGGACAGAGGAGCCGGCAAACAGAACCGGACGGTAAACAGAACACGCGAGTAGCGTGAACCCAGGGGCGCAAGAGCGCAAAACGAGGTAGCAGAATTGTAGAAACAACAAAATAAGCAGGAAAATTAACAACAATAGCCAAATATTAACAATAAAAAATGCGAGCATAGATAAGGGAACACTTATCTGACTGCGAGCAGCAAGAAAAGAGGAAGCTGCGCAGTCAGTGTGTCCTCTTATCTATTATGTGACTGCTGATTGGTTACTGTTATCTCGTTTTTTCTCGTTCCCATGGCCCAGTTGTTGCCTGGCCCTCTGGGAACTGTAGTTTCTTGCACTTATCTTGGCTGCTATAGAATAAAATGCAAGATAAGAAAGCATAATAGGAGCCTCCGGTCTTGCCATAAAATTTTGCCTTATCCATCAAGAGTACCATCTCAGAGATATTGGGGAGAGGACATTTATCAACAATAATGTTTTGATTAAGAGACCTGAGGTCTACACAGAAGCAAAGCTTACCATCCTTTTTTTGGGTAACAACCATTGGAGAAAGCTATTCTTTTTTTTTTTTTTTTAAACCTTTATTGAAGCATTCAAAAGCATTACAAGCACAGGCCTACAACCACAGGGGCCGGCTGTAAACTCAGCAAATCAAATAGGAAATTTACTTATCAGTCAACAGCCCTGGCACCAGCTGTGATGAACGTTACAGCGTACGATAGAATGCGATATCAATAAACAGGATAATACAGAGGTTTCGTATTTTCTTTTTTGAAGAAGCAGTAGTGGCATTACTATAAGAGGCGTCACACCATATAAGTAGGAGCAATTAGAGACGGGGGGATGTACCTCGCACTGCAATCAATAGAAGGTAACGAATAATATAGCCGTAGTAACGCCACGCCTAGCAGAGGCAGACAAGGAGTAAAGGATAATCGATTAGCGAGCAATCTGGTGCGAGTACCATCCAGAAAACCCACTCTTAGGAGACAGTAAAGGAAAAGCTAGTATAGACGCCCAGTAGAGTAAGAAGTAACTGGAGGATAAACAGCCAACCACCCTGAAAAGAAAGAAAGGAAAAGAAAGGGACCATAGAACAAAACAAACTAAAATAACAAACCCCCCCCATATCCTCCCACCCTGCACCCCTGTAATGGCTACGGCCTACCCCACTAACAGCGTGCCTGTCGCCCCGAAACTCGCCCTAAAAGAAGGAAAAGAAAAGCGGAGGAGGAGAACAAAAAAACACACTCCCGGGCTCCCATACCCCCCGCCATCAGCGACCTCCCCAAGACGTAGTATCCACTGTTTGAAGCAAAGTATTAAACCCCAGCCTGGGGAGGACACCAACAAAACCACCCGACTCCCGTTACACTATAAGGTACAATCCCTGCACATATCACGTAAATTAGCAAACCCTAAAAGTCAAAGTCAACCCTGGCCAGTACGGTTCTTTACAAGAGCCCTTGTCGCCCAGGCCACAGTCACCATGAGGAAATTGAAGCGTTCATAAAAGTTCAAGTCAAGGAAATCGGATCGAAGACAGGATATAAGTTCGCGACATCCACAAAACCGGCAAGGAAGAGTGAAGAAGAATGGCAAACCTCTCCGATAGTCACTGAAGAACTGTTTGTGGCGATCAAAACCTTTAGCAACGATGTTCCGCCGAGCAGGGTTCAAGCAGGGAAAGCTGACGATGGTCATAGGTGCGCTATCTATGAAGCCAGAGGCATCAAAGCGGGCTGAATCAGGCTTCCGCACGGGGACCTCAAAATGGTAGGCAGAGCACTCCACGGGAACCACAGTTTGCTGATAGCATGTCGGAGTGTCGTCGTCCGGTCTCAGACAGATGTTGTCCAGCGTTACAGACAACTGATGGTACATGACGGTGATTTGAGAGTGGAGCGCCCCAATAGCGGCCATTACGAACCTCAACGTTGGCGTGCCGTCCGTCCCCTCCATCTCTACTCGCGAAGCGCCGAAGCAGGACTCGAACCCCGGAGAGGACAACTCCGAGGCACCAGGCACACACGGAGCCGATGACAATAGTGGGCGCTCTCAAAACTGGCAATATCGACACCTTCGCCGCTCGCGGGGCCCAAGCCCGTCAACCCCGGTCCCCCCAGCAGGGTCTCCAGGGCGTCGGACCTCCGACCGCGGCTACTGATGTGCACTTGCGTCACTGTACCGTGTCCTTAGCGGAAGCAGGGTACTGAGTAGCCAATCGTAAATGCAAGTATGATCCGAGTTCAGAAGACCGGACGCAACCCTGGTCCCACAGCCGATGTTGATCAACTCTAACCCGGATGGGCTAGAAATCGAGGCCCCGGCTTCAGCCTGAAGTAGGCCGAAAAGAAAACACGACATATCTTCGTTACCCGGTGAGTTGGAAATTCCGGGATTGCACCGCAGGAGTCAGGAGCCCTTCATATGCACGGGAGTCCGGCGTGAGGAAAGGATAGAGAGCAGGATATCCGAGCTGCCGGCGGAGGTCGGCGGAGCCGGGAGCTTATGCCGCCATCTTGCTTCGCAGCGTAGCTCCTCCCCCGAGAAAGCTATTCTGAGGCTTCAACCGGTTCTATGATGTCTTGCTTCTGCATGTCCTCAAGCATCTCCCTAACTTCTTGTCGTATGGCAATGGGAATTCTTCTAAGAGCATGTTTGACAGGGTGGGCACTGTCTTTGAGTTTAATTTCATGAACGTACCCCAAAAGTTTACCTAGTTCAGTACGGAAGACATTATTATACTTTGACAGTACTGAATCAATATGGGAAAATCTTCAACAACCAAAACTTTTTCATCACATCTTGGATCTAAAATAATATGCAGATCATGTTGCTGAACCCAACCTAGTATTGCAGGACCATCATCAGAAATATACACTTTTCCCAACGCGGTCCTTCCTTTGACTTCAAAAGTAGTTTCCATGACTCCCTTAATATTTATGCCCTCACCTCGTAACCCATAGGTGTAATATCACTGCTAGAAAGTGAAGCATTAGGCCAACAATCCTTAAAAATATGGAATGGAATAATAGTAAACATTGAACCTGGATCAACCAAAAGTGTTATAGATACTCCATTCAACACAAAGCTTGCTTTAGGTCTTTGTAAAACCCCAGGACAATTATCTTCAACACAAAGAGAAATCTCAGGAGAAAGGAAGTCTTCATCAACAATAGCAACTCTATTCCTAGATGGATTTCTACATGCTTTGCTGATATGACCTCTTTTCCCACACTTCTTACACATTTTATCGCGACCGAAACAACCATAAAAATCTGCAGCATGAGCCATACTGCCACAACGATAGCAACCAACAAATTTGTTTTTGTTATCAGAAACAGCAAGTTTAGACTTAGGTTTTGAAGTAGAGAATTTAGGTTTGACATCACTAGACTTTGGATCATTGTCAGATGATGAGTCTCTGTCATTTTTGTTGACAACATTAACTGTGTCTTCTTTTTCGACTCAAGAGAATGCATCTCTTGCATGCATTTTTCTGATTCTTCAACCACTTTAGCGATAGAAATTGCTCCCAGAAGCGTAGGATTCTTAGCTGCCCAAAGCTTTTCTTGCATCCTCTTATTCTTACATTGAACTATAAGTTGGTCTCTGATGAGTTGGTCAGCCATAGGACCAAAATCGCACTTGAGAGCCAGTTCTCGTAAGCGAGTAACCATTTGATCAACAGACTCTTTATCCTTTTGAGGAACTGTATAAAATTTGTGTCTTTGCATGACAATGTTGACTTGTTTCCCAAAGTACTTTGAAAGTCTTTGGTTTGCCTCATTATAAGGATTATCAATGGGTTGACCATCAGCACCTATAATTTCTGGCAAAAACGTAAAGACATATTGACCAGTTTTTTCAAGTGAATTAAAGAAAATAGCTTTTTTTCTTGAAGCTTGGAATTGAAGTCCATTAATGGCCTCCAAATAATTTTTAAAAATCCCAATCTATTCCTCCCATTCAATTGAAGGGGTGTCACCTTCAATAAGAAATGCTGGAGGAGGAGTTATTGTTTGACTGGCAGCCATAAATTAAAAAAAATAAGATGAAACACAAAGAAACTCTGTGTTAATAATTGTAGGATTTACAAGAAATATGTAAAATATATCCAATAATGATGGTGGAGATTTAAACGGTAACAGGCCAAAGCAAAGAGTAATAACAATTGATATAAATAAATGCTACTTGACTTGTTCAGGACTCGTGGTTGGCAAAGGTTGGCAAAAAGTGTAAAATAACACTCAAAATGGCTGCACGCTACGTTGTGAGCGTCAGAGGGATGATGAAATAATTACTGACTCATGGTTGGCAAAATAAATGTCTTTCAAAACAAAATAGTTGCACGCTACCTAAGAGGCAAGCATAAGCGTGATGACAATGAAAGTCACGAGAGAGTCAGTGAAATGGTTGCATAGCGACGCGCCGAGAACAGGATGCATGCGCAACCAACTTGCCGAGCCAAATGAAAGAAGATAAATAATAACAAACAGTACCCTCAATGTCCGGCAACAAAGAAAAGTCCCGGAGTCTCCAAAATATTCTAAAGCAGCAAATCAGAAAAGAAACAACAAGATGGACAATAAAGTGGATCCGTGCCCATCAAAGAAAAGGTAGGATATACACTTGGAAGATCGTCGCCAAAATGTTCAAGTAAAGGTGATATCCGTAGATAAGATTTCAGCTTCAAGGTAAATTTATTTTCACATCTTTTCTACGACAGGGTTCCCACACTCCTGCCTCAGCAACTCCAAGAATGACAGGAGTACCTGGAACGTAACACAGTTCCAAGGATGACCAGTCAGCCTCGCGGGCAGAACACCGAAACAGAAGAGAGAAACATCATAACACACCCCTTCTGCCAAAATGTCTTTCTCCACCTATTAACAGTTCCACTCAGTCGGATTCGTAAGGCCGGCAATAGGCCGGTATCTGAGTTGTAGCTGTGTGCCACTGTTTTGGCAAGCGTGGTAGCATCTTTGGGCTATGTCCCTGCTTTTCAGATGCCGTCAGTGGGTCAGTGGGGGCCTGAGCGACCTTTCTGAGGCAGAGGGGCCTCTATTGCCAACCTTTTACCAATGGGACGGGGGTGTCATTCCCAGTCTCTTACTGGGCTAGCCCATTAATGTATGCAGCTTGAGCAGAGACGGGGGGCATCAGCAGAAGTGGTCTCACATATATTCAGGTGTAGTTCACCATTGTGAACAAATTGGTGCACAAAGATTCATGACAAGCCTTATTTTAAGTCGTCTTGACTACTGCAATGCCCTACTTTTGGAATCCCCGGGGTATCTGATTGCCAGACTCCAGAGTGTACAGACCACGGCTGCAAAGCTCGCGCTGAGCCGGCCACGCCAATCTTCAACAACACAGGCTTTAGCGGAGCTTCACTGGCTCCCGGTAGCACAAATGATTTTGTTTAAATCCTTGTGCGTAACTTTCAAGGCGCTTCATGGGCAAGGACCTAAGCCGATCCAAGCCAGCTTTCAATGGTACGCACCCAATCGCAATCTTCGTTCCGCATCTGCCCACCTGGACAGGGTACCAAAGACGCAAAGAGCAACCATGGGAGGTAGAGCCTTCATTGTGGCAGCGGCCCATCTCTGGAACAGCATGCCCTTGGACATCAGGAACACACGGCACCTGCTGCCTTTTCACAAGCAAGTAAAGACCTGGCTCTTTCCTAAAGGCCGTCCCCTGAATCTCTAACTCTTGTACCTAGTATCTGCCTAGCGTTGTCTGGTCCGTATGTTGTCTTAGTGCCAGGATGCCCGTAGGGTTACAGTGCGCTCTACAAATGGCAAAAATAAATAAATAAATAAACAATATTTTCATTTTTTTATCTCAGTGAAGTTAAGAAAACTTGCCTCCTTTAGAGACCCCCTTCCTTTTTTCATAATATATAAAACACTGAAGCAGTGTTTTGCGAAAAGGAGCAATCCACAATTGTGGGACACTTTTTTTAGGGTGCCCGGATCTCATTTTGATCCCAATCCAACCCACCTCCACTATACCTTCCCAGACTTCAGACATGGAGCTGCAGTTATCAAGTTTTTCTATTCTATTCACCTGTTTTTGTAGAGTGCATGTCTACGTGAAACCAGACTTCCCAGTGCTGTCAGTTCTAGATGGTGAAATTGTTATCCGTTCTCAGGCTGATAGGTAAGGAGTTCCAGAGCTTAGGTGCCTGATATGTGAAGGAG
This sequence comes from Lissotriton helveticus, assembly GCF_964261635.1. Lineage (NCBI taxonomy): Eukaryota > Metazoa > Chordata > Amphibia > Caudata > Salamandridae > Lissotriton > Lissotriton helveticus. Next base: position 996,894,745 of record NC_136057.1, read on the forward strand.
CGACCTCCACTTCTAGGTCTTTTGACTCTGGGGACAAACAAAAGATCAAGATTGTTGGACCCAAGTGTTCTATTGGTCTGATGGGAGGTCCACACCTGTTGGAGGACATGTGGGCCCTCTTTGGGTTTTGCGTGATGTATCATACATAGTGCATTGAATTGTATTCTACAACTTATGGGCAGTGAGTGGAGAGCCTTAAGCATTTCACATGCTGGCTGAGTTTTTGGAATGCCTAACAGAATTTGAGCTGCAGTGTTCTGAATAATCTGAATCTTTTTGATGACTGCGATTAGGCTGTTGAGATACAGCGAGTTGCCATAGTCAAGGCTGGAAAGGATCAGCCCTTAAATCACAATCCTTCATGACTCCAATTAGAGCCATCCCAGAGTCTTCCTTAAGACTCTTAGGAGGCAGAAGCAGTTACCTGACACCTTCTTTACTTGGGAGGCCATGCAGAGATGCTTATGCAGGGTAATCCGTAGGCTCTTAACTTCCAGCTTGGGGGATGGATGTCCTTCTAGGCAGAGAGGCCCGCTAAATTGGTCCCAGAGTGCTGGGTTATTCCCAACTACCATAACCTCAGTAGTTTTCTCTCCATTTAATTTTAAGCAGCTAGCTGCCTTACATTCGAACACCTTTTCTAGGCAGTCAGTGAGGCTCATAGAGGTTTTGTCCTTATCATCAGTAGATAGCGAGACAATTGTCAGAGCATAGTCTGCATACTATACCATTGAAAAGCCAAATGCAGGGATGATATCAGATAAAGTGATTACCTACACATTAAAAAGTATGGGGCTCAGTGAGGAGCCTTGCCGTCCCCCGCATTGTAGCTGATGTCTGGACGAAAAGAAAGGCCCCTCACTGACTTGAAAGCTTTGCTTCTTCAGAAATGAGGCAAGTAATTTAAAGGCATTCCCTGTGATGCCTACTTCTTCCAACCGATGAAGTAGGGATGGGATAGGAGACCATATCAAATGCAGCTCCAATGATTCGAGGGAGCAGATCCCACTTCATAAAAAATATCACAGGGTCAAAAATTGTTGATTCCCAAGCTTTTCACTTTATTCTAGTATCAGTCACAGAATGACGACAGCTTCCAAAATTAATTTCTATATTGTCAAGTAAATCCAGATTAATCAATACATCAGACAGCCGACGCATTTCGTCCGATGACGGACATCATCAGGGCTGTTGAAACATAATCAAAAAAAAAAAAAAAGGAAAAGTACATTATATCTTTGTAACCACAAAACACTAATTTACAATAATTACAATATTCCATAACAACTATACATCAGTTCACCATATATTCCATACCACCTGCCTACTTAACAGTCTAAAGATTATGGAAAAATGCATTCGAATCAATATCACATTCACAAAACTCACAGAGTTAACAAGGTTATGATGCGCCTAACATTTGCACTTCCAATGCGTCCACTTCAGGTGGGAGTGTCCCGATTTCTTAAGTAGAAAAATGGCTTTATTTGGGATATCTCCCGCCTGAAATTGTCTCTGCTTCAATAGACGCTAATGGGGGCAATACATTCTCCCGATTACTTTTTGTACATACGCTCTTCTAAAATGTTGGCATGTATGTTAGTTTGTGGTGGTTTATGTTTCCATCATCTTAGCTTACTTACTTACCGCACTACCCATTTTCAGTGGAATGAGCACAAATATATGGCACATACCACAACCCTGGCCATCTTTAGGTGCTAGGACTCGTCATCTGGGGATTGAGTGTTAAATTGTGTAGAGTTCAAATGCTGCACAGCTTCGACGCGGGCGATTGTGGTGGTACTGTGTCAATGAAGTAGCTTCTTCCATCACATTTGAAGCTTTTGTGTCTTCTCTGGATGGTCTATGGGGCAGTCTTGCAGGCTTCGTGTTTAAGCCTTTCAAGAACGAATGAGGTAAAGACAGCCATGAGGTCACCCGAGAGAAGAGGATATAGGTCAGCCTAAATCATGAATGCCCAGGTCAGAAATTCATAGTTACCAATGTTCAAAAGCTATCCAGGTGGGAACCTAGAGATGTCCTAGGAGCAAGGTGCTGCTCTTCAAGACAGCTCCAGGAACAATAAGACAACGAGGCATAGGAAAGGTCTGTAAAACAAACATAGGGTGGTGCGCCACAAGCTCTCCATATTGCCATTTTGTAGGGTGTGGGGATGACAGGCCTCCATTTTTTCTAAGGAAATAAAAGGCCCCTAGTATGGCACAGTAATCAGCCCAAAAGAACATCATGATCATTCTCTAAAGGCCTGCTTATTTCACACCATAACAATATATGAATAACTGCATGGATTGTTGCAACAGCTGTTGTGTAATATTATAAATTATTATGCAGTGAATTTTGATAGACATTTGAGTAAGTATGCTCACATTTCCTTGCATTTTTTTGTTTTCCTCTCTATTTCTGTAATTTTATTTTCACTTTGTGCTCAAAGTTCTAAGAGAGCGAACGCATAATAAAAGCTTGTATACTTCAACAGTGTGGACGAAAAAAGAAAGAGTTGGCTATGCACCCATCTGATTATTTTGAGTGGAAGATTGTTATTGGTCCTTGTGATAGTGGTTTTCAGAAGAAATAAAAAACATTGTGACAATATATAAAGGAGATTTATGACGGACAGTAGTATAGATGGACGATATAGGTGATGAGATAGCTAAGGTAGGGTGTTGCGATGGCATAAGAGAACATTATTTTGACTCCCACAATCCACTAGGAAAGATTAATTAGAATCAATGCTGGTGAGAAATTTCTGCTGTAACAGCAGGACTATGAAACTGATTTATTTTCTGGAAGATGTAAACACCTCTCCGTGAAACTGAGAGGAGCGTCACTATGTGTTGCTGGGGTGAATTCCAAATTCTATCCAGCTTCAATGACAAACTGTGAATGAAGTTCAGCCATGATCTGATTCTGCCTAGGGTGAGGATGTACAAGGAGGTGTATAAGTGTGGACAAACAAATGTACTGAGGGCAAACAAATGTACCTGAAAAAACTTTTGCGCATGCTGACTAAGTTAATATTAAATTTCCATAGGAGGTAAAAAAAACTGTGTTGTCAATGTTTACAAGACTTCTCAAGGTTCTTTACGATCTGAGAAATGCAAGTGAAGTAAGTGAAAGCAGGACAGGTGTGGAGTAAGAGAAATTTGGCCAAGTGAGGGAAGGAAGATCAGATTTACTAAAACTGCCTGGATGGGGCAGATTTTGAGAGTGAGTATAGTGAGAGGATACGAGGTTGGTGGTGGTTGTGTCTTGGTGTACTATGTGTCATCCACAGTAATATTAAGATTTATGGTCTGGCAATGCAGCAGTGGATGCCGGCAAAGCATATCAGACCTCATTCTCTGCGCTTGCTTCTGATCCAGCGCCCCTATAGAAAATATGTCATAACTACGTAACCCAACTCCACAATACTCACCATTAATCATAAAACACTCACAAGGCCCATAAACTAACGTGACATATTATTGAGCAACTGAATCATCTGACCTAATTAATAAAACCTATTCACAAAATATTTACACATTTATATACAACTGTAGTATAATGATTTCACCATGGTTTATGTAAAACTCAGCATTTAATTAAGTCACTTAGGCAAATGGATCTGCTGATGGTAACAAGACTGTGAAATAACAAGGCCAGCTTGTCTTTTCAAAAATCTTATTTATTATCTATTTATTCAAAGAAAGTGCATTTTATTTAGGAACTCTTTATTAAAGCAGCATTGTTTGAGGATTTGCAAATTAGTCTGTCAGTTTTTACTAAATCAAATAGCATGTTTAATGAAGAATAAACAGTTTTCCATCACCTAAGCCCTATTTTCCCTGTCTAAAACTCACTTCACCTAAAAGAATAAAAGGTAAAAAGTCATTAGCCCTATTGATCCTTACGTGCTCCAAAGAGTCTGTCAGCACGTCACTCCAGACTGGAATCGGAAAGTGAGAAGAGTGAAGAACCCCCTCCCTCCCATGGGGTCAGTTTTTATACCTTTTCTGACTAACTAAAGTATCTATATCGCACATTTTTTCTGTCAATCCAAACTCTTGATTGGCTGAGCCATGTCAGTCCACTGTTAGGTCATTGCTCTCCTGACCAAGTCCGGGGCCTCATCATAGCCCTTATTGTTCTTAGTTTCACCATCCTTTTTGCTTCCTCAAAAAGATACTTTTTCCCCGAGGAGAATCTCTCATTTCCTAATCTTGGCAGGCCTTACAGCATCCTGTCCTTGGCTATGACTCCAAGAACACATTTGACTCGACCACAATTGTTTCTGCATTAAACGTTGTTTGTTCAGAAAAAAGAAGACTCTTTCGTCTGCGCATGAGTAAAGACTTTACTCTGGTCAAGTTTCCATGGACTGCGGCACTGCCAGCCATTTTCTTGGGCCCATTCGTAAAACTAATGCATAAACAAACACAAGGCATCGATTAATGAAAGAAATAGAGTTCGTTCTGTTACCCACCCACCTTTGCTAATTATTAACCCATTAATAAATGTTACCTAGCCAAAGCATTTTAGCAACAAACAGGATAAGCCACACAAAGACGAAAAAACAAAACATGAGCACACGAAAATAAGCACATGCCATTAATTAAAACAGCCGCAATTAATTCTGACATAACAATAGACAAGATTAGTTTATTATTTTCCACGAACAAGCATTTGCAACATAAAGCACATATATGAGCACACATATTAGTCCCCATGTATCATGATTTGCAGTTTAATCTAGGTTGGTTAGTAAAATTCACTCCATTCACGTTAATACAATTATTTTATTATGGAAGTTTAACTTTGCGAGTTAAAACAAATTTTAATTTAAAAACTCGCTCCATCAATTCCCTCATCTGGTAATTTCAAAATCACCAAACTATACCCACAAATTTTAGCAAAATTTTTATCCCAAAGATGAACATATTTTGATTTTCACTGTGTTAGTATTTCTAAAGTCTTGTCTCAGCTGTTTGTCTGCAACTCTCATATTGAGTTCTACGAAACTCTTCCAGTTCTATTTCTCTCTCCTGTTCCTTTCTGAGCTTGTATATTCTCTTCTTTTCCCTCAAGTATTTCTTTCTCTTGTGTAGCATGCAACTGATTTTTAACAACAGTATCACAAAGACTATAACTAATAAAGGTGTCAGTATTTTGCCAAGAATTGAACCACCAATCTCTTGAAACCAGGTTTTGATTGCTGCAAATCTTTTGCTCAAACGTTCTAAAAAATCATCCTCTTTTAAGGGTACAATTTCTGATTGCAACTCAGTAATGTTTTTAATATACACCTCAATACTCTGACTCTGGTCAGGAATATAGGTACAACAGTGTTGGACATGCAAAATGCCACAAACTCCTCCCTCTTTTGCTAGCAGAATGTCTAAAGCAAGACGATTCTGCATTACCATAGTCCGTATAGCAATAAGCTCAGTATCCACTAATTGAAAGCCACTTGCTGTATCAGTTGACAACCTGTCAACAATTGTAGACAATTTTCTGATTCTTCCTGCATTCAGGGTTATACCCACTAAAGGTATTACTGCTTTAAAGATGTCTCCCAAAATTTCTGAGAAACTCTCTCTTTTAAATCTGTTCAAATGATTACTGATTTTAAATGAGCCTTCTGCATTTCTGTCAACCTGGAATATTTTTGGAAAAACTAATCCAACAAAGCAGTCCCATACCAGTGATCTGGGAGGTTATAATAAGCTTTGTCTCCACATACAAAATAAATCCCAGGAAAAATTGGATCCTTGCCACCTTTGAAACTTTGATAAGTGTCCTCACAATGACTTGCACCCACAAAATAATTATCAAACAAAGTGTTATCTCTCCTGATACAGAATTTACCACTAATTGGTTTGTCAATGTGAATTGCAACATTTTCAAAGGATTTACCATTAAGCTTTTCATCCTCTAACTGCCAAAATTTTGATTTGGTCTGTTTAAGCATCTCATTTCTTTTATAAATTGCTCTTCTCTCCTCCACTAAATTCAGGAAAGACTTTTCCTCAGATCTCAATTTACATGTCAAATTATTTTTAAAAGCATACTCATAGGTGAGTTCATTTGTCACAATGAAAAATTCCCTCATCTGTTTGGCCTGTTTGTGCTTATTTAGGCTTTTCTCAATTTTCAGGTTTGCAAAAATCTCGTCGTAATTCGAATAGTAATATTCTAAACGACCAGTCTGATAAAATAAGCTAGCTACTACACTACAGGTTATACCATAAGTAAGAGGAAGCATATTATAAGTAACTCCCTCTGAAACAGAAGCAGGCAATTTCCCGCAGATATAACAATCTTTAACTTCCATGACCTTCACATACTCAGCCAGAAGCCTTGAAAAAGTATTGCTAGAAAAATCACCAACAGATCTATCTTGGTGAATCTCTGGATTGTGATCAATAACTCTGTTAGTTTTGCCTGACGCTTTGCTCGTCATGTTAGCCCTATACATCTCCTTGTCAAATCCAAAAGGGAAAATGACAGCTAAAACTAACCAAAGCAAGATTATTAGGACCACACAAATCAAAGACATTTTACAGCATCTCCTAAAAATGGAACATCTTGAATTGGTATTAGTAAAAAAGTAAAGCATTTTCACTCTGATAACAAAAAGCCTTTCAAAGAAAACAAAAATCAAAAATTAAAAATTTCTAATTTCTAACACCCCCATATTTTAAATTATTTTGGTTTTTTTTTAGAAAACCCCACCTTCTAACAGCTTTTCTTCGACCTTGCGTCTTACATCAATGTGTTTTTCCAGCTAACACAATTTCTTCGACCTTGTGTCACCTAAAACAATTTCTTCAGCCTTATGCCAAAAATGAAAAACTAAATTTTTAACAGAAGACACCTCAATCGTCACTATTGTCATCTATCTCTTCCTGGCTACTACTATTAACCTCTACTACAGGAGGAATAATGATGTAAGTAATGATTTCTAATTTCTTTCCTGTTTCACTTTTCTTTTCAGAATCACCTTTTTGACTTGTTATTTCATTAACTTGCTCCTTTGATCTGTTTACCAATTTGAATTTCAGGCCTTCATTTTCTCTTGGCCAGTTATCACCTTTCCTCATTAATTTCTTCTTTGGTTCGGTCACATTACACTCTGCTCTCCAAGCTCTTTTTCTGAATTTTCTGATATCAGAATCTTCATCACTCTCTTCAGATTCTGTATCTGATTCTTGAAACTTATACTTAGGACTTTCTTTACTCGGCAGTTTCACTCCGTTAGGAACATCATCTTTATAGCTGGTACTTGGTAATTCGTCTTCTTCTTCTTCTTCTTCTTCTTCAATTACCTTCAACTTCCCAGTTTCAGATTTCTTGTTCCTGCTTCCAGAGCTTCTTTTCTGCTTTTCAATGCTCTCCTGATCTTGAGTCACAACTTGATCAGACTCTTTTTCTGCTTCTTTTTCTAGCACTTCTTCATCATTTTCAGAGTCTATTATCACAATTTCCAAATCTTTTTCATTCAATGCTTGATTCGCATTTGAACTTTCCAGATGTCGACCTTCTTGTCGAGCTTCAGGATCTGGATTTTTCTCAAGTTCTTCTTCAGAATCTGAATCAGTAGTGGTGTCACTTTCTTCGTCAGGATTTTCAGGTGGAGGTACACGAATGGTATGGCTTGCGTGAATCCACCTCTTCAAACCCTTACACTTCACTGCATTTGTTGTGACAAGAATGACTTGCCTTGCTTTCTGCCATCTGGATACTAGACAGTTTCTTCTTCGGTGAACTTTCGTCCTCACCCAGTCACCTGGTAACAGATCATGTGCTTGCTCTTTTTCTCTTGTTTGCACTTCAGTTCCCACCTGATGGAACACAGAAGTCACAACGTCAGAAAGGTTCTTGCAATAGTCCAAAATGACGCTATCATTTATACTCATCAGCTTTCCTACTGGAATAAATGCTTGTCTCATGACTCTGCCCATGACAATGTCATGTGGGATTAGACCTGTCTTTTTATCAGGGGTACTTCTTAGTGACATCAAAACAAGTGGAAGTGCATCAGTCCATTTCACACCTGTATCTAGACACATTTTGCCAATCCTATTTTTAATGGTTCCATTCACTTGCTCAACAACACCTGATGCTTCTGGTCTGTATGCGCAATGTCGTTTCTGTTCTATGTTCAAAGCTTCACAAATCATTTGTAACAATCTGTTTTCAAAATGTGTTCCACGATCACTTTCCACAGTCACCGGTAAACCGTACCTAGGTATAATCTCCCTTAAAAGTAATTTTGCAACAGTAACTGAATCATTGGGACGAGTAGGAACGCCTCAACCCACCTTGAAAACAAACAAATTATCACTAGTACATAACGTAGCTTATTGTGTGGCGGCATGTCAATGAAATCCATTTGTAACCTGGTGAAAGGACCACCCTCCCGTCCTATGGTTCCCATGCTTACAACTGTTTTTCTATTGGGGTTCATTTGTTGGCAAATTAAGCACCTTTGTCAAAGAGACTCTGCAATTATTCAGAATTTTGGGTTATACCAAGTCTGTCTGAATAGCCTAGTCATAGAATCTCTTCCAATATGTCCTTGACCATGGTACATCCTAGCCATGTCAGCAATCATGCTGTTTGGTAAAACTGGTCTGTCATCTTTGTATAGCCAAATTCCATCCTCCTCTCGCTGTCTGCAACCTGCTTTTAACCAAGTGTCTTTTTCCTCATCACTTGCCTCATCTTGTAAATCTTTTACTCCCTGCCATGTTTCAACTACAGATGTTAGCATAAGTGATCTCAAGACATTTTCATCATCCTTTTCCTGATTAATTGAACAATTGTTTCTCGCACAGTATCTGGCTATCTCGTCTGCATAGGCATTTCCTTTTGTAATAAAATCTTCGCCTTTTTTGTGAGCTGCACATTTCACGACAGCAATCTTTTCTGGTAACTGAATGCCATCGATCAATCTCTTAATCAATTTTGCATTTCTGATGGGTGTTCCTGCAGAGGTTAAATAACCCCTTTGAGACCAGAGCTGACCATAATCATGAACAACTCCATACCCATATTGGCTATCAGTCACTATGGTGATTTTTAACTCTTTTGCTATTTCACAAGCACGAATCAAAGCAATTAATTCTGCTACTTGAGCTGAACGAATTCCTTCGAGACATGATGCTTCAATTACAGTGGCAACTGTGCAAACAGAATATGCTGCTCTTAGAAAACCCTCCTCTGTTCTCAGGCAAGAACCATCAACAAAGTAAACACAATCTGATACAGGTAAAGGAACATCTTTAATGTCCTGCCTAGGTTTGGTGCAATATTCCAAAACATCTATGCATTCATCGTCGATGTCATTTTCATTTCTGATTTTTGTTACAGTACCATCAGGCAACAATGTGGAAGGATTTAAATTCACACACCTTGCTATCGAGACATTATCTGATCCCAGAATAACTTTCTCGTATTTTGTAAGCCTATTACTTGTTAAATGCTGTGTTTTGCTCCTAGTAAGGAGAATTTTAACAGAGTGTGGTACATAGACTTTTACAGGAAATCCCATTATAATTCCCTCACTTTGCTCAAGACTCACACTAGTTGCAGCTACTGCTTTTAAGCAGCCTGGTAATGATTTTACAACAGGATCAAGCACTGCTGAGAAATATGCTATAGGCTTTCTCAGTTTTCCGTGTCTCTGAATTAGAACTGACAATGCACATCCTTCTCTTTCACTGCAGTACAACTCAAAATCTTTTTCGTAATCTGGTATGCCTAGAGCTGGAGCTTCACACAAGCTTCTTTTTAGCTTTTCGAAAGCTTCCATCTCAATTTCTGTGAGAACAATTGGGTCTTTTATGTCTGCTTTTGTTAGTCTCTGCAGTGGTTTTGCAATTACTGAAAATCCACTAATCCATTGGCGACAATAGCCAACCATCCCTAAAAACATTCTGACCTGTCTCTGTGTTTTAGGAGGTTGCATTCCCTGAATCATTTTTATTCTTTCAATTGTCACTTGTCTAATTCCTTTTGCAATTCTGTGGCCAAGGTATTTTACTTCTTGTTTGCAAAACTGTAATTTTGCAGGAGACACCTTATGTCCCTCATCTGCCAGGTGATTTAAAAGAGTAATGGTGTCTGTGACACAGTTATCTCGGGTTTTAGCTGCTACAAGGAGGTCATCTATGTACTGGACCAATGTCGATTTTCCAGGTAACTCTAGATTCTCCAAAGATTTCTTTAGCAATTGATTAAAGATAGATGGACTCTCTGTATACCCTTGAGGAATACGACACCATGCGAATATACGGTCTTGGAACCGGAACGCAAAAATTAGCTGGCTGTCTGGATGCAATGGAACAGTAAAGAACGCATTGCAAAGGTCAATAGCAGTATACCATTCTGCATCATGCGGAATTTGGTAAAGAATCACTGCTGGATTTGGAACAACTGGGAAACATGAAACAACAATTTGATTAACCTTTCTCAGGTCCTGAACTATCCTGTACGTTCCGTTTGGCTTTTTGATCCCCATAATCGGTGAATTACAAGGACTGCTTTCAATTTCTTTTAGAACACCTTGTTTTATGAATTTGTCAATTACAGGAATGACACCTTCAATTGTTTCTGCTTTCATTTTGTACTGAGGAATGTTTGGAAAGTCTATTCCTTGTTTCACTGTAATTTTAACTGGGCCTACATTTTTCATCAAACCCATCTCACTTCCTGTCAAATCCCAAATTTCAGCTTTGACTGTCTTTTTCAGTTCTTCAGGTAGATTGTCTTTATCAAATGCAGGAAATAATTTACTTTCCTCTGCTTCAACCATTAACATTGTTAATTTGTACAGCCCATCTTCTTCTAATGTCTGAAGCTCAATACCCACACGTGAGCAGTATATTTTGCAGTTCATCTTACACAAGATGTCCCTTCCTAACAAGTTTACAGGGCTGCTATTGCAAACAACAAATCTGTGTTTCTCTTTAAATTTGCCAATTTCTACCTTCACAGGCTCAGTCAAATCTGTTTTAATTTGCTGATTAGCTACACCAACTACTTGGATGCTTTCACCAGAGAGAGGCAGGTTTTCTATTTCCACTGATCTAACAGTAGAACGGGTAGCACCAGTGTCCACAAGAAAAGTGATTTCTACATCATTCACTTTACCATTTACAAATGGACCAGACTGATCAACCTCAAGAGTGGCTCCAAGCACACACTCTTCCCCCTCTCTCAGGCACCGTCATAAGTAGTCCTCAGAATCACTTCCACCATTTTCTGTCATAAAAAATTGTCGAGAAACATTTGGCACGTTCACTCTTTGCGGTCTGATTACCTGATCACCTCCGCAGAATCCTGTTTCCGAACTGTACCTCTGACCATTCACACAGTTTGGAAGGGGTTGTTGTGGAATCTGACTCTGCTGATTCACTAACTGTCGCTGTAGCTGTTGCTGTAGATTTAGCTAATTTAACTGTCGCAGTAGCTGTTGCTGCAGATTTACATCATTCTGCATCTGTGGATTTAATGATGCATTTTTTAAATTTCTGGGCGGATTTTTACATTCACGCTTCCAGTGTCCAATTTCGCCGCAATTAAAACAAGGTAGCTTTTGTTTCAGCTCTTCAATATTAACATTAAATTTCGGTTTATTGAAATTACCCTTAAATTTTCCTTGACCTTGATTCTGATTAACATTAATATTTTTATTTTCCAAATTTGCAATCTGCTGTTCAGCTACTTTCACCTGTGCCCACATTGCCTTTTCCTTAAGCTTTTTCTGTTTTGCGTCCATCTCGTCACTGCAGTATTTTGCTTTTCTCAGTATATCATCAACTGAGAGTGATTGCCATCTGACAATACCATTTCTAATCATATCACCAATTTCAGGTCTCAAGTCATAAACGAATCTGTAAATAAAGTGGCTCATGTCCTTTTCACTTAATTTTTCATAGCCACTGTACTGTTTAAAAACCAATAGTAATCTTTCATAGAATGAATGCACTGATTCTTTTGGCTCCTGATTTGTTCTGTCTATTTTGACCCAATCAACTACTTTCGGGGGAATCTTATTTTTCAACCAGTAAATCACTTTGTCATATAATCCCATAACTTCTGATGATGGAGCACCTGTTGAAGCATCTCGAGCAGGTTCTACTTTTGGCCAACTTACAGCAATTTTACATTCTGTCCAAAGATCCGATGGGACAACAATGTCAAAGAATCCATCTAGATCAATCCACAGAACTTTCGAAACCTTTATGAATCTGTCCACCTGTCGATACCATTCCACTGGCTTTTCTCTCAACCGAGGAAAATCATTTGTGAACAACAAGATGTCCTGTCTAGACCAGGGAACATGCACATAACCACCTCCTGCTATTTCTCTCATTGGGTACTGATTAGCTACCATGCCCCTTTCTCTCCTTTCTTCCTCTTTTTTCTTTGTCCATTTCACTCTCCATTTGCTTAAATCACCCAATTTTTTTATGTACACAATCAAATCTTTTATATGCACAATTCTTCCCATTGTATTAAAATTCTCAATGTCTTTTTCAGTAAAGTCTAATCTGTAATGTTTTCCCACATTTTTTTGTCTGCTCAAATAAATCTCTAATTCTGCGGCCAATTCTTCTAACTGTCCATATTTTTTTTTTGTTTTCCACTGTACACTTTTGCAAATGAATAACAATTCATCATCTTGATAATGCTTCAAATTGTCAGGACCAATTGTGCCAATGATTAATTCCTCTAAATCTGCTTTTCGTCTCGCAACATCAAGCTTTGGAGTTGAATCTGTTTTCTCAACACTCTTTTCTGGGGATTCGGTATCTGATTCTGCACCTGCTGGAGTTCTGCATGATGAATTTTGATTAAAAGTTAAATCAGGTATTGTTTTCTCACGATGGATTTCAGTTAAATCTGAATAAAATCTTTCAGCTACTTTTTGAATCTCTGCACTTAATGGAATAGTTAAAGCTGAATGTCCCATTTCTCTTTGACCAAAAACTGGATGAACTGGACCAATCGTTATTGGAACTGTCACTGCTTCCATACTTTTAGTTAATTGCTCTACTAATTCTTCTTTCGATCGGAAGTATTCTGAAGTATCTGGTATTTCTTTACTTCTTTCTAATCTCACTGCATTTCTTTGAATTTCATTTCTCAAAACTGGAGTTTCAGGGAGATTTCTATTTTCTCCATATGCACTAGAATTAGTTCTCGTTTCTACTCTCTCTGGAGATTCTGAATTATTCGGGTATAATCTGGGTGATTCCTCATTTAGTGGAGGTGCACTTGGAGTGGTTCCTGTAGAAACCATCGGAGTAGACCATGAACAAGCTGGTTTAAAAGGAGTCTGTTTCTGATTTGTAATATACATTTCTTCTAAAACTGGATCTTCTAATTCACTTTCTTCAATATTATTTTTCTTTTGGGTATTCTTTTGACCTGGTATTTCAGTAACCATCACTCTTACTGGGTACAAACCATCACACATATCTGCCTGTCTCCATCGACGCATTCTATCCTCATGTGTTTCTCTATGAATGTTTGATTTTGGACCGCTTGTTATACCTCTCGTTGCTTCTCGTTGAAGTTCAAACATCTCATCCTCCCATTCAACTAAAGCCTCAAATTGGGTAGGTCTAGGCTTCGGCACAAGAGCCATCATTTTTTCTCTCAAATTTTCCAAAACCCTCATATTAAATGAACCATCTTCTGGCCATGCTAACACACCATCATTTTTGGTATAATCCATCCAATTGTCAAACCAAAGACAAGTATGATAACCATATTCACCTTCCATATAGGTTGCAGGTGTTTTATACTTATGAAGTTATTTTCCACCTCGCGTTTCAATTTTCTTATGAGGTGAAAATAGATTTTTTTAATTTCTGAAGCCATGTAAGCTTCTTTTTTTCTTTTTTGTAATAATAACTCATGTTTTTAATCAAATCCGCTTAATTCAAAATGATCGTAAATGTTTCCTGGTTGTCCACAAAACCAGCCAATCCGTGCGCGAAACTCACCAACCAGCCAATCAGGTTAAGCTACGTCACCACCTTGCTCAACCAATAGAATTGCTGCTTTCTTAGAAGAGCCAATCAGCTTACAGCTTGAACAGTCACGTGAACCAATCAGTGCACTAGCTGTAACATATGATAGCCAATCACAGCGCGGATCCTGTGACGTACACAGCCGCTGCAGCTTCTCGTCTCTCACTCCTAGAGCTCACCCCTCCTTCACAAATTCTTTTCACAGCGCCATTTTAAGAACACTTTTTCAATTAATGACAACAGAAAAACAAACCATTTGTCTGTTTCGCTAAAATAAAGTGACAGCTTTTACAGTCATTCAAGTATTCTTTTACGTGGAATAGACAACGCTATTCTCACAGAATATACAATCGTTGATAAAGTAAACTTTTACTCTACCCTTCTAGCAGGTAATAACGAACTCGTTTCCCTCTGAATGCACATAAAGTAGCAATTCAAAGTTTGACTCGGACGGAATTACAAAATCATTTACGCACTTTCAAACGGAAAGTTTCCCTAACCATACATATATGAAATCCTGGCAGGACTTTAACCAACCATAGAAATCCACATTCGTCAGTAAAATAAATGACATTACTTTACCCTTCACTCAAGTTTGAATAAATTCTACTACTCTTTTCGCACTGAGTTTTAAAACAGGCTCTAAGTCCCTATACTCAAAAAGCTACAATTTCATAGACAATCCTCACTACACATTCTACCTAGCACATCTAGAATCCCTAAACTTGTGCTATACGTCCACAACACTAGTGATATATGACAATACCACTAATTTGAAACAGAACAAATGCAATGTGCAACTTCACTTGTCACACCACTCATATGCCGGCATAACTAGGAATCTTCACACTGCTGGAAAAAACCTTTTGACAACATTTAACAACTTTGACAAACCTAACATGTTTTAGTCATGGATCCTATGTAATTACCATGTAACATGTCAGTTACCATAGCAACCGAACTCTGCTACCAGAGATTTGATCCAGCGCCCCTATAGAAAATATGTCATAACTACGTAACCCAACTCCACAATACTCACCATGAATCATAAAACACTCACAAGGCCCATAAACTAACGTGACATATTATTGAGCAACTGAATCATGTGACCTAATTAATAAAACCTATTCACAAAATATTTACACATTTATATACAACTGTAGTATAATGATTTCACCATGGTTTATGTAAAACTCAGCATTTAATTAAGTCACTTAGACAAATGGATCTGCTGATGGTAACAAGACTGTGATATAACAAGGCCAGCTTGTCTTTTCAAAAATCTTATTTATTATCTATTTATTCAAAGAAAGTGCATTTTATTTAGGAACTTTTTATTAAAGCAGCATTGTTTGAGGATTTGCAAATTAGTCTGTCAGTTTTTAGCAAAATCAAATAGCATGTTTAATGAAGAATAAACAGTTTTCCATCACCTAAGCCCTATTTTCCCTGTCTAAAACTCACTTCACCTAAAAGAATAAAAGGTAAAAAGTCATTAGCCCTATTGATCCTTACGTGCTCCAAAGAGTCTGTCAGCACGTCACGCCAGACTGGAATCGGAAAGTGAGAAGAGTGAAGAACCCCCTCCCTCCCATGGCCTCATCATAGCCCTTATTGTTCTTAGTTTCACCATCCTTTTTGCTTCCTCAAAAAGATACTTTTTCCCCGAGGAGAATCTCTCACTTCCTAATCTTGGCAGGCCTTACAGCATCTTGTCCTTGGCTATGACTCCAAGAACACATTTGACTCAACCACAATTGTTTCTGCATTAAACGTTGTTTGTTCAGCAAAAAGAAGACTCTTTCGTCTGCGCATGAGTAAAGACTTTACTCTGGTCAAGTTTCCATAGACTGCGGCACTGCCAGCCATTTGTTTGGGCCCATTCGTGAAACTAATGCATAAACAAACACAAGACATCGATTAATGAAAGAAATAGAGTTCGTTCTGTTACCCACCCACCTTTGCTAATTATTAACCCATTAATAAATGTTACCTAGCCAAAGCATTTTAGCAACAAACAGGATAAGCCACACAAAGACGAAAAAACAAAACATGAGCACACGAAAATAAGCACATGCCATTAATTAAAACAGCCGCAATTAATTCTGACATAACAATAGACAAGATTAGTTTATTATTTTCCACGAACAAGCATTTGCAACATAAAGCACATATATGAGCACACATATTAGTCCCCATGTATCATGATTTGCAGTTTAATCTAGGTTGGTTAGTAAAATTCACTCCATTCACGTTAATACAATTATTTTATTATGGAAGTTTAACTTTGCGAGCTAAAACAAATTTTAATTTAAAAACTCGCTCCATCACTTCCAAAATGAAATCTTTTTTTAAAGCAGCCGTTGCACCTTAAAGTAACCAGTGCTGCCTTTAAAAACGTTTCCTGCTTACCAAAATATTGGGGAAGCAAGCCAACACTATTCACAAAGGGGAAAATGCCCTAAAGGGTATTAGTCACTACCTCCTTTGAGGTGTCTGTAAGTGACAATTAGTTGACGACTACCATTGTGATACCAATGCAGTGTGCAATTAGTAAAGGACACCCCTTTCAGACCCCTCATAATTATGATTAAGAATAGATCGCAAAACCAACTTTTCAAGTCAAAGCTCCATCATTTTGTAATCATAGAGTTTGCCATAAATTGATTTCTTTATTACATTCCTAATGTGTGTGACATTACTACACAGCTGTAATAAGAATATGACATTATTACTCTGCTTTATTTATGTATTTATTACAGTTGAATAGTGACATCACAGGGAGCCAGCAGTCAGCATAAAAGCGAATTCCTCATTGGAACATCAATTGCTACTTATACAGTGGGGTAACCGAGGGGCATATTATCAAGGCGGCGCTATAAAATTATCGTCGCTTTTGCGGCCGTTTTCGGCTGAAAAGCGGCGATAATTTTATTGCCTTATCAGGAAAAGACACGCTATCGCTTGTTTTACTGATTTAGCGCCCGTTACAACAACGCCCAGCTTTGCATCTCTAATGAGATGGAAAGTGGGTGTTCCCTGCCAAAATAACTGGAGCAATGTCGCTAACCAACATTTCTCCAATTATCAAGCTGCATGCAAACAAGCAGAGCGTTAAGAATAGTAGCGCTAACCAGAGTTAACGCTACTTTCCTAATGCCTGCTTGTAACCTGACTTAGCCATGTAATCCAATGGGAGGTGGATTACATAGCTAAGATCACCCTGCCCTATCAGGGGAAACATCCTTTACAACGAAACTTTTACAAGGCAGTGCTTTTACAACGCAGGTTTTACAACGAAAACCATTACAACGCATTGCGCTAGGGGGCGCTCTAGGATAGGGAATAGATTTAATTTACTATCCAACACCTTCCCTAGTGTCCACGGGGACTGGAGTTGGAATAGTAAATTAAACTATTCACTATCCAGCACCCCACAGCGCTATGCGTTGTAAAGGTTTGCGTTGTAAAAACTGCGTTGTAACAGCATGCGTGGTAAAAGCATGCGTTGTAACGTCATACATCCCCCTATCAGCAAGGTTTCGCTGGTTGAAGTGTGAATATCGCTGGATTTCCAGCAATAATCACACTGTTTTCCATCTAACGCATGGATTCCTATCGCTTGGGAGATAACCGTTGCTGATAGCACGCTATCTCCACGATAGAATCCAGCGTTAGCCTGCAATAATTATCCTCGAGCTAAAAGCGCTGAGCGATAATTATCGCAGGACCTTGCAAATACGCCCCCAAATTTTCAACTCCCCTTTTCAAATATAAAATTCAATGCAAAGGAATTACCGATAATGTAACCTTACTTTTGCTAGATTTATGACATTGCTGAAATTTAATTACAACAAATCGGGAACCTACTTGCGTGTCTTAAATAAAAACTGCAACAAAAGACTAGAGATGTGTGAAGATGTGTGAAGTTTCAAAGAAGAGCAACTGGCAGTTCCGCAATTTTTTTTATTTTTTAACCTTGCTTTTTTGGAGACGAGCAAAGTTTAAAAAAATTAAAAATAGAAATCAGTTTCATAGTCTCAAATGACCACTGCTGGCCTGGAGCTGTTTGCCCGCTATTCCTCTGTCCATTGTTCCACACTCCCACGCCAGGATATTCCTGAGCTGCCTGTTGTAAAGCCGCAGGGTACTGCCGGCCCCTGTAGCCCCTGAGGGGCAGAGGGCCCCAAACAACCCTTTCACAGGTCCCAAATTCAGCCATAGGTCAATGAATATCTGTGAGATATAGGAAACTCTGGGCCCTACTTTTTTGCACTATGCCACTATTGTAGTGTAAATGGACCCCAAACAATCTCTTTTAACCTACTAGGCCATCCTGTTAGAAACATTATTTCAACATGTTCCAGACATTCAGGGGCGGTCCTTCGTAACGGCGGAGGAACGTTATCCCACAGCCCGCGCTAGCAGATGATAATTAAAATGACAGTAACACAGTCATTGTCATTTTATTTGTGCTGGCTGAGCCCTGTAATTGAATAGTTATAGAGCAAGTCAGAGAGTAGGAGTAGAGTGCACTCATAAGTGCACATGTGTGCTTGACCGGCCGTCCTAGGCCGTCCTAATACACATGCCCACTTATGTTTCTCCAACACAGCAGGGTTGAAGAAAAGGCACAGGCTCCAATGCACCATCTGAGCGGCAAACAAGAACGCTCAGACCAATCCTGGTGCTGCTCTCATATGAGAGCAGCGCCTGGATTGGGTGTGGAGCCTGTGCCCTGAGAGCCCATCCCCTTCAATACCGACGGTAGGTAACAAGAAGAGCAGAGAGGTGGCCATCAGCTGGAGCGTAGCGGCTGGTAAGGTTTTTTTTTCTTTTATATTATTCCAACCCAAAAAGCAGTTTACGGCATTCCTTTATACAAGCACTTGTTCCTGTATTATATTCTACACCAAATACTATCAAAATACTGCTTAACTTTATATCGCAAGCTAGAATTGAGTTCAACACCTTACCCAAGCCTTGCCAAAATAAAGACAGCCCTGGGCATTCCATAAAAATAAGTATATCAATACCCTACGTCAGGCTGCATCAAGACATTTACATTTCATTACATTCTTGAGTTTTACCATTTTTGCAGGAGTCCAGTAGCATCAATGGAGTGTGAAAACATGGTTTTTAGGATAACAGACCTAACAGTAGCATATAACCAATTTGAGTATACTTAACATAACTTCTTCATCTCTACATTCGGCAAGTCTCTCTCCCAGATTACCAATAATGGATTCCCTCTCTTTTCCAATGCTGCCTTCAAGTACCAGTACCATTTATTTATTTATTTTTGTGTTTTATAGAGCGCGAACTTGACCCGTTAGGGTATCAGAGCGCTTTACAGAATCATAGTTGTACAAAAGGCATGGAATCATAAGAGTATACAATCAATTGGTAGGGGGCGGGGTGCTGGATACATAAGGGATGAATGGATACATACGTACAGTTTACAATACTGTTACTCAAGACAAGGCCCCAGGTTACTTGGTGGGGTGACTAGGTCACCAGAGGGAGGCAATAACCGGAAATTGATCAAGGTCTCTGTGGCGGTTGAAGGTAAAAATTTAAACGAGGAATTTACCCATAAGGAAGGTTTTGGCCTCCTTTTTATGTCTCGCCTGGCGAAAGCAGTGCATGCGCTGCCCTCGCTAGAGAGGACCTTATGGAATCGATTCTCCCCATGGGCCTCCTTCTTCTTGGGGCGGGTACCTTGTAGTTATTTTTCCATTTAGCAGCTTTATACCCTAAACCCTCTCTGCTGCTTAACCCAAGCCATTATGTGAATAAACTTAAACCTGGAGAAATAGCAACTTGTTATCTTCCCCCAGTGCTCCCATGAGAGCTGTTCTTCTTCACTTAATACATTCTCCCATCTCTTCAGCATGTCCCTTCTGATGGTGCCACATAATTCATCTTGCAGATACTCCAGAGTCCCTGTTTGGGGCAAGTAAGCTGTAGTGAGGAATGCCTAAATGACCCCGTACATCATACCACAACTTGGATGTCGCCTGGAGGATTTTCAGGGTGATCTTCTTAAAGTATTTCCGGTACCCGAGATTTTACAAACAAGGCAGTATTCGTCATACCTGCTGTCAAGCTCCGCAGTAGCATACCTTTTGGGCTTTTGTCCACTTTCTTCATCAACCCCCTACAGTTCTTTAACTGAAAAGCCCAGCAACACAACTGTGGATCAGAAAAAGCCAAGCCTCCCTGCGATACCTTCTTCTGGAGGTTCTTCCACAATACCCTGACCCCTTTGGGACTACAGACAAAGCTACTGATCTCCCACTGGAATTTCTTCAACACTTGCTGATTGAAAATAATGGGGTATTATCTGGGCCACTGGAATTATACGGCAGTGGAGGGCCAAATTAGGCATCAGGGTTGAGTTGATTATGCGGCACGAAAGGCGAATTATGTGGCATTATGCTGCACATTTTGGGATAGTATTACTTCATTATTTTGACATTTTTTTAATTTGTTAACACTGTCCAGGCATTAGTTGTAACTCTTTAGTACCAGTGAAACACACACATATAGAAATAAACTAAACAAAGGTGATAAGTCAATGTTTGCACTGGGCCTTCCACTGTGCAGCTACACAAATTGCGGTGTTATTATGAACTTTTGCACTGATTGACCAAGAAACAAATTTTTTTGGTTAAAATCTACTGATTATGCAGCAGATGATGGATTACGCAGTAAAAGCGGAAAATCTATCAATATGTGAAAATTGCCACAACTGCACAATTGCATAATTCCAGTAGCCCTGGATATTATCAAACAAAAAGGTGAACTCAGGCAGAATCATCATTTTTATCAAATTGTTACAACCATAAATTGTGAGGGGCAAATTTTTCCACTTCTCCAACCATCCTTTCCCATGTTTAATGACTCTGTTCAAGTTAGACTCAGCCACTTTCCCCAGGTCTTTCTTCACCCTGATACCTAAATATCTGATTTATTTCGCTTCATGACCATCCCTGGGATAATTCCATATCATTATTTCTGTCTTATTTGGGTTCATCTGATATCCCAAGAGTTTAGCAAAGGTGGGCACTTACAAGACTGTCACCGCATGTACTGTAATCACCACTAGATACAGGGACTTTGAACTTGCCTTGTCTTTTACCACCACCAAAATATGTGTAAGCTCATGGAGATACCTCCCAGGCATAAGCCCGTGTTGGTCTTCATGCACCAGTTTGTGCATCTGCTTCGCCAGTCTCTTTGCTATATTTGTGAAAACCTTGTCATTGCAATTTAACAGCGATATTGCCTGGTATGGCTCACACCTATTTGAAGGTTTATTGAGTTTCAAGATTAAGAAAATAATGGCCTCCCGCCAGGACTCCGGCTAGGATACTTCCCCATCTAAGATGTCATTAAACAGGCTTTTCCAAATCTGAACAATTATCTCCTTCAAGACCTTGTATATTTTTTATAGGGAGACCATCAGCTCCTGATGCCTTAGTCTTTTTGGACTATACTTAAAACCTAAGTGATTTGAGCTTCATCTACCTCTGTACATAGTGCTTGCTGTTCTTCACTGCGAGCTTATTCAAAATTTTGATTTCTAGCAACTGCACCAGTTCAACCATATCTGGATTGCCACTTTCCCAGGGCTTTAAGTGGGCCGGGTCTGAGCACTGGCAGTTTTTTTAAGGGGGCCTCGGGCTCTGTTTTGTGCCCTGGCACAGGCTGTCAGTTTTTTCCGGACTGCAGTGACAGCAGGCACATCGATGTGCGCGTGCTCACACTGCTTACTTCTCACTAGTGGAGAAGTTACGGCATGACGTCATGCCATTGTGAGCGTTGTAGGGAAAGGAAATCCTTAAAGAGAGTCATTTGCTCTCTGGATTTCCCTTCTCTTTTTTAGACCCATTTTGAGGCCCCCTTTAAAAAACTGCCGGTGCTCAGCACCAGTGAGACCCAGCCCACGTAAAACCCGGCTCCTATTCATCATTTATCAGGAACAGAGGGAAATTCAAGGTTAACGTGGCTATCCAAGTTCCGTGGGATAGGAAAGTCTGGTGATGTTGCAATTGCAATGGGGAGATGCACACCTTTGGTCTCTCAAGGGGGGGATGTAAGATATGGCTGATGATGAAGTACCTTTGTGTTTTATTTGACGTTCACACCGTTAGTAGTTAGGGCAGATCCCTGTTGACTTTGAGGGGGTACAGACCTCTCTGCTTCCCTTTATTCTTGCATGAGAGCTGTTTTATGCTAACACTTATTTCCCTGCTTTAGATGGCTCCTACTAGAGTTTTAACTATGCTGACACTTCCCTGACTTCCTAAATATCCCTGAGACTTTTTAGTCTGAACCATCCTCATTCTAGACTTAGAGCCCTGGTTGTATGACTTTAGAATCTATTCATGTTGGGGAAAGAGAATTGGAGTTTCTTTAAGAAACATCAATTTCTGTCTTTCACTATTTGTAGTTTTGTGGTTCTGCTCATTGCTTATCAAATGCTGTTGAGATTGAAATTACTTCACCAACTCACACTTCCTTTTTGAATTCTGTATCTTTATGATGTTTGATTTGCATTGATTAGAATTGATTGTTGAGTTGTAATAAACCCTCTTAACTTTAGCCACTGATTCCTGGTCCTGATTGTGTGGCTAAATAGGTTAAACGAAATTCTAAATGTTTTTCTTAATATTAACTCCTTTTGCCTCTCAGACAGCTAAAAGGTGCATCGGATTGCAGAGTGGTAACCTCTCCCAGTGACCCAGCAGCAGCCCCATACAGCCAGAGAACTCTGTAGGGGGCAAGTAACGTTACAGCGAGGCACACCGGAGTGGCCATGACAGAGTCTGCACAAGCAGCATAGTCAGGCAGTAGTGGCGGCTGCTGGGACATTAAAGTGGTAGGGCAGAGCGGGGGACGCAGAGCAGGGGGTGGTGCAGAGAAAAGAATTTAAAAAATGCTTACCTGCCATCTTTAGCGTCAGTGCTCCTGGAATTCCACAGGCTTCCCTACGCCAATCCAGATACTGGTTTCAGGCTGGTATTACTCAGCATGAGAGCTGCGCCATGATTGGTGTGAGTGCCCACGCAGGGGCTCACTAAGGGCCTATGACCCTGTGCTTGCTCTCCACCCGGCCGTACAAAACAGTTCGAGTGGAGAGATCGAAGAGTGCATGACGGTTTGGCTGACTTAAGACAGCTAGTGAGAAGAATGTCCTTCAAACACTCCATCCTTTGTAATGTAAAGCCAAGCTGCCTACAGTGAAGAAACCGACGGACCAGTAGAAGACAACATCCTTCAAGTCTAACATCTGGTCATCCTGTTTGACGTCATCCTCAAAAGCAAGATCTCAGTGGACTGACCAACACACTTCCACGGCGCAAATGCAGAAGGGCACGCCCACCGAGAACCAGGACGTCAAGCCAAGAAGAACTAAAGTTTCAGCAGCAATTTCCACCGTCATCAAGCAAGCAGCTGAAGAGACTCAATGTAAATTTGTAATTAGTGTATATTTATGTACTTCCTCCCACAGATTCGGACTTTTGTCTTTCCTTAATTTTTATCAAATTTTGGGAGGAATGTTGTGTCCTAGCAGACACAGTCTAAGGGTTAAAATGTAAGC
The DNA here is from genome assembly GCF_964261635.1 of Lissotriton helveticus. Lineage (NCBI taxonomy): Eukaryota > Metazoa > Chordata > Amphibia > Caudata > Salamandridae > Lissotriton > Lissotriton helveticus. The sequence continues at coordinate 996,918,400 of NC_136057.1, forward strand.
CTACACTTAACACCCACCCACCACTGATGTCATGACATCACGTGACACAGTTAATAAATAGAGCTGAGCGCTCGTGCTCGTGGCTCACTAACCCACTATCTACCTGGTGTCCGTGTCGCAGTCATTTACCCTCATGTGGGCCTTGGGCCCACGACATAACAGGCAGGTGGACGCTGCAAGAAGGCGCGTGCCGGTGTTGGGTGCTGCTACCTGGGCAGAGGGGAATCGGGCTGGATGATGGACTTGGGACAGTAAACTAGAGCCGAGTGGGCTGCTATCACAGGGAGTGATCAGACAGGGTGCGAAAGCAAGAAAGGTAAGTCCGCGCAGGAGGAGCCGGTGCCCGGACAAGAAGTAAGTAGGACTGCGGAGGAGAGACGGTCGGGAGAGGCCTTTAGGTAAGGGCATCAAGGGCAGTGGATTAAGAAAAGTGGACAGTGGGGATAGTTGGTACAGTTTGAGTTCGGGAAGAGGGGTTAGCATCCTAGTGGAAAGCTGCATCCTTTCATTGGGCTACAGCTCATTTGTGGGGTGAGAGGCCCCAAGAGAAAGAAAGCGGAGTGGCACACAGGGAGGTAGAGGCCGTGGTCTCGCCCCAGTAGTTGTAGCACATACAGGCCCCAAGGAGACCGCACAGAGGCCACGAGAAGCAGGACAGACGCACAGAAGTTCACACGAGGAACGAGGAAAATAAAAGTGACTCCGTCACTGAAAGCTTTCTTTAAAGTCAGCATGCAAGCCCCCCAAGAACCTCGTATTAGGACTGAAATGGAAGGGGCTCCATCAATCAAGCTTAAGACCTGGCTGCTGCCAGGCTGTGATTGATGCAAAGGCACCATTTTGGAAGTGAACGGAAAATGTGAAATAAAATCATATCTCGTGTGATTAATAAAGCTGTTTGACCTGGTATTTCTTCCAGAGGGTACTAATCCAAATTTACTTTATATTGCAAGAGTTCAGACAATTTAAGCCAACCAATCACTCCTAACAAAATTAACATACTTTTCTGGAATAATGTATATTTCTGCATTGAGTTATATGTCTGGCAATCAGTCAGTAAAAGATTTTGGGCCAGATGTAGGTAATTCTATTTTACCGACTCATAAATACCGAATTTTACCGATTCGGTATTTATGAATCGGTAAAATAGAAGGGCGGAGATGTAGGTGAAATCGGTATTTGAAATACCGATTCTGTAAAAATCGGTATTTACCGATTCTGTAATTACAGAATCTGTATTTCCCATTGATTCCTATGGGCTTTGAAGCCCATAGGAATCAATGGGAAATACCGATTCTGTAATTACAGAATCGGTAAATACCGAATCCTGCAAGGGTGCAGGGGGTGTCACTTTGACACCCTCTAGCACCCAAAATACAGGCATGTGTGCCATGTGGCACACAGACATGCCCAAAGGGCATGTCTGTCTGTCACATGGCATAGGTGTGCATGCACACATGTGCATGCACACCTGGATTCGGTATTTTACCACCCAATTGGATTGGGTGGTAAAATATCGAATCTGTAAGGCCTGTGGAACTCAGAAGAGTCCCACCTACATCTTGCAGTTACCGAATTGGTAAAAATACCGATTCGGTATTTTACAGAATCGGTAAATTTACCGATTCGGTAAATTTACCGATTCTGTAAAATAAATGCACCTACATGCCGATTCTTAAATACCGGTCGGTCACGGCCGAATTCGGCCGTTACCGACCGGTATTTTGGCTCCTACATCTGGCCCTTAGCGCTTGTGGGTTGGTTGCGCAATAAATGAAAATTAGTTTGCTCATTGGCAGATATGCATGGGAGGGATGGCACAGACAAGCCACTGGGTAGGGGTTAGATTGGCCTGTACAGGGGAGATTGCCCGACATGCTGGTTGCTCCGGTAGAGATGGGGTAGAGCCAGTCACATTCAGGGCTGGACTGGGAACCAAAACCGGACCTGGCAAAGTGCCCGGCCGCCCCCCCGGGGGGGTTGGGTGGTGCGACCGCGCTCTTTGCCAGGGCTGGTTTTTGGCCGATTTTGTTACAGGGCCGTTTTTGCAGCAACGATGCATAATCGGCCCTGTAACAAAAACGGCCCCCAGGGGCCCAAAACAAGTCCCCACCCTTGCGGTGCACCGGGGGATTGCCCGGTGCCCGCAACGGCAAGTCCGGGCCTGGTTACATTCCAGGCCGTGCCTGGCATGTCCGTGACTGTCACAGACCTAGCGGTCTTCCATTGGCAAGTGCTTGTTGGCATTCTGTCTAGTTCTTTGAAGGTGCCATTCAGCAAGCTGTTCCACCCCACACTCGCTCACTGTGCCTGGGTCCCGAGAGTGCATTCAAGGTACCCTGTGTTCTTGCACCAACGTCTGTGATAGGGATTAGCCAATCCTGCAGCCATCGTTTCTAAAAATCTACAGTAATAATCTATGACGTGATTTCGCTGCACATGACACGCGAGCACATTTGTGCATCATGAAATACATAAATGTCATCGCAAAAACACTCTAGACTGTCTACCCTTTCATAATACTCCTTTAACAGTAAAGCACCCATTACAGTTTTAAGCTCTGTCTAACCCCTACACTACACCTCTTGTTAAAAATGAAACGTAAAACACTGCACTGCCCTTGCCCCCTTTTTATGATGTCATAACATGAGCCTGCCTGTCTGTGTGTCCATGCATAACCAATTAACATAATGGGGTCACCGTTCTGATTCTTTGAAACATACGAGTCCGAACATGTACATGCATTCCCAGCCTCCCCCTGAAGCGTTTACATTCATAAAAAATAGAACACAGGGGCAAGCTAATGTAATCAAGTGAGATATGGAACCGGAGACTGTGGTACCATTTCACAAACATTGTTATGTGAATAAGTGTGACAACTCTTGACTTCTGACTTACTCCTGAATTTCCTGGAGTTATTCACATCTAAAAATGGGAAAAGCTCTGTAAATCTTTGTGCGCTCAAAGCTCTGTTTCAAAGCATAGCTCAAAAACAGGGGAATTTTTTAAGTGTAGTCTGAGATCAAGTGACTCTATTTTCGACTCCCTTTGTGTGACTTAAGTCATGTAAGGGTTATATACATATTAAAGTCTGTACGCGTTCAAGGTGCTTCGCAAGAAGATCATGCATTAACATTTGAGAAATAAATAATTTAAACTTGTTTCTTTTGGCTGTATTCACAGTTCACCTTTCATTGGCCTGCTTTCTTACTTTAAATAAAGTGATACTAATTGAGTTTTGTAAACATAAATACGAGTTGTTGCTGTGTCCTGTGTCCCAGGAATATAATTGCATAAGAATGGAAATATACTTTAATCATCTATGTTCACCACCCAATGGCGAGTTTGTTCACTCTGGAATGTGATATTATTATCTAGCATTTGACACTTCCTTCTTGACACTGTGTATTAAATATATGTTTGAAGATCACTTTATTTAACACCTAACCTGATGAAGGCTAACGTTTGGTCTACTGATCAGCCGAAACACAGTAGCGATCATTTTTCTTGATTGTCTGTCAATCTCACACAATGTAGTTATACTTACATTTGCCCGCAGATATCTGTTTTTGCATGACTTGCTCTTCCTTGATACAATTGCAAAGTGATTGGGAGTGGGTTGTGAGACATGCATTATGAGAATGTGCATGGCCACCTTTTGGGCATTGTAGTTGCAGGCACATGTAGAAAATGTTTTATTTGGATATTATAAAATAATGAGATATTGCTATGTAATGAATATTGTTTTGGTACCAATACGTGGCAATGAAAAATGTTGTTTTAAGGATTAGCAGGCTATGATAACCAATTTAGAGTATACTCCATTTAATATTACTATAGGGATATTCGGGAATAGCCTCCATTTTTAAAATAGAGAGATTTGACTTTTGAAACATTTTGTATCATTGCTGATTAATTAGTTCCTTGGTTCCTCTCCTTGGGGATCCTTTAAGGATTACTCAATAATATGCTTATAGATGTATGCTATACATTAATGGTCTTATTTAAATCTCATCCCCTGCAAGTTGGATTATTGCAGTTTGTTGCCTGGTGATTTTCCACAGGGTGTCTACACCGATACATTATATTACCCTTAAAATATAACTGAAAGATCATTAAGCAGGGTGACCACAGATTACAATGCAGATTTACGAGTTCTGGCGCATCTCTGCAAATTAGCAGGGATGCGTCAGAACCGATGCGACACGCAATTCCCTCCCTGCGCCACCACAAATGCATCACATTTACAATGCAGCGCACCGTGGCGCAAGGATAGGGCAATGCATGTCGCATCCTGTGGCGTAAGGGCGGCGCATTGCTGGAGTTGTGTCGCAAGCGTGACGCGGCTCCAGCAATGCTCAGGGGCGCCCTATGCCTAACATGCTGCGTCACTCCTTACGCCTGCTTCAAGCAGGGGCAGGGTTTTGACGCAGCATGGACATAAAAGTGACTCAGTGAAATCTTTTAGATTTCACTGCGTCACTTTTACGAGGCGTTCCTGCGCCGGATCGCCCACCCTGCGCCTGGTTATCTCTGGGGGTGCACCACTGCCAGTCCTAATCAGAACTAGCCCTTTTCTAATCGGTTGATATGATTTAGTGCACAGACAGAAGATGTAAGCTTGAGAAGGTGATTATGATAGTATATACTATTGTGACTCTGTCCCTCACCCATCTGTCCACTACACACTTACTTTAGCAATGCTACAAGTTGGCTGTTACAGACTAACTCAAATCATCACACATGCCAGCAAAGTTCTTCCAACATAGCTCACTTACAAATAAGCAATATTCTTTCAAAGAAGCAGAATAAATAGAGTGGCTTCTTATTCTAACACCTGTAAAGCACGTTGAGCGATGTACGTGGTAGGAAAGTGATGTACAGAAGCGATGTACATAACTAACAGAATACAATACAAGCCTCCTGTTGCTTTTCGTAAGTATGAACCTTTACAAGTATAAATATTCCTCCCGTAGGACTGTCTGCTAAACCTGCCTGATTTATGACTGTGAATTTCTTAAATAAATGGAGATGCAATCAAATGCAGTGATCCTTTTAGGATATGTTCACTCACTGGAATTTTAATGAAGGTATTCATGGAGCTGAGTATGAATAAAATATATTTAAATACATTGCTTGATCTGCATACAAATATTTGTATTATCGTAATTTATTGTTAATTTATGATAAATAAAAAACGAAATAACACCTGATACTGCAAAATAGAAAGGGTTCACCAGACCCTAGCTAGGCTATTCTTAAGTTTCCATCATTTTCATAGTTTAAAGAATCAATAACATATATTAAATTATTTCATTGAATGCGGTAGCATCCATCGAGTTGTACTAATGCAAGTCCAATATATACGAAATTTGATTATAAATGTCCTCCTTATAATTTGCAAAACATACTCTTCTTTATGAAAGAAGCAATTCTTAAACACCAACCAATACCTATACGTAAGCTTTTTCAAGGACCTTCATTTACATTCTATTTTGTTTCTGGACAAGGATTATCCCCCAAAAACAGATAAATCCGAAGTCCCGAGCTCTGCTTCATCGTAGAAAAATGTTATAAGCACCATTGTCCGGAGTTTCTTTCTACTCAGTTTCAGAATTTAACATAAGACCCTGGCTGAGAAATCATTTCATCTGGGACATAGGTCAATGATGTTGGTCAACATACCGGTATGGACAAATCTAAAAACATGTACACAAGATTTCTTTATTGGTACAAGAATTTAACAAGAGGGGGGAGAGAGAGAGTCAATGGATTCGGCCTCCCTGGTTGTATGCATAAACAAAGTAGAATCCACTCAGAGTGGTGGTGATCCCAAACAAGATGGGGAACACACAGTGTTGTATAAATGCCCCTCACACACCAACAGGCCCCTTGGTGTCATGCTTCATCATCGGGGCCTTCGCATCCCTCTACGGGATGCGGCGTGCTACGACTCGCGACTACGCAGGAGCACTTGTAAGTGAACTATGTGAGGGGGTGTGTGTCTACAAAAGTGTGAGTGAGGTGAGGTGAAAAAATGGTTAAAAAATACCTGGCGCGTGGGTGAAACAAAATTTATTAAATCCCCGGCTGGTATTATTAAAAAAGTGCAAGGCGTGGTTGGTACAATACTAATTAAGGTATTACAACCACTGTGAAAAGTGTCAACATGTTTCGGAACTCAGAGGTTCCTTCTTCAGGACAAGGATAGCACTTACCCTCCCCTTACTCACATGTAAATGTAAAAGTGTAAAATGAATTACAGCAATGTGTAATGTACCTAACCGTGTTAAATATACAGGTAGGTGTCGTTGCGCCCAATTGGCGTTGAAAAACCTGTAAAGAGAAAGCATACATAAACATATTGGTCTTAAGATGCACAGGTACTCAGAGAAGAGCTTCCCAAAATATAGCTTCTCAAAGTTCAGCAGGGTAAATCCAAAAAATGATGGAGCCCTGAGAAAAATGTAAAAAGAAAAAATAAAAAATAAACTCACAAGGACATAGCACAGTATATACATATAAAGACACAGAATATGAACTTAGTCTCTACTCAGATGGAAATAGAGCACAAGAACAGATAATTTCACAGCTTACTTTAGGTATTCAAAATAAAGACCTCATGAGCCTGTGCGTGTTATTGGGGGATCCGTCTTTTCTGTTCAGAAAATGACCTATAGAAACATTAGTATATGGGATTTAATTTGGAGTAGGTATCAATACACCAATGTGCCATACTCAAGCTCCTATTTTTAACCCAAAACTCACGGTTACTGCAATGGCTAGTTGCCTGCCTTCCCTCAACGCGGCTCCGATGAAGTGAGCGTTTATCGCGTCAGTACCCTCCTTTATATTCTGCCAAAGGCTCATTAGCATCGGTTAATTGAATAATGAGACCCGGTAGATGCCCAAGTATGGACTTTGTGAACCGAGGGAGTCCGGTGTTGCGCGCTCTGTTCCCGCTATACATTGCGCATGCGCCTACCAAACAGTGAGGGTGTAACCCGCGCATGCGCAGACAAATATAGTCACCGCGCATGCGCAAAGGATAGACACCCTGGGAATGGAGACCTGGAGATGTTTCAAGCATGCGCACTCTCCTACAAATGTGGCAGGAAGACTTGGCGGTGTAGCGCGCATGCGTGCTTACTTTCCAAAGTAACAGGAAACGAAAACACTTCGTGGTGATTAACAAAGCGGTAATTCGCCATACATTCTAGAGGGGGTAATGGTATTCTATGTCGGAACGGGAGATATACAGAAAAGGGGTGTGGTTTCCAAACCCTGATTGAGTTATAAATGGCCCCATTAGCTATCTGATGTTCATAGTTCAGATGGGAGAAAAGAAGTTTAGGGATTATCCCATTGGTGATTGTCTCACTTAATATACCCACACATACAGGTTCGTGGAGGCCATTATGATTGCAGTTCATCTCAAGAGATTCCAAGGAATGGAATCATTAAGCCCTGTGACATCAGTGCCAAGACGGAACACCCATCTCTGTTCTTTTTCCAGAAGGCCAACATCAGAGGGCAGTTGTTCTATTATCGTCCACTGTAACTCGTTGACACAGTGTTGATGTTCAATAAAATGGGCAGACATTTTCGTTGTGAGTTTTTTGCACCTGATATTACTTTTGTGCTCATTGAGTCTTGTTTTTACTTGTCTCGTAGTCATACCCACATACTCTTTCCTGCAGGGACACGTGATCAAGTACACAACATTTTTACTGTTACAATTCGTAAAAACACGTTGGTCCCACTTTGTCCCGTTCGAAAAGGTCAAGGAAAGGCTTTTTTTGGTGAGGTGACAATTGTTACAGTTTCCACATGGGTGGTGGCCGTGAATGCCCTGCAGTCTTGGCTGGTCACTTTTTTTGGGCAATGGTCTCGTGTGGACAAGCATGTCTCTTAAGTTCTTACCCCTTCTGTGTGCAAACAGAGGTTTTTCAAAAGACAGACTTCCGCTTGTCAGTGTGCGCCAATGTCTATTGACCAGTTTTGTCACCTGGTTTGTAACTGGGCTATATGTTGTGACACATACTGTTCTTTCCCCTTTGTTGTCACTCCTTGGATTATCCTCCAGGAGGGACTCACGGTTATTATTTCTAGCCCTTTTCATAGCCTTTTGGATCACAGTTTCAGGATACTGTCTCTGTCTCAGTTTTGTACTGAGGTCTTTTGCCTGAGATTTGTACTTGTTGATGTCACTACAGTTCCGACGTAGACGTAGGAACTGTCCGTACGGTAAGTTCTCCCTCAGATGACGCGGATGAAAGCTGTCAAATCTGAGGAGACAGTTCCTAGCCGTCGGTTTGAAGTGGGTCTCTGTTTTAAGGATGCCCGCTTGATGATAGATGTTTAAGTCCAGGAACACCATGCTCTCATTTGACACCTGATGTGTGAATCTAAGGAATGCATTCTGTGTGTTCAACCAGTGGATGAATTCAGATACTGTGGTCTCATCTCCTTCCCAGATGACCAAAATGTCATCTATATATCTCCGCCAGGTATGAATCCTTGCCCTGTGCGGATTGTCTGGATGCAGAATCTTAGTGGATTCAAGATGGTGGACATACAAACCCGCCAGACTTGGGGCAAAGGTGCTACCCATGCTCGTACCATGCTTCTGCCAGTAGAGGGTGCCCTCATACTCGAAGAAATTTTTTGTAAGTGCTAGTGAAATACATTCCAACACTACATTCCTGGGAGTGTGGTATTCCCAGTTAGTCGAGTGCAGTACCTCCTCCATAATTTGCAAGGTCTCATCATGTGGGAGGCTGGTATACAGGCTCTCCACGTCCAGACTGAGGAGCATTTGAGAGGCGGTATCAAAAGTTTGGTTTTGTAATAGTTGGAGTACCGATTTGGTGTCTCTCAGGTACGTGTCAGTGGCCTGTACAATGGGTCTCAAGAAGGCATCGGCAAACTTGGATAGAGGTTCCAAGATTGACGATATGCCAGACACAATGGGCCGTCCAGGAGGATTGTCTAAGTTTTTATGCACCTTAGGAATGGTGTAAAAATAAGGAGTACGTGGATTGTTCTGAATCAAAAATTCAGACTCTTTTTTGGTTATCCAGTCATGTGCAAGAGCCTCTTCGACCATACCCCCTATCTGCACTCGTAGTGATTCAGTGGGGTCTTCAGTTAAGACCTGGTAGTTCCTCTTGTCAGAGAGCAGTCTCCTGCACTCTGTGTCATAGGCCTGGGTGGTTTGGACAACCACTGCCCCACCCTTGTCAGCGGGTTTGATAGTTAGATTTTTATTTAGCCTCAATTCCTTGATTGCCTCATTTTCCAATCGGGTCATATTTTGAAAGATCTTTTGCTTGGTTTCCAAACATTTCAGTTCTTGCATTATGGCTTTTTCGAAGGCCAATACCTCCACCGGGAGTTGGTGATCCATCGGTGTAAAGGTTGACCTTGGTTTCAAACCTGTATCCGAAGTGTCTGTAGCTGGTTCCTTGTCTTTGAAAAAGGCCCTCAGCTTAACTGTTCTGATGAAGTCCTGCATTTCCTTGTGCAGTAGAAAGAGGTCTGGCTTATTGGTGGGAACATACCCCAGACCTTTGTTGAGTACCTTGTTTTGCAATTCAGTAAGGGGCCATGGGGTGATGTTAATCACTAGGTCCCCCTGCTGCTCGTAGACGCCTGATTCGCCGTCATGCTCCTCGTCGACATCCGTTGGTCTACCTCCTCTGGGGGGTGCCAGTTGACATTGTTGCCCTTCTTGTTCCTCCCCCTGCGGGATCCCTGGCCCCAGGATAAAAAAGGCTGTGCATTCTGGGGTGCACTGGTTTGGTCTGGGACCCATTGAGGATACATCTGTCCCATTTGTGGGGGAACGAACTGGTATTGTGGGAATTGGAAAGGCGGCTGGTAAGGATTGAATTGAGGACCTTGATAACCACGCCAGCCTCTCTGGCGTGGGAATTGGGCTCTTCTCTGTCGAAACCCACCCCTTTGCTTGTTCTGTTGGAACCCACCCGACTTTGTACTTGAGTTGCTACCATCCGAGTTCACACTGTCTGTGTCACTTGTGTTATCTTTCATAACATAGTCAGCCCGTGTGTATGGGTAGGCTCTTTCAGGGGTGAAACGATCTTTATCCTTTTTTAATTTGTTAAATTTACTTTGTTTCAACGTTGCCTCAAAGTCTCTCATTTGTTGGTTTAATTCCTCTAAACCCTTCTTTAGATCTGCTGGTGCGATACAGGCTTTCAATTGGACCTCCAGTCTTTGGATCTCTACTTTCAGTTCCAGAGATTTTCTCGCAGCAGTTTGGACTATAAGCACCAACCAATCCCTGGTGCAGTGCCACGAGATAAGCGACCATGCTTTCTTAAAAACCAGGTCGTCTTGAAAAATGAATGGTTCTGTCTTTACCAGGAGACCCTGCGGGGCCATTTTGTTTCGTAAATATTCCCTCATCAGGAGGCCATGGAGAGCTGTTCTGATCTGGTTTTTACGTACATTCGTTAATTCATCCCAGTCCGCCACAGCAGGGCCAGGGTCACTGTTACTAAGGCCTTCAAAAGGATTGACATCAGCCAGAAGCCGATCAATCGCATCCTCGCTGAAAGTCAATCCATGTTCATCCTCCATGTTGTTAGGCAAGGAGGGAGGTGAGAAATGATATTCTGTGTTGTATTAGGTGTGTGTCTGTGTATGTCCAAAGTGAGTAAGTTTTTACGGGAAAGGGGCTCCCACAGCTGCGCGCTGTCTATAGACAAGAATTTAACAAGAGGGGGGAGAGAGAGAGTCAATGGATTCGGCCTCCCTGGTTGTATGCATAAACAAAGTAGAATCCACTCAGAGTGGTGGTGATCCCAAACAAGATGGGGAACACACAGTGTTGTATAAATGCCCCTCACACACCAACAGGCCCCTTGGTGTCATGCTTCATCATCGGGGCCTTCGCATCCCTCTACGGGATGCGGCGTGCTACGACTCGCGACTACGCAGGAGCACTTGTAAGTGAACTATGTGAGGGGGTGTGTGTCTACAAAAGTGTGAGTGAGGTGAGGTGAAAAAATGGTTAAAAAATACCTGGCGCGTGGGTGAAACAAAATTTATTAAATCCCCGGCTGGTATTATTAAAAAAGTGCAAGGCGTGGTTGGTACAATACTAATTAAGGTATTACAACCACTGTGAAAAGTGTCAACATGTTTCGGAACTCAGAGGTTCCTTCTTCAGGACAAGGATAGCACTTACCCTCCCCTTACTCACATGTAAATGTAAAAGTGTAAAATGAATTACAGCAATGTGTAATGTACCTAACCGTGTTAAATATACAGGTAGGTGTCGTTGCGCCCAATTGGCGTTGAAAAACCTGTAAAGAGAAAGCATACATAAACATATTGGTCTTAAGATGCACAGGTACTCAGAGAAGAGCTTCCCAAAATATAGCTTCTCAAAGTTCAGCAGGGTAAATCCAAAAAATGATGGAGCCCTGAGAAAAATGTAAAAAGAAAAAATAAAAAATAAACTCACAAGGACATAGCACAGTATATACATATAAAGACACAGAATATGAACTTAGTCTCTACTCAGATGGAAATAGAGCACAAGAACAGATAATTTCACAGCTTACTTTAGGTATTCAAAATAAAGACCTCATGAGCCTGTGCGTGTTATTGGGGGATCCGTCTTTTCTGTTCAGAAAATGACCTATAGAAACATTAGTATATGGGATTTAATTTGGAGTAGGTATCAATACACCAATGTGCCATACTCAAGCTCCTATTTTTAACCCAAAACTCACGGTTACTGCAATGGCTAGTTGCCTGCCTTCCCTCAACGCGGCTCCGATGAAGTGAGCGTTTATCGCGTCAGTACCCTCCTTTATATTCTGCCAAAGGCTCATTAGCATCGGTTAATTGAATAATGAGACCCGGTAGATGCCCAAGTATGGACTTTGTGAACCGAGGGAGTCCGGTGTTGCGCGCTCTGTTCCCGCTATACATTGCGCATGCGCCTACCAAACAGTGAGGGTGTAACCCGCGCATGCGCAGACAAATATAGTCACCGCGCATGCGCAAAGGATAGACACCCTGGGAATGGAGACCTGGAGATGTTTCAAGCATGCGCACTCTCCTACAAATGTGGCAGGAAGACTTGGCGGTGTAGCGCGCATGCGTGCTTACTTTCCAAAGTAACAGGAAACGAAAACACTTCGTGGTGATTAACAAAGCGGTAATTCGCCATACATTCTAGAGGGGGTAATGGTATTCTATGTCGGAACGGGAGATATACAGAAAAGGGGTGTGGTTTCCAAACCCTGATTGAGTTATAAATGGCCCCATTAGCTATCTGATGTTCATAGTTCAGATGGGAGAAAAGAAGTTTAGGGATTATCCCATTGGTGATTGTCTCACTTAATATACCCACACATACAGGTTCGTGGAGGCCATTATGATTGCAGTTCATCTCAAGAGATTCCAAGGAATGGAATCATTAAGCCCTGTGACATCAGTGCCAAGACGGAACACCCATCTCTGTTCTTTTTCCAGAAGGCCAACATCAGAGGGCAGTTGTTCTATTATCGTCCACTGTAACTCGTTGACACAGTGTTGATGTTCAATAAAATGGGCAGACATTTTCGTTGTGAGTTTTTTGCACCTGATATTACTTTTGTGCTCATTGAGTCTTGTTTTTACTTGTCTCGTAGTCATACCCACATACTCTTTCCTGCAGGGACACGTGATCAAGTACACAACATTTTTACTGTTACAATTCGTAAAAACACGTTGGTCCCACTTTGTCCCGTTCGAAAAGGTCAAGGAAAGGCTTTTTTTGGTGAGGTGACAATTGTTACAGTTTCCACATGGGTGGTGGCCGTGAATGCCCTGCAGTCTTGGCTGGTCACTTTTTTTGGGCAATGGTCTCGTGTGGACAAGCATGTCTCTTAAGTTCTTACCCCTTCTGTGTGCAAACAGAGGTTTTTCAAAAGACAGACTTCCGCTTGTCAGTGTGCGCCAATGTCTATTGACCAGTTTTGTCACCTGGTTTGTAACTGGGCTATATGTTGTGACACATACTGTTCTTTCCCCTTTGTTGTCACTCCTTGGATTATCCTCCAGGAGGGACTCACGGTTATTATTTCTAGCCCTTTTCATAGCCTTTTGGATCACAGTTTCAGGATACTGTCTCTGTCTCAGTTTTGTACTGAGGTCTTTTGCCTGAGATTTGTACTTGTTGATGTCACTACAGTTCCGACGTAGACGTAGGAACTGTCCGTACGGTAAGTTCTCCCTCAGATGACGCGGATGAAAGCTGTCAAATCTGAGGAGACAGTTCCTAGCCGTCGGTTTGAAGTGGGTCTCTGTTTTAAGGATGCCCGCTTGATGATAGATGTTTAAGTCCAGGAACACCATGCTCTCATTTGACACCTGATGTGTGAATCTAAGGAATGCATTCTGTGTGTTCAACCAGTGGATGAATTCAGATACTGTGGTCTCATCTCCTTCCCAGATGACCAAAATGTCATCTATATATCTCCGCCAGGTATGAATCCTTGCCCTGTGCGGATTGTCTGGATGCAGAATCTTAGTGGATTCAAGATGGTGGACATACAAACCCGCCAGACTTGGGGCAAAGGTGCTACCCATGCTCGTACCATGCTTCTGCCAGTAGAGGGTGCCCTCATACTCGAAGAACCAACAAATGAGAGACTTTGAGGCAACGTTGAAACAAAGTAAATTTAACAAATTAAAAAAGGATAAAGATCGTTTCACCCCTGAAAGAGCCTACCCATACACACGGGCTGACTATGTTATGAAAGATAACACAAGTGACACAGACAGTGTGAACTCGGATGGTAGCAACTCAAGTACAAAGTCGGGTGGGTTCCAACAGAACAAGCAAAGGGGTGGGTTTCGACAGAGAAGAGCCCAATTCCCACGCCAGAGAGGCTGGCGTGGTTATCAAGGTCCTCAATTCAATCCTTACCAGCCGCCTTTCCAATTCCCACAATACCAGTTCGTTCCCCCACAAATGGGACAGATGTATCCTCAATGGGTCCCAGACCAAACCAGTGCACCCCAGAATGCACAGCCTTTTTTATCCTGGGGCCAGGGATCCCGCAGGGGGAGGAACAAGAAGGGCAACAATGTCAACTGGCACCCCCCAGAGGAGGTAGACCAACGGATGTCGACGAGGAGCATGACGGCGAATCAGGCGTCTACGAGCAGCAGGGGGACCTAGTGATTAACATCACCCCATGGCCCCTTACTGAATTGCAAAACAAGGTACTCAACAAAGGTCTGGGGTATGTTCCCACCAATAAGCCAGACCTCTTTCTACTGCACAAGGAAATGCAGGACTTCATCAGAACAGTTAAGCTGAGGGCCTTTTTCAAAGACAAGGAACCAGCTACAGACACTTCGGATACAGGTTTGAAACCAAGGTCAACCTTTACACCGATGGATCACCAACTCCCGGTGGAGGTATTGGCCTTCGAAAAAGCCATAATGCAAGAACTGAAATGTTTGGAAACCAAGCAAAAGATCTTTCAAAATATGACCCGATTGGAAAATGAGGCAATCAAGGAATTGAGGCTAAATAAAAATCTAACTATCAAACCCGCTGACAAGGGTGGGGCAGTGGTTGTCCAAACCACCCAGGCCTATGACACAGAGTGCAGGAGACTGCTCTCTGACAAGAGGAACTACCAGGTCTTAACTGAAGACCCCACTGAATCACTACGAGTGCAGATAGGGGGTATGGTCGAAGAGGCTCTTGCACATGACTGGATAACCAAAAAAGAGTCTGAATTTTTGATTCAGAACAATCCACGTACTCCTTATTTTTACACCATTCCTAAGGTGCATAAAAACTTAGACAATCCTCCTGGACGGCCCATTGTGTCTGGCATATCGTCAATCTTGGAACCTCTATCCAAGTTTGCCGATGCCTTCTTGAGACCCATTGTACAGGCCACTGACACGTACCTGAGAGACACCAAATCGGTACTCCAACTATTACAAAACCAAACTTTTGATACCGCCTCTCAAATGCTCCTCAGTCTGGACGTGGAGAGCCTGTATACCAGCCTCCCACATGATGAGACCTTGCAAATTATGGAGGAGGTACTGCACTCGACTAACTGGGAATACCACACTCCCAGGAATGTAGTGTTGGAATGTATTTCACTAGCACTTACAAAAAATTTCTTCGAGTATGAGGGCACCCTCTACTGGCAGAAGCATGGTACGAGCATGGGTAGCACCTTTGCCCCAAGTCTGGCGGGTTTGTATGTCCACCATCTTGAATCCACTAAGATTCTGCATCCAGACAATCCGCACAGGGCAAGGATTCATACCTGGCGGAGATATATAGATGACATTTTGGTCATCTGGGAAGGAGATGAGACCACAGTATCTGAATTCATCCACTGGTTGAACACACAGAATGCATTCCTTAGATTCACACATCAGGTGTCAAATGAGAGCATGGTGTTCCTGGACTTAAACATCTATCATCAAGCGGGCATCCTTAAAACAGAGACCCACTTCAAACCGACGGCTAGGAACTGTCTCCTCAGATTTGACAGCTTTCATCCGCGTCATCTGAGGGAGAACTTACCGTACGGACAGTTCCTACGTCTACGTCGGAACTGTAGTGACATCAACAAGTACAAATCTCAGGCAAAAGACCTCAGTACAAAACTGAGACAGAGACAGTATCCTGAAACTGTGATCCAAAAGGCTATGAAAAGGGCTAGAAATAATAACCGTGAGTCCCTCCTGGAGGATAATCCAAGGAGTGACAACAAAGGGGAAAGAACAGTATGTGTCACAACATATAGCCCAGTTACAAACCAGGTGACAAAACTGGTCAATAGACATTGGCGCACACTGACAAGCGGAAGTCTGTCTTTTGAAAAACCTCTGTTTGCACACAGAAGGGGTAAGAACTTAAGAGACATGCTTGTCCACACGAGACCATTGCCCAAAAAAAGTGACCAGCCAAGACTGCAGGGCATTCACGGCCACCACCCATGTGGAAACTGTAACAATTGTCACCTCACCAAAAAAAGCCTTTCCTTGACCTTTTCGAACGGGACAAAGTGGGACCAACGTGTTTTTACGAATTGTAACAGTAAAAATGTTGTGTACTTGATCACGTGTCCCTGCAGGAAAGAGTATGTGGGTATAACTACGAGACAAGTAAAAACAAGACTCAATGAGCACAAAAGTAATATCAGGTGCAAAAAACTCACAACGAAAATGTCTGCCCATTTTATTGAACATCAACACTGTGTCAACGAGTTACAGTGGACGATAATAGAACAACTGCCCTCTGATGTTGGCCTTCTGGAAAAAGAACAGAGATGGGTGTTCCGTCTTGGCACTGATGTCACAGGGCTTAATGATTCCATTCCTTGGAATCTCTTGAGATGAACTGCAATCATAATGGCCTCCACGAACCTGTATGTGTGGGTATATTAAGTGAGACAATCACCAATGGGATAATCCCTAAACTTCTTTTCTCCCATCTGAACTATGAACATCAGATAGCTAATGGGGCCATTTATAACTCAATCAGGGTTTGGAAACCACACCCCTTTTCTGTATATCTCCCGTTCCGACATAGAATACCATTACCCCCTCTAGAATGTATGGCGAATTACCGCTTTGTTAATCACCACGAAGTGTTTTCGTTTCCTGTTACTTTGGAAAGTAAGCACGCATGCGCGCTACACCGCCAAGTCTTCCTGCCACATTTGTAGGAGAGTGCGCATGCTTGAAACATCTCCAGGTCTCCATTCCCAGGGTGTCTATCCTTTGCGCATGCGCGGTGACTATATTTGTCTGCGCATGCGCGGGTTACACCCTCACTGTTTGGTAGGCGCATGCGCAATGTATAGCGGGAACAGAGCGCGCAACACCGGACTCCCTCGGTTCACAAAGTCCATACTTGGGCATCTACCGGGTCTCATTATTCAATTAACCGATGCTAATGAGCCTTTGGCAGAATATAAAGGAGGGTACTGACGCGATAAACGCTCACTTCATCGGAGCCGCGTTGAGGGAAGGCAGGCAACTAGCCATTGCAGTAACCGTGAGTTTTGGGTTAAAAATAGGAGCTTGAGTATGGCACATTGGTGTATTGATACCTACTCCAAATTAAATCCCATATACTAATGTTTCTATAGGTCATTTTCTGAACAGAAAAGACGGATCCCCCAATAACACGCACAGGCTCATGAGGTCTTTATTTTGAATACCTAAAGTAAGCTGTGAAATTATCTGTTCTTGTGCTCTATTTCCATCTGAGTAGAGACTAAGTTCATATTCTGTGTCTTTATATGTATATACTGTGCTATGTCCTTGTGAGTTTATTTTTTATTTTTTCTTTTTACATTTTTCTCAGGGCTCCATCATTTTTTGGATTTACCCTGCTGAACTTTGAGAAGCTATATTTTGGGAAGCTCTTCTCTGAGTACCTGTGCATCTTAAGACCAATATGTTTATGTATGCTTTCTCTTTACAGGTTTTTCAACGCCAATTGGGCGCAACGACACCTACCTGTATATTTAACACGGTTAGGTACATTACACATTGCTGTAATTCATTTTACACTTTTACATTTACATGTGAGTAAGGGGAGGGTAAGTGCTATCCTTGTCCTGAAGAAGGAACCTCTGAGTTCCGAAACATGTTGACACTTTTCACAGTGGTTGTAATACCTTAATTAGTATTGTACCAACCACGCCTTGCACTTTTTTAATAATACCAGCCGGGGATTTAATAAATTTTGTTTCACCCACGCGCCAGGTATTTTTTAACCATTTTTTCACCTCACCTCACTCACACTTTTGTAGACACACACCCCCTCACATAGTTCACTTACAAGTGCTCCTGCGTAGTCGCGAGTCGTAGCACGCCGCATCCCGTAGAGGGATGCGAAGGCCCCGATGATGAAGCATGACACCAAGGGGCCTGTTGGTGTGTGAGGGGCATTTATACAACACTGTGTGTTCCCCATCTTGTTTGGGATCACCACCACTCTGAGTGGATTCTACTTTGTTTATGCATACAACCAGGGAGGCCGAATCCATTGACTCTCTCTCTCCCCCCTCTTGTTAAATTCTTGTCTATAGACAGCGCGCAGCTGTGGGAGCCCCTTTCCCGTAAAAACTTACTCACTTTGGACATACACAGACACACACCTAATACAACACAGAATATCATTTCTCACCTCCCTCCTTGCCTAACAACATGGAGGATGAACATGGATTGACTTTCAGCGAGGATGAGATTGATCGGCTTCTGGCTGATGTCAATCCTTTTGAAGGCCTTAGTAACAGTGACCCTGGCCCTGCTGTGGCGGACTGGGATGAATTAACGAATGTACGTAAAAACCAGATCAGAACAGCTCTCCATGGCCTCCTGATGAGGGAATATTTACGAAACAAAATGGCCCCGCAGGGTCTCCTGGTAAAGACAGAACCATTCATTTTTCAAGACGACCTGGTTTTTAAGAAAGCATGGTCGCTTATCTCGTGGCACTGCACCAGGGATTGGTTGGTGCTTATAGTCCAAACTGCTGCGAGAAAATCTCTGGAACTGAAAGTAGAGATCCAAAGACTGGAGGTCCAATTGAAAGCCTGTATCGCACCAGCAGATCTAAAGAAGGGTTTAGAGGAATTAAACCAACAAATGAGAGACTTTGAGGCAACGTTGAAACAAAGTAAATTTAACAAATTAAAAAAGGATAAAGATCGTTTCACCCCTGA
Source organism: Lissotriton helveticus (assembly GCF_964261635.1). NCBI lineage: Eukaryota > Metazoa > Chordata > Amphibia > Caudata > Salamandridae > Lissotriton > Lissotriton helveticus. The sequence continues at coordinate 996,937,146 of NC_136057.1, forward strand.
AAGAGCCTACCCATACACACGGGCTGACTATGTTATGAAAGATAACACAAGTGACACAGACAGTGTGAACTCGGATGGTAGCAACTCAAGTACAAAGTCGGGTGGGTTCCAACAGAACAAGCAAAGGGGTGGGTTTCGACAGAGAAGAGCCCAATTCCCACGCCAGAGAGGCTGGCGTGGTTATCAAGGTCCTCAATTCAATCCTTACCAGCCGCCTTTCCAATTCCCACAATACCAGTTCGTTCCCCCACAAATGGGACAGATGTATCCTCAATGGGTCCCAGACCAAACCAGTGCACCCCAGAATGCACAGCCTTTTTTATCCTGGGGCCAGGGATCCCGCAGGGGGAGGAACAAGAAGGGCAACAATGTCAACTGGCACCCCCCAGAGGAGGTAGACCAACGGATGTCGACGAGGAGCATGACGGCGAATCAGGCGTCTACGAGCAGCAGGGGGACCTAGTGATTAACATCACCCCATGGCCCCTTACTGAATTGCAAAACAAGGTACTCAACAAAGGTCTGGGGTATGTTCCCACCAATAAGCCAGACCTCTTTCTACTGCACAAGGAAATGCAGGACTTCATCAGAACAGTTAAGCTGAGGGCCTTTTTCAAAGACAAGGAACCAGCTACAGACACTTCGGATACAGGTTTGAAACCAAGGTCAACCTTTACACCGATGGATCACCAACTCCCGGTGGAGGTATTGGCCTTCGAAAAAGCCATAATGCAAGAACTGAAATGTTTGGAAACCAAGCAAAAGATCTTTCAAAATATGACCCGATTGGAAAATGAGGCAATCAAGGAATTGAGGCTAAATAAAAATCTAACTATCAAACCCGCTGACAAGGGTGGGGCAGTGGTTGTCCAAACCACCCAGGCCTATGACACAGAGTGCAGGAGACTGCTCTCTGACAAGAGGAACTACCAGGTCTTAACTGAAGACCCCACTGAATCACTACGAGTGCAGATAGGGGGTATGGTCGAAGAGGCTCTTGCACATGACTGGATAACCAAAAAAGAGTCTGAATTTTTGATTCAGAACAATCCACGTACTCCTTATTTTTACACCATTCCTAAGGTGCATAAAAACTTAGACAATCCTCCTGGACGGCCCATTGTGTCTGGCATATCGTCAATCTTGGAACCTCTATCCAAGTTTGCCGATGCCTTCTTGAGACCCATTGTACAGGCCACTGACACGTACCTGAGAGACACCAAATCGGTACTCCAACTATTACAAAACCAAACTTTTGATACCGCCTCTCAAATGCTCCTCAGTCTGGACGTGGAGAGCCTGTATACCAGCCTCCCACATGATGAGACCTTGCAAATTATGGAGGAGGTACTGCACTCGACTAACTGGGAATACCACACTCCCAGGAATGTAGTGTTGGAATGTATTTCACTAGCACTTACAAAAAATTTCTTCGAGTATGAGGGCACCCTCTACTGGCAGAAGCATGGTACGAGCATGGGTAGCACCTTTGCCCCAAGTCTGGCGGGTTTGTATGTCCACCATCTTGAATCCACTAAGATTCTGCATCCAGACAATCCGCACAGGGCAAGGATTCATACCTGGCGGAGATATATAGATGACATTTTGGTCATCTGGGAAGGAGATGAGACCACAGTATCTGAATTCATCCACTGGTTGAACACACAGAATGCATTCCTTAGATTCACACATCAGGTGTCAAATGAGAGCATGGTGTTCCTGGACTTAAACATCTATCATCAAGCGGGCATCCTTAAAACAGAGACCCACTTCAAACCGACGGCTAGGAACTGTCTCCTCAGATTTGACAGCTTTCATCCGCGTCATCTGAGGGAGAACTTACCGTACGGACAGTTCCTACGTCTACGTCGGAACTGTAGTGACATCAACAAGTACAAATCTCAGGCAAAAGACCTCAGTACAAAACTGAGACAGAGACAGTATCCTGAAACTGTGATCCAAAAGGCTATGAAAAGGGCTAGAAATAATAACCGTGAGTCCCTCCTGGAGGATAATCCAAGGAGTGACAACAAAGGGGAAAGAACAGTATGTGTCACAACATATAGCCCAGTTACAAACCAGGTGACAAAACTGGTCAATAGACATTGGCGCACACTGACAAGCGGAAGTCTGTCTTTTGAAAAACCTCTGTTTGCACACAGAAGGGGTAAGAACTTAAGAGACATGCTTGTCCACACGAGACCATTGCCCAAAAAAAGTGACCAGCCAAGACTGCAGGGCATTCACGGCCACCACCCATGTGGAAACTGTAACAATTGTCACCTCACCAAAAAAAGCCTTTCCTTGACCTTTTCGAACGGGACAAAGTGGGACCAACGTGTTTTTACGAATTGTAACAGTAAAAATGTTGTGTACTTGATCACGTGTCCCTGCAGGAAAGAGTATGTGGGTATGACTACGAGACAAGTAAAAACAAGACTCAATGAGCACAAAAGTAATATCAGGTGCAAAAAACTCACAACGAAAATGTCTGCCCATTTTATTGAACATCAACACTGTGTCAACGAGTTACAGTGGACGATAATAGAACAACTGCCCTCTGATGTTGGCCTTCTGGAAAAAGAACAGAGATGGGTGTTCCGTCTTGGCACTGATGTCACAGGGCTTAATGATTCCATTCCTTGGAATCTCTTGAGATGAACTGCAATCATAATGGCCTCCACGAACCTGTATGTGTGGGTATATTAAGTGAGACAATCACCAATGGGATAATCCCTAAACTTCTTTTCTCCCATCTGAACTATGAACATCAGATAGCTAATGGGGCCATTTATAACTCAATCAGGGTTTGGAAACCACACCCCTTTTCTGTATATCTCCCGTTCCGACATAGAATACCATTACCCCCTCTAGAATGTATGGCGAATTACCGCTTTGTTAATCACCACGAAGTGTTTTCGTTTCCTGTTACTTTGGAAAGTAAGCACGCATGCGCGCTACACCGCCAAGTCTTCCTGCCACATTTGTAGGAGAGTGCGCATGCTTGAAACATCTCCAGGTCTCCATTCCCAGGGTGTCTATCCTTTGCGCATGCGCGGTGACTATATTTGTCTGCGCATGCGCGGGTTACACCCTCACTGTTTGGTAGGCGCATGCGCAATGTATAGCGGGAACAGAGCGCGCAACACCGGACTCCCTCGGTTCACAAAGTCCATACTTGGGCATCTACCGGGTCTCATTATTCAATTAACCGATGCTAATGAGCCTTTGGCAGAATATAAAGGAGGGTACTGACGCGATAAACGCTCACTTCATCGGAGCCGCGTTGAGGGAAGGCAGGCAACTAGCCATTGCAGTAACCGTGAGTTTTGGGTTAAAAATAGGAGCTTGAGTATGGCACATTGGTGTATTGATACCTACTCCAAATTAAATCCCATATACTAATGTTTCTATAGGTCATTTTCTGAACAGAAAAGACGGATCCCCCAATAACACGCACAGGCTCATGAGGTCTTTATTTTGAATACCTAAAGTAAGCTGTGAAATTATCTGTTCTTGTGCTCTATTTCCATCTGAGTAGAGACTAAGTTCATATTCTGTGTCTTTATATGTATATACTGTGCTATGTCCTTGTGAGTTTATTTTTTATTTTTTCTTTTTACATTTTTCTCAGGGCTCCATCATTTTTTGGATTTACCCTGCTGAACTTTGAGAAGCTATATTTTGGGAAGCTCTTCTCTGAGTACCTGTGCATCTTAAGACCAATATGTTTATGTATGCTTTCTCTTTACAGGTTTTTCAACGCCAATTGGGCGCAACGACACCTACCTGTATATTTAACACGGTTAGGTACATTACACATTGCTGTAATTCATTTTACACTTTTACATTTACATGTGAGTAAGGGGAGGGTAAGTGCTATCCTTGTCCTGAAGAAGGAACCTCTGAGTTCCGAAACATGTTGACACTTTTCACAGTGGTTGTAATACCTTAATTAGTATTGTACCAACCACGCCTTGCACTTTTTTAATAATACCAGCCGGGGATTTAATAAATTTTGTTTCACCCACGCGCCAGGTATTTTTTAACCATTTTTTCACCTCACCTCACTCACACTTTTGTAGACACACACCCCCTCACATAGTCCACTTCTTTATTGGTACTACACCTATCAAACCTATCATGTCTCTTCTGCTAGGGCTTTATTATAAAGTAAATCATTTTATAGCAGTATGTGGCAGATTAAGTGCATGACACCAGGAGTTTCTTTTCAAACGCGCCCAGACTCAGAATTTAGTGACCTATACTTGGTGTTATTGTCCTCCGATCCGTTGTTATTCTATAAGAATAGATATACAAGATCTGAAGATTATAAAAGAAAGCAATTGGTACCATATGTTTACCTGGCATTTTAAATAAATGATATACCATTTTATATTTTTGTCCAGAGTGCTTCACTGCAGAGATGGCGGACATTTTGTTTCTGGTGGATGAGTCGTGGAGCGTGGGTGACAGTAATTTCCAATTAATCAAGGACTTCCTCAGCAGCATTATCAGCTCCTTCCAGAACGCCATCACAGTTGGAAAAGATGGCATCCGCTTCGGAGTGGCATTATATGGGGATGCACCTCGGTGAGTCTGGCTTTTTCCATGGGTGCTAGCTCGCAAGCGCAAGAAAGACCGCACCTTAAATTCTGTGTCAGGATAATCTTCCTATTTTCTAAGTGGTTTATCTCACAATTCTGTTGGCAGATTACAGCACACAATGATGAAATGAACATCTAATTTATGAAAAGTACTTGTATAGACAAATGGACATTTATGACAGGTGTTGACGCCCAGATCCATACAGTATCGGCATGTACCTGTCAACTGAATATACATACACTTTTCTTGGTCTTCAACTTTCTTTTTGCTCTCCCAATTAACCTTGTACCAGGCATTTTTCTTGTTTGTTTATCTTTTTATTTAAAAGCATTTATAAAAAAGGCCTCATGCCACAAGAACTAAATATTCCTGTTGCTTTCTGACAGTGCATTGCACTGTATGAAATGGGATTTTGCCCTCACAAATGGCATTTTTATCAACATAAGAAAGACTTGGTAAATACTTCAAATCTACCTTACCCTACAAACACAGCCAGTATCAACAGAGGAAAAACATATGCATTCGGTCCTGCCCTCTAGTCTCAGGCCTTCCCAAAAACCTCGAAACTGACACGAATACAAAACCAGATCAGACTCTGAGCCACGATGGAAACATTTAGAAAGTCATACCCTGGGCTACCAAAATGTGCAATGCCACAGTAATGGGAGACCCTGCACTATACATGTAGAAATTAACAATACGTATAACTTAGCTATGTTCTTGGAGCTGCTAACAGAGAAAACAGAAATCTTTGTCATGCCTGCAGTACTAGGGTTTGTAACCTCTAGAATACAAAAGAAATACAAAACAGACCACAGTTCACCACAAATTAAGGATGTCAATGACAAAGTCAATGAATCGAAGCTGAGAGGGACTTCTGGAAGAGGAAAGTCGAAAACTAGAAACCAAAGATAGCAAGGTCTTCTCTTTGATGAAACCTCTTTTTGAAAACAAGATGACAAAGCACTGAACACCATAAGGAAAGAAAGAGGCTCAACCCATTCTGTAGGCGTTCAAGCACCTCCTAAGAAGACACGGACTTCTGAATACCCAGCCATTTCATTGGTATGGCCAAAAGTGGCCCTTAGGTACAGAGACGTTTTAAGGCTGCGGCCCGGAACCTCTTTAGTGGGGCCTCTTATTAACCGTTCAAGATAGTCCCACTATTTAGAGATATAAAATAACAGGTTGTTTACTTACTTTCTTTTTTTGAGCCAGCCCAGGCTGTCCGCCGGGTCCCCTGCCTGAGTTAAAGAAAATTCCTGTTTTATTCTGGTTTGTTTCAGCAGCCACTCTAACCTTTCAAATTGCATAGGCTCAAACTTCCTGCAATGGCCTTTACCTTTATTCAACATGGGACACTTACTGTGCAGAAAAGATTGGCATGGTGTGGTCCATGTGACTGCATCGTCCATTTGGAGGTGGTGCGATCACAGCGTGCTGCCTCCTAGCTATGAATATCTGTTGCTCCCCGCATAGGCAGTGCTTTAAACAAAAGCTCCCATCAGCACTGCATACGCAAATTATTCCTACAGATTAGCTACAGTGTGACAACATAGATTGTGGGTAGTAGGCGTGCTCAGACCTCCAGTCTCTGCTTTTCTAGTATGCCATGTTTCATGTGCAGTGCGACATTATATGCTCCTTCAATGATGGCACCATCCATGTGGAGAAGCCACTTGTCCGGTGCGTTCGCAGCCTAGTGCCACCTGACAGAGAGTTCTAGTTCCTCACAGAGCAGGGACTGGAGTGCAATGAACACAAAAAGCTCCCTCCATATGCACAGGCCCAAAAGGTGAGATGCAAGTTCACAGCACCACATGCAGCGGGCATGTTGAAGCTCATAATCTCTCTGCTTCTCTGTTGCGGGCTAGCCAGAGACAAACTGTTGGCGTCAGGGTTGGGCCCAGGTGTAGGCTGGCAAAGGAAAAGGACTGTCATGGATCGAGCCAAAGTCATCAAGGGTGTGCACAAGCTAAAAGTGGGTACCAAACTCAGAGTTGTTCTGAACAGGAGTCCCCACATTATGTTTTTCCCGGGCACTTCAAAATCCTTAAGATGTCCCTGTTTAGGTAGACTAAGAAGGTTGTACATCTACCTACTCCATGAGGAGAGCCACAGGTGGTTCTTGCCGAGATACCACCCATTGAGCCGTGACTACACTGACAATGACCCTGACTATTCCATGCCAATCCAGAGGAAGATTGATGTTTTTCTCACAAAGGTATGCCTTCATCCTCATAACGAAGAAAGACGGAACCCAGTGGTCTATACTGGATCTCCAATCATTGATGGATCACACTAGAAATAGTCAAGAGAACGATGCTTGAGGATGATCCCCAGCCTTTTGATGTGAAGGAAACATGCTGCCAAATCTACATGCCCTGCAGAATTCACAGTAGATGAAAACATTACCATTTCACTCAATGGTCATTTAAGATAAAATCAGCACCAGGCAGATAAAACAATTGTTATCAGTTGTGGCGATCCTTCACAGGAAAGACGCCGATCATGTACATCACTCCATCAGTGTCTGGCTGATGAAGGAACATTCACTACCACAGGCTAACAAGAGACAAACCAAAATAATATACTTGATTCCACAGTAAACATCATGAAATCGAACTTCAAGTCTGATCAGCAAGCTACCTTCTCAGAAACAAAGATAAATACCAAAAGGGCTATTGCTGTAACTCAACAGAACAGAATCATCATCTCTCCATAAACTCCCCTTTGACCAGCCCAACAGGCTCTTACGGTGAGGGAAATGAGGAAGCGATGGAGAACGATGGAATCATGTATTCATCTGGTATCATGTGCCGTAATGCTCTTACGTCCACTCCAAGACTGATTCAACCTTCAGTGGTCATTAGCTTGTTGAGAGTGGTAAGGTATCCTGGTCTGGAGGTCACTAAGGATTAATTCCTTGCACTGGCGGGATGTGCACAATTCATCTTAGGAGGAGAACTTCTCAAGTTCTGGCTCATTAGTGATGAAAATGACAGACCTATCTTTGTGAGGATGGGACACGCATGCATGATCTGAAGTCCAAATCACATGGCGGCGCACTTTTCTATGGACCCTATGCTTGCTGCCTTACATTGGCTTGACAAAAAATTGTAAGTCGTGCAAACTTTAAAAGTCACCAATGAGAAATAGAAATCACCAGCAGCAGCTCCTCCGCTATGATGGATGAACGTTGCCTCCTCACCCCTCCCCTGGCCAGTCTCAAAATGTAAAAAATAAAACAATGAGTAAACGTATTTATTATCGGGTTTTTTTCCGCCAAATTGAATGAGTCTTGAAAGCGGAGCCATCGTGGGGCAAGTCACGAAAGTGAGTGGTGGTCACTGCCTTCAGTGTGCATGTGGGTTTGGCTGGCCATCTCAAGACGGCCAAACCAACATGCACACTGAAGCTGCCTGGTTGCTGGGTCGGAGATCCCTGGGAGACCCAAAACAAAATTATGATACTTGGTGAAATTGGAAAGGATTTAACATATTGTCTTTGGTACATAATGTGTCACCAGTAGAATGGGATATAAAACATATTTTATCTTTTATTCTCCACATATTAGGCAAAGGGTTATCATGTGTCTCAGTAAAGGTACATATGCCAACATTAACAGCCCCCATTAGGAGAGAACATGCAGCCTGACAGATAGAGGAGCAATATTGAAAACCTTTGAGAAAATCATAGAAAATGTTTTATTACCACTAGTAAGAACCTCCTGTTCCAAGCTAAGAATATATAATTTAGTTCTTTCTGAGTCCGTCTGTTGAACTCATGCACAATGCAACAACAAGATATTATTATGGATCCATGGGGACATCTATTATTTGCCCTCTATTTAACTCACAATATTTTACCTGATTGCTGGAAGCATGCAGCTGGGCACGAACGTTTGTGAAGTTGCTTTCTCTCCTATAAGCATACCCCTGGGTGTTGATATTGTTTTTTCGAGGACTTGCCTTGAAGTCTTCTTAGGGGAGTTACTGTACGAAAAATGTGATGACACCTCTGTAAAAAGTGTTCTCAAGATGCTTCTTGTGTGCAGTGTAAAGACAGGTAAAAACCTATTGGTTACAGCATTACGTTTAAATACAGTGCAGCAGTGACCATGTTAAAATTTAAGTTTGAAAATGTTTACCCACCAAAATTAAAACTTGTTACAAACGTGCAAATGTGTTAAGGCCCAGGTTTGGGCGTTCACCATCAGACTAACTGTCCTCGCGTTTTCTTTCAATAGAACTGAAACATTAGCAGAACCAGACTTCAAGGGTGATACCTACTTGTCCACTGCAGTTTCCTGCACATTAAAATTTCGAACTACTAAACCCTGGCACGCGGCAGGGATGTTGATGGAGTAAAATCACAGATATGTTTTAAGCCACACCATTTTTGCTTGGGAAAACGCACATATAACACACGTAATTACATACACTGGAAAAGTAGAATGTTAACAGCAGTCTGTGTTTGCTACCAAGATGTCTGCTTGTTGGTCCTATGATTGTGGGACCCCTGGGAGGCGATTTATAATCCTTGCTCACCCTTGTCCACTGTCTGTTTCCAGGCAAGCAATTTATTTTACACACTAGGACCGTATAGAAATCGCCCAGCTTCTCCCCAGTTTTGGTAATTTCGATATAGTTTATCAATATTTTGAGTGTCTGTCTCGCTTTTCTATTTCTATCACTTTTTGTGTTTATTGCAGCAATGCCCACTCGGAATACGGGTTGTGACCTAAAGGCCAGAGCTGCCAACTTTGGAAGCAGAACCAGGATCAAGCCCCGACGTCCTGTAATTCTGGGCAAACCACTTCCTCTTCCTGTCTATAACAAGTGAATCAGACCCTGTGCTTGTGATCTGGTGCTTGTGTAAAGTGTTCCAATGCCTCTGGGACAATAAAAACAGCAAGAAATTTTTAGATACATAAACAAGTTACAACTGTGCCCTTTCTATATGTCCTGTTTGTAGCTGAGAAAGATCGAACATGTCCCTACAGAAGCAGGATTATTTTTTTAAATAAAATAAATAAAAATAACCCCTCTCCCACTAAATATCATGGCTAAATCCTATTAATATAATCTGCGACATAGAAACTGGGGTAAATGCATTGAAGGGTTTCCTTAAGAGCACAAGACTACTTCCAATAACAACTGGAGAAAAAGGTTAAGCTTAGATTCAGAGCAGTGTCCTGCCTGGCATAAGTTATTTGCCTCATCAAGGGCAGTAAAGCAACTACAATACAATACCCGTCCTGGCACATGCTAATACCATGACACTCAGTGGTTGGGTACGCAATTGTAGTTCATACAGGCAGTATAATAATTCCATTAAACTATGTGACAGTCTTACACTTACATAAGACAAGATTTCTGTAGGACCTGTCCATTGCCCAGTAGTGTACCAGTCCACGGCTTTTTAAGCACCTATCACCACTGATTAGACTTGAATAACTCATGAAATCTGTCACATACTGCTGCCCTCTGAGTGTATGTCATAATACATCTAGTACTGGCACAGTACAGATTTATTAAGACAAGGTGTTCGATATCAAACACCATAGATTTCAGTAAAGCCATCATGTAGCTGGGAAACTCGTAATTACCAGTGGCCAGTACATATGTTGAAGATGGCTTTGATGTTCACTTGAACAATCTAGAAATTGAACTAGAAAGCGCAGGGGCATATCTGCTCCTGCAGAAATGTCCTCACGTGTAATATAATGCACCCTGCCTTAGGGCTATTAGGCCTGCTGTAGGGGTGCCTTACATATAAAGCATGCAGTGTCTGTGGGCATGGCGCACAGGGTGTGCCATATTGTGGTTTCAGAATGGTTTGCACTATTTCACGCAGCCTGCAATGGTAGTTAAGATGAATTTGGGTGCGCATCCCTTAGGGTGGCACAATACCTGCTGCAGCCCTTAGGGACCCTCTTTAGTACCCATGCTGTAGGTACCAGGGGTACCATTTACTAGGGACTTACAGGGTTGCTAAAGTCCTTGCCAACTGGTGCACAATTTGATTTTACCTTCTTTTAGGGAAAGAGCCCTGGCACTGGAACCTGGCTAGCAGGCTCCAGTGCACTGTCAGATAAAAAAACAGAACATAGGGGCATATGTAGGTAATCTCCATTTTGCGATTCTGAAATAGCAATTTTTAAGGAATTGCTATTTGAGAATCGCAAAATGGAATGTAGGTAATAATTAGCAATTTTTTTGCGATTACCTAATATTCCTTAATTGCGATTAGCAAATTGCGAATCGCAATTAAGGAATGAGTGTCCCATTCATTCCTATGGGCCAAGAGGCCCAATGAAGGGGGATACATTCTCAAATTGCGATTTTCTATGAGAAAATCGCAATTTGAGAATCGCAATTCCAAGGGTGCCAGGGTGTCCAGAGGACACCTGTTGCACCCCTGGAATGTGCCTGTAAGTACATGTGGCGCACAGACATGCCCTAAGGACATGTCTGTGCACCACATGGCACTTTGATTTTTTTTAAAAAATGCATTATTAAAGGAAATCGCAAAATACCATCTACTTGGAGTAGGTGGTATTTTGCGATTCCTTAAGCCTGAATCGCATTTTTTAATTGACTCCTACATAGCATTTAAGGAATCACAAAATTGTGATTCCTTAAATGCTTGAGCAAAATAAGGAATCGCAATTTTTGCGATTCCTTATTTTGCTAATATGCACCTACATATCAAAACGCCGTTTGCGATTCGCAAACGCCAACATTTGCCGAATTTCAGCATTTGCGAATCGCAAACAGCTACCTACATATGTCCCATAGTAATTCTAATGGGGGTCAAAAAGTGGGGGTACAACTGCAGCAACATTCCAGTTTCCTACAACAACTTACTGAAGTAACCTGCAAAGTGGACTATGATCATAAGAAATACCATATAAGGACCAGGAGAGCAACTAAAAGCTGGCAGCTTTCCTGAACTCATAAACTCTCTCATGCACCTCTTCATTCATCACACTGCTAAGCACTACATCTCATAACACAATACCCTTACCTCAGTGGTCATCACACAAGACATGGAAACTCTTATCATTTAGCATTTAAATGAAGATAAGACACTTTAACCACACACCCTAATGTGTACCTTGCTACTAATGTAGGCAAGTGCCTCAGTGCTCCGCATAGGGGAAGGAAGCACTATATAAATGTTGCAATACAACACAGCTCTCTCTGGAATGGACAGAATTAAACATTGCAAGGGCCTGTGCCGAAAGAACATGCTTTTATTCATGTTGTTAATCAGGCTGTAGTCACAGGTAAGTCATTTGTCGCTTCCTTTCACCTTTTGGTTATACCTATTGTTAAACACGACGGAAAGCATGCTTCATGTTGTGGTATATGTGTCCAGGGTGTGGCATGGTGGCTGGTACAGGGCAGAGTGACAGATGTGCCCGGAGTAGCAAAGCACTGCCTGGAATACTGGGTGCTGAAAAAGAGTGCTGTGTCTGCACCCTATGTGCTCGATTTGGAGCACTATACAGTGAGTGTATGCTTTGTGTAGTGTTTCTTTAAAGATGGAAATGTTAAAAAAACATCAAACATGCCCCACAAAACCCAGAAAACTAGCTATTTCGTTGCTCATTAATGAAATTGTAGTTTTCCCTCATTGTCTTCAATATGTCTGAAATAGACAATTACAAAAATGACCAGCAGTGAATCAGTGGCTCCGGGGCTAGGGAATAGCTTTTTATGTAAGTTTAGTGATGACACTGGTGATTTATAAAAATCTGCCACTATACAAGCATGTGTGGAATAAAGATGGTAGACGGCCAATATAAATGCCAAACCACCAAAGCCTTTGGGCCTCATTTATGAGGCCTTGCGTCAGTTTTGCGCTTCCGATGCTTCACTTTTTGTGACGCATCGGCGGCGTAAAACATGCCTCCTGTTGCGCACTATTTACAAAGTGACGCATCTAAGCAGATGCGTCACTTTGTAAACCCCCTGCGCTACATTATATCTGCGTCAGGTATAATGTATGCAGAGGGGGCGTCCCCCCGCAAAAAGCCTCGTAATAGTGATGCAGTGAAATCTATGAGATTTCACTGCGTCACTTTTAGGACGCTGTTGCGTCAAAATCTTGCGCCTGCCTCACAGCAGGCGTAAGACTGATGCAAGCCCTTTCAGATGGGGCTTTCCCCATGTGAAAGGATGCATTGCTGGAGTTGCGTCACTTTTGTGACACACCCCAGCAATGCGTGACTTTTGCGCTTACAGATACGTCAGAAATACTGACGTATCTGTAACTCCTTGCGACATGATGAGTCATACTGTAAATATGACGCATCAATCATGTCGCAAGATGTGCGCACTGAGAAGTGGCGCATCGCTGCTTTCACGCAGCGATGCGTCATTTCTCACAAATGAGGCCCTTTGTCTTTAGCATTCTGTTGCTGTGCATGCCTTTACTGGTTTTTGAGCAGGTTTCTCATGGGATTTGCAATAAATTCTTATGTTGTTCTCCTGTAAAGAACAAAATGCCAGTTTTTTAACGAAACATCATGGTCTCTGTACTTTTTTTCAATTAATTGCATGTAATTCTTAGCTCTTTTGTAGCAAAGACTATTTATAAAGGATGTATTTGAAATCTTTGTAGAGGCAAACACCCCCATGCTGCCAAGTCGCATATGAAATATCATAGACGTACTGGGCATATTGTAAGTAAGACTATTTCACTGGAAATGTCAGTAGCCTTCCTGGAGCTCTGGTACCTCTGGAAATGTCAATCATGGAACCTCTTGATCACAGCCTCAGATGATCCCACTCTGATTTATGCATCTCCATTTTGTTTTCAGGATGAGTATAGAGCTTTCAGACTACGTCACTATTGAGGAAGTGCTACTGGCAGTGCGCGACCTTGCCTATGGAGGGGGTAACACAAGGACTGGTGATGCCCTGGCTTTCCTTGCAAATACTGTGTTCGACACATCCATTTCACGCGAGGAGGCTGCCAAGGTGAGCAGATGTTGGGGGTTTGACTACACCGTTTTCTGGCCATTTCTATTAACTCTGGATACTTGTTCTAGCAGATCCACAGTTTTAAAGAGCCTATGCTCTCCTTATGCTCTCCTTAGAATTTCAAGACATAACATCTTCCACTTTCGTTGTTGTTTAACTTTTAACTTGATATAATTAAAGAAACGGTTTTGTAGGATTATTTTATAAGCTTAAACTTAAGTAAAATGAATTATGAATCAAAAGGCCATTGCGAAAGCAATGATTTTATCTGTATGTGGATGTCAGAAGTGGGAGGGATATGAGGTGCAATCAGGTGGCTTGATTTTGGAGATTTTCTCACTAAATAATTCTATGGAGTTTTACAGTAGCCAATAAAATCTAGGTCCTGATGAAAGCAGTGACATACCAAGTCACATTTGCTGAAACATGTTGACCATACTGAACAACAGATATTATGTCAAATCTGTTTGCTTTCTCACATTTTAATATTGGGAGTTTTGAGGGAACTGGTTAAAATGTTTGCATCCACTCAATAGCTACCTAATTTTAACATCACTATTTTTTCACACATTTACTTTGGCACTGTAATTCAGTAACCCGCAGTAAAGCATTTTGGTAGTCCTACCAGCAAAAATCATCCTATCACTACTACACTGATAGATATACTGCATTTTCTCCTGGCTAAGGAGAGCCCAAATGATGTAGGGCGGAATCAGGCGGGAACTGATGGGCACTTTTTTCCAAGAAGGGAAATCTGAGTGCAGGATAACACATAGTCACGTTACTTTAACTATCACACAGTATTGTTGCTTTCAAAGTAGATTCGTAGTTTTTCTCTGACTCTCGGATACTATTTCTAGTCTTTTAGTTTTCTTTGTCAACATTCTTTGTGAAATTCCTTTTATCCATACTTGGATTTTCTGTTAGATCATAAAAACGTTATATAACAAGAACAATAGTCAAATTCATATTAATAGTCATATCACTTGAATATAGCTAATAAACCTCATCGTAAACAGATGATGTTATTTATTTCTATACAGATCCATAAAAACTACCATGTCTTGGATTTCTTGTAAAGGTGACAGTAATATCAGATTTCCTAAACTCATCCGGTAGCCAGTACCGTAAGCATACGCCTTCAACCTGAAGTGCTTTACCTGTAAGCAGGCTATCTTTGCGTGAGGCACCCTCAACAGGCATCTGTCTCCCAATCTCCCAATCTTACTAAGCACCTGTTCCACTATTCTGGATAGCCAGTGTTCAGGTCCCTTCCTCTTTTCTGTGCTGAAGATGTAGGTGAGAGCTTCAAACGTAACCATTTCTTCCAGCTTAAGCCAGAGTCGTCTCTGAAGGGTAAGGGAAATATGCTGTGTGTATTCCACAGTGGCCACCGCCATTGATAGGTTGTTCGGTACACGTTTTGGCCCGACTTACTACTTTTAAGGGGCTCCCAGAAAAACAATACAACAGGAGACAACGCTTAAACCCATTAAGGCGCTTGTGGAGGTCACCCTATTCTTTGCTTCCATATAAGGTTGCGTCTTACCTACTACATGGGTGCTTATATTAACAAGCACGGACAATTTGATTCAGACACTTCTCTAACAGCATCTATTAGTCAAAACAAAGCCCCACGGGTTCACTGCTGCAGAAATCCAAACTGATATGTGCATTGTAGTTTGACATATTGACATATTGTCTGATCGAGGACGATTGAGCAGCTCTGTCTATTCCGAGCTGCATACATTTCGACAATCAAGCAAATGGATAGATAACAAAACGCATGTTTAGTGTAAACGAGGTTCAAAAAATGTTACAGGCAAAAATGTCAGAACCAGTCCCCTTAAGAACTTACCAATCAAAATTCACCACCCATTATGATGCTCCTACAACTCACGCCATAAACAGTCAAATCCACAAACATGACCACATCTGTAAAGTAACAAACAAGAGACAAAGGACTATGACTGGTAAAATGTGGTGCACACGAACAAACACTGGAACACAGGCTCATCCAAACCCAGTATTGAAAATGCTGCCTTCATAAGCTTGTCACAGTGTGTTGTGACCTGAGTGCCCAACTGGATTGTTGTCTGGATCCCTATTGCGGATTTTTGTTGTCATAGGCAAACAGGGATAATGTGCGTGCGCCATGACAGAAGCCTGTCACATGCATTGTGGTCCTGTTGGCCAGGAAGGAGTTCCCAAAGCGCTACCCTCATAGTGGTGGAAGTCTACTACCTTCACCAGGAGTTAAGCAGCATGCTCACAGTGATGGCAGTATAGCATGTAGTGATCAGTAAGAGCGAAGAGGTCCTTTTAAAGCTGTGTCACTGGAGTGAGGCCTACCGGCTCCCTCAACTTTTTAAAAGTTCCTATGCTGTGCACTTAACTCACTCCTGGGCTTACATCAGTTAGATGTAGAGTGCTGCAATTAGCAGGAGTGTTGCTTCTGCACTGGTTGTACGTGTGCCGGGGAAGGGTAAAGTACTGGGAAAGACCAGTGTTATCATTGCATTCATGGTAAATACATGTACTAGGTATATGTATACTTGTGACAAATATATTGCATGAGAGATGTAGTGCTGTGCAGTGAGTACATAAGTAAAGCATGTGCTACGAGTATGTGTGCTTGCAAGAAGTAAAATACATGATGGGTGAAGTGACTAGCTGTGTAAGTTTTTGAATGTAGCACACCATGGTACAATATACAAAAGACTACAGTATTGAACAGTATGTGCAGAGAGAATGTGAATGCTTAATGTATGTGCTTCTGGGGTGGCACAATACATGGAGGTAACAGTACTGGTCACTGTGTGTGCTGTGTGTATACACAGAGTGAAAGTGGGCCTGTAATGGTACATCACATGTAAGACAGTGGGTTCCATTTTAGGAAGCCCAGGTCTGACTGGTGAAGACATGAGGAGTAGTGGAATTGCTTAAAACAGATTGTGTATTACTTCATTCCTGTTAGCTAGGTGGGATACCGTGGAGAAGATAGAGCTATTCCCCCTGTATACTTTAAAGGGTGCTCTTTGAAATAGCAAGAGATCACAAGGGAGGGGCCTGGACACATCTCAAGAAGGAAATGGGACTGACAAAGGATTCATAAAGAGTAGGGCTAGGATCCAGGGATTAAACCTTTGATGCACATATCACAGTTGCTGACATCAAGGTCTAAACTCTAGTCACTCCCTTGGCCTGTGTTGTGGGACTAGCAGCTTTGGAGTCTCTCCTGCTGTGACAGATATCTTTTCAAGACGTTGAAGAGAAAGTGTACACTTCAAAATAAGCAGAACCCCTACAGAAAACGTCAAAGACCCAGACCCTAAATCACATTTGGTGTCTGGGAATTGACTATAGGAAGGGGAGGGTAAGACCCCAAAAAATGAACCTCTGCCAAGCAGCTGGATGGGCTGTATGAGGAGGGGAAGCTTTGAAAGACTTCTGTCTGTGAGCAGGACTGGGAGCCAAGGTCTGCTAGTCATCCTGGTGTGTAAGGGTTCATCACCCAGGGAAACCAAGACCACCTGTTCTGGAGCACCAGTGCCAGCCTGCTTCTCAAGACGTGTGTGCCCTGTGAGTGAGGGGAGAGTGTTGGAAGATGTGAGTCCCACTGGGGAACCCTGTTGAGAGGACTCCCAGTGCAAGAGTGAGGAGATGGCTGTTGCACCAAACGGGTCATTGCCTGTGTGCAGATTACTTTGGTGACCCCCCTGTGCCAGGAGAGGGCAACCGTGAAGATAGCCATGAGTTGAGTGCTGTGCGGGGAACATGAAGGCCATACTGCATTTTTGCGGTGACTCCGCATGCCATGAGGGGCTGATGTGGAAGGTATTGCTGCCAACAAGCAACGAGACCTGTATGTGGCCTTAGCGGCGACCCCGAATGCCGGAAGGGGCCACCATGGTACTGACTGCCTGTGAAGTCCGACTCTTCGTATGAAGATGCTGTGGCAACCCCGTACACCACGAGGGGCTGCGTGTACTAAATAAGTGTGAAGTTCGAGTCGCTACCCGAGAACTGAACGCTGAGACAAGTGGGTCAAACTAAGCATTAAGTATTGCCCCCAACCCACAGCAAGAATTGAGAACCGTGAGTGCATTGCCACATTGCTGGAACCAGTTTGACAGTGCTAGGATCAATTCCCCTTCCCTGAGCGGAGCACTGAATTTGCCGTGCAGGAGGACACACGGGAGCACCTCTGATTACTGCTGGAGCTGGCCACGTAAGTGCTTGGAGAACTTGCGCATGCCAGGTGCTGCCACGCCTCCTGTGTGCAGACTGACTCAACTGAACAGGATTGGAGCATCATGAGTGCCCGCAGTCGGGGCACCCGCTAGAGTGCGGAATCGTTCCTTAATGCTGGAGCGGGTAAGATTTGTTACATGCCTACTTGACCACTAGGGTCTCCCTGCTAAAGGTGCTGCAACACCAAATACACTTTTGACTAGTTTCTAAAAGTCTGGGTGGACTCTTGAGTAAGGCTTACTAGTGAGCATTCCCTGGATACGGCCAGCAGTGAATGTGAAATAACTCTGACCACATTACGAGGAGCAGGTGGGACAGGGATTTGACAGTGAAACACTAGAGTGCCAACCTGAAGGTCATTGTACTATTGCTTATGAATGTCGTAATACTTCTTTAAATGCATAGAGTTAGTAAGAAAATACTTCTTTATGATATGAAAAAAAGTATTTGACTTGACATTGATTTATTGACTTTGTTATGTGCTCTTTAAGTTACGAGTAGTGTTCACTAACCTGCATCTACACTTTCCCAGCGATTAAGCCTTTTACTGCTCATCCTCAGCTACCATTGAGAGTCAAGTGCAGAAGGGGTACTTGCAGAAGGGGTACTTGGCCACCTTACGCAGGATCCATAGTAGGCCGGGCCCTGGGACATCAGGAGTAAAAGGGCTCAACTGCCCCAGTTGGGCCCAGTAAACCCTGCGTGCCCTCAGGCACTCTTAAAGGGGGGTTGACACAGAATCTGTGCAAAATATAATTGTACATTCCATATGCACTGCTATTGAGGTGTAAGGTGACAACCCTGCACACCACTCCCAAACAACAGAAGAAGGATGAAGGTACAAATTTCAAGTTCAAATAAGAGACAGCACAGTAATTGCCCCCACACCAATACTATAATTAAGTGTAAAGTATCACACTGTTTGGCAGCAGAACATACTGAGCTTAGATGGATGAGAATATGAAGGCAGACAACATGAAGGAAATCACACCTGAAACAACAACCAACATAACAACTGACTGGGCATCACTTTGTATACTGAAAGTATCTGCACACACACCACACAAAGCTTGAAAGTAATCACACGTTTAACTAAAAGATTGACACAGAAGATTCATGCTGGCCCCTTAAGAAGCAGCCATCCCCGATGAAGTAAAATGCTTCTTCTCATTGCACCTGACAAGCACACCCCAAAACTTCTCACCTGAAGACCATCCACATGAATTTAGACTTGACATCTGCACTGCACCCATAGAGGCCTTGCATGCATATAGGAACAATTGCTCATGTTTTCAAATGCACCAGCACCAAAGAGAAGCTCGGAAAGAATAGAGAGTCAGCCACATATGGGATCAATGTACTCATGTAGGACTGTGCACCGCATGACCATAAACAGTACCTCACATTTGAGGCACAAACCGGGCTGGGTGGTTGGTGTGCTTCTTTGTTTGTGCTTCTACTCAGCCCTTAAATGGGATTATCCCCAGTTGCAAGGCCACATGGAAGCCAGCATAGTTCTACATTCCTTGTCTGGTAGCATCTAAGATTAAACCTTGGCACTGCACACCAACAGGTCGTGCTCCTGCTTCACTGGAATTGTGCTGATGTGAGGCTGTGCTCCCCTGGTGTGTCCTCCAACCAGAGGCACACGAGTATATGTTACCAGACAGCTATACTCATAAGTCCCAGAGTGCCCCGGCACGACAGCGCTCTTGGGTGCTTCATAATTAAAACACTCTGTTTCGCTTATCCAATCCTTGGATTTTAATTCATCATCTTTGGATAGGTTCCAAGTTATCATTTACATCATTCAAAATAGTGCAATATGTTCATAGTCCCAACTTCTTTATCAATTTTATCAATTGCAATTTATTGCCCTACCAATAAACAGTGGCAGTGTCTGTGGTGCAAGATGGTGCTATCCACAAAGAGGACACTCTGTTCATCTCCTTCAAGGTAACTCCACACGCTAAGGTTCACAGCAGACCTGTTACAGTCACACCTGACCCTAGTAAAGCTTTATGAGAAGAAGCAAAAATTAATTTATGACTTCATCGCCCATAATGCAATTTGGAATGCTCTTCGAGATGCTCGGCTTTCTGCAGATGGCTTCTACTCTAACCCCCTCACCCTTGCTTTCTCATCTTTGTCCTGTGTTGCTACAACATCTTACATGAGGGAAGATCCAGGCCGTTGTTGTTTCATGAACTCTTTCTAGGAACGTAAATGTCTGTGTATAAATAATAGACATCTCCATGCTAATCAGCAGGTAAAAAGTCCCTATTTGAGTCATTCATAATTCTTTCATAAATGTTTATTTGGAAATGTAATTCCCTAAAAACATACAATATTGTTATCTTTCCCTTATGGTCAAATAAAATGATATTTTAAAAGCGTTTAAAAGCTATCATCAGGCTACGATGTCAATAAGAACAGGCAGCATATATCATAATATACTACGGGCGCGATGTATAAAAAAAAAAGTTTTGCGATTCTCAAATTACGATTTTTAGTGAATCGCAATTAGAGAATCGCAAAATGAAATGTATGAGGGATTTTTTAACAATTTTGCGTTTCGCAAATAAGGAATACCTTCCCGTTCATTCCTAAGAGCTAGGAGGCCCATAGGAATGAATGGGAAGACATTCTCAATTTGGGATCACCAATTAGAGAATCTAAAATTGAGAATGCAATTTCAAGGTTGCAAAGGTGCCAAAAGGACACCCTGTTGCACCCTTGAAATATGCATTTGTGCGCATGTATTTGTGACATCAAATCAAAAAAATGCTTTTTAAAAGAAAATCGCAAATTACCACGAACTTGAAGTTGGTGGCAATTTGCAATTCCTTAAAGCCAAATAGCAAATTTCTGGTGCTTCCAGAATTGCATATGAGGAATCACAATTTGCAATTCCATAATTGCATTCGCAAAATAGAGAATCTCTAATTTTTCAATTCTCTATTTTTGCGATGGCCTTTTGGGATGATACATCCCAAAAGGCTTTTTCCAATTTGTAAACGGGCCGATTCTGAGAATCTGCCCGTTTGCAAATGGGAAAAATGCTTGATAGATATGGCCCTCAGGGCCAGATGCATCAAGCATCCATTTTGCGATTCCTTAGTAGCGAAAAATAAGGAATCGCTAATAAGGAAAAGCAAAATGGAATGCATCAAGCAATCACTACAAAAATAGCGATTCCTTAGAATTCCTTAATTGCGACTCACAAATTGCGAGTTGCAATTAATGAATACCTCCCCATTCATTCCTATGGGCCCAGAGGCCCATAGGAATGAATGGGAAGACAATCTCAATTTGCGAATCACAATTAGCGATTCGCAAATTGAGATTGCAAGTTCAAGGGTGCAGGGGTGTCCAAAGGACACCCTGTTGCACCCCTGATTTTGATCTGTGCACATATGTTGCGCACACACATGCCCTTAGGGCATGTGTGTGCGCAACATGAAACTTTGAAATATGCACAAAAGTGCATTTTTCAAAGTTTTTGCAAATTACCATGAAGTTGTACTTCGTGGTAATTTGCGTGCCCTATTAGCGATTTCGCTATTTTTGAAACTTTCATGCATTGCATTTAAGGAATCTCCATTTGAGATTCCTTAAATGCAAACAATCGCAATTTAGCGAATTCTCTATTTGCGATTTTTGCATTTGGGATGATGCATCCCAAATGCAAAAATACCGGTCGCAAAGGGGCAGATTCTGAGAATCTGCCCCTTTGCGACCGGTTTTTAGCTTGATGCATCTGGCCCTCAGTCTTTAGCCAACACGTGTTTCATCATGTAAGGATTAACTCACAACTTCCTCAGCGCTTTCTCCCTTCTTATCGAAAAGTACAGAAAAACCTAACTGCTGGTTCTACTTCCGTCCCGTTGGTATCTCTGTTTACGTTTCTATTCCATTTATTTTAGAAATGTATCCGTGTCCGCCGTGCAGCTCGTTTCGATGTAAAAACAAGTTTTTTACCTTATTTATGTCCATTTGTAATCTTGGAGGTTCCGTAAAATAATATCTGCAGGCGAGTGCGCTTGCACGGTTAAACTTCCCCGCCTTACGACCGCCGACCTATCTTCTGGATGATAGGGCGACGGGCGCAACGCGGGGAAGTTTATTCATTCAAGCGCACTCGCCTGCACAGTACAGAAAATGTGTACTCAGGGTTAGGGTTGAATATTATTAGGATTCTATGTTTAGGGCCTGTTTGAGGGGTTGAAGGGTGATTACTCTGTGATTGTATATACTGACATGATATACAGTGAGTACCCAATCAGTCACTCGTCTTAAATTCACCCCTTTAGACTCTGATGCATGTGTGTGTGTACTATTTGCAAAGCTGGAATCTGGCCAAAAAAGGCAGAGGAGTTTTGTACAGGATGAAGCCAAGCATACAGTCAATGAGTTATAGGAGCGGCAGCTGTTTTTTTTTTTACTGCATTTTGAAGTCTATTCTTTAAAGAAGTATGTCTTTATATTTTTCCTACATTGCAGCAGTGTTGGGGTGGTGCTGATGGAAATGAGGATGTTGTTACAGATCCTGGGTGCAAAGATGGAAAATGCCTGTTGTCTTGTTGTTTTTTTTTACACTTCTTATTCTTCAGTCTGATAATATCTCGGAGGATGCCCCCAACACTCCTTATATGTCAGACTTGCACGCTTCACTATTCACTATCTTTTACGCCCACCACTTTGAAATGGTACCAGCCGCCACTGGTTGTAGGAGATTTGTCCAGGGCTGGCTGTTGTGCCATCTGTTAGATTAGCAACCCTAGAGAGGCTAGAAGAAGTAAGTGGCCTAAAGAAAATACCCTAAGGAATGCGCCTTAATTCGGCTCAATGAAGGAGTCATCTTGGTTAGGTGCCGTAATAACAACTTGGAAATCAAAGGGGTCTTGAAGTTGATTTATACGCAATCACTGGGAAAACCTTTGAGATTTATGCATAACCATGTGGTCTGTCTCACCCACAAGACTTTTTGTGCTAAGTCCTGTGACCATCCTGAGTTAGTTTTAATAAAATGCGTAGCTTTATTTTTCAGGGCCAAAAAGTCTTCACTGGAATTGGGGGATAGTGTGAGAACATCTTTAAGAATAATTGCGCAAGGCGTACATTCTGGGGGACGTTTAGGGTATCTGGTAAGGGGTCTGCCAGAGTCTTCCATTGGATTAGATTTGCCCCTGTCTTCTGTTGGAAGTGTCCTTATATAGCTTGTGAGACATGCCACTCCAAATTACACACTGAGCTCCAGTTCTATACAGTTTCAGGTGTCTGGGACAACTGGGGTAGAAGCATCAAACTGTTCCTTGTCTGCAACACAGTCGGTTGTGGTGGCTCTATAATAGACATGGCATTATTTCCTACAGCATGAGGCAGCACATTTTTTAAGGCCTCTAATTTCATTTCCACCAAGTCAAGGCGAGCAATTAGAGAGCAAGCTTCACTTTAAATATATGCCTGCATGTCTCTAGGCAACTCTCCATATAATTATTTATAGATTGTGGTCTTGGGGCTAAGTAGTCCCCTTCCCCTCAAGACATAAAGTAGGGATAGGTAAGCTATTACACTGGGAGGACTTGACAAGTGATGGCTCTAAGTTGAGTAGAGTGCACCGTTGCTTGTTTGCCAGTTAGTTTGGTGTGGGTTGCCATCTTAGACTATGTTTTGTGAATTAATGGAGTACTATGGCCTGGGCTGCTTTTCTCACCTGCCACTGCCAAATCTCTTGTATGGGCCTCTAGTGAAGCATTTGGAGAGAGGCTAGATGCTAGAGAAGAAGACTGGGGATGCCTAGGATCTGAGTTAGAGACTAAGGGATCCACTGGTACAGATGGGCAAGCCTGAGTGGGTGACCCTAGGTTATTTGGTAACCTTCTCTGAAAGGGCGATCTCCGTGCTCACTGCCCCTATCGCCCTTTCCAGCATACCATCTATTGACATTAACTTCATGGACATTGTATGTGTAGTGTCTCCTCTCGGTAACTTCTTTTTCCCCATCCTAGGTGCTGCTGCTGGAGCTTTTAAGCATGTGTTGATGCATCCTGCGCCTGCGTGCAAGGAAGCTGAGTGACGAAGTACTACCCCAGCCAGGTGCAGCACAGTCAGAACAGTAGATGCGGGCAGGGAAACCACCCTAATGTCTCAGATAGAACTGTAGACCTTAGAGTTCACGTAACATCAGTGATTTATTATGTGGTAGAATCAGTTGGAGCTTCGCTCAGATGAGGCAATGTTGCTTCTTGTGTATGGGTCCTCCCTCAGTGCTGGTGGACTGGTGCCTGCTAGTGCTCTTGGTGAAACAAAACAAAATGGTAGGTAAGTACTTTGTTTCCAGTGAGGGATTAAATCAGAGATTTATTACTGCCCAGTGCACAACTATCAGGGTGCTTGTGGGGGTGAAGAGTCTGCTCTCTAGACTACAGACATTGTGTGGCTATAAAAAGTGTACACAGTGCACCCATTGTATCTTATGCAGGAGTCCTCAAAGAAAAGTAGAGGATCCTCGTGCACCACCATGAGTTGCACGAACACTCAGTTGAAGAGCTTGTTAATTGGCTCTATGTACTTACGCCCCAATCACTGGTGCAGTGGACAAACAGAGAGTTTCATAATGAAACAGAAAAAGGGAAACCAAAAAAAAGGACAAGAAGCTGCAAGGTTGCAAGGCTGCACAACAATGAAAGCGCAGCTGCCACCTGCTGTATCTTTACAGTAATTCAAGGTGGCATTGGTTTCCCCTTCCCCCAAGCCTGCACCCTTGCACACTCCTGCGAGAGCCAAGCTCCTCCAGGAGCGTAGGTGGCAATGGTGTCTGACCGATGGGTACCTTCGAGGGGTAGATGGCGCGTTGGAATGGCAGGATGGAAAGTCTTCCTTTTCAAATCCATGGTCTATCTGAGGTGGTATCCCAGCCTTGACTCCAGGCGACTCGGGGGTGCTTCTTCTGATGTCGAATCCTGCATGCCTCTCCAAATCTGAAGGTCTTCGCGGAAAACCCTCCTCATTCTCCTTTTTGAATTGCATGGTGAATGTAATAGGAAAGCTCTTTTAAAAATCTGTGGTATTTTTTTAACTATTAGTTTGTCCACTAGACGCATTTTAACAGGTAAATTGTTGAAAATAATCTGAAATTTCTATACTGTATTAGACTGATATAAAGTTATTGTTGGAGGGAAAATCTGTTGAACAAACACCAAGAAGACAAGTTGACACAGCAATATAGGTTTATTACAATACTACAGTGAAGATCAGTCACTACAGGAGAGATCAGTTCACCTCCGTGGAGATGCAACTTGATGTCTGGAGTTTTAGCTCAGAAGCAGCCCTCTTTATTTCCCTAAACCACAAAGGAGTAGGTTAGAAGTTCATCACTGACGTAAGCAATGTTCACACAGGACATACAAGATAGCAACAGTAATGGGGGCCATAAACGCTGCACGAACTTACCTGCGGACCGGAGGCTGCAACACTCACCACACCAGACGCTCCTGGGGCCCTGACGCTGTTGGTCTCCCCTGCCGCCGCAGCAAGCACCACCGCACGGCCGCAGAGGGGGGAGACTACAGCTCCCAGGCTCCTCTGCCCGTACCACCCACTTCCGCCTGACAGCGCGCCCAGAGGCGCATAAAGAGCAGGAGCTCCCACTGAGGAGAGGGGGGCCATAAACGCTGCACGAACTTACCTGCGGACCGGAGGCTGCAACACTCGCCACACCAGACGCTCCTGGGGCCCTGACGCTGTTGGTCTCCCCTGCCGCCACAGAAAGCACCACCGCGCGGCCGCAGAGGGGGGAGACTACAGCTCCCAGGCTCCTTTGCCCGCACCGCCCACTTCCACCTGACAGCGCGCCCGGAGGCGCTTAAAGAGAAGAAGCTTCCACTGAGGAGCAGGGGCCCATAAACGCTGCATGAACTTACCTGCGGACCAGAGGCTGCAACACTCGCCACACCAGACGCTCCTGGGGCCCTGACGCTGTTGGTCTCCTCTGCCGCCGCAGCAAGCACCACCGCGCGGCCGCAGAGGGGGGAGACTACAACTCCCAGGCTCCTTTGCCCGCACCGCCAACTTCCGCCTGACAGCGCGCCCGGAGGCGCATAAAGAGCAGGAGCTCCCACTGAGGAGTGGGGGGCCATAAACGCTGCAAAAACTTACCTGCGGACCGGAGGCTGCAACACTCGCCACACCAGATGCTCCTGGGGCCCTGACGCTGTTGGTCTCCCCTGCCGCCGCAGCAAGCACCACCTCGCGGCCGCAGGCTCCTTTGCCCAGGCTCCTTTGCCCACACCGCCCACTTCCGCCTGACAGCGCGCCGGAGGCGCATAAAGAGCAGGAGCTCCCTCTGCGTCGCGGACCGCACGGGTGGCGTCGGGCGAAGCCCGGGCAAAGGGTGGGCCGTCTGTGGCTGTCCGGGGCTGGCCAAGGCTGGGCTGGGCCATCCCCCTTTAATTTTACCATCTTGACGCGGTCATTGTTACATCTGACAAGCGGGGTCGCCTACCTCGGAACACTCCTACCATTCCTGAGAGGATAGTGGATACTTCAATCCAGGTAGAACCAAGACTATATTGCTCTTAAAGACTCACTTTGCTGACCTGCATCTTGCCGCAGCGTGCCCTTTCTCCTGTGCTGTCCTGCCGTCGGAGCCTCCAGTCTGCCTCCCGCCGCCTCACTAGCTTTTCCACCGAGCTAGCGCGGCCGCCGAGTGGAGAGCGGGCTGGG
Source organism: Lissotriton helveticus (assembly GCF_964261635.1). Lineage (NCBI taxonomy): Eukaryota > Metazoa > Chordata > Amphibia > Caudata > Salamandridae > Lissotriton > Lissotriton helveticus. Next base: position 996,963,731 of record NC_136057.1, read on the forward strand.
GACTACATATCCCAGCAGCCCATGCGGTAACACGCACCATCTAACCGCACCAGGAGGCACTTAAAAGACCTGTAAACCCCTGGCGAGTGGGGAACCTTTGCTGACCTGCATCTTGCCGCAGCGTGCCCTTTCTCCTGTGCTGTCCTGCCGTCGGAGCCTCCAGTCTGCCTCCCGCCGCCTCGCTAGCTTTTCCACCACGTTAGCGCGGCCGCCGAGTGGAGAGCGGGCTGGGGACTACATATCCCAGCAGCCCATGCGGTAACACGCACCATCTAAGCGCGCCAGGAGGCGCTTAAAAGACCTGTAAACCCCTGGCGAGTGGGGAACCTTTGCTGACCTGCATCTTGCCGCAGCGTGCCCTTTCTCCTGTGCTGTCCTGCCGTCGGAGCCTCCAGTCTGCCTCCCGCCGCCTTGCTAGCTTTTTCACCACGCTAGCGCGGCCGCCGAGTGGAGAGCGGGCTGGGGACTACATATCCCAGCAGCCCATGCGGTAACACGCACCATCTAACCGCGCCAGGAGGCGCTTAAAAGACCTGTAAACCCCTGGCGAGTGGGGAACCTTTGCTGACCTGCATCTTGCCGCAGCGTGCCCTTTCTCCTGTGCTGTCCTGCCGTCGGAGCCTCCAGTCTGCCTCCTGCCGCCTCGCTAGCTTTTCCACCACGCTAGCGCGGCCGCCGAGTGGAGAGCGGGCTGGGGACTACATATCCCAGCAGCCCATGCGGTAACACGCACCATCTAACCGCGCCAGGAGGCGCTTAAAAGACCTGTAAATCCCACCTCGCGGGACGCCGGGAGAAGCCTGGGCAAAGGGCGGGCCCTCTGTGGCCCTCAGAGGCCAGAGGAGACTGGACTGGGCCACCCCCCTTGACTTCTACCCGATGACCAGGACTATTATTGATGCATATTAGTAGGCAAACAACAAATTGATTACTTGCCATATAGCTGTTTGCGATTTGGGTCCTTACTTTTGTTTGTGTAACTCTAGTACTATTATATTGCACACATTATGGCCTCGCATGTCTCTAAGGGGAAATCCACAGGGGTAAATAGAGGTACGCTAGATTATATTACAAAGGTTTCCTCTAGAATTGAAAAGGACATCACCCTAGCGGAGCGACGAGCTGAGCGACGTCGCTCTGTTGAGCTTATCAAAAATAAACGCTCGTCTTTGGGATTGATACAGTTAGCAACTTCGCCACCCACCGCGATTCATATTGAAAGCAAGGGCCCTGATAGTCCGAGTAATGACAGTATTTCATTACTTTTGCGAGAGCGAACTCCCCCATTTAATATAAATAATGCAAATAGTGAGTTGAACTCTAATGTCTCCGTGTCTCTTTTAACACCAGAGGCAGAAGTCTTAGAAGATATACCGCCACCAATAGTGGAGATTTTACCAATAGTGAAGACTGTCCAAAGGGGAAATTTTAAAACCCCCAAGCGTTCCCGACAACAAGGCCCCCCACCAAAAAGGAGAAAGAAGAAAAGTGGTCAACATAGAAGTAAGAATACTAGATCTGAGTCTGGCACTCCTAATAATCCTCCCCCAAATACAATAGTGTTACCTACCTTAATCCCTCCCCCACACTGCCCAGTGGAAAAAGCATCTAGTAATGACTTGCTGGGTAGTATTGAACACTTATTACGAGCCTTTACACTACCATTATTAGAGAGATTTAAAAAAATGGAACTTCAGTTGGGGACATTAGAACAAATAATTGGGGGAAACAGGGGTGCAACCAAGGATATACCAAAGTCTACATCAGTATCTTTAAATCCTCCTGCCTTAAAAGGAAGCGAAAACCAATAGCCAAATTAAACCAAAACCTTTGAAACCACTGCCTCCCAAAACACCACGCCAAAATATTGAAAGCAAGGATAAAGAGGGTCAGACTGGAGGGAAACCTAATCACTCAGTAAAAGTACAAAATATGAAAGACCCCCAAAATGCTGAAAGTGTAATGAAGTCCAAAAGGCATAGAGTAGAACTGCCACCTGAAGCAGTTCCGCTCGTTGTGGTTCTTACGGGAGTTCCCTCATTAGAGGAGGGTAAGAGAGAAGACTACCACCACTTAAAAAATAAAGCCATATTTTGGCTTAGACAAAATCGCCCACTTCCCCTAAATTTAAATGGTGAAATCCTAAATGTAAGGCGCCTCCCTTGGTTGGGACACAGAAAAAAAGATCTAACGGGCAATATTATTGTAATTAATTTTAGAGATCGTAGGGCAGTCAGATACATCTTAGACTGGCCCCTAGAGAATGGTACCAACGGTATCATACCCCGTGAACTGACTTATTTCTACCCGAGACCTGTAATGGCACCGAATAATAATTCTAGCGTCCCATCTCAATAGCGGGACAATGGCTTTCTACCGGTCTATAACCGCTATGCAGCCTTAGCAGGCATGGAGGGAGTGGACTGACTTTTCCCTCTAGATATAGTGAAGGATTGGGGAAATGGGGAACAATTATATCCGTCTTCAGATCTAAGGGAAAGATTAGAGTACCCCCCATTACGTAATTTGGGTGAAATGGAGAAACACCCAGACCAATTGAAAGAAGATGATGTTTCATTAAAGAATAAAGGCATAGTTCCAGCCCAACATACACAATTGTGTAAATCAATATTAACACCACCAGTAGAAGTCAAGCTGAATAATACTTGTGATTTAAAAATACTTAGTTCGAATGTAGCGGGTATGGAACCTAGATTGGCGGACAAAGACTGGGTTGAACTAATCTCAGGTTATGACATAATAATGTTTCAAGAAACTTGGGCACCCTATGATTTGAATGTTATTGGGTTTCACTGTTATAACATAGCGGCTCGTAAATTGCATTTTGGTGTTGGTGGACTGTTTGTTGGTTTTAGTATTCTGGCTGGGGGGAAACATAGGATTATTAACACAGGGAATACTAACATTCAAGCTATTGAATATACACGGCAGGCTGCTTTTGTTTTGATAAACTTTTATAATAATGATTTTATCCCGATCCCAAACAGGAATTTCCTAGCGCTTACTAAATTTATCTCCAACTTAGAGGATAGTCGGGGCAAAAGTGAAGGACTTGAAATTATTTTAGGTGGTGATTTCAACGCCCAGCTACCAAATAATAATTGGCAAGAAAAACAAGGTAAGGGGGATCCGGCAAACCAAAGGGGACAAGAATTGCAAAGTCTGTTAGATGAGCATATTCTGTCAAATATTATGGACTCTGGTCATAACATCTCGCTACAGCAAGTACCTACGCACAGAGGTCGGGTTAGTAGCTCTATTATTGATTTTATCTTTGTTTCCCCTGGTATGGCAGACCGTATAATAGCAACAGATGTTTTAGCTACAGACTTTGGGGATCATAACCCAGTATCGGTAACTATGAGGTTAGACCCCCGACCTGTCTTTTGTGTGACACAAGGAGCAAGAAATATAAGTGTATCCACAGATAAACTAAGGCTGAGATGGAAAAGGATAGATAAAGTTGGAATCACAAAATCGTTGTTTATGGAAGAACATAACTCAATAGATTGTTGCTTAGACTCACCCACTGATTGCCAGGTTATTATTTCCTGTTTTAGTAGAATATGTTCTATAGTTAGAACCTTGTTATCTGTACCAGCAGGCCTAAGCCCAAAAGAACCTAGGTGGTTTGATAACAACTGCTCTGTGGCGAATAGGAATTTACGTAAGGTCCTCACAGAGAATTCTAGAATTAATTCGAATGTGAGTGCAGCAAGGAAAATTTATAAACTAGCTGTAGAGAAACGGAGAGCCACACTTTTGGGCGAAAGTTGGGAGACCCTGGCTGAAACTGCGGAAGGGAAGTTAAGTAAATTATTCTGGCCTGCAGTTAAAGAACTCCGAAATATGGGTCAACAACTTACCCCGATTAGCTGTACCATCTCCAGTGAAACTTGGGAATGCCACTTCTCTAAAATGTATGCCTCTTCACTGAATAGTGAGAATAGTGAGGAGTTACATGATTTTGAGGCATCAAATAATCAAAATTTTAATTTGGGAGAAGTGGAAGAAGCTATCGCCCAGAGTCTGGGAAATAAAGCCCCGGGCCCAGATGGGCTACCCATAGACCTTATTAAATGGCAACCGGGTCTATGGGCTCCTATATTGGTGAATGTTTTTAATAGTCTGCCTAAAGCCAAAATGCCGGAAACTTGGGGTACTAGTATAATAGTCCCCATACATAAGAAAGGAGACAGGTCTGATCCCATGAATTATAGGCCCATTTCATTGTTAGATAATTCTCTAAAAATTTTGGGGCGTGTTATTTATAACAGGCTTACTACATGGATAGAAGATAGTGGGATTCTGTTCTCATGCCAACTAGGATTTAGAAATGGGGTCGGTACAGTTGAACAATGCCTCAACTTGAAACTCATTATTGATAAATATAATATTGCACGGTCGGTTCCTATTTATTTAGCGTTTATGGACCTGTCTTCAGCTTTTGATTTCGTTAATAGGTCCAAACTTTGGTCTATTTTATTAGAGTATGGTCGGGATACTGCCCTGGTTCACTTTTTAGCTTTTTTACATACAGATTCAAAATCCAGAGTGAGAATAGGTATGGGTGGAGAACTATCAGGAACAATTAATATAGGTAGAGGAGTTAGGCATGGGTGCGTTTTAGCACCCCTGCTCTTCATAATCTAAATTAATGGCCTGAGTAAGTGCCTTGAAAAATCAACCCCTGACGTCCCGCTAATAAATGGTAAACCGGTACCTGCTCTTCTGTATGCAGACGATGCAGTGCTATTGGGACGAACACCTAACTCACTTCGTACCCTGGTTTTAAATTTTACAGATTTTATGGATAAGTTAGACTTGAGGGTACATTTAAAAAAATCTTTTATAATGTCTTGTGGGCCTGACAAGCGGCAGATGAACTCAATACAGGTTGGAGAAGGAAAACTTATTGGAACCTATAATTTTCCATACTTGGGCGTGTCCTTTGCTGCGAATGGCTCGTGGACTGGGCATTTGGCCCAGGCCACGGGCAAATTCTCAAAGGCCACTAACTCAATTTTAAGTCTTCCAAGACCAAAGAGATATGATGCTATTAAAGCAATTGTAAATTTTTTTAAATTACAGTGTGTCCCGGTAGCGACCTACGGGGCAGAGGTATGGGGCATTGGGAAAAGTACCACTATCCAGCAAATAGAGAATAGGTTCTGTAGGAAATTGTTAAGTGTCCCAATTTATACATCTAATTTTATCGCACATAGTGAATTAAATCTTTCATTTGTATCAGATTTTGTTAATACTCGCCCAGCTCTATTTTGGCACTCGGTCTGGACGAATCAGTCAGCAAAACTTACACAAGAGAAAATAACTGACTGTTTAAATTGCGAAAGAGGTAGGAAGATCCCGTGGCTTCAATATGTGCATACTAGCTTGCAGGAAGTAGGTATGGGAAATATTTTTGTTAACCCAACTGAAGCTAATAATGTTAAGAAATCTGAATTAAAAGAAGCACTGAAAGCACTTTATTTACAGAAAAGATTGATGATCGAATCGGGGAAAACTACAGTCGCTAAGTATCTGAATATTGAGTCGCCTAAATGTACCTTTGCATTGTATTTGACATTATCACTGACTAGCTGGGAAAGAAGTTTATTATTTCGCCTAAGGGCCGGTACTGTGAGGTATCTGATAAATTTTCCTTTGGGTTACCAGCAAAACACAGCTAAAATTAGCTGCCCCTGTGACGGGCAAAGCACACAAAATGACCTGCACTTTCTCTTTTGTTGTAAATTCTATGTGAAATACACAAAATGTTTACTAATTCCGTTTTTTTAAAAACATAGACCCATTACTTTGGAACAATCCTATCAGGCACTGTTAAATTTAGATAATGAGGAAATAATTTGTCGTATCGGTACCTTTTTAAAAATTGCGGTTGGAGCACGTAAAATGATGGAAAATGTTTACATTTTAATTTAACCTGTTCCTTTAATTGTATTTTATGGATAATAGTATTTTATGGAATATGCATTATGATATGTACTTTTATGAATTGAAAAATTCGAATAAAGATTCTTGAATTGAATTGAATTGACTCACTTGAAGCTATAAATCCAGCTGCCCTTGTGAAACTGTAACCAATTGGCATATCGCAGCGATATGGGGAAGCGGAAGACTATGGAAGGGGGGGAGCGGCTCTTGTTAATCCACCGAAGCATAGGAAGGGTAGGAAAACTAAAAACATGGTTATTCACGCTGCTTCTAACTGCGTGATTGATCGAATCTGCACCCTCGTTGACGATTGTGAGGAGATTCTTTTGGCCAGTCATGATTCTACGAAGGATAACGATCATAGAGAGCAGAGCATAGATCTATCTGGGCTGGCAACTACGGGTGAAACGCCTGTAATCCCAGATATGTTTAGGGCTAAACACAGAGCGATTAAGAAAAGCGCTGTAGATGGTAGCAGCTTGGCTAACTTAACGGGTACGGCTCCTTTACAAGAGGGTCAGATGGGCATCCTAACATCGCTGTAGATATCGGTTTAACTGACTCTGCTCCTTTAATTCCTTGCTCAAACAGATATGCGGTACTAGCTGCTGTTCACGATGAACCCCCTGTCACTCAAGTGCCACAAACACCTGGGGTTTGTGTTACCCCTGTGACAAATTCTTTATCCAGTTCAGAGACGGACATTGATATCATGAGGGGAAAAATGGCACTAGAAGAAGTTAGTACGCTAACAAGTTTGGTGACCCTTCTGCGTGATGAAATTGTGGCAATGAAGTCCTTGATTGCAAATCTGTCTTCTATGGTTGGTAGTGTCCTCAATGGGGGGTCGGGGACCTTATCTAATAATAATACTCTTTCTAACAATGACACTAATAGTATCGTCAACTCCTTCCCCTTGAGACCCCGCCCCGCTCAGAAGGTCCAGCAAGGGGGTGATGGCGGAGGCTCAATTTTGGCACCTGTCTCAGCTGATCTAGCCCCCAAAGGTTCTAACGACTGGGCATCAGTTTCAGCGAGTAGGCCAATGGGTACTTACATAAAACATGGCCAGAAATCCGGAACTACTAATTCGGGAGGAAGTAACATTACATCTAAGACATCATCTAGTACGGGTATTAACACAAAACAAGGTCAGAAACCCAGAACTACAGTCACAGGAGGAAGTAACACTTCATTTAGGGCATCCTCTAGTACGGGCATTTACATAAAACAAGGCCAGAAACCAGAAACTATTAACACAGGAGGAAGGAGCATCACAGCTAGGGCACCCACTAAAACGGTGATATCAGATAAAAACGCTTCTAGGAGGAGGGGGAACGTGTATTCAAAAAATGATGACTATAGTCCCAATAAAATCTACATGACTAATGTACCCAAATTAGTTGGGACCAGTGGTCACAGAGAAAATGTTGATTCCCTAACTAACAAGGCAATTCACTGGTTGGGGCACGTTAGAGGGTGTCGCTCGGTGATCAGGGAAGACATAATAAAGGCAATGAGATTAAGTTCACCGCTCGATGAATACGACGTAATCGAGCTAACATTAATTTCAGCATCCCTTGCCGAAAATCTTTTTGCCCTAGAGTTCAGATCCAGACCCCCAGCGCATTCACGAATCCAACTAAGAAAGTCGTGTTCTTTTCCTCAAGGCCATTCTTTCCATGCACAGAGCCGTCATGGAGAGAGCTATGATTCTGGGCTTGGAAACAACGATTGACTCATACCAGGCCTGAACTTAGGATCAAGAAGTAATACAGGGGGTGACCCTAGTGATGAAAAGATCAAGGAAGTTGTACGTGTTAGAAGTATATATACTGATGTCGCCGAACATCGGGTTGGGAACATAAGATCAAGTAGGGAAAGTGAGGCGCTTTTGGTTATCCATTCAACCGATGTACTGACTTCAGATATAATGACGGAACAATGTACAATCCCAGCCGCTGAGGTATCCTTACACCCAAGAAATAGTAATGGATTGGGGGGGTAAGCTAATTTCGTGGAATATTGCTGGCTTACGCTCCAGGCTGGATTCTCCGGAATGGTTAACATTCATCAATGATTTTGATGTATGTATCTTCCAGGAGACTTGGCTCTGTGAACCTCATTTTGTCCAGGGCTATTTAAACTATTTTGTTCCGGCTATTAAAGGGCCGAAGGGTCGACCGATGGGAGGTTTGGTCATTTGGGTCCGCCAGAGTCTAGCACTTACGATTTCAGAGGTATCTACTAGAAGTAATGACATCCAGCTCATTAGAGTCGATTTGGGCTCTCTGGGTTGGTTGGATATTTACAATATTTATGCTAGGGGCAATAAGGATGGAAGGTCTAAAGTTATAGCGGATTTGGATCAGCTCTTAGATAACAATATACTCATAGCTGGCGACTTAAATCTAACCTTTGAACCCCTGGTTGCCCACAATGATTATCCTGGGGATGAGGAAGACAGGCAATGGGGTGTACCCAAATTAGATCTGAAACCTGTAGTTAGATGGACTGAGGATGTCATATGCCTAAATGCGATTTGTTGTGAAAGAGGATTAAGGGCATTAAACGGGAGAACTCTAAGTGACAAGTTCGGGGCTAATACTTTTGACAACGGGCGATATAGCAGTAGGATTGACTATGTCTTATGTAATATGAAGTTGTGGAAACTCGTAGATGATATGGAGGTCAGGGGGCGAATCGAAAGTGACCACAATCCCCTGTGTGTGATGCATAAATGGTGGGAAATGGAAGCGACAGTCATGGATGTAATAGTGGATTGTTTACCTACAAGTCTGCTCTCAAATGATCTTCGTAGGCTCAAATGGGTCCATGTTATGACGAATCAACAGGCCTTGGATAACATTGGGGAAGAGGCTGATAAAGCCATACAGGTCCTTGAGGAATTGAATAAATTAGTAGATGGTTTCATTGAAGTAACCAAACTTCATGATAACCTCTTTTCGGCTATCAGGGACCATTTTCTGAAGCCAGTAAAAAGGAGTAGTGACGCAACCCCCAAAACGCACAAATGGTATAACACTGAGTGTAGGAATGCCAGACTTGCCCTAGGCACTGCTATCAAAGGTAGGCACATGGAGGACATTCGCACTGCCAGAAAGGAGTATAATAGGTCTTTATCAAGGGCTGAAAAGCTGTGGGATGATCGGCACTGGCAAGACCTAAAGGAAGCCAGTGACAGTAAAGACTCTAGGAAATTCTGGAACATAGTTAAGTGGGGCAGGGGGGGCCTATCAGAAGCTCCTGAAAATAACATTTCGCAGGAGGACTGGCTGAATTATTTTAAACCAAAATATGCATGTAATCAGTTGGATAATTCACTAGGAGATCCTAGGCCAGTTTTTCATAAAGGCAACTTTTTTAATATTGAGGAAGTACTAATGGCCCTTAGCACAGTGGCAAGTGGTAGAGCACCGGGACTAGATGGGGTTCCTGCTGACATTTTTCTTAATAATAAAGAGCGCTGGGGCAAGTATATTTTGCTTCTTGCTAATGCTGTGGCCCTGGTAGCTCCAGTTCCAGATTCATGGCAGGGAGCAGTTATAATACCAGTTTTTAAGGAAGGCGACAAATCGCAACCTTGCAATTATAGGTCCATAAGCCTCATCAACACTATCCAAAAGGTGGTGGGGAGGATGGTCGTGAACAGGGTGATTGATTGGGCTGAGGAGACTAGTGCTTTGTCACCCTTTCGAAAGTTTATCAGCACGATAGATCAAGTCTTCCGGTTTATCCTTCTGCAATGGAAGACTGTGTTGCTGGGGAAAGGCAGTCTGTATGCGGCATTTGTCGATTTCCGTGCTGCTTTCGACCTAGTTCCGAGATCTCAGTTATGGGCAGTGTTAAAAAATTTGGGCCTACCCTCAGATCTGTTAACACTATTGATGAGGTTGCACGAAGCAAACTTTGCCAGGATTCAGTGGGGTGGGCCGGGATCGGTTACCCCCCACTTCCCGGTCCAGCAAGGGGTTCGTCAAGGCTGCTCGATGGCACCCACGCTTTTCACGTTATATATTAATGGTGTTGTCGCGCGCATGTTATCTGCAAACACTGATGCTCCTACTTTGGCTGGCATTAAGACACCAATTTTAATGTTTGCAGATGACACACTGATTTTATTAAAGACCCCGAGTGGTCTGCAGCATGCCCTATCTATTTTTGAAACATTTTGTCTGGACCATGGTCTGGAAGTTAATGCAGCCAAAACTAAGCTCATGGTTTTTAATCCCCATCGTAGTTTTAAAAATAAGATCATCATGAATGGGCACTCATTAGAGGAGGTCAATGCTTTCACGTATTTAGGGATTCTTGTGGCAAAGGACAATAGATGGCCACAACACATAGACTTGGCGGTACTAAGGCACAGGCAACTTGCTGGAGCCCTTAATTTGGAGCATAAAAGATCCTTAACTAAGCCAATAAAACCTGTACTCCAGGTGTACGAGGCTACGGCTCTCAGCTCAGCGCTATATGGCGCTGAGTTGTGGGGGTATGAGAAACTGAAGCCTTTGATAATATCTGAAAACAAGTTTTTCCGAGGTATCACTGGACTTCCTGTGAGTACTCCCTTGCTTCCTTTGAGGTATGACCTTGGAAGGAAGTCTATTCTGGATCTAGCAAGGCTCCGTCCGATTCTATATTGGCGGAGGCTCTGGACTACTCCAGAGCTCCTTCATTATGCAATAGGTTTCCTGGACATTATTAAATCTGATGTTTTTCATAAAGTAAGTTGGCTGAATGAACTTAGAGACACCTTAGTTGGGCTAGGTTTGCAAATGTTATGAGAAAATCCGGCGACCTCACAATTCCCATCAAAAACGGTCATAAAGGACATTTATTGGGAGAAGGTTGCTAACCGAAACTGGAATGGTGCAGGCTCCTTGACTATGGCTGGAGGTTTCTTAGAGGCAAAACGTATTCCATGTTTAGAGCCCTACTGGGATCTAATTACCAAGCCAGGGGACAGGAAGCTTTTTTTCCAACTTAGAGCTGGTTCCCGTCCCCTTAGGTCTCTGACCGGTAGGTGGGGTAACCCAACTAGTAGCAACTGCCCTGCATGCAGTGATCATAAAGAGACTACTGGCCATTTCCTATCTGCGTGCCCGGCCTACGAATCTCCAAGGCGAACCTGGCTTACCCCTTTGTGTAAGTTCTTAGGTACTACCAGCAGTTCTGAAGCTCTAAGAATCATACGCACTAGCACTTTAACTTTGATTTTAGTAGCTACTGCCAAATACTTAGGTTGGGCATGGGTGGTTAGAATGAAGCTTTTAAATACTGATTGTTGATTGTCTTTGTTTTGTAATGGAACATTAGATTTGTAAGTCAATGTATTATACGAGTACTCATATTTATATGTCATTTGTAAATAGCAACTGAGATGAATTTTACCTTTTGGACTGTGCTTTTAACCTGTTTGTAAAGAATATTTTAATCTCATTTTTAAACTTGTATTCTTGAAATATATGGAAATCTCAATGCTTTTATGAGTGAACCTCGAATAAAGCTGAATTTGACTTGACTTGCATCAGTAGATGTAGCAATTTCTTGAAAACAAAAGCAAATATAGGTGTGGGCCACATGGCCCTCGCGTCGCATGCTTATTGGAAACCCCCTCTGTGGGTTTTCTCTCCTTGAAACTTGATCAATAGTAATGACATTACAGATATACTTGTGTTTCTTAACAGCGAGCAATTATGTCTTTCTCGATGCGGATTGGCTACCCTTATTTGACCTTTTGTATGTGGTTTTTTCTATCAAGCCTAGACATTAAGGGGCCCATTAGGATGACGGGTTAACTTTATCCGCCGGCCATCCCATTGCAAAAAGGGACTGCCCGCCATAAGGATGGGGGTCCTGTGGTGGACATTAGGATGCGCCAGCCACAGTGGCGGGCGCATCCAGCATTCCTGTCATTGTGGCGGGTGGTGCAGTCAGCACCACCCACCACAATGCTAGTAAGGCATGTTGTGCATGGAACTGAAGGGGGGGGTACCATAGGTACCCGCCATGTGCACCCCCACTCCCCGCGGAGTCCCTGGGGGCCCGCAACAGGCCCCCAAATCAGACTCTGCATGCCTTTCCGTGGCATTGGAAAATGCCCATTCTAATATGGCTGGCGGTGTCTGATAGACACCGCCACCATATAGAACCCTTTTCCGTCCGGTTGCAATGCGACCGGGTGGAAAAGCGGAGGACAGTCTTTCTCTCCGCCGCGGACCCCCAGCCATAATAATATGGCGGGGGGTCATTCCGTCACGGATGGTGGGCAGATCGCCTGGCGGGGGCGATCCACCCGCCATCCTAATGGGGCCCTAAGTGTGAAATATGATTTCCAGCAAAAGTGGCCATTTGCGTCACCATGTTCAGAAGCAGGACGTGCATCTGGGTCAGTCCATCCTGTGTACGCACTTAATCAATGGGTGCATGTACCAGTAGCACAATTGCAAAGGAAACAGGCCCTAACATGATTGGCTCACTTCAGCCTGTCTTTCTAGTATATAGAGATTGTGGTAACCTATTTCTGTAGCCTCTGCCCTTAAGCACTGATGGTTTTTGAGCCTGGAGGGAGATATAATCTAGGTTTCATGCAATAGCTCAACTTACTGACTGCAAGATGTTTCCTGACCTCCTAATGAATAATGTGATCTATTTATCTCTGCTAGACATATTGTTCTCCTATGTCGCTACTTCTGTGCAGAGGTCTGTATTTTTACAGGGGCCTAAAACTCTCTCTAACCTGAAAACGTTACATGGAAGTTTAGGCCTGAGATCTGTGTGGGTCTGTGTGTAATGTTTGCATTTTTCCCTATATCATTATTTTAATATCCCATTTAGAGAGATTCCATATATCTTCCTAAGGTTCTTCATAGAAAAGCTCATTAAGCCTGTCGTAGAGTATTGAGTTTGGAAGAACATGTATGACTTGACATTTCCAGGTATAACAAATCCATTTAGTACTAGAGAATTTCCATGATGTAAAAACACATGGCTTAATCTACATAATGACATTTTATTGTGTTTAATATGCAGTATGATACGGGAGCTTCTCACTGATTATGCTGGGATACCTTTGTCATTAGTGGTGAATTGTTTGTCATTAAAATGTATATTGCGTATCTGAACAAAGGCACAATAAAATATAAGCTAGCTTTGTATTCATGCAATGAATATAACTTTGTTATGTTTGGTCATTTGACAGAAAATATTGTAGTTCTTTGTACCAGGCAGTAAACGTGTTTTTGCCGCCTTGACAGATAGTAATTCTGCTGACCGATGGGAAATCTGGTGATGCTGTCGAAGAGAAAGCCGAACAGCTGCAGGACAAGGGAGTGACCGTGTTTGCCATAGGTAGGTGGTCTTGTATGACAGGAGCAGCCACCTTTCACAAAAAACCTATTTTTGTATCCAATGCTGGCTGTTTTTTTATGCATTCATTGCTTTTACCAAGATGATATGTGATGCAGGTGGTATCAGGGTATCGATTTCAATAACACCACCCCCATAAACCCCATGCATGTTCCTATAAACAATAAATTAAACACATTTGTGACATCATGTCTTATGGCATGCATTGTATCCTAAGGCACTGCAAAGAATGCCCTTGAATCCAACATTGCCAAACCTATGAAATCTCGGAGGGGTTAGATCTCAAACAGCTCACTCACAGATGTGGACGTGCCCCGCTCTCTCTAAACTTACGTTGTGGGAGTAAAATACTGGGGCCGCTCCAGTGGTAGCCTATGTGGCTTACTCGGCCTCTGAGGTGCTAGTTCCCAACTTTGCATAGTGCCAGATCGTCAAGCATTTGCATATATTCCATTACTGCAACTCACAGTGACTGAATCCCTTTACTGCTTTGCACAAAGTGCTTTCCCCAAAGGTGGCTTTGTCAAGATAAAGCAGAATCAATGAATGGAGTATTTTGTATCCAGCTTTCAGACACATTTGGGCCCACTATTTCTGGGACCTCTGGTTCCAATCCACATTGATTTACTAAAATATTCCTATATGTCTTAAAGTTCTCTTCTCGTAAACTATTTTGTTACTTGGGGAAGTGATGTGGCCTAACAGCATGAGCTGCTGACCTTGGAACGGGGGAACCAGCCTCTAATCCAAGCCTCAGGTCAACATCCTGAGATTCTGAGCAAATCAACCAATCTACCCATTCCAGAAAACATGTGATTCTCAATAGCGCGCTCACAACGTGCATGTCGCCCCCACCAACTTATTTATTTTATTTATTTATGTTAGGGTTTTATAGAGCGCAAACCAGACCCGTGAGGGTATCAGAGCGCTTTATAGGAATGAAAGAGAGTAAACAAAGGCCTTTAGAAGGGGAGGATACAGTTGGGATAAAAAGGGAGATACAATGTACAAAGAAGGAGGCAGTTACAATCTCAGGGTACCTGTGGGGGAAAAAAACAGGTGGAAACATTTAAGACAATCTCAGTGTGGGTAGGTATCTTCCAGAGAGACCTTGGATAAGGTCGAAATAGTGGGTGGAACAGGGTCGTTGAGGTGCAAGTAATGCTCGCGTTAGGGGAAGAATTTACCCATAAGGAACGTTTTGGCCTCTTTTTTGGAGCGAGCCAGAGAAGGAAGTCTTCTGATGGCGGGTGGGAGTGAGTTCCAAATTCTTGGAGCTGCCCCAGAGAAGGACCGATTGGAGGTCTTTTTTTCCGCAAGCATGCCAGTTGGAGCAAAAGGTCTCTGGCAGATCGGGAATTTCTGGCTTCTCCGGATATTATGAGTGTCTGGGCCAGAAATGCTGGGGAATTGGAGTATAGGATCTTGTGGGTGATGCAAGCCAGCTGTTCTCTTCTGCTGACCAATTCCACCAATTTAGCTCTTTGCTTAAGGGTTTGTTGGGTGGGTTTCTGCGAGGAGTCGTCCCATGCATGGCCGAGGAATGAGGAGGTTGATCCTTCCCATGCAGTGCTTTAAAACCCCGCAGGCGCTTGCCTTCTGATGACGCCACTCCAGCGAGATGTACCACCATTTGGCCGCGTTCTTCTTGCTCCTGCACGTAGTGTGACAAATGGCGCACCTCTGCTACGTGCCGGCTGCGCCTGCTCAGAAAAGCGCTCAGTTGCCCTTGGGCCAAGTTTGTGCTATATAAAACTGAAAAAACAGAAATAAACATTAGATGATAACTCCACAACAAAAGTTTAATGCAGGACATCCTAGTGGGCATTCATAAACGATTACTTGGCCAGGGCAGGACTGGGACCAGCCCGGGGGGTGGGTGGAGGGGAGCTGTGTGCTAGTGAGCAGCACTGCTGTCGCTTTGGTACTACTACCGAACGCTTTTGTTACGGGTGCCGGATTTTGCAGCACTGCTGCAAAACCGCCCCCCACTGCTCAAAAACCGGGCCCCACCCTTCTGCCCCTCCTGGAAAATGCCTGGTGCCCGCTACGACCAGTCCGGCCCTGTTCTTGGCCCATTCCCACCCAGTAAACACTGAAGGGCAGATTTATAAGCCCCTTGCGCCTCTTTTATGCCGCCGTTGCATCACTTTTGTGACGCAGCGGCGGCGCAAAAGATGCACCATAGTGCGGGGTATTTACAACGTGACGCATCTGGGAGATGCATCATGTTGTAAAGCCCTGTGCCAGAAAGAGGCATTCCTGCGCGGGGGGGAGGGGCGTTCTGGCGCAGGAACGCCTCCTAAAAGTGGCTGAGTGAAATCTACAAGATTTCACTCAGTCACTTTTGTGTCCATGCTGCGTCAAAACCGTGCGCCTGCTTGAAGCATGCATAAGGATTGACGCAGCATTGGACAGAGGGCACCCAGAGCATTGCTCAAGCTGCGTCGCTCTTGCGACGCAACTGCAGCAATGCGCCGCCTTTATGGCACAGATGCGTGACGCATCTGTGCCATTTTTGCCCGATGGTGCGCCGCATTGTAAATGCGGTGCACCAATGGTGTCGGAGCCGCGGCACACAATAAGTGGCGCATCCCTGCTAATATGCAGAGATGCGCCACTTATTGTAAATCTGCCCCTTAAATGTTTTCTCCTGTCAATGGGCAGGCTTCAATCAGTTTTCAGGTGGGACTGGGAAGGGAACACCCTCAAAACTGGTAGGTATAAAGGAAGAGTTTTGTTCCACTACAAACAAATACTTTCCCAACTACAAAAAAATCAGTGCAATTGCTGCAATGAGATACATTTTTGCTTTTGTAATTGTACACTTTTTATTTTTTTGTATGTGAAAACGGCTTTTCTGTGACGTATATAGGAATTCCTAAAAGATTTCCACTAGTATTTTCTGAGGCCATTCGGGAATGTCTGGACGGAGGTGGCAGAGCGGCTCTGATTTTATTGGACCTCTCTGCCGCCTTCGATACGGTCCCTCACTCCCTCTTACTCACCAGACTAGCAGCCATAGGCATAACGGGCTCCGCTCTTGGCTGGCTATCATCTTTCTTGGATAACAGGTCCCAGCAAGTGTGGATGCCACCTTTCTCCTCCTCTCCCAAAAAACTCTCTACTGGTGTCCCACAGGGGTCTACTCTAAGCCCCCTGCTTTTTAATATATATACGACTCCCCTCATTTATCTTGCGGAACAGCTAGGAGCCAAAATTATGGCTTATGCCGATGATACTGTTTACCTGGCCCAAAAACAACTCGGACACGTCGAGGGTCCAATTCTGTTTATCATCGGTTTTCTGCTGGCTGGCGTGTGCCCAGCTCAAATGCAATGAGAGTAAATCGGAAATCTTGCTGTATGGCTCCTTCCCAGATAACTTTAGTGACTCCCTCTGGCCCACCGATCTCCCATGTCCCAAATCCATTGGTGGACCTGCAAAAAATTTAGGAGTCTGGTTTAATAACAATCTCAGATTTGAGGACCACCTGAAAAAACTCACTGGAATCTGCTTTTCCACCCTCAAAACCCTGCGCAGATTTCTCCCTCTGCTCCCGAGAGAGGCCAAGGAGACGGTCATTCGCGCTCTCATACTATCCAGATTGGATTATGCGAATGCCCTCTACTGCGGACTCCCAGCCTATTTGATCCACCGCCTCCAGGTAATTCAAAATGCCGCGGTTAGGCTGCTGTTCAACATACCCAGAAGATCTAGTGTCCGTCAACCCCTCAGAGATCTTCACTGGCTCCCAGTGGCTCAAAGGATCTTATTTAAGATCCTCGTGCTAGCATACCGAGCACTTCATCAAACGGGTCCAGCTTATCTGAGAAAAAGATTTTCCCTTTATGTTCCCAATCGCCCTCTTAGATCAAGCAACCTCCACCAAATGACTGTGCCAAAGTTTAAATATAGCAGGCTCGGCGGCCAATCCATCTCTGTCAGAGCAGCGAGAGCTTGGAATACTCTTCCGCTTCATTTGAGAACATCCCCATCCATCATGGCGTTCAGGAAAGGCCTTAAAACCCACCTTTTTACCATCACTGCCTAATGGATGTCTCTCTAACTCCGCATGTAATATGATCTGTCTCCCTTTTCTCTCGCGCCAGGATACTATACTTTTTAGTAATTGAGCGCGCTACAAAAGCCTCTATAATATAATATAATAATAATTTTGGGGAACCTACTCCTTAGGACCTGAACCTGTCACAGCTTTCCTGGGGACTCGGGGAACCCTCTGTTAATTCCCAAAAGCAAAAAAATCACACAAGTGTACTGAAAACATAGGAAGGGATTAACAATAGCAAATATCTAGCCCACGGAGCGGCCCTCATACCTGACTTCATGCCACGAGTTGCTTTTCTGCTGTGATGTCATAAAAGGAGCTGCTCATGCTACAGCTGCGTCACAATGGAAGCTGCCCTGACGGACATTTTACAACTAAGAGCTAAACGTACTCCTGTAATGTCACAATGGAAACCGCCCTTTCTACAGCTGAGTGTGGCAGGGCGCCTTCTGTGCCACAACTTCTCTCTCCTCTTTATTGATATTGATATTGATATTGAAATGTATTTGTAGAGCGCTCGTTCGCCCGGGGGCTTCATGGCGCTATAGACAGGAACACAACGCATCAATCAGAGGAAGCATAGAGGGACTCATCAGAACGCTTGGGAAAAGAGCCATGTTTTGAGGGAGTGTCTGAAGCTAAAAATGTTATCGCACATTTTGAGGTGAAGGGGGAGAGAGTTCCAGAAGGTGGCTGCAAGGTGGTCAAAGCAGCAACCTCCAAGACGTTTCCTTTTGTAAAGAGGGACAATCAGAAGATGTTTGTGCATAGAGCGAAGATTCCGGGGAGGGTCATATTTTTTGAACAGGTCTCTGATGAATAGGGGGCCAGATTGATGTAAGGACTTAAATAAAGTACACCCGGTCTTAAAAGCCACCCGTTGCTCAACAGGCAGCCAGTGTAGCTGTTTTAGGCCTAATCTGACGGACTGCCTCTTAGGTAGATTAAGAATTAGTCTGGCTGCCTGATTCTGAATCAGCTGGAGGCGTTTTAACTCACCGGCCTGGAGCCCAAGATAAAGACTATTGGAGAAGTCCAGTCTGGACAGAACCAGGGAGATGACAATCTGTGTGAGCGCCTCCAGAGAGAAGAAGCGAGCAATTTTCTTGATTTTCTTCAGCTGAAATAGGCTGGAGGACACCACTGCGCCGACCTGCCTTTTCAGAGAGAGATCTTCGCTAAGAAAAATTCCTAGGCTCTTGACTGAGGACGACTTAGATGGTGGGGCTCCCATGCTGGCTGGCCAAAAACCAGGGTTCCAACTGAGTACACTCTGCCCAGGCAAGACCAGCTCAGTCTTGCCTGGGTTGAGTTTCAGGTGACTGCAGCTCATCCAACTCAGGATGTGAGACATGGTGTTTTGAAACACTACCACTGAGTCCTCGGTGTTTAAAGGAAAGATGAGCTGCAAGTCATCTGCATAGTTGAAAATGGTTACTCTGGTGTTCCTGAGAGAGTACAGCAGGGGGCATAAGTATAAATTAAAAAGCAACGGTGACAAGGAAGAACCCTGAGGGACTCCGCAGGTGGTAGGAATGGTGGGGGCAGTAAAGGAACCCAGTCTCACAGATTGGGTACGGCCAGTAATAAATGAGCGGATCCAGCTCAGCGCAGGGCCCCTAAGACCAGCCTGTTCGACACGGTTGACCAAGATGGTGTAGTCAACCGTGTCGAATGCCGCTGATAGGTCTAATAGCACCAGAGCCTGGTGGATCCCCTCGTCGGCATTCCGCCTCAGAGTATTCTGAACTGAGACGACGACTGCCTCAGTAGAATGAAGAGGGCGGAAGCCGGCCTGATTAGGCGCAAGATACTGTGATTCTTCCAAAAATTGGGACATGCTGTCACAGACATGGGCCTCCAATAGTTTGGCACAGTACGGCAGCAAAGAAATGGGCCTATAGTTAAGGGGGTCCGATGGATTAGCCCCAGCCTTTTTCAACAAAGGGATGAGAAGAGCTTTTTTAAAACTGGCAGGGACCAGGCCCTGTGAGAGGGATCCATTCATCATAGAGAGCATGCTCTCAGGGATGGCGGCTCCCACTTCACGCAGGATATATGGAGGGCAGATATCTTCAGGGGAACCAGATTTAACTTTAAGGAGGAGTTTAGATAGGCAGGCGGCGTCAATGGGAGGGAAAGATTCCAGGGTGAAAGGATTATGATAGGTATCAGACGGGGAAGGGGGGGGTGAAATGGTGGGAATACTTTGCTTTATGGTGCAGATCTTATTTAATGTATTGCAGAGGTCCTGGGTGGGAGTTACAGCCAAGGTAGTTCTGTCGCTGCCACTAAGACTCTCCACAATGTTGAACAAATCTCTGGATTTGTTGCGTGATTGAAGAATTTTCTCGGAGAAATAGTCGGTTTTATGTTTCTGGATGAGTTTCTGGTACTCCTTTCGCGCCCTACAATAGTCGGCCTTATCAGATTCTAAGTACGCCGTTCGCCACTTACGCTCCATTTGACGAACTTGCAGCTTTAAAGCTTTAAGATGAGGTGTAAACCACCTATGAGCGTCATGGGTGCGAGAGCGGGGAAAGTTGGAACAGGGAGCGTGAACATTAGCAGCCTGAAGAAGCCAACTAGAAAAGGCTTCTTCAATCCCTTCAATATCCTGATCTAACAAGGGGAGGGATGAAGTTAAGGTGTCAATAAAGGCAGGGAGGTCAGCGTACTTCCAAAGTCTGACTTTCCCTCCTTGCTGAGACGGCTGTTTCCTGTTCTCAGTGATGGTAATAGAGAAATCGATCAGAAAATGATCCGACCAGATGCATGGGGTAATGGAGTTGATAATGAGAGGGATATCCTGTGACCAAATTTGGTCAAGACTGTGTCCTTTTTTGTGGGTGGGGAGGTGTATCTGCTGGATGAGATTCATGTCTGAAAGAGTTTCCTTCAGTATGGCTGCCTGGCCGACCAACTCAGTAGAGTTCATCCAGAGGTTAAAGTCACCCAACAGCACAATTTTCTTATGACTAATTATCAAAGGGGCCAAAAATTCTGCTAAAGATACAGCCAAATGTGTGCATGCTTTGGGGAGGACGATAAATGAGGACCATAAGTAGAGATCCACTATTAGTGTCCATCCTAAGGATCATATTGTCCGATCCTGTAAGATCAAAGGATGGGAGAAGGGAGAAGATGTGATTTTTTAGAATGATCGCGGCAACTCCTCCGCCCCTTTTATTGGCAGGTCTATCCTCATGCAAAATATAATAGTTGGAAGGGACTGCTGCCAAGATGTCAGGTAGGGAGTCGGCGTTCAACCAGGTCTCCGTAAGGAGTAAAATATCCGGTTGCTCGGCCTGGAGTAAAAGGAATATGTCCATATGGTGTTTCACCATGGACCTGGTGTTTAGATAATAACATTTGAGAGTTGTCTCAACCCCCGGCGGGGATACAAAGGTAATGGAAGGGTTGGGACGCGTGGAGGGGTCAACCATAAATTTAGGAAGTAGAATGCCATGGGTAGCGGCGCGCTTTAGAACATGCGCGGGTAAGGCGGGCCCAGTGTCATCTAAGGGTCGGAGATGTAGCAGTTCAGGGGAAGAATAGGAAAGTATTTGGCCAGGGGTTCTGGCCCCAGGCCCCGGTCTGCCGCGGACGGGCGCAGACGGGCTTGACTTGTGCGTGACTTCGGCGCGCATTCGTCGCGCCCGCTGCGCTCGTCCGCTGCGCTCCGATATACACATTGGTTTTGTAGCCTCTGTCTTGGGGGGACTAGACCGCTAAATCCGGTCCAGCCCTACCCAAGATGGCGGCTCGCCTCACCCTCCACGCAAACGGCACCAGCCGCGATGAAACAGGGCGGGCAGCAGCAAGTAAATCAGTGCGTTTAGGTCAAAGGTATTTAAACAATGAATATCACAATAAAAATTATGTTTTTAAAATTTTCAAAGCGCTGGCGCCGCAAACGCACCAGAGCACCAACAATTGCTGTCCTTTACTGCGCGTGATTATAATGTAGCACAAAGTTCCAGAGAGAGCCAGGCAGCTGCCACCAGCCTAGCGTTCTCGGCAGGCTCTGTGCCGGGGATTGTTTTGTAGCCTCTGTCTTGGGGGGACTAGACCGCTAAATCCGGTCCAGCCCTACCCAAGATGGCGGCTCGCCTCACCCTCCACGCAAACGGCACCAGCCGCGATGGAACAGGGCGGGCAGCAGCAAGTAAATCAGTGCGTTTAGGTTAAAGGTATTTAAACAATGAATATCACAATAAAAATTATGTTTTTAAAATTTTCAAAGCGCTGGCGCCGCAATCGCGCCAGAGCACCAACAATTGCTGTCCTTTACTGCGCGTGATTATAATGTAGCACAAAGTTCCAGAGAGAGCCAGGCAGCTGCCACCAGCCTAGCGTTCTCGGCAGGCTCTGTGCCGGGGATTGTTTTGTAGCCTCTGTCTTGGGGGGACTAGACCGCTAAATCCGGTCCAGCCCTACCCAAGATGGCGGCTCGCCTCACCCTCCACGCAAACGGCACCAGCCGCGATAGAACAGGGCGGGCAGCAGCAAGTAAATCAGTGCGTTTAGGTTAAAGGTATTTAAACAATGAATATCACAATAAAAATTATGTTTTTAAAATTTTCAAAGCGCTGGCGCCGCAATCGCGCCAGAGCACCAACAATTGCTGTCCTTTACTGCGCGTGATTATAATGTAGCACAAAGTTCCAGAGAGAGCCAGGCAGCTGCCACCAGCCTAGCGTTCTCGGCAGGCTCTGTGCCGGGGATTGTTTTGTAGCCTCTGTCTTGGGGGGACTAGACCGCTAAATCCGGTCCAGCCCTACCCAAGATGGCGGCTCGCCTCACCCTCCACGCAAACGGCACCAGCCGCGATAGAACAGGGCGGGCAGCAGCAAGTAAATCAGTGCGTTTAGGTCAAAGGTATTTAAACAATGAATATCACAATAAAAATTATGTTTTTAAAATTTTCAAAGTGCTGGCGCCGCAATTGCGCCAGAGCACCAACAATTGCTGTCCTTTACTGCGCGTGATTATAATGTAGCACAAAGTTCCAGAGAGAGCCAGGCAGCTGCCACCAGCCTAGCGTTCTTTACCTTTGTAAACAAATATCGGCCCCTTGCAGGCACCTCTACACTGGTCTGGTGCACAGTGGGCAGGGCTGCTCGAGGGGACATCCTACACGGGCTGCTCGATAAACAGCCAGCTTGGACAGGCACTTATCAAGGGTGTCAGGGGCACAGGTGCAGGCAATGAAAATGGCCCTTTGACTGCTGTAGGGGTAATAAAATGCAGCATTACTGCTCAGGTACCTTGGTTTCGCTGTCAACAACAATCTTTCTTATAAAACGCTAAACAAAGTTCCACGTTCTTATACTTTAATGTGTAGCACGATGCCTCGTTCTGCTCTAGCTGTCCTGCCAATACCTTCCACGGTTACTAATAGTTTTTTTCCTCTTCCCAATAGGAATAAAAAATGCTGACCGGGCAGAGCTGAAGAAAATCGCCTCTGAGCCTTTTGAAGAGCACGTGATGTATGTGGACAGCTTCCAGGCCCTCGAAAACTTACTGCCGAAGATCACAAGAAGGATCTGCTTCACAGCTTCGGAACCCCCAATACCCGTCAAGCAGTTTTCGGGCCGTAAGTTAAAAATTACATTGGGTGTTGGTCAGATGTGACTTGAGTTGTATTGGACTTCTATGGTGTGTGCAAGCTATAATGACGGTCTTTGCCTAGTCGATATACTGAGAACGAAACGTCAACATTCCAGCAGCAATACAGGCAAGAAAAAGATCGTTATCCTGCAGTGACACCTTGTGGTTGGTTGAGGACAGTGACTAGCCCTTGTTCTACAAGAGGCCTTTCCTGGTTGCCGTTACAGATGATAGAGTTGCATTGCCATCCTCGTTCGTCTTTCTCGTCACAGTCACTAAGGAGCACCCCGTGTTCCAGGCACAGCATTTACCCATAAATTAAAAGGTCTTCCCCCAATATGGCTGCCTGACAGGAAGAACCAAGAGAGGCCACCATGAGCAGGAAGAACCAGCCCGGGACAGAAAGACACCCGGAGGGATGAAAACCCAGACCCCCGAGACACAAAGTGCAGCCAGAAAAATCTGCCCAAACCAAATGCCGAAGAAGAACAGAGAAGACCCAGGACCAGACCGCGCAGAGCCAAAAGAAACTGCCAACAGGCCCCAGAACAGAAAGCAGCAAGTCGGTCCAAACACACCAAGATATCCCAACGGACAGCCCAAAGCAGAAGGGGAGCAAAAGCCCAAAAGCCACAGCAGAAAGGAGACGCAGTCCAACAGAAACACAGTAACACCCCACGGGGGACCTTCAACCGCGAGAGCCAAAACCACCGGAAGAACAGGGCAGCAGAACCAGACACCACCAAACAGACTGGCAGGAGCCGCAAGAACGGATAGGAGTGCAAAAGGAACTCAGCATGGCAACCGAACAAACAACGAAAGTCACCACAACCCCACCCGCAAGGAAAGAAAACAGGTGGGACACGGACCCCTGTAGCACCAAGGACCCCCCGGAAGGGAGAGCGGCACCAAGGGGAGAACCCAGGCAGTCAAAAGTCAAAATAGACCCAGGAAGGCGCCGGAAACGACACCGAAGAAACCCGGCCACCAAGGGAATCCAAACGGCCAACAGGTAAAACGGAAACCCACAAGGCCTCCCATGGAACCCGAAGAGCGGAAGGGACCAGGACCAAGGCCAAGCAACCCGAAAGAAGCAAACGGCCACCAGAGGCCCCCCCAAGCAGGAGAAAGCACATAGCGCCCAGCAAAGTGGGGGGACGCAGCACGGAGGAGCGAGACCGCCCTGCACAGGGACCAAGCAAACCGTCCCCAGAACGTTCCACAAGAAGAAAGCGAGCCGCCAAAGCGAGAGACAAAATCCACTCCGAAGGAGCAAGGCCCCTGCCCAGGAGAGGAAAACCGGGAAATCCAGCACCCCCGGGCACCCAAAAGCACCGCTGGAAACAAAAACGACCAACGGTAAGCCAGAAAGCAGGGGCCGGACACAACCCGCGCCCATAGAGGCACACCACGGACCCCTGAGCAACAGCTCCAAAGTCCACCGAACACAGCAGCAGACACCAACGGAGAAGCACCCTGGCGAGCACCACCAACAGGACAAACGCCCTGGCCAGGCCCAACCAAGACGGACCAAACCCATCCAGGCACTAAAGAGGCCCGACCCGGAGGAACGGCTAAGATCAGATGAGACCATGTGCAGCCAGGGTGGTAGAGCAAAGACAGTACAAACGTGCAAAAAAGACAACAGGGGCGATCTCTGCAAACCCACTGGAGCACAAGGCAGGGGAGAAACCGTCCAGGAGAGCAACAAGAAGCCCCGCAGGGCCGATGCAAAACCCAGAAAAGCCAAGGAACGGTCGACAGAGGCAGACCAAGCGACTAAGCACGGGACCCCATGCACGCCCCAAAGAATGGCAAGGGCCGCCACCATCCGGGAAGGGGAACCCAGAACAGAAAGCCCACTGGCCCAATAAGGAAGAATCTGAAGACTGGGAGCCAAAACACACACAAGACATGGGCCCCACAGGAGAGTGAGCCCACCGCACCAGGGAGACCCAGGCAGGCGTGAACAACTCACAGAGTAAACGAGATCAGAAGCATTCAGGGTAGAAAGGCCACAGCGCCCTGGCAGCCCAAGCACGGGAAGCAGGAGGAGACGCCCAAAGTCAAGACATAGCACCTCAACACATGTTGCAGCAAGCCACACATCCGTGGACAAAGCGAACCGAGAGGGCGCCACAGAGAGGAAGGAAGGGGACACCCAACAACCTCACCAGACCATCCGAATGCTAACCAGCCAACAATGGGCGAACGATCCCCATCACAACCAGAGTCCCCCTCGATATCGAGAGGGGGA
This sequence comes from Lissotriton helveticus, assembly GCF_964261635.1. NCBI lineage: Eukaryota > Metazoa > Chordata > Amphibia > Caudata > Salamandridae > Lissotriton > Lissotriton helveticus. The sequence continues at coordinate 996,989,038 of NC_136057.1, forward strand.
CACTAGAAAAGGACAAGCACACAATGGGCCCCACAGGAGAACCAGAGGAGAAGGAATCTTAAACTCGAGGCCACAGTGACCTACGAACAGGAGAAGGTACAACAAGCGACCCGCATGAAAACGAGCCCAGGGAAGCACAAATAAATACAGGGAACAAACACAGAGGCAGCACACAAGAAGCTACCGCAACTGAGGCTCCTGAAACATACCCACTAAATGCCGAAAAACATACTCGGCCATACTGTTAGACGAAAGCACCCTCCATGATGAAGTGGACCCTCCTGCCTCGGGGCCAATGAGGCCAACAACAAGCTGCACATAGGAGAGCTACACTCCTGCGACAACATGAGCAGAAGGCAAGGAGGGCAGAAAAGAAACCACACTGTGCCCACGCCCAACACAGCATCCCAAGCCCCAGTAGGGACTCGGAGAAAATGAAAGAAACAGACGAGTAAAGAAGTTCACATCCCAGTCCATTTGTGCACCCACAGAAGCAGCCATGGGAAAAAACAGGCGCCAATAGCAGCCCGCCCCAATCAGAAACGCAGAAGCCAACAGCCCTTGCAAACCTTTCAAAGCAGAGACTGAAAATTTTGCCACCGAAGGACACTGTGACAGCAATAGCAGGAGACGAACCCTTGACCATTGAGATCCTTCTCTCACACAGGCACATGACTAACCAATGAGCTACAGCTCCTGGTACGCCAAAGACAAGAAAAATCTGTTTCCACCAGGACGGAAAATAACATCAAAATAAACAGGCGCAGAATAACAGATGTTCATAGTTACCCAACTCAATGGAACTCATTTTATCGACCTCAGATGGATGAAAGGCTGAGTAGACCCACCGGGGTATGAAACCATGACCATGAGGTCGAACACAGGCCCCTTCAGAGGCTGCCGTAGTCCACTGAGCCACCAGAACCATCATCTCAAAGTCCACCCAAGAAGAAAGAAACAATGAGACAACACCTGGAAGGGCAAAAAGGCCGCAACGTGTAGCGCAAGTCATAGTGCTCGTATGGCCCCATGATGCCGCTACAAAAAAAGTCGGCATTACGAAAATCTTAAAATACAGCAGGTAATAACACCGGAAGAATTCACATACACAAAGCACAAAACCGTAATGTGGATCACAGGCAGAACACAAACCCACGGCCTGGGAGAGCCGGCGCCACCAGAGGTGCAAGACCGACCACAGTGCCATAGCGCACTAGTCCATTCACATAATGCGATTTGAAGCAGGAAAGTAACTAATACAAACCAACAAAAATAGCTAGGTAAACACATACCTACCGCCGCAACTGTGCGTCCAAACTCCTTTAGGACCAGCAAAATATATAAATACATATACACACACACACACCCATAGTCCGTAGACCCATTACTACAGTACTGGGCCACCATGTCTCAAAAACATACCAGCGATACCGTGTTAGTGAGAAACGTGAAAGAAGTAGAAGCGAGAGCCCCCAACAGAACAAGTACACAGACACTGTGCTCGTCTGAAACCAGGGATACAGACCCACTGCGTGGAGCGCATTCGTGAGTGCAAGACACCCAAGAAAAAACATAGCAAGGAAAGCTACACCATCAAGCAAACGAAACAAGGTGCAGCCAACGGACCAGATCCCAACACCATCATAGCCATTAAAAGGACCGGTGACACCCCAAAAGATACAATACCAGCCGCACGTCGATGGCCCGAGGAATGGGAGAGACTGCGGCTCCCAACGCGACAGGGAGTGAAACGGCCGCGCGGGAAGCCGAAAGAGCCCGGCCCCGCTCCACGCATGCCGGACCAGAAATGCGGCCCCCTAAGGCACCTCGCCCCCTAGTGAGACTCCGAGGGAGAAGCCAACGCCAGGCCAGGGAATGACATCCGTCCCGGCGGCAAACAGGTAAGCCCTTAGAGCTCCGAGGAGCTCGGACGCAGCCAAAGACCCCGGGCCTCCGCTTGCAGCCCGCACGGAACACCAACGCGAAACAGTGCGCCGCAGTGAGAGGGAGAACTCAGGAAAACAGGGGGGCGTGGCCGGGGACCACAGGACGGCCCACCGGAACCCCCCCGCCCAACACCTAAGGCCATAGCCAAGATCAGTACGTGTCTGAGTTCTATAGCGCTAACTTGACCCGAATGAATCAGAGCGCTTTCACTGGAGTACCATTATAAACACAAGTACATGCCAGGCACGGGGAGATTGCTGAGCCTCGAACACGGTTCCCAGATTTTCATCTGACCGCCCTAGCCATATGCACAGACACAAACAACAGGAGCAACCCACGGGAGGCCCGGGCAAAAACAATGTATGACAGCAAATGTCAAGCCAAAACCATTGACTCACACGGACGGGAGATAGAAGGAGCCACAAGGCATAGCCCCAGACCACCCCGGCCGCCCCCCTGTAAACCCTTGGCTCGCTAAGGCAGAGCCTAACCGGCCCTGTAGGATACCGGGGGAAGGAAGAGGGGAGGGTCCTAGATCCCACAGGTCCACTAGAGACAGGACCACCAACCAGGGACTCAGGTACTTGCTACAGCAGGAACCACTTACCTGAACACCCATCTGGAGAGAAACAAAACAGGCTGAAGGGTTGGGCCGGCCCGCCTCTTATAGAGGACAAGGGTGTATTGGGTCGGCCATATTGGGAAGAGATGGGAGGCATGGGAGGCTGACTTTTTGCTTTGGAGGGTTCTGGTGTGGAGCTGAAGCTCACTTTGGTAGTCTTGTGGCGAGGAAGACTAACGAGTAGGTAATGAACATTACCGGTAGGTAACCAAGTCATTAGTCTCTGTAGCAAAGAAAAAAAAAAGAGAGAAATACAGTGAGCTGACTAAAGAAAGAGCCACAGTGGGGCCTAGTAAGATTAAAGGGCTACATAGGGCGCAAGCATTTTGAAAGGTGGGATGGACCATTTTACACAGGGACTGGGTGGGGCAGGGTAACAAGACTAGAGTAGTAGAATCCAGGAGAAGGGCAGAGTGGACTTGCGTACTCTGGAGTGGGCACACCACTCCTCCCCTGCCCAACCCTGCTCGCAGAGCAGCCCGGCCCACCCACAGCCAAACCCTTCCCCTTTCTCGCAGTGCGAGAAGCAGAAACAGAAAATGGTAGTTATTAACATTTTGTGTTTCTGCTTCTCGCACTGTGACAAAGCAGTGGGGCGACGCTCCTCCGCCCTAGTGGAGGAGCCACCACTGGGTCTCTCGCGTTGACGGCTCATGATCACTCTAATGGAAAACAATGTTGTGAAGCCGTGATCGGACCAGTGTGGTTTGGGCAGATCAAAGGAATCTACAAACATGGCGGTGTGTGTGCAGTCTATTTTTTTCTGGGACTGTGAGACAGGTATAATCACCGGGTGAAACAAGTGATTTGGTGGGGCCATTGGCCACCCATGTAGTACGAAGGGCATTGCGATCACAAACCTTGAACTCAGAGAGATATTTGATACAGCTTTAGAGTGACAGGTGTGTCAAAGTGAAACCAGAATCACCCATTTTCATGAAACAGCATTTTCCATTAGAATTAAAAATAAAATATATATTTTTTAATGTTTACATTTCTCATAATCTACAAGTTAGTGCAATTGAAGTAAATATGGGAACGTCAACCGATATCCACCATTTTCACAAAGAATATCGGGGAAGAAACATTTTCACTCAAAAATTCTTTCTAAAAAAGGAACAAAAATGATAGTTTTTAAAGTTAAATATTTTTACAACCTAACGCATTTAGAAGTGAGTAGCGTCCAGCAGGTTAAATACACCGATGTATCTTTCCTTTTTTTACTAGGGGCATGGAGAAAGAAAATACCTTCACTGGAAATGTGTTTTTGTGAAGAAAAAAAGAGAAACAAAAATATATTTTTCATTAGCTTACAACTTAAAAACAGTTACAGTTTCAGACTTCCAGTTTATGACCATGTTTTATTTGTAGTGTAGAAAATGTGGGTGCTGGATCAAAAATATTTTCTTTACAAAATAATCCCATGTGATTAGTCAGGGCATTTTAATTGTAAGGAACAAACTGTTGTTAACAACTACATACACACACAATGGTGCGTAAAATAAGAACGAGGCATACAAAAGAAACTGAAAAATCTTTACTAATAATCAAGTTCTAAACCAAAACGGGTAGGCTAAGGCTGGAGACTGTATATATATGGAAAGAAGTTTATAGAGCCTGTGGTAATCTGCAGAGTGCTTAATTTTTATTAAGAATGTATGTGTGATGGATTATAATAGATATTGCTGGAAGAAAATATGTTTCTCTCATTCCATCACACTTACAGACTGAACACCAATATAAAGCTTTCATAAGGCCTATCAGTCCAAAAATGCACTCTATTAAAACATAGGGTAATTGTCATCCTTTTGTAATTTCAGCTGAGAAAATCCTGGGTCCTAGGGACCTGAGCGTCAGTGAGCGCAGTTACAGCTCACTGAGGCTAACTTGGAGCCCAGCCACAGGAGAGGTGACTGGATACCACATCATCCTGAATTCACTGTCCTCCAGTGGCCATCTTACTGCGGATGACCAGAGACAGGTAAGCTGCAGCTTCCCATTGTGCTGCCTTTAATCATGATTTCTTCTAAACTTCGTGATGAGTCTTTTCCAAATGCACAAGTGTTCTTTAGACCTATTTGCCAGTTGGAAAGATACAATTTACTAAAGAGTATCAATATTGTTAATATTTGTGTGAGCCTACCTCTGCTTGGCTGAAGAGCTTGCAGGGACAGCAGGCATCTGCCTCAATCCCTTTATATATAGGATTTCTGTTTTACTTTGTTTTTCTTTTGGCATTCCCAAAATATAAGAAACGTGTGAGCATGTTTAACGTCATGTGCATTTCTGGGATAATTTGAAACAGCATTCTTTTCTGGGACACTCAGCTCAACCAGCCATGATGCCTCTCCACTCCATGTTCAGTCTTCAGGGAGTCATTCAGGTATTGCCATTACTGTCTCGGGGTTTTTTTGTACCCCAAATGCATCTCTGCACCTGATGAGAAAAAGCACATAGCTGCTAGTGTCTCCTATAATTTCAGCTCAATTGAACCTTAGCACTTTTCTTCCTCATGCCTTTCTCTGTGGATCACCAGGAGCACCGGAGAGTAGTTGAGGGCAAAAGCTAGGGGGACAGAGGCTGCAAGCAGTTGCAGCCATCTTTGGCATCTGCCAGCCCTCTGTAGTGTTGTGTGAGTTAGCAATGACTGAACTCTTTTGGCTCCTGATCGATTCCGTAGAAATGTGACTTGTGTTAGAGCATAGTGAAGTGAATTTAGGTTTAGACTGTTGTGTTTGTGGTTACACGCAGAAGAAGAATATGTTATACTGAGTTCCGTGTATGGTGTTGTCATTATCGGGTTCCTCGACTGGGGAGGACGCTACAACTGGCGACCAGATAGAGGCTACGTATCCTGAAGATCAATAGTGCTCGCCCAGAGATTTTGCAGCGGTCCAGCAAACTGCTTGTGTGTGCTTTGCGTGCCTCAGTTGAAGTGCTGAGTCGGCGATTGGCATATGTGGAGTTAAAGCACAACTCCAGCTTGTGTAAAGCATTTGAAATTAATGAAAGATATACTGAGAAGTTTACACATCGTTGGCCAAGAACCTGCTGGTAAGACCGCTAAGAGAGGTACCACTCTACTACACAACCTAAATCCATATGGAATGATAACGCTAAAGGCGAATGCAACCAGATTTTAAAAGAGCTGCAAATAGCGACAGCAAATTGTCAGATTACGCTGCGATCAGAAGCGCTGCGAGGCAGAGATTAACCAGGTGTCAGGCAGTACAAAGAGAATCTTACAAACTAAGCCATTTAAATATAAGAAACAGTAATCTGCTTACCAGAACTGAGCAAAGAGAGCTGAGGGCAGTGGCCCCAGAAGAAATGCCCAGGGTTGTATTTATGGAGCTGTCCATACCCAAAGCTACACACCATCAAAGCTGCTGGGTGGCAGCTCAGAACAACTCCAGAAGTCTCCAGAAAAGTGAAAAGCTCCCTTAGAGACCAAGAGGGAGGTCACAGTTCCATTGACTGGCCAAGATGACCCAGAGGCCAGAACAGCACTTTGCTTTAGAGGTTGGCAGCCGACAACGTCGGCGAGACCTCCTCTCTTCAGTGTCAGCCAATCACAGAAATGGTTATAATGCTTCCACCTTCTTGAAACCACCACCACCATTCAATACTGCCAAAAAGCTGAATATTGGTGACAGATGGACTGCTTGGATAGAGACATTTGCTAATTTCATTGATGTACTAGAAGAAACAGATAACCAGAAGTATCAAATACCTTAAGAATCTAGCTGGTGAAGATGTAAAAGAAGTCATAAAGAAAATGTTGTGAGTTGACAAGACTACATACCGTCAAATCAAAGAAACCTTGAATCTCAAATTCAATCCAATACCAAATGTAGATTATGAAAGGTACATTTTTAGTCAAGAAGGACAGAAAGATGGTGAAACCGATGACAAATTTAGTGAGAGACTGGATACTCTCATCAAACACTATAAGTTCAATTAATTCAATGATGAGGAAACTACATGCCTCAGAGTTATTGATGGATGCCTGTCAGATTCATGCAGATGATGAATACTGAGAGAATCTCTTAGTCTGGAGTGAGTTCTCATAGCTGCCAGAGCTGAAGAGCATGCTGATTGACAAGCTGCTAACATGGAGGCTGGAGGTGCCAAGAGTGAATCAGTCACGAACATATAAAGAGTGAGCTAAAGCATAAGGCAGAGGGACACAGAGTGATATCTCCACAGAAGAAGAAGAAGTTGTGCTTCAGGTGTGGAGTTTTGTTTCTACATGAAGGTAAATGTCTTGCCATTGGACAGGTGTGCAAAGGCTGTGAGAAGGAGAACCATTTTGTGACATCATGGCGAAGGATAAAAGAAGTGCGTCACTGCACATAGACAAAATGGCAATTCAAACACATCAGAAGTGACACACCCAGAGGGCCAAGAGATCACACCAGTTGAGACAAATTGACACCAAACAAAGTCGATCATCATCGAAATCATCGTCAAAGAGTTCTTCATTATCTACATCAAGTGAAGGTGAAGACAATGGTAGTGCCATGTCGATGTTTACCTCATAAAAATGTGTTTGTTTGACTGGCCGCTTGAGAAGAAAAATACAGGTCCCTGAAAAGTTGACAAGAAAAAGCACCAAAGTCATTCAAATATTGTCCGAAGATAACACTAAAGGCAAACTGTTGCTCCATACCTTTTATTATCGACAGTGGTGCATTGATAAACATAATGCCTGTCGAGAAATACAATGAACTCCATTGCCACGACTTAAGCCATCGAAAACAAAAGGGTATACATGTGCTGCATCAACACCATTAAAAAGTCAAGGTTCATTTGAAGCAACAATGAAACAAAAAAAAACAAAAGTACAAGCCCCCATTCATGTACTTCAAGGTACGGTGTCAAGTGCCTGTCTGTTCAGCTTCTGCACAGAAGCTGATATGGGACTGATATCAGTGATCTATAACATGAATACTCATCATGAAATAGTAAGTCAATATCCTTCATTGTTTCATGGTTTAGGAAAACTCAACGCTATGAAAGTACAGTTACACATTAATGAGGATGCCTGTCCTATCGCGCAAAGACCCAGGCGGACTGCATTTCATTTACAGGAAGCTGTTGAAAAAGAACTTGAATCATTGCTCAAACAGGATACCATTGAACGATCCACTGGTCCAAGGCCCTGGGTTTCTCCCATAGTGGTAGTGCCCAAAAAGGACAGTCAAGAAGCTGTACACATCTTCGTAGACATGCAACAAGCGAACAAGGCAATTGAATGATAATATCATCCAGGTCCGCACATCTCTGACATGATAACCCAATTGAATGGTGCAAATGTCTTCTCTTGCCTTGATCTGAATAAAGGATATCATCAGTTGGAACGCGAGAAGAGTTGAAGGTACCTTACAACCTTTACTACACATATTGGTCTGTTCCGACACAAACGTTATGGTGCATCATCAGCTGCAGAGTTGTTTCAAGATGTTATTTGATGTATCATACAGCTTGTCATGAATGCGTTTAACTATAGTGATGACATATTGGTTTTCAGAGCTACACAGAAGGAACATGATAAAGCTCTGACACAAATGTGTTGTTTGCTTGAACAGGCAGGTTTGACTTTGAATGCCGACAAATGTCAGTTGCATAAGACAAAGCTAAAATGATTTAGCCATGTCTTTCTGATCGGGGCATGGCACCTGATCCGCAAGTGCTGTCAACAGCCAATCCCCCACAAGATGTTTCCATGTTCTATTCATTCTTTGGCATGGCCAGCTATTGTTTTAGAAATATATGAGACTTTGCCACTGTAGATGCTCCTTTAAGAGAATTGACTGTAAGAATGTTTCATTTAATTGGTCGCATTAATGCTTCAAACAGTAGTTGTTGTCAATGCTAGCCCAGTCAGGTTAGGCGCAATCCTTGCACAGCACAACAGACACCAAATGCTTGAAGGCATTTTGTGGCATATGCAAGCAGAAGTTTGTCCCAAACTGAACGTGCTTATTCACAACCTGAGAAAGAAAGTTTAACAGTGATTTGGGCTTGTGAACATTTGTACGTATTCTTATATGGAAAACCTTTCCCGCTTGTGATAGATCATCAAGTGTTAATGACCATCTTTGGCAATCCAAAGGCCAAGATGCTTCCTCGCATTAAACGTTTGGGTCTACGATTACAAGAACAATACTACACAATTGGACACCATCCAGAGAAAGAACAAAACTCTGCTGATTACTTCTATTGTGTGCATCTACAGTGCCATGGTACCTCTTCTAAGACAGGTGAAGCCTATATAAATTTCATTGTAAAATCCAGCACACCATCTGCCATTTCTTTGGAACAAATTGTCACTGCCACCAGTCAAGGTAGTGACATTTTGAAACTGAAAGACATTATTACACATCAGTCTTGGAACCAGCATACTTGACCTCTTAACAGTGAGTATCAGTAGTTTAAAAATGTCAAAGATGAACTGTCTGTTACTCAAGAGGGCATTATTTTAAGAGGTTCTGCGACAACAGATAATTGAAGTGACCCAGGAAGGACATCGTGGCATTGGTGCCACAAAATGAGCTCTCCGAGACTGAGTCTGGTTTCCTCATCTCAATGAGAGTGTTTAATGAAAATTGAAGGCCTGTCATCTATGCATCTACCTTTCATCGAAAACTACTCAACACACCTTAAGCATTTCAGAGTTGCCAAGGTATGCATGGGAAGAAATCACTGTTGACTTCTTCGGTCGCCTTGACAATGGACATTATCTGATGGGGATTGTTAATGAATACTCATGCTTTCCATTGATAGAAAATCTCTCATCCACCACCCAAGAAAGAGAAAATCATGAGATTAATAAGGGTGGGCAGTTAACTCGGCTTTGTGGATGGATTTGTGGAATTTTGCGACTCCACACTCCGCTCGGAGCATGGAGTTCCGTTAAAAAATTCGGATTCCTCCCCATAGAGCAGTTTGCCCCCACTGCCCACTATTTACTCGGACCTCGTGCGCAGTGATGCTGTGCCCAGAAAGTGCGTGTTTACCTTTCGATCCTTCTGCTTCCTACCTGCTTCTGTGTTCTGGCAGCCTGGGTCTGCCTCTGATGAGACAATTTAAAATCTGGACAGTCAAAGCAAAGGTGCCATGCTAGCCCCTCAGGTTCACATGGACAGCAGGCCACGCTATTCGGCATGTCATTTAATCTATGACCCTGATGACAGGCGTTCACTTCACAATAACAGAATCATTTCCCAATGGCTGGTTCATGGCAGTTTACTGGAAGTGGCTGAGGGTCTGCTCTCTTGCAGCACAAACCAATCGGCAGACAGGCAGTCAGCAGCATCATCCCGACCTTTCGGAACACAGGCAGCACCCTCCTCTGTCTTACAGGGCTGAGGAAAGCTGTTCCTCCAAAATGTGCCTCTTAACTGGAACACATTGTGCGGTTCAAGTCTCATTTTCAGTTCGATCGTCAAGGAGCAAGTGCTGAGATTCACTTGCACTTGCGGACTGAAAATGAGGCTTGAATGCACGATGTGTTCCAGTTAAGAAAGCTGCATGCCCAAGTCGCTGAAGGCTCCTGCGGACATTGTCCCTGAGAGTGGAGCAAGGCTCCATAATCCAGCCTCTACCCCGGGTGAGGTCAGGTCAGTGTGGAGCCACTTGCAGTTGGATCGTCATGATCGTGTGTTGCCATCTTCTACGCGGACATCCAGGCCAGCAACAGCGTGACATGGTAGTGTTTACCATTCATTGTGACAGCAGTGCTGCATTCGGGGGGTAAGACAGCAGGCTGGAGAGACTCTTTTTCACAACTGCAATACTCTTCTAACTCTGTTCCCCATATTATTTTGTCTCTCTACCTCCCTCCACTCCCCTACTATCTAGGGGTGGGCAAGTGGAGCAACTCCTCCTGCTTGTGGAACTCCGTGGAATTCCATGGAGTTTTTCAGCAACTCCTTGAGCTCCACCCACCCTTAGAGATTAGACAGCATCTCATGACATGGCGTGTTCCTGCGAACCTAAAATCTGACAGCGGCCCACCTTTCAACAGTCGAGAATTCAGAGACTTTCTCAGTCATCTTAATGTGTAGCATCAGAAGAGCACATCTCTTTGGCCACAGGCCAATGGCCTTGTCAAACCTTTCGTGAATACTCTCAAGAAAGTTGTTCAGCATGGTGTGTTGGAAAAGCTCGACCTTAAAACTGTCTTAAATTCTACTCTTCGAGCTTAATATTTGACCCCTCACTCTACTGCTGGTGAAAGCCCTGCAACCTTGATGTTCGAGAGAGCCATGATGACCAAGTTACTTCGGTGGACCAACAGAAGATCAAGTACTGAGGAAGAAAGCCGTATAAGGGACTTGGACCTAAAAGAAAAATAAAGGTTTATGCAGACAAGCACTGACATGCAAAATACATTACGTTTACCAGAGGAAATCGAGTGCTTGTCCATCAGCCTAGAAAACTGTAGTTGATGCTCCCTTCAATGCTGAGCCCTTTCATGCTGTGATCAGCAAAGGACACTTAGTGACTGCCCAATGTCCTGGGAAGTCTATCATGCGACATTCCTTGCATTTCTGATATGTGGTTCATCGCTCATCAGGCGCTGATGTCAATGTAGAAACTGGGTCTGTAAGGACAGTTGGAGACCGCCTGACTGCAGTTGCTCCTACATCACCAAAGCAGATCATGGACACTTCGACTGCCTGTCCCCAGTTTCTGAAGACCCATACGGACGTATGAACATAGCACCACAAAGACTCATTGAAGAGTTATAATTGTATTTTTTTGTAAGAACAAAGGAGAGATGTAGTGTTGTGTGAGTTAGCAATGAGCGGAACACTTTTGACTCATGATGGACTTTGTAGAACTGTGACATAAGCATTAGAGCATAGTGAAGCAAATGCAGGTTTAGAATGTTGAGTTCAAGGTTACCCTCAGAAGAATAAAGACATGTTATACTAAGCTTCGTGTCCGGCATTTCATTAGCTGGTACCCTGGCTTGGGAGGACGCTACACCCTCCAAACAAGTAATTTTGCACAGCATGCACAGGGACACATACCGGAGCAATCCCAGATGTACCTGCAACTTGTGCAGTCATGGAAATTCATGTAAATAACTTTTACATATGAGTGACTTCAAAATGCTGCAGGAACAGATAAACTTACCAGTTTGTGAATTTCTTCAACAATAGTGGGTGTAAAGTTTAGATCTTACAGGCATCTCATAATTTGTGTTAGAGTAATATTGTTGCCTGAGTTTTTCTCAATGCTGAAGTTGAGTCTCATGATCTACTATATGAGAAAAATATCTATTTCAGAAGTATTAAGTATTATTTATAAGTCTAATCTTTGGGGCCTACACCTTTTCTAATCTTGATTTACTCTCTTATTTTGCTTACATCCTAATACTGTAACGTTATATTGTGTACAGTTCTACTAAACAGAGCACTGGCTTTGTTTAAGAATGACCTAAAGGCATAAACCCCCTAAATGGACACCACAGTCTGTTTTTGACGTCTTGGCCATGCAATGACATCAGTCCAGGACCCTCACATTAGACAATCGGAGAAGCCATTGCTTACTGCATCGAAGTCTGTACTTGGTGGGGGGTAGGGAGGTGGAGGGGAGGTAGCATGCAATAATATCCACAAAACGAAATAACGCTAACAAATACAACATCATAATATTAATATAATATACCTAATACTGAACAATAAAATTGACAAGAGGGAAAAATACACATTTAAATGGTACACAAGGTATTCTGTGATGTATGCTTTAAATAGTCTTTATAATTGTTATGCAATATTGGATTTACAAAAACATAGTAATTACCTACACCTTTAAGTAAACAAGTGCTCAATGTATCAAAGGTTTTTCGTGAATATTTATTTGAAAGTTCAAAAGTTTTCTGAAGTGTGCAAAGTGATTTCTTAAAAATATGCATCCCTTTTATATTTTTCTAATCTTAGATGATTTAGTAGTGTGTTATATATGGTTGGGCCTCTGACTGAGAAGAACCTGTCTTTCATTTCATTTTTCTTGAACTGAGGCTGTGCTACCTCTATTGTGTGACAGAATGTAGCCAGAAAGTGGTTTTGTCGGGGAAATTTAGTGTTATTGCACTTTGGGGTCATTTTAGTGCAGACCTTTGCATTATAGGATTTTACCTTAACATCTTTCTTGCTCTGGAAGTTAATAAACTGCTTTTAATGCTGGGATGCTATTCGGAACATTTGTGTCACATAAATAGTTGCGAAATCTGAGATAGGGAATGGAGAGCTGATGATCGGTCTTTTGTGATTGTCTTTCAGATTATTTTGGATGCTGATAAGGACACACTTTTTGTGACTGATCTTCTGCCAAACACCGAATATTCCTTCACCGTCCTGGCAATTTATGCAGATCTCATTGGGGATTCAATAACTGTAAAAGGAAAAACAAGTATGTTATAAAATGGGTGTTCCAACTGTGGGGGCCTTTAATATTAATGTGGTTTATTTTATTGTGACATGTGTAGTCTCATGTCATAAGTGAGTGAAAGTTGGTCCTCCAGCAGCTTTTTCTGGGCCATTTCACAAATGTCACCAGTTCCTGGATAGCTGATGCTACTCATTCGAGGCCCATTCATGTTTTGTCTGCCCACATTTGCAGAAAGGTAATAATAACTGAGGTGACATACAACATGAGCTAGAGATGGACGTGGGGCCAAAGAGTCTCTTTGGAATATTGCCTTCTTTGACTGAACAGTGAAAGGACAACACCTCAAAGCAGAAGCAGAAACATGTTAAAGGATTTCAGCTGGAGACAGGGGAGCGGTAGCCCCATGCAGAAACAGGAACAGCTTTGGTGACCGCTCAGCCCTCCACAGGGCTTGGTCGCCCCACTCACTGCTGCCGCTCCTGCCTGCCTTTGCCGCCTCCTGCCTGCAGATTCCTTCGCTCGGTGCCCGCTGCTCCTGGGAATTTCCCGCTGCTCCTGGGAATTTCCCGCTGCCCGCTGCTTCTTGGAATTTCCCGCCGCTGCCTCCCTGCGGCCCCGCCCCCCTGTGATTCCATTCGCCGCCCCGCTCCCGCCACCCAGCTGCTCCTCCCTCCCGGCTCCTTACTTAAGGGGACCGTAGGGGACCACAGAGTGTGACCGCTCAGACCTCCACAGGGCTTGGTCGCCCCACTCACTGCTACCGCTCCTGCCTGCCTTTGCCGCCTCCTGCCTGCAGATTTCTTCGCTCGCTGCCCGCTGCTCCTGGGAATTTCCCACTGCTCCTGGGAATTTCCCGCTGCCCGCTGCTTCTTGGAATTTCCCGCCGCTGCCTCCCTGCGGCCCGCCCCCCTGTGATTCCATTCGCCGCCCCGCCACCCAGCTGCTCCTCCCTCCCGGCTCCTTACTTATGACGCCCCCAGAGCGACCGCGCAGCGGACGCGCGCAGCGGGAGCACCGGTTGAGCGCCGAAGGTGCGCCAAAGGTAAGCCCGTCTGCGCCCGTCCGCGCTTGGCCCGCGCCCAGCGCCAGGACCCCTGGCCCTCCCCGCCGAGGCAAGACGACCCGACTGACCTACGACGCCGCCACTCTCAACGCACTCAATGCCGGCCGGACCCACGCCTGCTGCCGAGCCACCCCGAGACGCACCCACGGACCCTTCACCTGCTGCACCTGCAAGTTCACCTGCCTCCGAACCTGCCCCACACCCGCCAAGACAAACACCAGCAGCAACCACCTCAAGTGCATCCTGATCAACACCCGCTCCGTCCACAGACACGCCGTGGAACTCTGGAACCTCCTCGACGCTACATCACCGGACGTCGCCTTCCTCACGGAAACCTGGATGAACGCCTCCTCTGCACCCGACATCGCCATCACCATCCCGGACGGGTACAAGATCATCAGGAGGGACCGCATCAACCAGACCGGAGGTGGCATCGCCATCGTCCACAGGAACACCATCCGCATCACGACCGACGCCAACGACTCCTTCGCCGCAGCCGAACATCTCTACTTCCAGATTCACACCGACCCTAAGACGACCCTCAGAGGCACCCTCGTCTACAGACCCCCGGGACCACGCACACAATTCAGCGAAGACATCACAGACTTCATCAGCCCGCACGCCCTCCCCTCCACTGACTACATCCTCCTCGGGGACCTCAACTTCCACCTGGAGAACAACAAGGACCGCAACACCACCGCCATGCTGGAAAACCTCGCCAACCTCAGACTCAAGCAACTAGTCAACACCCCCACCCACTACGCCGGCCACACGCTTGATCCCGTCTTCTCTTCCAGCAAATACATCACCTTCAGCCACGCCACCGGACTCCACTGGACTGACCACAGCTGCGTCCACTTCAGCTTCAAAAGATCCACGACCCACCACCACCCGCAACAGGTACCACACAGGAATTGGAGCAAGATCACCGCAGACCAGCTCACCACCTCCCTCAGCCAGAGCCCACCCGCCAACACAACGGACCCCAACGAAGCAGCCCGCAACTTCACACAGTGGCTGACCGCCTGCGCCGACGACCTCGCGCCACTAAAGAACCCTCCCAGCAGACCCAGAAGCAAGAAGGCATCCTGGTTCACTGACGACCTCAAGGACTCCAAGAAGACCTGCCGCACCCTCGAGAAAGCCTGGCTCCTCGACCGGACCACCGACAACATGACCGCCCTCAAACACGCTACCCGCAAGCACCACCAGCTCATCCGCACCACCAAGAAGAAATCCCTGAAGGAACGACTGGACAACAACGCCCACGACAGCAAAGAGCTCTTCACTATTGTCAAGGAGTTCTCCAACCCCAGCACCGGCACCAACGACATCACTCCGTCACAAGACCTCTGCGACTCCCTCGCCTCGTTCTTCCACCGCAAGATCGCCGACATCCACAACAGCTTCGGTGCCCCACCCACGCACCCAACCGTCGAACCAACGCCCCCCACCGCCACCCTTCGCGCCTGGACCACGGTGACCACCGAAGACACAGCCCGCACGATGAACACCATCCACTCCGGATCACCTACCGACCCCTGCCCACACCACGTCTTCAACAAGGCCGACTCCACCATCGCACCCCAACTCCGGAACATCATCAACGCCTCCTTCAACACCGCCACCTTCCCGGAGAGCTGGAAGCACGCCGAGATCAGCGCCCTCCTGAAGAAACCTACAGCGGACCCCACCGATCTCAAAAACTTCCGCCCCATCTCGCTCCTCCCTTTTCCTGCTAAAGTCATCGAGAAGATCGTCAACAGACAGCTGACCGCCTTCCTCAAGACGAACGGATCCCTCGACCCCTCACAGTCCGGCTTCAGAGCCAATCACAGTACCGAGACCGCCCTCATCGCAGCCACCGACGACATCCGGACCCTGCTCGACAAGGGGGAAACAGTGGCCCTCATCCTCCTGGACCTCTCCGCTGCGTTCAACACGGTCTGCCACCGCACCCTAGTCCAGCGCCTCAGCAACATCGGTATCCAAGAGAAGGCACTGGAGTGGATCATCTCGTTCCTCGCCGGAAGAACACAAAGAGTCCGCCTCCCCCCGTTTCGCTCCGAGGCCACCGAAGTCATCTGCGGCGTCCCGCAAGGATCTTCACTCAGCCCCACCCTCTTCAACATCTACATGAAACCTCTCGCAGCCATCGCACGCCAGCACAACCTCAACATCATCTCTTACGCCGACGACACCCAGCTGATCCTCTCCCTCACCAGAGACCCCGACACCGCCAGAACCTGCCTACACGAAGGGATGAAAGACGTCGCTGAGTGGATGAAGGACAGCCGCCTGAAACTGAACTCGGACAAGACGGAAGTCCTCATCCTGGGATCTTCGCCCTCCGCCTGGGACGACTCCTGGTGGCCTCCAGCCCTGGGCACCGCACCCAAGCCAACCGACCACGCACGCAACCTGGGCTTCATCCTGGACCCCTCCCTCTCGATGACCAGACAAGTCAACGCCGTCTCCTCATCGTGCTTCAACACCCTGCGTATGCTTCGCAAGATCTTCCGCTGGATCCCGACCGAGACCAGGAAGACTGTCACCCAGGCACTCGTCACCAGCCGACTGGACTACGGAAACGCCCTCTACGCCGGAACCACAGCCAAGCTACAGAAAAGACTCCAGCGCATCCAGAACGCCTCCGCCCGACTCATCCTGGATGTCCCCCGACGCAGCCACATCTCCAGCCACCTGAGGAACCTGCACTGGCTCCCCGTCGACAAGAGGATCACGTTCCGGCTCCTCACCCACGCCCACAAGTCTCTCCACGACCTGGGCCCCTAGTACCTCAACGACCGCCTGACCTTCTACACGCCCACCCGCCAGCTACGGTCCACCAGCCTCGCCCTCGCAGCCGTACCACGCATCCGAAGAGCCACCGCCGGAGGAAGATCCTTCTCTTACCTGGCTGCCAAGACTTGGAACTCCCTCCCCATCCACCTTCGGCTGACCCAGGACCATCTCGCCTTCAGGAAACAACTCAAGACCTGGCTGTTCGAGCAGTAGCATACCCCTCCCCCCAAGCGCCTTGAGACCCTCCCGGGTGAGTAGTGCGCTATACAAATGGCATGATTGATTGATTGATTGAGTATGAACTTTATGTTAAGAAAATGCAGAAAAGAGGAATAGCCAAAAGGGCCGTATTAATCTCTCTGTACAAGTCAAGGATTGCAATCACTATTTTATACAGATTTTTTTTCTCATACAGCATACAATTGTTTGTTTGCTATTTTACTATTATGCAAATTATGTTGAAAAAAATGAACAGCACACAAAGCTGTTTTACAATTAAAACAAAGCAATGTTATAAACCCTGTACTGGGTCTAGAAATACCTTTATGTTCATTTATTTATTTTGCATAGTAGCTACATTCCAAACCTCCATTGCACAATGGTTTCTCAACAAGGTAAAATCAATGACATACGAATGGGCAGCTAAGAGAGACAATATAGGTTAACATGAGGCCACAGCAGGGCAAAACTGTAGATAGAGACCACAGGATTCTGCTCGTGTGGCTGTACATGCCTTCCAGATTTAATGTATGGCATATATCTATGCCTTTGTGTTTCTTCTTTCAGATCACCTGCCTTCATCAATGAATGTTCTACCTTTAACTGTTATTTAATATTCGGTTTCGTTTTTTTATGCTAGGAGTTCTTTCCAAATAATTTTATGTATTTTATATTACATTAACCACCGATGAATCCGAGTGCTTTATGTTCTTCCTTATTCCTAGCTAAATTATACAATACATTTTTGTAATAAAGTAAACTACAAGCACTTTGGTTGTCTCATTTACAAGTATTGTGATCTATTTCTCATATAATAATTAGTCACCCAGTTTAATTTTTCTAAAGAATAATCCGATAAAGCTTCAGTTTCTTTTTAAATAACCAGCTTTTAATATAGTCACATAGATTAGTCTTCAAATATGATTAAAGCATTCGCTCCTTTCCAAAAATAGTAATTTATAATCAATAATCAGACTGATTAAACTTTTCTGATCAAATCATCAATATTTAATTGAGTTTGCATTTCTAAAATAGTTGTCTGTAATTAGTTCATTCTACTTTTCAGATAGATTGATGATTTCCTCTTACGATTTTTTCATTTGGAAACAATAAATAAGTTTGCACAGGCAGCTACATGTTTCTGATGGCTTTTCTCAACACCATTTTGGTTTGTGTTACGGATTACAAGACCATATTTAAGTTGAGCACGATTGCCAGGCGAAACATCTTATTAATACATTTCAACCACTAAACTTCACCTAATCAAGGAAGTTCACCCACTGTGGAATTATGTATTTGCAAGCATTATTTTTTAATGAATTCAATGTATAATTACCATTTTGTTAATATTGTGTTTGTTATTCTATTTTATAATGTACAATTGCTATTAACTTGTGTGGGATCATATTTTGTAACGACTAACCATTTTGATTTTTATCAAGTTTATGATTTTAAATTGAATGAAGGTAATAAAAATAAACAAACAAACCTCTTTACTGCTTTTATTCTAGATACTTTAGCCACTCAACCCTTTTCAGTGTAGACAGTTTATCTACTAAACATCATCCAACCTGAACAGTTTAACCACGAAATGACATATAATATAGGCTGTTTAGCTACCGGATCACAGTGAATCTGCACTAGTTAGCCAGTGAACCATATATAATCTAACACTGTAGCAACCACATCACAATAAATGATATCAATTTATCTACTAGATTATGTGATTATTGCCTCCCTTAACAAATATTTACATAAACACACTACTCTGATTCACAAAGGTAAACTTACACTTTTGTGTAAGTTCACTATTTTCTTTTGGCATTCACAATTTTTCTTATAGTAATGTTACAACAATGCAGACTCTGTAGTCAGGGCGGAGAACTCCGCACATAAAAAATAGGACATGCCTTTCTTTTTATGAGCCAAGACTATGCCGCGAGTGTGAAGTCTCCTCCGTCATAAATGTACTATTAGTAAAATTAAACTTGTAGTTTGTGAATACCAGAAAATACTAAACTTACACAGAACTGTATGTTTACCTTTGTGAATCAGTCCCAGAACGTTTACTGTAAGGAGTTCACAAATTTTAACCAGTCTGTAAAATGTATCTGGGCATTATTGGAGCATGAAGACAGACCCTTCATGCCTTACCCCCAAATGGATTTTGGTGTAGCATTTGATTGTTGCTAAGTTCCTTGTGGTTTCGCATATTCAATGTTTATACAAACTATTTGCCAGAATTAACCTCTATTCTCATTCATCCTCACAGCGCACGTACCCCCAGTGACAAATTTCAGAGTCATTGAAGAAGGGCTGTTTAGCCTAAAGGTGGCATGGACCCCTCCTCTAAGCAAACTAGAAGGCTACAAAATCTACATTCCTCGATGTAAGTGGAGAGTGAGCCAGAGAGTCTGTTTATAAGCAAGTATTATCATTTGTTTAAACATCCCAAGAAGTAAGACAGGTGATGCGACCAACTAGGATGGGCTGGGAAGAGAAAGTAGGTCAAGTCCAAGAAGGAGTAGACCAGCCAGGGAACCCAACAGAGAATGGACTGGCATGGTACCAAACCTCAATGGGATGGGGCTGAGGCCAAACAGAGAATGAAATGAGAGGATCAGGCAGGTAGCGAATCACCGGTAGGAGGGTAACAGAATACGAATCAACCAGGAAGAGGATTTCCTAGCGGAGACTGAGAATGGTTCAGGCCGTCATAGGAGAAGAGGGACCAGACTGGGAATTGCTGGGAAGGGGGTTGGATTAATTGAGAATGTGCCGAGAAGTTTACATTTTCAATGGCCCGGGAGGGTGAGGCAAACTGATACTAGAGCGGGAACTGGAAAGTCTAGAATGAGAATGGGCCAGATGGCAGTGGCCCTGTAGGCTGGGTGTGTAGCAAGAAAGCGTGGAGAGGTGCGGGGCATTCGTCCTCCACACATAACATGTTCAGGCTTTTAATATCAGTTCTGGAAATAATTATTTAAAACTTTTCAATTTGATGATCTTTACTTGCAGGGAATAAAACTTGGGTTGATGACATGGAACCTAGTGGAACCCAGGTTCTGCTTGTTCCAGAGACACCAATTTACCAGCTAGATCAGGTCGCCCTGCATAATATGATTAATATTATATGGTTAAAATTAGACTTGGGAGAGCAGCTGGCCAATCAGGGAAGGTCAGTGCCCATCCAAAGAGATTTTCATTGAGAGAGGTAATTATAACTAAATATTAGTGTAATTGACAGTGAGGCAGGGCCTGTTTAATGAATATATCTGAGTTACCTCATTGCTATGCAGATGCAAATTGACAGCAACAGCAGAAACAGTGTTTCAAAACTGAGCCCACCAACATCTGGGTTGCTTTGTTCAATGTTACTCTTTGATTTTGTCTCTCTTCTAGCGAACCGACCTGGACTGACCTATGAGCAGAACCTTAGTGGGGACATTTCCTCCCACACCATCGACAACCTGGAAGAGGACAAGGAATATACAGTCAGCATCTATGCTGTGTACCCCAAAGGACCCAGCCAACCTGTCTCTTCTATGGGCCGCACCTGTGAGTTTTTATTGTCACCTTCTGTCTTCAAAGGATGACATTTTGTTGTTGCAGAGGAGGGATTTTCAGATGTTGTTTCCAAAATCCATCATCACCCTGCTATGTACCATTTTGACCCATGCTTCACCCTGCAAGAAAAGTTAGTCCAACAATGTGCTAGAGGCCTGGAACCTCATTACAGCAGAAACTGTGAAAGCAAAGTCAGAAGTGCCAGACACTTGGGGTACTACAGTGTAAAAGGTAGAGTAGGGAAAGAAGCAGGGACACATCTTAAGGATCTTTAATAAACAGCATGGTTAACTTTTTAAACAGGAGTAATGTTATAAGAGATAATCAGCACCTGTGCTTTAAATGACGATTGGGCTTCATGAATTTTGAAAGCGATGAGAGTAAGAATTTCCACCAGGGAGGCGGGCCGTTCTCGGCTGACAGGTTTTGTGTGATGGACTTATTTTTTGATGCACTAGTTCTACCCCCTCCCCTGTTTCCTCCAGTGAAGCTGCTACCAGTGAAGGATCTCTCACTCCAGAACATCACCACAGGCACCATCCGGGCTCTTTGGACGAGCGTCAGGGGCGCCTCCGGGTACCGGCTCACCTGGGCCTCTGCCGGTAAGGCTGTGGCATGGCTTGACTGCTAGCTGTTGAAACCCCATCTGTACACTGTTTTTGATTTTTTATTTATTTTGTGTTGAAACAACATGCATGTTTATTTGACACTTGAACATACACAAGACATTTGCATGTCTTTATTTTTGACATTTATGTAATGCAAACTACCCACAAAAGCCACCAAGCCAGTTATAGCAGTAGTAAATATTGCATAAAATGACAGAATCAAAATGGCATATGGTAGAAAAAGTTGAACCGTTATAGATATTAACTAAAATACCATTAAGTTACACTTATACTTACATTGTAGGTAACCATTAATGTTAAAAAAAAGGATTTTGGCCATTTTCTGGCTTGTAGTTAGGCTGGTTTTCTTGTGGTTCCACATGCCTAGGAGTTGAGAGGCTAGAAGCAGAAAGAGAATGATTGTGGCACGTCAGCTACATGACCATCAGGATGTGAAGAAAGGAGAAATGCCAGTTTAGATATTTATCCCACTCATTGAACATGTTATTTCACAGAAAGGGGAGGTCGAAACATAAGAAAAGCACATGCATTGTGTTCAAAACATTGGGCGTTTTTCTGTTTTGTGTTAAAGAGTAGCATGATTTTGCGAATGCAGTGTTCTAAGAAGATTATTTTACTGTTTTATTTACTGCAGAAGGAAACATTCAAAATATTAACCTGGGTGATGCATACAGTGAGTACATGATTCAGGGTCTCTACCCAGACACAGAGTACACTGTCACTGTCAACCCCATTTTTGTGGACACCGAGGGCCCTGTAGTGACTGCAGCAGCCACCACATGTGAGTAACAACAGTTGCATGAAAGGCAAAGAGATACAAGTGAGTTTAAAATGTGAAGAGTGAAATTATTTTATAAAAATCACAGAAGTTATAGAGGGGAAATTATTTATCACTACCTCCTGCCCATGATGACATCAGTTTTTTACTTGTATTTCATTTATTTATTGTTTGATGTCAACCAAAAAAGGCGCATAAACATTACAAGTTCATTCACATAAAAAAAGGAAGAACCCACACCCTTTCTTAATCTGCTGGTATTTAGCATCTTCTTGGGGAAAAAATAACAAAATCTACTTATTATTTTCATCTTACTTTCCCATCACTCTACTCCAAGTAAGTGCCAATTGCGTATTCTCGTATAAAGTGACTGTATGCATACATTATAACTACAATAATTATATTAATCATTATACAATCTAACTCTATAAATCATAATAACATTGATTTGTATAATAACTCCAATATGAATGTAACCTTACAATATATTAATCGATCTTTTAGTGTTGAACTTAGCAATATGCAATATATCATATTAAACAGATGCCTATTATAACACCCACAAAATGTAAAATACAGAGGCAATTGTATAAATAAACATATACTTTGTCACCACTTCAACAGCTATCACTTTACAGTTAAATCACCATATTTACTCATACTATTATTCACGGTTTCTAAAAATGTACCAACCCTATAACATAGCTTGATATTACCATAATAAGTCTTGGATATGTCACTCTCTAAAAACAGGAAGTAGCATGTTCTTTCTTTCATGTTTAGAAATAGGACAAAATATAATATATGACATATGGTCAAAGTGCACTGTGTGCAGCACGTACAAATAACCTTTGTTTGGGATTCTTTTTTGGAGATCAAAGTACTATAGTTCCACTTTATAAACGACAGTACTTGGCCGATTCTAATCTTCAGCATCCACTGGCTTATGTTTTTTGCTTGTATACCATTTAAATACTGCTGTAACGTGCCATTATAATCTGTGTCAAGTACATGGGCCAGTTGTTGTCTCTTCCTGCAATCATTAATGTCAGATTGCAGAGCGTGATTTTTTAGCACATTTTTTATTTTACTTTTAATAGCTCGCAGTTGGAGTTCATTAGGAGTAATCAGTGCCGTAGCGAAACTTGAGGGGGCCCCCCTGCAAACTACATGGAGGGGGCCCCCCTCCCATCCTCCATGACATACTCTTGTCATGAGTGTGGTATGTGCCTTCAAAACCTGCCGGAAGAACACCATCTCCATTTCTCCTCTCACAACTAGGTAGACCTGACCTCATGACTTGTTCTGCGCCCTAATTGTCAACTCCACAGAATTGCCGACTCCACTCTCAAACCTTGTCAGGGTCCCCGAGCGTGCTGCCTCCTGCTCTCTGGGGCCCCCCACCCCCATCCTGTTTCTGGCCTCGCTCCCTCTGACTGAAAAGAAACATTGCAACTTGTTACATTGTTTCTCTTCAGTCAGCTGGAGGGGGCGAGGGGCTCAGGGCAGGCTGCAGCACCTGCTTCAGAGGAGACGGAGAGAGGCTTGCTTCAGTGCAAGCCTCTCTCACAGCAAGCTCTCACTGAAGAGCTGAAGGGGGCCCCGGGGCCCCCTTCATTTACTGAAGGGAGTGGGGCCCCCCCCGCACTGCGTGGCCTGCGGGGGCCTTTGTTACGCCCCTGGGAGTAATAGCAGAGGATACATTCATAGCCTGCAAGACATTACCTACATTCCTAACCCAGAGGGTTGTATCCCTCAGTTGTAACTGACATTTGAGTAAATACCTAAATGTACCCTTAGGTGCTGACCATAATTCTACTCCATCATTTACAATTCTGTGCTAATACCTTTGTTTAATATTCATATGGGCCAATTCCAGTCTAATGAAACCAGGTGGAATAATACAAAATGCTGTTGACCCAAATATTTGGGACATATCTTTTAAAACCAATCTTCATTGAATACGTAGAAGGGTGGGTTGCAATTTGAGGTATTTTTAATGTCCATGGTGTCAGATATCTCACTTCTTCCACACCAGTAGTGCAAGGTCTAGTGTATTATAATTACACCTCCATGGTGGCAGTCTTTGCCACCCCAGGGCAGCTGATCCTGTCATGGAATGATCCACTTCAGAAGAAAACCTCTATGCATTTCAAGCATGCTGGAATTCCCACCATAATGTCTTGGCAAGGTGGTGACACATTGCCATTACTTATAGCTAGCCTTTCAGTGTCCATTTTGGGAAACACCACTATGCTTTTCATGATAGTAATGACACAAATGAAATTGGTAGTGATCAGTTGTCCTTGATTATTACATGAGTCAACACTGATGCATGAAGACACATTGGTGGAGTTGGAGTAGTTTCTCCAATTGTCTTCTTCCTACCACCTTCATGGTGAGGTGGTGGAATACTGTGGAGGGCGGATGGAACAGCTACCAATTTTTTAATTTAAAGTCTGTTTTTATTTCACCCCCGAAGAAGGGGAGTACGCAAAAAAGAGGTGACATGTACACGGCGATAAGCCTACAACCCCAGAGGGGCCGGCCGCGTCAGAAGAAATGCAATAAGATAACATGCCTACAAATCGTGTGTCCTTCTAAACATTATACACAGCGTTCCGCCTACAACCCAATAGGGCAGGCCGCGTCAGACAAAAGAAATAGCATTCTGTCATGCCCAATAGTCACTGCCAGTGAAACTTAGCCCCTAGGACCAGGTGTAAACCAGGGGCCAGAACTAATAAAACTACCGGACCAGAGTGGTCCAACTTACAACCAGATGCCTAGAAAGCGGCATTAGAACAGCAAGGACAGCAGAAAAGAAGAATAGAAAATAGTCAGGAAAGAAAGAGACAGGGAAGGGGAGAGGAAGGACCCAGAGGACAGCGAAGGGACCAGCGGGAAAGGAGCCCTCACAGACCCCGTCAGCAACCGGAGCACATGCCGCAGTACGGGCTCCAGGGCTATCAAACCAAGGGCCTGCGTGAAGTAGGAGGGAGCACAGCATCGTCTACTAGGTGTAGCGCCCTCAGTCTAGGGGGCATGTTTCTCGCATGTTCGGTTTTGCACAAATAGGTCACCAGGGGTTGCCATACCGCCGTGAAGCATGTATTACGAGACTGCAGTCTAGCGGAGTGTAACTCCATAGTGATGACATGCCAGAGTCGCACAAACCATGCAGCAATAGGGGGTGTCTCCGTCTTCTTCCAATAAAGGGCAATGAGTTGTCGGGCAGAGCCCAGCATTTGTAGCGCTATAGTCCAATCACTCCGGGTTAGAGCTAACAGATTCGCAGGTTTGATTCCTAGCAACAATGTACTAGCGGCATCAGGCAAAGGAAACCCCAGGACCCCCTTAATGTGACTCAAGACCTCCTTCCAGAAGACAGTGATCAAGGGGCAGGTCCACCAAATGTGTAGGAAATCCCCAGGTGCAGCTTGGCATCTCCAGCAGTCGGGCAGAGGAGGTTGGGAACATTTTATGTAAGCGCTGGGGCGTGTAATACCACTGGGTCATCATTTTATATGCGTTTTCTTGTTGCGGTATACTACGGTATACTTTAGGGATATCTCGCCACAGACGAAGCCACTGCGTCGGTGTAATTTCGGCCAGTAACATCGTATGCCACCGTTGCTGATAGGTCTGCGAAGGTGGCGCTTGAGGGTGTTGCAGTATCTGGTATATCTTGGAGATCAAGCCCTTCGTTTCGGTACAGGAACGGGCTAGGTGCTCAAACGGGGTAAAGTCTCGGGTAGCCCCCGGGTACGTTGCGTCCGTCAGGACCCAGTGGCGCAACTGGAGATATTGCATCTCAGCCTCAGGCGAGAGCCAAAATTCCTCTCTGCAGTGGGCAAAAGACTTAAGGGTGCTCCCATCGAAGAGGTCAGTAAGGACCCTGCAATCGCCCTGAGACCATCTACGAAAGGCTCTAGTACGGAGAGCCAGCGGGAACCACGGATTGCCCTCAATAGGGGTGTGCGGGGAGGGAAAAGTCGTGAGACCTCTACGTACTGCTATTCTGTCCCATATTTCCAAAACTGTCTTCGTGGGCACCGCCAAATAGGCGCTCGGGGAACGCCCTGCTTTATGGTTCCACGCCAGGTCCCAGATGGTATGGCCGGTTACAGCCCTGTCCATGTGAAGCCACCCCTTTTCACTCTCTCTGGTGCCCCACTCAACCACGAAGCGCAAATGAGCAGCCCAATAATAGTCCACCAAATTAGGACACACCAGCCCTCCACGGTCTCTTGGTGCCATAAGGAGTGCCTGGGAGAAGCGTGGTCTCTTTCCCCCCCAGGGGAAGTTGGTTAAGTCCTTCTGCAAATTCTGAATATTATGTAAGGGGATGGGTGTAGGTAGACACTGAAACAGGTAAAGGAGTTTGGGTAGGATGGATATTTTTATTGCATTGAGTCTACCCAACCATGATGGAATTAGTGACTTCCATCTTCGTAGATCTTCAAGGACCGACCTGCGGCGGTCTCTCCAATTAAGCGGTGACCAGCCATCTAGTGAAGGGGTCAGGTGTAGGCCAAGATACCGAATGTGGCGTTCTGTTCAACGAAACGGGCACATCTGCTCCAGCGGGGGAATTTCGGGTTTAGGAATGGTAAG
The DNA here is from genome assembly GCF_964261635.1 of Lissotriton helveticus. NCBI lineage: Eukaryota > Metazoa > Chordata > Amphibia > Caudata > Salamandridae > Lissotriton > Lissotriton helveticus. The sequence continues at coordinate 997,015,692 of NC_136057.1, forward strand.
GTTGAGCGCCCAGGATTTGCTGTGGTTAATTTTCAGACCAGAGACGCGCTCAAAGGTGCATAGCGTAGAATGGAGTGCAGGCAAAGTCTCGCGGGGCGCACTGAGGGTGAGGATGAGATCATCTGCATAGAGCGCCACTTTATGTTCCTGTCCACCCATCGGGATGCCGTGGATGTCCGGAGCTCGACGAATCATATCCGCCAGAGGCTCAATCTCTAAGGCGAACAGTAAAGGCGAGAGAGGGCAGCCCTGCCTGGTCCCTCTCCCTATGTTAATCGGGTCCGTCAGCTGTCCATTCACACGGACCCTGGCCTTTGGTGCAACGTAAGGCGCCATGATTCTAGTGACCATCTTCGGACCAAGCCCCATCTTGCAGAGGACCGCCCGGAGGAATGACCAATCCACCCGGTCAAACGCTTTTTCAGCGTCCAACGAGAGGAGGCAGGCCGGGATCTGCCAGTGGTGCACCTTCCCCACCAGGTGAGCCACCCTACGCACGTTGTCAGCCCCCTGACGGCCGCGTATAAATCCCACCTGATCCGGGTCGACCAAGTCAGGCATATGGGGGTCCAGCCGCTTCGCCAGCACTTTGGTGTATATTTTAAAATCGGTATTTAATAGAGCTATCGGGCGGTATGACGAGCAGACTGTGGGGTCTTTTCCAGGCTTTAGGACTAAGGCAATTTCTACAATACCATATCCGGAGAGGGGCCCTGTTCGTCAGTGAAAGAATTAAAGAGCCGGAGAAGATAAGGTCCCAGCTGAGCGTGAAACAGGCGATAGAAGGAGAGCGGTAGCCCGTCAGGACCCAGCGTTTTCCCCAGGTGGAGCTCACTAAGAGCCGAGGCCACCTCTTCCTGTGTTATCGACTCCTCCAGGAGCTCCGCTGAGTGGGGGCACAATGTCGCCCCACCGTATTGCTCCAGGACTTCTTCCACCAAGTCATGAGTTGGCGGCTCCGCAGTGTATAGTGAAGCATAGTAATCCCGGAACGCCTGACATTTATCCTTAGCTGCCGCTGCTCTGGACCCGATAGGTAGCACTACATTTGCTATATGGGACTTGGCAGCCCTGACCCGCAGTCTCCTCGCTAAGAGCCTCCCAACCTTATCCCCCCCCTCAAAATGTAACAGTTTTAAAGCCAAGAGGGAGCCTTCAGCCTTATTCGTACGCAACAATCGCAATTGGCCTCGAAGATTCGCCAGGTGGCGTCTCGTTTGTAGGGTAGAGCCGCCCCGATCTTGCGCCTCCGCCTCCTTCAGGTCCTTCACCAGGCCATCCTCCACTACTCTCGCCTCCCGCGTCCTCGCGATCACGAGGGACGTATTATGACCCCGGATTGTGGCCTTAAAGGCGTCCCAGACCACCGGAAAAGGCGTCTCGGGCAAGTCCTTTTCCTCAAAATAGGAGGTAATGGCCTCACGGATGGCCTCAACATTAGCTGCATCCCGAAGGATGTTTGGCAGCAAATACCCTTTCCGCTCCCGAGGGGGGCACTCACCCGGGTCCCGAAAGAGCAGTTCCACGTGAGCATGGTCTGAGATGGATATGTCAGACATCTCCACTCCCACTACATCCCGGATAAGGTCGTGAGACATAAACATGTAATCAATGCGAGAGTAGGATCGGTGAGCACTCGAATAGAAGGAGTACTCACGTTTATCCGGGGAGAAATATCGCCACGCATCAAATAATCCTAGGTCACCGATCTACTTGCGAAGCGCCAGAGACATTGCCCCAGCCCCACTAAAGGAGCCCTCACTCCGATCCATCTTTGGGCACCACACCATGTTCAAATCCCCCCCTAGTATTAGCGAAGGGCCCCCCTGAGGTATCTGATCCTGCAAAAGGTCCCGGAGGAAGCGATCCTGCGCCTGATTGGGGGCATACACATTGCACAATGTTAAGCGGCGATGTCCCACCTCGACATTTACCCTGAGAAAGCGGCCATCGCCACCTCGGAAGGGCCTACCTTCCCCCTGCCTGATGCCAGCCCTGCACATAATCGCCACTCCTGCAGTTTTCGTGTCTGCCGCTGCCCAGAACTGAAGAGGGTATCTAGGTTGAGCCATTCGCCCAGTGTCAGCCTGTAGAAGGTGGGTCTCTTGCATGAAAACAATGTCTGGATCGTGCCGTAGGAGATAGTGCCAGATCTGCTTGCGCTTATTGGGCGAGTTAAGGCCCTTAACATTGAGGGACAGAATCTTTAGGGGGCCATTCATACTACCAGCCATCTCCGGAACCTTCAAGAGCCACTAACATAGCCATCATCGCCACTCTACACACAACCCTCACACCCCAGTCAGAAGCCCAACCTCCATCCCCCCTCCCTGCCACCCACAGTCCCCTCCCAGGTCCCACACAGAAGAGAAGAGAAACAGGAAGGAAGATGGAAAGGAAAAGAGAAATAGCAGAGAAAAGAGAACAAAAATCAGTCAGCCGGATAGGCTGGATGATCGAACCAGGTAAACATGGGCAACAGGGCCAGAGTTCTCTGTCCCCAGTATAGGGCATCCTACACCCGAAGGTTTGGACGCTCTCCGGGATGTCACTCCCCAGGGGGCAGTTCAAGGGGGTCGTGGTGATCGTAACGTATCAAGAAGCACGGGGCTCCCACTGCCCCGGTCCTGACCAACTGGATCCAGGGGCGTGGTGGACTCACTCCCCGCAGCCCGACCCATAGGCCAGCAAAAGGAGATATGGGATCAGCACAGCAGGAGGAATGCAGCACAGTTAGATCTGCCGTCAGGGCGTGAGGGGGGTCCCCTCCGCTGCAGCCGTGTCACCTTCCAGGGATCGGAGGTGGGCTATGATGTCTTGTTTGACCAGACTGTGAGTAGACTCTGCCGCTGAGGGAGCGCGCCGCCGTCTCTGCACCGTTGTCCAGTCCGGGCCAGCTGGCGTCCACTTTCGCGTAGGTGGTCGGGTCGGGCTCGCCGGGGGGGGGACGTCGACAGGCGGAGGAGCTGCGCCGCCTCGGTATAGGATCGCAGGGCCCTGCGTCTCCCCTCCCACTGGAAGATCAATGCAAAGGGGTGCCCCCATTGATAGGGAATGTTCATGCTCCGCAGCTTCTCCGTCACCGGCCGGAACGCCCATCTTCTCTTCAGCGTGTTAGGTGCCAAGTCTTGAAAAATGTGAATCTTGTGGCCTTTGTATTGGAGGTCAGGTTGGTCGCGCGCACGTTTCCATATCGCCTCTTTCTCCACAAAGAAGTGCACCCTGGTCAAAATGTCCGGCAAGAGGCCTGGTTTACCCGCTGGAGCCGCCACTCGATGCGCCCTGTCTAGGGTGGGGGGTGACACATCATCATCGCCTCGGACCTCGTGAAGGAGTTGTGCCACATAGTCCATCATGTTCTCCCCCTCTTCTCCGAGCAGAACTCCCCGGATACGGAGTAGTTCCTCCGGCCCCTGTTTTCCAAGTCCTCCTGCTTGATCTGGAGTTCAATATTCTGTTCCTCTAGGGTCAACAGGCGCTGCCATAGTTGCTCCTGATCTTCCGTGCGCGCGTCCATGGTATTCTCCATGCTATCGACCCGGTCCCATAGCTCTGTTACCTCCCTCCTAAGTTCTGTGACACAGGAGTGCACCTCCGAGCGCAGGGAACCAATCTCTGCCTTCAGTTCAGCCATAAAGGTCACCATGAAGGCCTGGGTGACCGGCGGGGATTCCGCCGCCGCCCGGGACGGACCTTCTCCGGCTGCAGGCGCCCCAGCCTTACCCCACATGGCCACCACGGTGTTATCTTTAGGGGCCCCCGCCGAGTCACCCCTGGCGCCTTTATTAGACCGCGTCATCACCTCCCTGGCCTTACAAACCAGGGGGAAGAGTCCGGAGGCGAGTCGGGACGACACACCACTCCTTTCACACAGCCGTGAACAACCAACGATGGCAGGAGGGGAGGGGGGGTGATTAGGGAGGCCCACCGGGAGAATCGCACCAGGCAGATCGCAAAGCAGGGAGCAGGCACACCCAAGCCCCTCAGGGGTCACGGACCCGGGCTACCAGTCCCCCGCAGGGTAGCAAGAATGGGCCCCCTCACCCCCCCCAAACAGTCAGAGCAGCTCACCTCCTTTCCTGATGCACAGTTCAGCCACGTAAAGGCCCCCGAGGGCTAACTCCGGGCACCACTCTCCGTCCAGCCACCAGGTGCTCCCTCACAGTTCAGTGTCGGTCACTTGGGAGCCAGACGCAGGAGGACCCGGGAGGGGCAGTCGCCGTCAATCACCCCCTCGCTGCGTGTCGCCTATCCTCCGTAGATCACTGCCACTGGGTATTGCAGCCCCTCTGTGTCCGCAATATGGCGGCCGCCGCACCCCCGCAGCTCACAAGATGGGGGTCACCACATACCACAGGTCCTCGCTGCTCCCTTCGCCGCCTACCGCCAGGCCAGGGCCCGCACCGGTGGCCCCCCGTCAGCTCGCCCTTGCCCCTGCAGACCTCCTCGGTGTCTCCAGCAGGCCGATGGCCGGGCCATCACCGCAGGGGTCCGGGCTCCAGTGTCACGTCGGGCCCCCAGGCCTCAGTCCTCAGTCCTCTCCGGCCGTCGCAGTGCTCCCGAGCATGGAGCGGAGAGCGTCGGGTGCCCCTGATCGCCCGTCAGGGCAGGCCACCGCGTGGGGCACACAGGGGGACCAAGGCTCCGTCCCCGGCGGGGCAGGGCGGGCAGGCCACCACGATCAGCGGCCTCCAAGCGCTCAAAGGCGGTGGGCCCCCGTCTCAGGCCCCGGCCGCAGGTCTCCACGTCTGCAGGGCCCGCACTCCTTCAGGGCTGCGCAGTAGAGCCCCCGGCGCCCCCCAGTAGCAACCGCCGCTCGGGGAGTCAACAAGCCTGTCTCCGGTCACCCCAGCAAGCTGCACTCGGCTGGCGGCAGGGGTCACGCCCGCCGACACCAGGCTCGCAAAATGGCGGGCGCCGCCGCCGAGGGTCCAACCGTCCGCTCCTGCCAGCGATCTGCAGCCGACCTCTGCACGGGCCGTCTGCCGGTCACCCGAGCACAGTGTGCCCACACCTCCAGGACACTCGGGGGTGAGATTAGAGAGCCCCGAATCCGCAGAAATAGCAAATTAAGGCCGGCGGCAGCGGGAGCCCCACGAGAGCACGTCTGCTCACATCGCCGCTCAAGCCACGCCCCCCACATATCCATCTACCAATTTTTGACTGATATCTTGTTACTGTTCTCCTCTAAAATGGGCAGTGTGACATGATAATAAATAGTGATTAGTAACAGACATAAGTGACTTACAAAACTAGTAAAAGATAAATGCATTATCATATACAAGAGATCAGGTCCAAATTGCATAAATCCCGGTTGTTGCAGTGCAGTCAACAAGGGATAGAAAAGGCAACCTAGGGTAGATATTGCTGCAAGGGCAAGATTCTCAATTTTACATCCTATTTCCTTTGTGAAAGCAAACACACTACAAGTGCAAGGAGTGACCTGAGCATACAACCACAATGAGGACAATGAAAATGTAAGTGGGGGGATTAATGTTGGTATCGTTTGATGTAAAGGACATCCGCATGCTCTGTGTCGACTATCATATTCTTTATTCTTGCAAAACAGCGTATTAGGCCTCTGTGAGTGCTTAAGTACCATATATATGTGAGAGTAATATGCTTGGTTCAATTTCTTAAAACGTCACTGTGACCCTCAATCCTTTTCAATGCAATCCTGTCCCAGATAGCTTCACTCTGGATTTTACTTAATAAATCAACTTATGAACTAAAGGCAATAGTCACCAAAAACCAGTTCCTAGATGCATATAATTAATTTCAGTGCTCTGCCTAGCAGTTCAGTAGATCTTCATGTAATTTCCTCTCAATTGATTTATACAGACTAATAATTGTTCATCTGGAAACTCCAGTAGGGGTGGAATTCTTTTCCAGGCATTGTTCCCAGTAACTGCTTATGTGTACACAGGCTAATATGACGTAATTTACTCTATGGATCTGAGGCATTTATCTGTGTCTGGAGTTTATGTTCTAGAGTCTTCTGCACACTGATAGACTTGTCCTGGTTACTCAACTTCAAACACAAGTTATTGTCAAGCCTTTAACAACCTTTAAACACCTTTGCGTTCATGTGAAAAGTTCCTTAAATTACCATACCACGTAGGGCTAAATGACTGCACAGACCTCACAAGATCTGTATTTCCCCTGTTTGACTGACATTTAACACATATTTGTAGTTAGATCTCTTTGTTCAAGACACTCATCAAGCAGGATTATCCCTAATGTGCGTCCCAGTGGCCTGTATTAGACAGGAGAACACAAACAGGTTTAAGGGACTTCATAAAGTTTCCCAAAAATCACACACCCAGGGAAGCTGTATGTTCGCATCATTTACTAAGATCCATAAAATAATTTGTAGATGAGTTTTTGAGAATTAAAATTTAAATTAAATTGATTTGGAACACTTAGTTCAGCAACATTTGTTGCAGAATAGCATTGACGCTCCTTTGTTAGCCTGATTGTGAATAACAGTGTTTCAACACAGTATTCCAAGCGGAGACCCCTTACCAGCCGCGCGATGCAGTGTGTGAAACGAAATTCGTTTTATTTATTTTTATAGTTACTTACCTTTTAAAGTCTGTTATCCACACATTACTACCCCCCACCCTGCTTCACCCCCTCCCAACGTCAGTGCCCGGCCGGTACTCCCACTACCAGCCGGGGCTGCCCCTAAACCAAGACTGCAAACTCCAAATATCTCGCTATCCCTTCTTGTGCAATGGAAAAGGTCTTGTAACTAGACAGTGAGAACAGATGCCATAATGGACACTTTTGCATCTCTAAAGCTCTCGACTCTCAATTTATCCCTATCAGATGTATTATTATTTTATGCCAATTCAATAGCTTAGTAAATTGAATCTGCGTGTAATCAATAGGTTACTGCTAAGAAATTGAATTTCACCAGTGAAACCTATGGGTTAAGTGACAACACAAAAAATTCACCTTGAAATTTGAGACCTTTACAAGCTCAATAGTGATATTGTTATTTGCATGTTTCAGTGGCTTCCAGTGCAGTGCAGAGCCTAAAAGCAACTGCAGTCACCATCAGCACCGCAGTGATTGTGTGGAATGCAGTCCCGGGTGCTACAGGCTATCGACTGGCATGGGGACCCACCCCAGGTATTTATTTGCAATCAATGCATTAAAAAGTCACACAGAATAATAAAAGCAAAGTGTTTTGATAGGATATGTCCTTAAGTCCCTAAGTATGCTGTTTTTCGTCTTGGCAGATTGGAAATGTCATAAATGTAATTTGAGATGTCATCATTGGTGTCATCAATGATATCATTTAAAATGTTGTGTATATTCTAATAAGTCAAGTCATAAGCAGGGCATGGAGTGGGTGCAAGTTATACTTAGCTCAGTAATCTATACCATGTGAATTTCAGTGTTTTTTGTTTTTTAAACATTAGTCTTTATATTATTTCAACACCTGACTATCACATCACTTTGACCTTTTTTTGTCCATTTAATTTAATTTTTTTTAAACATGACTAAGATCTTTTTACCATACCGAGCTATTATGTCACTTTAATCTTTGTTATTTTCAGTGAATTTCAGTATTGTTTTTAACGTACGCAAAGATCTTATTGCCATACCAAACTATAACGTCACTTAAACCTTTTTTTTAAAGTGAAAATGTATATCCATAGCTATAATTTTATACATGCTTCGGCTTTAAAGGATTTGCAGTACCGAGGGAGATCTCAAGATTGCACAGGAATTGAGCAGGCAGAGGTTTTTAAAAAGGGGTTATTCGCCTAAAAATCTCAATCACGCAATAGCTAAAACCAGGATGCTTGACAGGAATGACTTTCTCAGAGACAAGCAGGTGGTCAATACCCCCATCACAGTCAGATCAGATATAAACCCCAATGCCATGCAGGAATTCCGCCTTTGGTATCGCTTTGTTCGCCCTAAGTTAGCAGGGTATGCCCAGACGTGGGTCCCCTGCTCACTTTGCCATTGGTTTTCAAGCTAGCCTGGCTGATGACGGATGATTAGTCAGAAACCGGTCCCAGGATGCTTGTTTCCGTTCCAGGGAAGACATGGCTTGGCTGTTTGGGCTGGACTGTTCCCATGAAGCACAGGGTCAGACTGATTTGCATATGGCCATGACTGAACTGGGGTGGTGGACTGAGCTAAAGAATGATGATGGATTAAACCCAGATCAGTTGACTGGAGGTGAGTGTTTGATTTGCTCAAACACTCCGTCCATCATCCTCTTTGGTATCGATTTGTTCGCCCTAAGTTGGCAGGGTATACCCAGACGTGGGTCCCTTGTTAACTTTGTCACTGGTTTCAAGATAGCCTGGCTGATGATGGCTGATTAGCCAGAAACAACTGGTCCCGGAATGCTTGTTTCCGGTCCAGGGAAGACATGGCTTAGCGGTTCGAGTTGGACTGTTCCCATGAGGCACAGGGTCAGACTGATTTTCCTATGGCCATGTCTGAACTGGGGTGGTGGAGTGAGCTAAAGAATGATGATGGATTAAACCCAGACCAGTTGACTGGGGGTCAGTGTTTGATTTGCTCAAACGCTCCATCCATCATACCCTTTGGTATCGCTTTGTTCACTCTAAGTTGGCAGGGTATGCCCAGACGTGGGTCCCTTGCAAACTTTGCCACTGGATTCAAGCTAGCCTGGCTGATGACGGATGATAAGCCAGAAACCGGTCCCAGGATGCCTATTTTCGGTCCAGGGAAGACATGGCTTGGCAGTTCGGGCAGGACTGTTCCCATGAGGCACAGGGGCAGACTGATTTGCATACGGCCATGTCTGAACTGGGGTGGTGGAGTGAGCTAAAGAATGATGAAGGATTAAACCCAGATCTGTTGACTGGGGGTGAGTGTTTGATTTGCTCAAACGCTCCGTCCATCATCCCTGTTGGTATCGCTCTGCCCCCAGGGCAGCAGGAGTTTGCGGCCATACTGACGGCAGCACCTTCACTATAATATGGCGCACTTTCCTTGTTTGCACACAGTGCACCATGGTCCAAACTTTTCCAAACAGGAAAAGCGCACACTATGTGTAATAGGGCCCCTGGTCTGGTTCTGTGTATGTGTGTGATGTGTGCAAGCATAAGTCCTGTGATGCAGAGGTGTCTGGGTGGTTGATAGAAAGATATGCAACTGTTCAGATTGGTGGTGCCTGAGTTGTGTAGTGCCTTGAATGTGTGTGTAAGAATTCTAAATTGAGCGTGTTTGTGTATATAAGCCAGTGTTTTTTTCCTAAGGTGTGATGTGAGGTCTGTGTGGGAGACTGCAAATGATTCTGGCTGCAGAGTTCAAGATAACTTGTAGTCTTCTAGTGAGTTACTTTGTGATCCTGGCATAGAAGGTATTTCCATAGTCCAATTTGTTGGTGACTAGGGGACTAGGTAATTTTTCTAGTGTTGCTTGGGATCCATTTGAAGATCTTCCTCAGCATCTTCAGGGTGCAGAAGCAGGATGCAGTGACGGCGTTGACTTGTGCGGTCATGTGCAGTTTGCTATCAATTATTAATCCGAGGTTCTGAGCGTTGCTTGTGGTTAAGTGTCGAATTTGCTATATATGGATGCAATGTTGTTACAAAAGAATTCCGAGATCTTGTTGCAAAGGTCTGGTGAGGGCAGTGGTGTAGCTAGGTCTTAGACCACCCATGGCGGCCCCTGCGTTTGCTGCCCACTGTAGTCTGATCGAAGAACAGGGGAGAATGCTGGTGATTCATGTGGCCGCAACCTCCACAGGTAAGGTGGGGATTGCTGCCGATTCTCACGGCCACAGATAAGAGCAGGGGGATAGAAGGAGACCAGTCTCCGCCCCCCCCAAGCAACGCCACTGTGTGAGGGGGGATATTGCTTTAGGTGGCCAGAGGCAATGTCAAATCCTTGCTGTTGTTAGCTGTGCCATTAATGCAATCTGCAATAGCTGTGCACTTGGTGTACCGTATCTGCCAATGGTAGTGTCTTAGGATTGATTCGAAGTTGCATATATCTGCAGTGTTGTGAGATTTTTTTTTCATTTGTGCTTCAGTTGTTTGCAGTGAAATTTCATTATCTTGAGTTCCTCTGTGTACCAGCTGGACTGTGATCAGACTCTTGCCGTTGGGTAGTATTTGAGGGGAGCCAGGGTAGTGGCACATGCGGCGATTCAGCTGTTAAAGTTTTTGATGGCTTTCAGCAAGTCACAGGTGTGCTCGGGACAGTGCTTGGAGAGGGAAGATGCCCACTTCTCTTTTGAGATGCTTTTGCATCTGTATATGAGGATTCCACACAGTTGGCTGTGTTGTCTATCTTGAACATGAGGTGTTCCATGTAGCTGGTGAAGGTATCTGTGTATGTGGGGTAGCTGATGACATCTTTGAATATGATGGTAACGCCACTTCTTGGTTTTGGCTGATGGTCTTGCCTAATGATCTAGTAGCCAGCGGAGATCTCTGTAGCGCTGTTGGTGCCAAAGTTGGGTTTAGCCATATTTCTGTGAGAAAGAGCAGGTAGACAGTGTAGTCGTGCTGTAGGTCCCATATGTCTGTGGCGTATTTGGTGAGCAAGCGGGTGTTGAGCAGCATGCATGAAATTGTGGGATGTTGTTTGTGTGGTGTTTGATCTGTATGAGCATGAATAGGTGGCAGGTTTGTGTAATTGTGAGTAAGTGGGGAGCTGGCTGATGCTGGTGTAGCCTTGGTGGGTGTAGGGCGTGCATGAGAACTTTCAGGAGGCACAGGTGAATGCTCCTTTCATGGTGTGTGGTGCGGTGTGGCAGCAGTGCGGTGAGCAGTGGCGGGATTAACAGCATGGAAAAGCGTGGGATGGTGTCAGTGGGTAGGGGAGAACCTGGGTTTCTGGCGCTGGACGTGGTCTAGACATGAACATGTGGGCTTGCGTTTGATGCACCTGTTGGGTGTCCTTGCTACAGCCTGTATTGAATAGGTCCTTGGAGGAGTGGAGGGTACAGTGGGTTAGAAACCAGTGAATTCACTACCTGTGCAGATGGATGTTGGGAAATTCAGTGATGTCACTTACTGTGCAGATATATGAGGGGAAATCCAGCTATGCCACTTTTTGTGAAGATGGATGATGGGGAATCCATTAATGTACACGTTTGCTTAAATGTTTGCATTTCAATTTGTATGTATATATAGATTAGATATATACACACATACATATACAGTCAAATGTAAACATTTTAAACAAACAATACATGTGTGCAATGAAAGGTAGTTGAGCAAAGTAATGTGATAAGGAAGGTGTGGTGTCTGTTTGTTTTTTCTGTGTCACCTCCTAGTAGCAGATATGGTGGACAAACCGATGAGCCAAGGCCCTTGCCATGGGAACACAGTATCTCACGTACTTCTTTCAACACTGGACTCAGTTTTGTCTGGTTCCCAGAGACCAACTTTGTGCACTATGCTTTTTTACTTCTTGTTAAGATCCCCTTTTGTTTGGTTTTCTTTGTCTTACATTTTTGTGTGTATATTTGGCTTCTCTATTCTTTTTAAGGAGGACCTTGTGGTACAGCTTGATGTCCCAGAGGTATTCCATTCCCTTGGAGTGCAAAGTGAGAAGCACAAGGCCAGGGACTCCTTTCGATGTGCCTTTGGTGGTTGTGTACCAGGCTTAGGTCCATCATTTTATGGTGTTGACGCTATCTTAGTTTTAGATAAAGTGCCCATGTAGAAGCGAGGGATGATGCTAAACCTCAAGAATAGATGAGGCATTGTGCCCCCAACAGCACCCCCCAGCACAAATGAAATAATAGCATTTCACAAAATAAGCTCCCTGGAGTCAACAGCAAAATGTAAACTATGAAGGTTTATTAACAATAATTCAAAGTGCAATACAGAAGGCAAAAACAATTTATAATAATGTAAGAAGGAAGGTAGGCAGAAATGATGGTGAATCCAAAAGGTAGTTTATCCTTTAGATTAAAGTAGGTATCTTAGGTTACAGGAAAAGTAGATTACAAGGCAGTTATAGCAGTAGTCCCACCGGGAGCAGCATCCTGGCTGCTCAGCCCGTACACACCAACTGGCATTTCACTCAACCAAACACACAAGAACATTCCATGACATCCAGCACACAATGCCTGAGCAGCAGGGCACAGAATACAAAAGAAGGACTAAACATCAAGAAGAGCAGGATACCACACAATAGTTAGTTAGAATACATATCAAATCAGTATCAGAAATTAGTATAAGGCTCAATCAAGTGCAGTACCGAGCAAGATATGAAGTGAAGATTCAGAATAAAAATATTCCTGGTCCTAATCATGATACAAACCTACAGAGATTCAGTCTCTAGAGATAAAAGACCGGCACCCCTCCAAAACATACCACCTTTTATTAGAAACAATTCACAATAGGACTCACAATTCACAATAGAAACATTCTCACAAATTCACAATAGACGTCTCAATAGCACACTGCACAGTGAGTATAATGTGAGGAAGCTAAACAAAACAGTTTACAAAATTTTGCATTGTCACCGACTGCCGCCATTCTAGCGCTAAGCCCTAACTGAATATTGAATGGTCATATTCTGACCTAATGTCATTGGATGCAGCAGTACAAATCCAGTTACACAAAACAATGGATGTCTCACAAAGGAATATGCCTACAGTATCTTAAGCAGGAAGAGCTTTGAATGTAACAAAAGGCTTCCACCGTAGTACTTCGACAACAGAATGTGAACACAGAGCTTCCGTGAAAAAATGGCCTAATTGCAAACAAAGATGGAGTAAAGGCCTAGTTTGGCGCCTATATCAAAAAGTATGGAAAGATGCAGCTCTACAAAGTGCAGTGCTCTCATTTAAATTCAGAAATGTTTATAACTATAACATTAAGCACATGAGTTTGATAACTTGAAATCAACTTTTACAATGGTCTTTGTCAATAGCAGCTACAGTTTTGATGTGTGTGGTAGCACCTCTTCCCTATCCCCTTCCACTTGCATCAAGACAGATTATGGTTTAGGAGGGGGGATGTTATGTTATGTTACGTGATTTATAGAGTGCATGACTGTCCCAGCAAAGGGACGTCCCAGCGTTAAGGTACAGAGGGAGGTTGCATACGAGGTTCCTGCTACTGGAACAGCCAGGTTTTTACTGCCCTTCTGAAGGCCAAGTGATTGGGGATGTTCCTGATGGGGTCCTTAGTGCAAGAAAAGACTAACTGCGTATCATCTGCATAAGATACCAAAGATATGTTACAGGCTTTGGCCATTAGGGCCAATGACCGAACATAAATATTGAACAGGGTCGGGCTCAATGCTGACCCCTGAGGGACCCCGCAGCTCAGAGAGTGACTTTGAGAGTGGAAAGGAGGAGAGATAACCTGAAAAGACCTATTCCGCAGGAAGGCCACAAACCAGTCTAGAGCACTACCCTTGATACCGATCTCCTGGAACTGATGGATCAGGATTTTGTGTGTCACTTATGGAAAACTGTTGACCAGACAGCATCCTCAATGTATGGTGGTTACTTACTGGTAACCCTTCCTGGTGCTTAGGGGAGGCTTCGGTTGAAATCCTCAAGGTTTATGTGGGGATTGGCAATCACGCTGGGCCGGCTCACTCCCTCTTCTGAGGAGATGGAGGGTGCTACAGTTACACATATTCCGACCTTCAGTGCTGCTGTTGAAAGATTAGTCTTTCTGGCAATTTGAAGGTCTGCCTCCCCACCTCCATAGATTTAAATTCCCTTTGAAATGGAATGAGTGTTGATACTCTCACCTCTACCTCATTAGGTTTTGTGAAGCATTACAATACTTTGGTTGCACGCACAAATTCCCGGCTGCGGTTCACAACATTCATATCACAGTGCATGCTTTGCTGGCTGGACTTGTTTTGTGCTAATATGCAATGGCTTGACAAAGCTTCTTGAAGAAAAGTGCCAGGCCATCCCTGAAAGAACACATGTTGGTATAAAATGACTCTTGCTTTAGATGCAAGATCAAACCCTTTTATACTTGCATCGTAATGTGAAAACATCTGGACACAGTGGGCCTAATACATAAACTACATTTGGGAGTTCATAAAGTAGTATTACAAAAGGCAATTCACAAACCTACGGTTGTACAGCTGCATCTCTTCCTCTGCTGTCTTTTCTGTACAGAAATCCCTGCCATGCTGGCAGAGATATCTGCGCACAGAGGTGTATGTTTTGTGAAAACAGGCTTAAATGTACCCCAGACCAGTCTTGAAGTAAGTCAATTTAATAAAATTAATTTTAAATATAAATTAGAAATATTTAGTACATATCTTAGTGGTGGAAAAATAGCCATACCTATTTTCTAAAAATATACTTAATTTAAAAACATTAAATGAAACACTTTAAACTATTCTTAAAGATTGTATTTAAATGAATTAAATTAACAGTTTTTAAATAAGCTTACTACAAATTAAACAAAAATTTGTTTTAGTGAGGGTGGGTAATTTTATTTTTAAATTATTGTTTAACAGTGATAATGCATAAATTAAATTAATATAATATTAAATTATTTTATAATTTCTATAAAAAGTTAATTTGAAGATATGATGTGTTGTAACCTGTAATTTTGTTTTATTAGTTCAAGGTTAATTTTAATTATTTTATTTATTTTGCATTTAAAATTTAAGATTAAAATATTATTATTTAAAACAAAATAAACGTCATTAAATTGCCCCATACTGTCTTTTAGGGAGATCTCTGTCCTAGTTGTGGAGAGCTTCACCCAAAGGTATTAAGCTGCTAATGATAACTTTACACTCATAAAATCAGTCGTAGGAGACTCCACAACCTCATTGAAGGCAGTGTGGATATGCAAGTCTACACCTAGGTGTAAATCCCCACTCACAAATGGGAAATGGCTAAAAGCGGAGTGTTACATCTTGGTGTAGAAGTAGATATGCATGTGAGTAGATCTACACATGTAAATTTACCTCTGTGAATCGGGCTCAATTCCTGCATTATGCACACAGTTAAAAATAAGCTGATCTTCAACTAATATCCCCACCATTGTTAAATTTTACTGGAATTGTAGAGCAGTTTACTTTTACAATGAGACACAGCTTCATTTGGGTGCTTAGTGGAAATATTGACTCTCACATTCTGGAGTTAGGAGTTTGTCTTGAGTATGGTGGACTCTACGTAAAACTCCTGGCTGGGGGAGTCATTGTTGTTTTGTTTTTCAGAAACAAACTCCCACTTTTGGAGTTTTTGAGCTAGACTATGAGAAATACAGACGTTGCCTTCTATATTCTCTTCTGGTGGATTCATATTCTTCATTCCATATGGAGACAGGGTTATTGGTTTCTGCTCCTGCTGTGGTATGCAGGGGGTTCTGATGCTGCCCATATTGTGCATTTGACTTGTGTGGCTCTCCTCATCAGTACCTGAAAGTGATAGCGTTCTGTTGTTTTGGGCTTACCCTGTTGTTTTGTTCTCATTCTTTTTTTCCAGTGTAACAGCACTTCAGTCACTATACCATCTATCTCTATATCATACTAACAACATGCAGTCCACCTAATGGTCAGGGGGCACAGAATAGGCTTCCTCATTCCTGGTAGCTGAATAATTATACACATGTTTTTAGATTATTTTTTGTATCCATGCAACTATTGGTTTGGGCATTTTGGTGCTTTGATGTGGTTACGTTTGTGTGTGTCAGTAGCACCGTTCTCCTGAATGTAGGTTGTTTTACAATTTCAGAATATGGGTCTGCACTGAATCCTCTTTGGCCATTGATTTGATGGTTCACCAAGTAGTTGCTTACCTTCCTATGTGGAGCTTTGAAAACATTGGTCTACCTAAGGGAAATGGACGTGCATGGCTTGTGGACAAATGCTGTGGGTCAAATACTTTATAAAGGAAAGTAAGCCTGGACTGCTATTCAAGGGCTGTTTCAATGAATAAACAGACTTCAGACCATTTATCTTTTTTGCATGGTCTGGGTAATTTAATTACCAACCTTTTTTTTAAAAGAAGAAACTTTCACAAATTAAATTTTTTTTCAAGAAGTGTCAGTGGAAAGACACCCACCACCTAATTCCGTAGTTTCAAAATAACATATATCACATATATTGTGAACAAAATAAATTGCATGTATTAAGACAAAACATTATGAAACAACAAAGCCAGTCAAAGATTTAAACCATAAGCAACAACCGCTTTTCCTAGTGCATCAAATTACATACAAAATACAGGGGTTGTTGCACTCCTAGGTTAACATTTTTAGATCCAATGTGTATAAAGTTCAACCAACATGCTACATCTGGACAATTATTATTTAAATAACCCAGCAGTAAGGAGAACGCTGATGCGTTTCGAATCCCCTATTTCTTTATGGGATTCTCATCAGGGGTGTAGACTGGACAGGCCATTTTCTTCGCTTTGACTTTTAATTCAGGGAATAACTCTGAAAAATATTTGGGCAGAGGTTCGGTGTGAGAATTAGTTTTGTTGTTATGTGCTGGCACGTCTAATGCGTTGAAGAAGGAAGGAGAAATTAATTAGGTTCCTTCTGTGTTCAGAGTTTAGAATTTTACTCTGTGCTCGATAGTTGCAACATTGTTGTAATGGGTCAAATACTTGACACTCTTTGTATACAATCCCACGGAATGAATGTAAAAAGGAAAAAGAATCATGCTTGGATTACTTACCCTGTAAAGCTTTTGAGCTCTTTTTGTCTAGATGTGCTCAATGTATATACATATGTACCAGTGATGCTCACATCACTGAGTCACACTGTTTTCTATGACAGTCCTAAATTGCCTTGCTTCCTCTCTCCTGTGCAGTCTGTCTTCATCCATGTTGACAGCTCATGGGAATTGCAAACAGAATTTCTGACTGAAAGGTCAGGTATTTATGTCCTAATAAAAAAAAATGTTTTGTTAAATTTGAATAGGCAACATGACTGCATGTTTGCTGCACATCTCTCACCCCCATACTGTATGGATTGTGACAAGGAAGAGTAGGTCTTTGTATCATTACAATTGCTATCAAGTGACAACCATTCACATCATTTTACTCATATTACGATCCACCTGCACATACAGTGACACGCGTGCTCATTCATGTCTTCATTGTATTGCTGTTTTCCCTCAGAGTTCATCGGGAGGGACCGCCCCCGGCAGCTGGCCTTGAATACTTCCTCCACGTCATACCAATTGAAGAACCTGGCTCATGACACGGAGTACGTCATCTCACTCTACGTCCTCTTTGGGTCCATTGTTGGACCCGGGATCTCCACCACAGCCCGCACATGTGAGTATCTTCAAAGGAATTAATGGGAAAATATGTGCCCAATGATGGGGCAGAAACTGAAACAGTGAAAGAGGATGAGCTCTTAGTAATCTTCTATGAGGAAGCAAATGGCTTCTCGCTTCTTACCTAAAAAAAGAAATGCAAATTAAAATATATATGGTAATTTTATGTCCAGGCAATCATTTTATAGAGGTAATTTGCTCACAGTAGGTGGTATTTGTTTGTGATTAAAAAGTGTTTATTTTCTTGAACTGGGAGTTGCTTATGAAATCTAATAAACAACGAAATGTTAATGATTAAAAAGCATAGAGACCTAGATGAAATAAGAGAGTACTAAATGAAAAATAAGTGTATAATGTATTTAAAAAAAACACATGAAATAAAAACGGAAGAACAATACATTAATAAACAGGAGTTATTCAATTTAAAAGTAGTATATAAATAAATTAAAAAATGAAACTAGGTGTAAACATTTAAGTGCATTATACAGAGCAAGCAGTTAATAAAATAAAAGCAAAAGTAAAGTGCATTAAAATACAGAAAAGGTTGAATTCATTTGTAAGTAAATGCTATTTAATAATAAGCCATAAACAGAAAAGTATATACATTAAAAAAAACATAAACACATTGAAAAAGGACAAGCCATGAAATAAAAAACAAATGAATTCACAAGCAAGACATAAATGACTAAGATAGTAAAATATAATTAGATTTCGAAGAAAACAATGTGTCATATTTAGGAAAATGGCACATTTTATAGTTTACACATGTTCTGGTTATTCACTGCCCCTTTCTACCAGACAGCACTAAGAGACCCACAAGGGCTGTTTGCTATCTACTAGAGCTGTCTGTCAGCTTTGGGTAATAATGCTATTTAGGGCAGGAAGGTGAGAAACGTGGGATAAATTCATAAAATCATAACACGTCCGCTGCAGTTATACTGTATGCACGTATGCCTCTGTGTCTGATGACACTTCAGCATAGCATCCACAACAAAACAAAATCCCATTGCAGGTAGGAGAGGAGGAGGATGCTTTCCATATGGAAACACTTTCTAACATTGAAAAATGCAATCAGTATTTGCCTGTGCTACAAAGCATGCTCACATCTACGACTGATAACTTCAAACATCCCATTAAAGTGAGGGTGGCAACTTTGAAGGTAGCAAAATAACTGAAGCTTGAACCCCAAGAGCCTTTCTTCCTCTGGGGTTAGGTGCCCCTGGACTTGCTGACAAGTCCAGAAAATACATTTCATCATCATCTTTATTTCGACCAAATAATGACCATAAAAGAACGAGGGGTGGCTCCTCCATTTGAGCAGAGGAGCATAGCCCCACAAGCCTCAGATCTGAAAAATAAAACAGAAATAAAGTTTATTTATTACCGTTTTACTTTTCAGCAACCCATCTCGGACTAAGTGTCAGGACAAGGCGGGGAAAGCGCTGCCGAGTGGCAGCAGCCGGGAATTGTGCTCTTTAAAATGTGCATGTCTATATGGCCGGCCATCTTGGGATGGCCAGTCAGATATGCACATTTTAATGTTTTCTGACCTAGCTGTTTTAGATAGCTGGGTTAAAGAAAGCGCTGGCCTTCAGTGTTCTTAGGAGTGCTGGGAGAGCCTACTCTATGTGTGAAAGCAGCACCAGGATTGGGTAGTGAAGTTTCCTGCATCGAGAGCTTCCTGGAAGACACCCGTAGGAGGAGGACGTTGCGCTGCGGAGGTAAGTGCTTTTTTTTTGGTACCTCACCCCTCCACCCTCGATACAGGATGGCCGCCGCCGAAGAGCGCATACAAAAACAGATCAAGAAACATAATACAGTAACAATAAGATTAAACACCACTATTCACAGATAAAATCATGTAATCCATACTATGGAAATAAGAAGTGCTAAAGTTGGATAAAAGCTCATTTTAAAATAGCAGGGAGTTGCATAATTTAATGGCTGACTTTAAAAATAGACCCATTTTAAAGCATACTTCCTGAGATTGCACTGACGGTAGGTATATGAGCCCAGGTCTACAGTTTTTAAATCTTTGTTTTGCATACACTGGGATAAGCAAGTCCCTAGACAAATCTCTTTAATACATATAGAAAAGCAAAAAGTGCATTATGGTTTGGTCAGATAATTCATCACGGGGGCAAAAACAAATGGTGGAAACATCTGACTGACTGAGATGAAAACTCAGTTTTCATCTAATGGAACCCAGGCAAAATCTGGTAAGGAGGGATCTCTCTCCCAAAGGTTGTTAACCCACAATAAATAAGGTTTGATCCCAGGCCACGTTTGTATCACCACATATTTTCTAAATGAGTCTGAAGTGGATAACACCATCTCCCTGGACTGTTTCAACAGGAAACTTTCCTTCAGCCACCTCATGTCCTCCTTCTTAATGATGTTGGATCAATGAGTAGACTGGCTCTTCCAAGGCTACAGAGGTTGTTCTGCATATACTGTATCCAAAGCAGCGAGGGACCCAGAGCACACGCCAGACAATCCTCGATTACTTCTCTACTAAGAGAGGCCTGTGTGTTGCACCAGATAGAACATCACAATAAAACAGAAGCTAGTTTAATGCAGGTTTCGACATAGTTTAAGTCAAACACCTCATCCACCTTGAGGTTATTACTTCTGGGAGAACTCCTAATAGCTTGCGGAGCACCCTATTTTCTTCCAACTGCAAATTGCCTTGATTAGACCAACCCCAAATTCCAGAGCTATATGTCAAGATGGGAACACATCTACGTTTGTAGATCTCAAGCGGGCAGGAGGGCTTATTCCCTATACACACTGAGACTTTGAAAATCGACCCCGTGGCACGTGTAAAACTGGAACGGCTATTAGTCATACATGAGGCGCAGCTGAGGCTTTCATTGAAAGTGATACCTAAATAAGGAAAGGATCTCACTCTCTCAGTGCACTTGGTGTTAATATAGAATGTGTGAGTCTTCACATTCCTAGGGCCACAAACCATTACAAAAGTTTTGGATCTATTAGTTTCCAGGTTAATGCTCCATATAGCAAACGAAACCATCAATGAGGGCCTTAAGTCCATTGGAGGTTCTGGCTAATAAAATGACAGCATCGGTGTAGAGGAGTGACAAAACATTTTTACTCTTCATTTTTGGGACATCATTACCTAGGCCTTCCAGAACGAACTCTAGTTTGTTAATATAGAGTGGGAAAAGATTGGTGCCAACACACACCCCTGCCAAACCTTTGACTGTAGGCTCAAAGAGTCGGAGCATTCCCCACTGCTCCCATACCTCAACCTGGCCTGGAGGTTCAAGTGCAGCTCTCTCAGGGACTGTACTGATCCCTTCTCCACCCCCATATCGGCCATAAGATCCCACAGCTTTTATCTGTTAATGCTATCATATGCTATCATATGTGCTAGATAGTTCTAAGAATGTGAGATGAATGGCACTTCACTTGAGCAGTTTATACTTACTGATTATAAGATGGGGAGTTTATACTTACTGATTATAAGATGAGGACTATTACATTGTTCAGTGGCGCCAAAGCTGGGTAGAAAGCTAAACTGGACCACTGACAGGATTTTATTCTCAGTAATTCAAAGTTCCAACCTATCTAGGATAATGCGTCCCACAATCTTACCTGAAGAGTCCAAAAGAGAAATTGGGTGATAACACGGCGAGTCCTTTCTATTCCTTTTTTTTAAACTGGGATAATGATGGCAGAGTTCCAAGCATCAGGAAACCCGCCCTCACAAGAGGAGGTAAAGGGTTCATAAGTAAAGGGTCCAGAAGTTAATATTATCCGTGTACAGCGCCATTGGGACACCGTCGGGGCCAGGAGCTTTAATGGCTGGACTGTACTGAATATCCGTAATAACCTCATCCAACAAAAAATTAAATTCAATGGGAAAATTATATTGAGCTGGGAACAGCCCACTGTGAGCATTGACCTTCAAAGCATAACTATACTGGAAATGAAACACCCAGCCCTCTGGGGCAATGTTGCAATCTAAGGGTAGCTTTGGTACTTCCGCCAGGGAGTAATTTTGACCAGGTTCCAGAAGGCCCTGCAGTCTTTTAGATTACTGACCTAAACCAAACTACCTCTGTTCCTTGAAGTTTTCCTCAGAGCAAGGTGTTGTTTCGTATACTACAACCTATAGGCTTTATCAAACCATGAAATCACACCCAGATCATTTCACTTAACCTTCCTGAGAATTAGACTTACTCTTATAGCATCTCCCAGGGGCACGAAGGAATCAGCTACCAAGTGTCTATCAATCTGTAAAGAGAGGCAATTTGAAACATTGGTCTGATTGTCTGCCACGAGCTTGGCTAAAACTGAGTCAGTATCAGAATGCCTCCATGCCAGTCTGCTCAGATTGTCCTTAACCTTTATCAAAGAGTTTCCCACAAAGTGTCCCTTTTAGCTATCACAGAATAGTTAATAGAAAGATGGAGAGCATTATGTTAGCTGAAACATTGAAGATAACACCGCTGTCAGCAAACCTAGGGGAAACACTCCTGAAGATAAAAAAATAGTCAATGGTGGAGCGCTGAGCTCTTCCAGTAAATGTACCTGACCTAGAGATGTCATGATTGAGGAAGTTGAAGGCGCTATACAGGTTGTGACTGACAAGCTTGGGTAAGAGTAAGGCACCCCTGGACTCACAATCCCGACAGGAAGATTGACAGAATAGTTCAGAAGGATGATATTCAGTAAGGTCCAGTGTGTCCCCTAGCTTTGTGTAAAAATGGCCTACAACCAACAGATTAAAATGCTCCCTATACAGAGAGGACTAGTGTACAAAAAATAATGCAAGAAGAAAGGTCAGTCAAATTTTTGTTAACCTCAGTGGAGACATCATCATTATAAAGATTCATAGCAAATAACCTAACTTTTGACGCCCATTATAGATAGAAGGCCTGGATAAATCCACTACCTATATCGATGCTCTTATACTGCATGCCAAGGTAACCTAAAATCATGCTAGCAGGCCATCATTAACCTGTCCTGAGGTTTACTGGAGGCCATGTTGAGCAGAACTTACAAAGCTATCACAGAAGACATCATCCATAGCCCAGGTCTCCTGCAACAGGACAATATCACATTGCTGGACTACTCCAATAAGTATGACATTCCATCTGAGCATTAACCCCGTAACAATCCAACTGAGCACACTAAGGCTGTGGTGCCCAGCATTGGCTTAATTTGGAGACCGAATACCACTGACACTGCCCAATGTAGACTTGAGCATATCATGTTACCTGATATCTCAATCTGGGATCCCACTACATTCTGTTGGTTGGGAAAGGAGCAACTGGCTTTCAATTACTATGCCCCCAATCAGAGAGTCAATCCACCTACGTCAGGGTGGAAAGTGGCTCGAAACCATTAAAGATAAACAGCCCCGAATGCTGCACCAAACCCGCGGGTACATCGGACTCCTTGACATGTGGGCCAGTTTGTTGTATAAATAGGAAAGGGGCAAAAGCTGGATCAGGTTAGACTTATTCAAGCCCTTATTAGCCTGAAGTATCAGACCAGCCACAATGCTGGGCTGTCTAAAATTGACTACTACACAGTCTCCGTCAAAGCATTTAAGTCGGGAGCCCACCTACCTTCTCCTTCTCACCAGCGAGGGACCCAGAGCACACGCCAGACAATCCTCGATTACTTCTCTACTAAGAGAGGCCTGTGTGTTGCACCAGATAGAACATCACAATAAAACAGAAGCTAGTTTAATGCAGGTTTCGACATAGTTTAAGTCAAACACCTCATCCACCTTGAGGTTATTACTTCTGGGAGAACTCCTAATAGCTTGCGGAGCACCCTATTTTCTTCCAACTGCAAATTGCCTTGATTAGACCAACCCCAAATTCCAGAGCTATATGTCAAGATGGGAACACATCTACGTTTGTAGATCTCAAGCGGGCAGGAGGGCTTATTCCCTATACACACTGAGACTTTGAAAATCGACCCCGTGGCACGTGTAAAACTGGAACGGCTATTAGTCATACATGAGGCGCAGCTGAGGCTTTCATTGAAAGTGATACCTAAATAAGGAAAGGATCTCACTCTCTCAGTGCACTTGGTGTTAATATAGAATGTGTGAGTCTTCACATTCCTAGGGCCACAAACCATTACAAAAGTTTTGGATCTATTAGTTTCCAGGTTAATGCTCCATATAGCAAACGAAACCATCAATGAGGGCCTTAAGTCCATTGGAGGTTCTGGCTAATAAAATGACAGCATCGGTGTAGAGGAGTGACAAAACATTTTTACTCTTCATTTTTGGGACATCATTACCTAGGCCTTCCAGAACGAACTCTAGTTTGTTAATATAGAGTGGGAAAAGATTGGTGCCAACACACACCCCTGCCAAACCTTTGACTGTAGGCTCAAAGAGTCGGAGCATTCCCCACTGCTCCCATACCTCAACCTGGCCTGGAGGTTCAAGTGCAGCTCTCTCAGGAACTGTACTAATCCCTTCTCCACCTCCATATCGGCCATAAGATCCCACAGCTTTTATCTGTTAATGCTATCATATGCTATCATATGTGCTAGATAGTTCTAAGAATGTGAGATGAATGGCACTTCACTTGAGCAGTTTATACTTACTGATTATAAGATGGGGAGTTTATACTTACTGATTATAAGATGAGGACTATTACATTGTTCAGTGGCGCCAAAGCTGGGTAGAAAGCTAAACTGGACCACTGACAGGATTTTATTCTCAGTAATTCAAAGTTCCAACCTATCTAGGATAATGCGTCCCACAATCTTACCTGAAGAGTCCAAAAGAGAAATTGGGTGATAACACGGCGAGTCCTTTCTATTCCTTTTTTTTAAACTGGGATAATGATGGCAGAGTTCCAAGCATCAGGAAACCCGCCCTCACAAGAGGAGGTAAAGGGTTCATAAGTAAAGGGTCCAGAAGTTAATATTATCCGTGTACAGCGCCATTGGGACACCGTCGGGGCCAGGAGCTTTAATGGCTGGACTGTACTGAATATCCGTAATAACCTCATCCAACAAAAAATTAAATTCAATGGGAAAATTATATTGAGCTGGGAACAGCCCACTGTGAGCATTGACCTTCAAAGCATAACTATACTGGAAATGAAACACCCAGCCCTCTGGGGCAATGTTGCAATCTAAGGGTAGCTTTGGTACTTCCGCCAGGGAGTAATTTTGACCAGGTTCCAGAAGGCCCTGCAGTCTTTTAGATTACTGGCCTAAACCAAACTACCTCTGTTCCTTGAAGTTTTCCTCAGAGCAAGGTGTTGTTTCGTATACTACAACCTATAGGCTTTATCAAACCATGAAATCACACCCAGATCATTTCACTTAACCTTCCTGAGAATTAGACTTACTCTTATAGCATCTCCCAGGGGCACGAAGGAATCAGCTACCAAGTGTCTATCAATCTGTAAAGAGAGGCAATTTGAAACATTGGTCTGATTGTCTGCCACGAGCTTGGCTAAAACTGAGTCAGTATCAGAATGCCTCCATGCCAGTCTGCTCAGATTGTCCTTAACCTTTATCAAAGAGTTTCCCACAAAGTGCCCCTTTTAGCTATCACAGAATAGTTAATAGAAAGATGGAGAGCATTATGTTAGCTGAAACATTGAAGATAACACCGCTGTCAGCAAACCTAGGGGAAACACTCCTGAAGATAAAAAAATAGTCAATGGTGGAGCGCTGAGCTCTTCCAGTAAATGTACCTGCCCTAGAGATGTCATGATTGAGGAAGTTGAAGGCGCTATACAGGTTGTGACTGACAAGCTTGGGTAAGAGTAAGGCACCCCTGGACTCACAATCCCGACAGGAAGATTGACAGAATAGTTCAGAAGGATGATATTCAGTAAGGTCCAGTGTGTCCCCTAGCTTTGTGTAAAAATGGCCTGCAACCAACAGATTAAAACGCTCCCTATACAGAGAGGACTAGTGTACAAAAAATAATGCAAGAAGAAAGGTCAGTCAAATTTTTGTTAACCTCAGTGGAGACATCATCATTATAAAGATTCATAGCAAATAACCTAACTTTTGACGCCCATTATAGATAGAAGGCCTGGATAAATCCACTACCTATATCGATGCTCTTATACTGCATGCCAAGGTAACCTAAAATCATGCTAGCAGGCCATCATTAACCTGTCCTGAGGTTTACTGGAGGCCATGTTGAGCAGAACTTACAAAGCTATCACAGAAGACATCATCCATAGCCCAGGTCTCCTGCAACAGGACAAAATCACATTGCTGGACTACTCCAATAAGTATGACATTCCATCTGAGCATTAACCCCGTAACAATCCAACTGAGCACACTAAGGCTGTGGTGCCCAGCATTGGCTTAATTTGGAGACCGAATACCACTGACACTGCCCAATGTAGACTTGAGCATATCATGTTACCTGATATCTCAATCTGGGATCCCACTACATTCTGTTGGTTGGGAAAGGAGCAACTGGCTTTCAATTTCTATGCCCCCAATCAGAGAGTCAATCCACCTACGTCAGGGTGGAAAGTGGCTCGAAACCATTAAAGATAAACAGCCCCGAATGCTGCACCAAACCCGCGGGTACATCGGACTCCTTGACATGTGGGCCAGTTTGTTGTATAAATAGGAAAGGGGCAAAAGCTGGATCAGGTTAGACTTATTCAAGCCCTTATTAGCCTGAAGTATCAGACCAGCCACAATTCTGGGCTGTCTAAAATTGACTACTACACAGTCTCCGTCAAAGCATTTAAGTCGGGAGCCCACCTACCTTATCCTTCTCACCAGCGAGGGACCCAGAGCACACGCCAGACAATCCTCGATTACTTCTCTACTAAGAGAGGCCTGTGTGTTGCACCAGATAGAACATCACAATAAAACAGAAGCTAGTTTAATGCAGGTTTCGACATAGTTTAAGTCAAACACCTCATCCACCTTGAGGTTATTACTTCTGGGAGAACTCCTAATAGCTTGCGGAGCACCCTATTTTCTTCCAACTGCAAATTGCCTTGATTAGACCAACCCCAAATTCCAGAGCTATATGTCAAGATGGGAACACATCTACGTTTGTAGATCTCAAGCGGGCAGGAGGGCTTATTCCCTATACACACTGAGACTTTGAAAATCGACCCCGTGGCACGTGTAAAACTGGAACGGCTATTAGTCATACATGAGGCGCAGCTGAGGCTTTCATTGAAAGTGATACCTAAATAAGGAAAGGATCTCACTCTCTCAGTGCACTTGGTGTTAATATAGAATGTGTGAGTCTTCACATTCCTAGGGCCACAAACCATTACAAAAGTTTTGGATCTATTAGTTTCCAGGTTAATGCTCCATATAGCAAACGAAACCATCAATGAGGGCCTTAAGTCCATAGGAGGTTCTGGCTAATAAAATGACAGCATCGGTGTAGAGGAGTGACAAAACATTTTTACTCTTCATTTTTGGGACATCATTACCTAGGCCTTCCAGAACGAACTCTAGTTTGTTAATATAGAGTGGGAAAAGATTGGTGCCAACACACACCCCTGCCAAACCTTTGACTGTAGGCTCAAAGAGTCGGAGCATTCCCCACTGCTCCCATACCTCAACCTGGCCTGGAGGTTCAAGTGCAGCTCTCTCAGGAACTGTACTAATCCCTTCTCCACCTCCATATCGGCCATAAGATCCCACAGCTTTTATCTGTTAATGCTATCATATGCTATCATATGTGCTAGATAGTTCTAAGAATGTGAGATGAATGGCACTTCACTTGAGCAGTTTATACTTACTGATTATAAGATGGGGAGTTTATACTTACTGATTATAAGATGAGGACTATTACATTGTTCAGTGGCGCCAAAGCTGGGTAGAAAGCTAAACTGGACCACTGACAGGATTTTATTCTCAGTAATTCAAAGTTCCAACCTATCTAGGATAATGCGTCCCACAATCTTACCTGAAGAGTCCAAAAGAGAAATTGGGTGATAACACGGCGAGTCCTTTCTATTCTTTTTTTTAAACTGGGATAATGATGGCAGAGTTCCAAGCATCAGGAAACCCGCCCTCACAAGAGGAGGTAAAGGGTTCATAAGTAAAGGGTCCAGAAGTTAATATTATCCGTGTACAGCGCCATTGGGACACCGTCGGGGCCAGGAGCTTTAATGGCTGGACTGTACTGAATATCCGTAATAACCTCATCCAACAAAAAATTTAATTCAATGGGAAAATTATATTGAGCTGGGAACAGCCCACTGTGAGCATTGACCTTCAAAGCATAACTATACTGGAAATGAAACACCCAGCCCTCTGGGGCAATGTTGCAATCTAAGGGTAGCTTTGGTACTTCCGCCAGGGAGTAATTTTAACCAGGTTCCAGAAGGCCCTGCAGTCTTTTAGATTACTGGCCTAAACCAAACTACCTCTGTTCCTTGAAGTTTTCCTCAGAGCAAGGTGTTGTTTCGTATAGTACAACCTATAGGCTTTATCAAACCATGAAATCACACCCAGATCATTTCACTTAACCTTCCTGAGAATTAGACTTACTCTTATAGCATCTCCCAGGGGCACGAAGGAATCAGCTACCAAGTGTCTATCAATCTGTAAAGAGAGGCAATTTGAAACATTGGTCTGATTGTCTGCCACGAGCTTGGCTAAAACTTAGTCAGTATCAGCATGCCTCCATGCCAGTCTGCTCAGATTGTCCTTAACCTTTATCAAAGAGTTTCCCACAAAGTGCCCCTTTTAGCTATCACAGAATAGTTAATAGAAAGATGGAGAGCATTATGTTAGCTGAAACATTGAAGATAACACCGCTGTCAGCAAACCTAGGGGAAACACTCCTGAAGATAAAAAAATAGTCAATGGTGGAGCGCTGAGCTCTTCCAGTAAATGTACCTGACCTAGAGATGTCATGATTGAGGAAGTTGAAGGCGCTATACAGGTTGTGACTGACAAGCTTGGGTAAGAGTAAGGCAGCCCTGGACTCACAATCCCGACAGGAAGATTGACAGAATAGTTCAGAAGGATGATATTCAGTAAGGTCCAGTGTGTCCCCTAGCTTTGTGTAAAAATGGCCTGCAACCAACAGATTAAAACGCTCCCTATACAGAGAGGACTAGTGTACAAAAAATAATGCAAGAAGAAAGGTCAGTCAAATTTTTGTTAACCTCAGTGGAGACATCATCATTATAAAGATTCATAGCAAATAACCTAACTTTTGACGCCCATTATAGATAGAAGGCCTGGATAAATCCACTACCTATATCGATGCTCTTATACTGCATGCCAAGGTAACTTAAAATCATGCTAGCAGGCCATCATTAACCTGTCCTGAGGTTTACTGGAGGCCATGTTGAGCAGAACTTACAAAGCTATCACAGAAGACATCATCCATAGCCCAGGTCTCCTGCAACAGGACAAAATCACATTGCTGGACTACTCCAATAAGTATGACATTCCATCTGAGCATTAACCCCGTAACAATCCAACTGAGCACACTAAGGCTGTGGTGCCCAGCATTGGCTTAATTTGGAGACCGAATACCACTGACACTGCCCAATGTAGACTTGAGCATATCATGTTACCTGATATCTCAATCTGGGATCCCACTACATTCTGTTGGTTGGGAAAGGAGCAACTGGCTTTCAATTACTATGCCCCCAATCAGAGAGTCAATCCACCTACGTCAGGGTGGAAAGTGGCTCGAAACCATTAAAGATAAACAGCCCCGAATGCTGCACCAAACCCGCGGGTACATCGGACTCCTTGACATGTGGGCCAGTTTGTTGTATAAATAGGAAAGGGGCAAAAGCTGGATCAGGTTAGACTTATTCAAGCCCTTATTAGCCTGAAGTATCAGACCAGCCACAATTCTGGGCTGTCTAAAATTGACTACTACACAGTCTCCGTCAAAGCATTTAAGTCGGGAGCCCACCTACCTTATCCTTCTCACCAGCGAGGGACCCAGAGCACACGCCAGACAATCCTCGATTACTTCTCTACTAAGAGAGGCCTGTGTGTTGCACCAGATAGAACATCACAATAAAACAGAAGCTAGTTTAATGCAGGTTTCGACATAGTTTAAGTCAAACACCTCATCAACCTTGAGGTTATTACTTCTGGGAGAACTCCTAATAGCTTGCGGAGCACCCTATTTTCTTCCAACTGCAAATTGCCTTGATTAGACCAACCCCAAATTCCAGAGCTATATGTCAAGATGGGTACACATCTACGTTTGTAGATCTCAAGCGGGCAGGAGGGCTTATTCCCTATACACACTGAGACTTTGAAAATCGACCCCGTGGCACGTGTAAAACTGGAACGGCTATTAGTCATACATGAGGCGCAGCTGAGGCTTTCATTGAAAGTGATACCTAAATAAGGAAAGGATCTCACTCTCTCAGTGCACTTGGTGTTAATATAGAATGTGTGAGTCTTCACATTCCTAGGGCCACAAACCATTACAAAAGTTTTGGATCTATTAGTTTCCAGGTTAATGCTCCATATAGCAAACGAAACCATCAATGAGGGCCCTAAGTCCATTGGAGGTTCTGGCTAATAAAATGACAGCATCGGTGTAGAGGAGTGACAAAACATTTTTACTCTTCATTTTTGGGACATCATTACCTAGGCCTTCCAGAACGAACTCTAGTTTGTTAATATAGAGTGGGAAAAGATTGGTGCCAACACACACCCCTGCCAAACCTTTGACTGTAGGCTCAAAGAGTCGGAGCATTCCCCACTGCTCCCATACCTCAACCTGGCCTGGAGGTTCAAGTGCAGCTCTCTCAGGAACTGTACTAATCCCTTCTCCACCTCCATATCGGCCATAAGATCCCACAGCTTTTATCTGTTAATGCTATCATATGCTATCATATGTGCTAGATAGTTCTAAGAATGTGAGATGAATGGCACTTCACTTGAGCAGTTTATACTTACTGATTATAAGATGGGGAGTTTATACTTACTGATTATAAGATGAGGACTATTACATTGTTCAGTGGCGCCAAAGCTGGGTAGAAAGCTAAACTGGACCACTGACAGGATTTTATTCTCAGTAATTCAAAGTTCCAACCTATCTAGGATAATGCGTCCCACAATCTTACCTGAAGAGTCCAAAAGAGAAATTGGGTGATAACACGGCGAGTCCTTTCTATTCCTTTTTTTTAAACTGGGATAATGATGGCAGAGTTCCAAGCATCAGGAAACCCGCCCTCACAAGAGGAGGTAAAGGGTTCATAAGTAAAGGGTCCAGAAGTTAATATTATCCGTGTACAGCGCCATTGGGACACCGTCGGGGCCAGGAGCTTTAATGGCTGGACTGTACTGAATATCCGTAATAACCTCATCCAACAAAAAATTAAATTCAATGGGAAAATTATATTGAGCTGGGAACAGCCCACTGTGAGCATTGACCTTCAAAGCATAACTATACTGGAAATGAAACACCCAGCCCTCTGGGGCAATGTTGCAATCTAAGGGTAGCTTTGGTACTTCCGCCAGGGAGTAATTTTGACCAGGTTCCAGAAGGCCCTGCAGTCTTTTAGATTACTGGCCTAAACCAAACTACCTCTGTTCCTTGAAGTTTTCCTCAGAGCAAGGTGTTGTTTCGTATAGTACAACCTATAGGCTTTATCAAACCATGAAATCACACCCAGATCATTTCACTTAACCTTCCTGAGAATTAGACTTACTCTTATAGCATCTCCCAGGGGCACGAAGGAATCAGCTACCAAGTGTCTATCAATCTGTAAAGAGAGGCAATTTGAAACATTGGTCTGATTGTCTGCCACGAGCTTGGCTAAAACTGAGTCAGTATCAGCATGCCTCCATGCCAGTCTGCTCAGATTGTCCTTAACCTTTATCAAAGAGTTTCCCACAAAGTGCCCCTTTTAGCTATCACAGAATAGTTAATAGAAAGATGGAGAGCATTATGTTAGCTGAAACATTGAAGATAACACCGCTGTCAGCAAACCTAGGGGAAACACTCCTGAAGATAAACAAATAGTCAATGGTGGAGCGCTGAGCTCTTCCAGTAAATGTACCTGACCTAGAGATGTCATGATTGAGGAAGTTGAAGGCGCTATACAGGTTGTGACTGACAAGCTTGGGTAAGAGTAAGGCACCCCTGGACTCACAATCCCGACAGG
Organism: Lissotriton helveticus; assembly: GCF_964261635.1. NCBI lineage: Eukaryota > Metazoa > Chordata > Amphibia > Caudata > Salamandridae > Lissotriton > Lissotriton helveticus. The sequence continues at coordinate 997,047,041 of NC_136057.1, forward strand.
AAGATTGACAGAATAGTTCAGAAGGATGATATTCAGTAAGGTCCAGTGTGTCCCCTAGCTTTGTGTAAAAATGGCCTGCAACCAACAGATTAAAACGCTCCCTATACAGAGAGGACTAGTGTACAAAAAATAATGCAAGAAGAAAGGTCAGTCAAATTTTTGTTAACCTCAGTGGAGACATCATCATTATAAAGATTCATAGCAAATAACCTAACTTTTGACGCCCATTATAGATAGAAGGCCTGGATAAATCCACTACCTATATCGATGCTCTTATACTGCATGCCAAGGTAACCTAAAATCATGCTAGCAGGCCATCATTAACCTGTCCTGAGGTTTACTGAAGGCCATGTTGAGCAGAACTTACAAAGCTATCACAGAAGACATAATCCATAGCCCAGGTCTCCTGCAACAGGACAAAATCACATTGCTGGACTACTCCAATAAGTATGACATTCCATCTGAGCATTAACCCCGTAACAATCCAACTGAGCACACTAAGGCTGTGGTGCCCAGCATTGGCTTAATTTGGAGACCGAATACCACTGACACTGCCCAATGTAGACTTGAGCATATCATGTTACCTGATATCTCAATCTGGGATCCCACTACATTCTGTTGGTTGGGAAAGGAGCAACTGGCTTTCAATTACTATGCCCCCAATCAGAGAGTCAATCCACCTATGTCAGGGTGGAAAGTGGCTCGAAACCATTAAAGATAAACAGCCCCGAATGCTGCACCAAACCCGCGGGTACATCGGACTCCTTGACATGTGGGCCAGTTTGTTGTATAAATAGGAAAGGGGCAAAAGCTGGATCAGGTTAGACTTATTCAAGCCCTTATTAGCCTGAAGTATCAGACCAGCCACAATTCTGGGCTGTCTAAAATTGACTACTACACAGTCTCCGTCAAAGCATTTAAGTCGGGAGCCCACCTACCTTATCCTTCTCACCAGCGAGGGACCCAGAGCACACGCCAGACAATCCTCGATTACTTCTCTACTAAGAGAGGCCTGTGTGTTGCACCAGATAGAACATCACAATAAAACAGAAGCTAGTTTAATGCAGGTTTCGACATAGTTTAAGTCAAACACCTCATCCACCTTGAGATTATTACTTCTGGGAGAACTCCTAATAGCTTGCGGAGCACCCTATTTTCTTCCAACTGCAAATTGCCTTGATTAGACCAACCCCAAATTCCAGAGCTATATGTCAAGATGGGAACACATCTACGTTTGTAGATCTCAAGCGGGCAGGAGGGCTTATTCCCTATACACACTGAGACTTTGAAAATCGACCCCGTGGCACGTGTAAAACTGGAACGGCTATTAGTCATACATGAGGCGCAGCTGAGGCTTTCATTGAAAGTGATACCTAAATAAGGAAAGGATCTCACTCTCTCAGTGCACTTGGTGTTAATATAGAATGTGTGAGTCTTCACATTCCTAGGGCCACAAACCATTACAAAAGTTTTGGATCTATTAGTTTCCAGGTTAATGCTCCATATAGCAAACGAAACCATCAATGAGGGCCTTAAGTCCATTGGAGGTTCTGGCTAATAAAATGACAGCATCGGTGTAGAGGAGTGACAAAACATTTTTACTCTTCATTTTTGGGACATCATTACCTAGGCCTTCCAGAACGAACTCTAGTTTGTTAATATAGAGTGGGAAAAGATTGGTGCCAACACACACCCCTGCCAAACCTTTGACTGTAGGCTCAAAGAGTCGGAGCATTCCCCACTGCTCCCATACCTCAACCTGGCCTGGAGGTTCAAGTGCAGCTCTCTCAGGAACTGTACTAATCCCTTCTCCACCTCCATATCGGCCATAAGATCCCACAGCTTTTATCTGTTAATGCTATCATATGCTATCATATGTGCTAGATAGTTCTAAGAATGTGAGATGAATGGCACTTCACTTGAGCAGTTTATACTTACTGATTATAAGATGGGGAGTTTATACTTACTGATTATAAGATGAGGACTATTACATTGCTCAGTGGCGCCAAAGCTGGGTAGAAAGCTAAACTGGACCACTGACAGGATTTTATTCTCAGTAATTCAAAGTTCCAACCTATCTAGGATAATGCGTCCCACAATCTTACCTGAAGAGTCCAAAAGAGAAATTGGGTGATAACACGGCGAGTCCTGTCTATTCCTTTTTTTTAAACTGGGATAATGATGGCAGAGTTCCAAGCATCAGGAAACCCGCCCTCACAAGAGGAGGTAAAGGGTTCATAAGTAAAGGGTCCAGAAGTTAATATTATCCGTGTACAGCGCCATTGGGACACCGTCGGGGCCAGGAGCTTTAATGGCTGGACTGTACTGAATATCCGTAATAACCTCATCCAACAAAAAATTAAATTCAATGGGAAAATTATATTGAGCTGGGAACAGCCCACTGTGAGCATTGACCTTCAAAGCATAACTATACTGGAAATGAAACACCCAGCCCTCTGGGGCAATGTTGCAATCTAAGGGTAGCTTTGGTACTTCCGCCAGGGAGTAATTTTGACCAGGTTCCAGAAGGCCCTGCAGTCTTTTAGATTACTGGCCTAAACCAAACTACCTCTGTTCCTTGAAGTTTTCCTCAGAGCAAGGTGTTGTTTCGTATACTACAACCTATAGGCTTTATCAAACCATGAAATCACACCCAGATCATTTCACTTAACCTTCCTGAGAATTAGACTTACTCTTATAGCATCTCCCAGGGGCACGAAGGAATCAGCTACCAAGTGTCTATCAATCTGTAAAGAGAGGCAATTTGAAACATTGGTCTGATTGTCTGCCACGAGCTTGGCTAAAACTGAGTCAGTATCAGCATGCCTCCATGCCAGTCTGCTCAGATTGTCCTTAACCTTTATCAAAGAGTTTCCCACAAAGTGCCCCTTTTAGCTATCACAGAATAGTTAATAGAAAGATGGAGAGCATTATGTTAGCTGAAACATTGAAGATAACACCGCTGTCAGCAAACCTAGGGGAAACACTCCTGAAGATAAAAAAATAGTCAATGGTGGAGCGCTGAGCTCTTCCAGTAAATGTACCTGACCTAGAGATGTCATGATTGAGGAAGTTGAAGGCGCTATACAGGTTGTGACTGACAAGCTTGGGTAAGAGTAAGGCACCCCTGGACTCACAATCCCGACAGGAAGATTGACAGAATAGTTCAGAAGGATGATATTCAGTAAGGTCCAGTGTGTCCCCTAGCTTTGTGTAAAAATGGCCTGCAACCAACAGATTAAAACGCTCCCTATACTGAGAGGACTAGTGTACAAAAAATAATGCAAGAAGAAAGGTCAGTCACATTTTTGTTAACCTCAGTGGAGACATCATCATTATAAAGATTCATAGCAAATAACCTAACTTTTGACGCCCATTATAGATAGAAGGCCTGGATAAATCCACTACCTATATCGATGCTCTTATACTGCATGCCAAGGTAACCTAAAATCATGCTAGCAGGCCATCATTAACCTGTCCTGAGGTTTACTGGAGGCCATGTTGAGCAGAACTTACAAAGCTATCACAGAAGACATCATCCATAGCCCAGGTCTCCTGCAACAGGACAAAATCACATTGCTGGACTACTCCAATAAGTATGACATTCCATCTGAGCATTAACCCCGTAACAATCCAACTGAGCACACTAAGGCTGTGGTGCCCAGCATTGGCTTAATTTGGAGACCGAATACCACTGACACTGCCCAATGTAGACTTGAGCATATCATGTTACCTGATATCTCAATCTGGGATCCCACTACATTCTGTTGGTTGGGAAAGGAGCAACTGGCTTTCAATTACTATGCCCCCAATCAGAGAGTCAATCCACCTACGTCAGGGTGGAAAGTGGCTCGAAACCATTAAAGATAAACAGCCCCGAATGCTGCACCAAACCCGCGGGTACATCGGACTCCTTGACATGTGGGCCAGTTTGTTGTATAAATAGGAAAGGGGCAAAAGCTGGATCAGGTTAGACTTATTCAAGCCCTTATTAGCCTGAAGTATCAGACCAGCCACAATTCTGGGCTGTCTAAAATTGACTACTACACAGTCTCCGTCAAAGCATTTAAGTCGGGAGCCCACCTACCTTATCCTTCTCACCAGCGAGGGACCCAGAGCACACGCCAGACAATCCTCGATTACTTCTCTACTAAGAGAGGCCTGTGTGTTGCACCAGATAGAACATCACAATAAAACAGAAGCTAGTTTAATGCAGGTTTCGACATAGTTTAAGTCAAACACCTCATCCACCTTGAGGTTATTACTTCTGGGAGAACTCCTAATAGCTTGCGGAGCACCCTATTTTCTTCCAACTGCAAATTGCCTTGATTAGACCAACCCCAAATTCCAGAGCTATATGTCAAGATGGGAACACATCTACGTTTGTAGATCTCAAGCGGGCAGGAGGGCTTATTCCCTATACACACTGAGACTTTGAAAATCGACCCCGTGGCACGTGTAAAACTGGAACGGCTATTAGTCATACATGAGGCGCAGCTGAGGCTTTCATTGAAAGTGATACCTAAATAAGGAAAGGATCTCACTCTCTCAGTGCACTTGGTGTTAATATAGAATGTGTGAGTCTTCACATTCCTAGGGCCACAAACCATTACAAAAGTGTTGGATCTATTAGTTTCCAGGTTAATGCTCCATATAGCAAACGAAACCATCAATGAGGGCCTTAAGTCCATAGGAGGTTCTGGCTAATAAAATGACAGCATCGGTGTAGAGGAGTGACAAAACATTTTTACTCTTCATTTTTGGGACATCATTACCTAGGCCTTCCAGAACGAACTCTAGTTTGTTAATATAGAGTGGGAAAAGATTGGTGCCAACACACACCCCTGCCAAACCTTTGACTGTAGGCTCAAAGAGTCGGAGCATTCCCCACTGCTCCCATACCTCAACCTGGCCTGGAGGTTCAAGTGCAGCTCTCTCAGGAACTGTACTAATCCCTTCTCCACCTCCATATCGGCCATAAGATCCCACAGCTTTTATCTGTTAATGCTATCATATGCTATCATATGTGCTAGATAGTTCTAAGAATGTGAGATGAATGGCACTTCACTTGAGCAGTTTATACTTACTGATTATAAGATGGGGAGTTTATACTTACTGATTATAAGATGAGGACTATTACATTGTTCAGTGGCGCCAAAGCTGGGTAGAAAGCTAAACTGGACCACTGACAGGATTTTATTCTCAGTAATTCAAAGTTCCAACCTATCTAGGATAATGCGTCCCACAATCTTACCTGAAGAGTCCAAAAGAGAAATTGGGTGATAACACGGCGAGTCCTTTCTATTCCTTTTTTTTAAACTGGGATAATGATGGCAGAGTTCCAAGCATCAGGAACCCCGCCCTCACAAGAGGAGGTAAAGGGTTCATAAGTAAAGGGTCCAGAAGTTAATATTATCCGTGTACAGCGCCATTGGGACACCGTCGGGGCCAGGAGCTTTAATGGCTGGACTGTACTGAATATCCGTAATAACCTCATCCAACAAAAAATTAAATTCAATGGGAAAATTATATTGAGCTGGGAACAGCCCACTGTGAGCATTGACCTTCAAAGCATAACTATACTGGAAATGAAACACCCAGCCCTCTGGGGCAATGTTGCAATCTAAGGGTAGCTTTGGTACTTCCGCCAGGGAGTAATTTTGACCAGGTTCCAGAAGGCCCTGCAGTCTTTTAGATTACTGGCCTAAACCAAACTACCTCTGTTCCTTGAAGTTTTCCTCAGAGCAAGGTATTGTTTCGTATACTACAACCTATAGGCTTTATCAAACCATGAAATCACACCCAGATCATTTCACTTAACCTTCCTGAGAATTAGACTTACTCTTATAGCATCTCCCAGGGGCACGAAGGAATCAGCTACCAAGTGTCTATCAATCTGTAAAGAGAGGCAATTTGAAACATTGGTCTGATTGTCTGCCACGAGCTTGGCTAAAACTGAGTCAGTATCAGCATGCCTCCATGCCAGTCTGCTCAGATTGTCCTTAACCTTTATCAAAGAGTTTCCCACAAAGTGCCCCTTTTAGCTATCACAGAATAGTTAATAGAAAGATGGAGAGCATTATGTTAGCTGAAACATTGAAGATAACACCGCTGTCAGCAAACCTAGGGGAAACACTCCTGAAGATAAAAAAATAGTCAATGGTGGAGCGCTGAGCTCTTCCAGTAAATGTACCTGCCCTAGAGATGTCATGATTGAGGAAGTTGAAGGCGCTATACAGGTTGTGACTGACAAGCTTGGGTAAGAGTAAGGCACCCCTGGACTCACAATCCCGACAGGAAGATTGACAGAATAGTTCAGAAGGATGATATTCAGTAAGGTCCAGTGTGTCCCCTAGCTTTGTGTAAAAATGGCCTGCAACCAACAGATTAAAACGCTCCCTATACAGAGAGGACTAGTGTACAAAAAGTAATGCAAGAAGAAAGGTCAGTCAAATTTTTGTTAACCTCAGTGGAGACATCATCATTATAAAGATTCATAGCAAATAACCTAACTTTTGACGCCCATTATAGATAGAAGGCCTGGATAAATCCACTACCTATATCGATGCTCTTATACTGCATGCCAAGGTAACCTAAAATCATGCTAGCAGGCCATCATTAACCTGTCCTGAGGTTTACTGGAGGCCATGTTGAGCAGAACTTACAAAGCTATCACAGAAGACATCATCCATAGCCCAGGTCTCCTGCAACAGGACAAAATCACATTGCTGGACTACTCCAATAAGTATGACATTCCATCTGAGCATTAACCCCGTAACAATCCAACTGAGCACACTAAGGCTGTGGTGCCCAGCATTGGCTTAATTTGGAGACCGAATACCACTGACACTGCCCAATGTAGACTTGAGCATATCATGTTACCTGATATCTCAATCTGGGATCCCACTACATTCTGTTGGTTGGGAAAGGAGCAACTGGCTTTCAATTACTATGCCCCCAATCAGAGAGTCAATCCACCTACGTCAGGGTGGAAAGTGGCTCGAAACCATTAAAGATAAACAGCCCCGAATGCTGCACCAAACCCGCGGGTACATCGGACTCCTTGACATGTGGGCCAGTTTGTTGTATAAAAAGGAAAGGGGCAAAAGCTGGATCAGGTTAGACTTATTCAAGCCCTTATTAGCCTGAAGTATCAGACCAGCCACAATTCTGGGCTGTCTAAAATTGACTACTACACAGTCTCCGTCAAAGCATTTAAGTCGGGAGCCCACCTACCTTTTCCTTCTCACCAGCGAGGGACCCAGAGCACACGCCAGACAATCCTCGATTACTTCTCTACTAAGAGAGGCCTGTGTGTTGCACCAGATAGAACATCACAATAAAACAGAAGCTAGTTTAATGCAGGTTTCGACATAGTTTAAGTCAAACACCTCATCCACCTTGAGATTATTACTTCTGGGAGAACTCCTAATAGCTTGCGGAGCACCCTATTTTCTTCCAACTGCAAATTGCCTTGATTAGACCAACCCCAAATTCCAGAGCTATATGTCAAGATGGGAACACATCTACGTTTGTAGATCTCAAGCGGGCAGGAGGGCTTATTCCCTATACACACTGAGACTTTGAAAATCGACCCCGTGGCACGTGTAAAACTGGAACGGCTATTAGTCATACATGAGGCGCAGCTGAGGCTTTCATTGAAAGTGATACCTAAATAAGGAAAGGATCTCACTCTCTCAGTGCACTTGGTGTTAATATAGAATGTGTGAGTCTTCACATTCCTAGGGCCACAAACCATTACAAAAGTTTTGGATCTATTAGTTTCCAGGTTAATGCTCCATATAGCAAACTAAACCATCAATGAGGGCCTTAAGTCCATTGGAGGTTCTGGCTAATAAAATGACAGCATCGGTGTAGAGGAGTGACAAAACATTTTTACTCTTCATTTTTGGGACATCATTACCTAGGCCTTCCAGAACGAACTCTAGTTTGTTAATATAGAGTGGGAAAAGATTGGTGCCAACACACACCCCTGCCAAACCTTTGACTGTAGGCTCAAAGAGTCGGAGCATTCACCACTGCTCCCATACCTCAACCTGGCCTGGAGGTTCAAGTGCAGCTCTCTCAGGAACTGTACTAATCCCTTCTCCACCTCCATATCGGCCATAAGATCCCACAGCTTTTATCTGGTAATGCTATCATATGCTATCATATGTGCTAGATAGTTCTAAGAATGTGAGATGAATGGCACTTCACTTGAGCAGTTTATACTTACTGATTATAAGATGGGGAGTTTATACTTACTGATTATAAGATGAGGACTATTACATTGTTCAGTGGCGCCAAAGCTGGGTAGAAAGCTAAACTGGACCACTGACAGGATTTTATTCTCAGTAATTCAAAGTTCCAACCTATCTAGGATAATGCGTCCCACAATCTTACCTGAAGAGTCCAAAAGAGAAATTGGGTGATAACACGGCGAGTCCTGTCTATTCCTTTTTTTTAAACTGGGATAATGATGGCAGAGTTCCAAGCATCAGGAAACCCGCCCTCACAAGAGGAGGTAAAGGGTTCATAAGTAAAGGGTCCAGAAGTTAATATTATCCGTGTACAGCGCCATTGGGACACCGTCGGGGCCAGGAGCTTTAATGGCTGGACTGTACTGAATATCCGTAATAACCTCATCCAACAAAAAATTAAATTCAATGGGAAAATTATATTGAGCTGGGAACAGCCCACTGTGAGCATTGACCTTCAAAGCATAACTATACTGGAAATGAAACACCCAGCCCTCTGGGGCAATGTTGCAATCTAAGGGTAGCTTTGGTACTTCCGCCAGGGAGTAATTTTGACCAGGTTCCAGAAGGCCCTGCAGTCTTTTAGATTACTGGCCTAAACCAAACTACCTCTGTTCCTTGAAGTTTTCCTCAGAGCAAGGTGTTGTTTCGTATACTACAACCTATAGGCTTTATCAAACCATGAAATCACACCCAGATCATTTCACTTAACCTTCCTGAGAATTAGACTTACTCTTATAGCATCTCCCAGGGGCACGAAGGAATCAGCTACCAAGTGTCTATCAATCTGTAAAGAGAGGCAATTTGAAACATTGGTCTGATTGTCTGCCACGAGCTTGGCTAAAACTGAGTCAGTATCAGCATGCCTCCATGCCAGTCTGCTCAGATTGTCCTTAACCTTTATCAAAGAGTTTCCCACAAAGTGCCCCTTTTAGCTATCACAGAATAGTTAATAGAAAGATGGAGAGCATTATGTTAGCTGAAACATTGAAGATAACACCGCTGTCAGCAAACCTAGGGGAAACACTCCTGAAGATAAAAAAATAGTCAATGGTGGAGCGCTGAGCTCTTCCAGTAAATGTACCTGCCCTAGAGATGTCATGATTGAGGAAGTTGAAGGCGCTATACAGGTTGTGACTGACAAGCTTGGGTAAGAGTAAGGCACCCCTGGACTCACAATCCCGACAGGAAGATTGACAGAATAGTTCAGAAGGATGATATTCAGTAAGGTCCAGTGTGTCCCCTAGCTTTGTGTAAAAATGGCCTGCAACCAACAGATTAAAACACTCCCTATACAGAGAGGACTAGTGTACAAAAAATAATGCAAGAAGAAAGGTCAGTCAAATTTTTGTTAACCTCAGTGGAGACATCATCATTATAAAGATTCATAGCAAATAACCTAACTTTTGACGCCCATTATAGATAGAAGGCCTGGATAAATCCACTACCTATATCGATGCTCTTATACTGCATGCCAAGGTAACCTAAAATCATGCTAGCAGGCCATCATTAACCTGTCCTGAGGTTTACTGGAGGCCATGTTGAGCAGAACTTACAAAGCATCACAGAAGACATCATCCATAGCCAAGGTCTCCTGCAACAGGACAAAATCACATTGCTGGACTACTCCAATAAGTATGACATTCCATCTGAGCATTAACCCCGTAACAATCCAACTGAGCACACTAAGGCTGTGGTGCCCAGCATTGGCTTAATTTGGAGACTGAATACCACTGACACTGCCCAATGTAGACTTGAGCATATCATGTTACCTGATATCTCAATCTGGGATCCCACTACATTCTGTTGGTTGGGAAAGGAGCAACTGGCTTTCAATTACTATGCCCCCAATCAGAGAGTCAATCCACCTACGTCAGGGTGGAAAGTGGCTCGAAACCATTAAAGATAAACAGCCCCGAATGCTGCACCAAACCCGCGGGTACATCGGACTCCTTGACATGTGGGCCAGTTTGTTGTATAAATAGGAAAGGGGCAAAAGCTGGATCAGGTTAGACTTATTCAAGCCCTTATTAGCCTGAAGTATCAGACCAGCCACAATTCTGGGCTGTCTAAAATTGACTACTACACAGTCTCCGTCAAAGCATTTAAGTCGGGAGCCCACCTACCTTATCCTTCTCACCATTAAAATGGCACTAGCAGGACAAACAGGTAACTTCGTTTTTTAACTTAACCAGTGAGTAACCTTGTTTCTTAGCTCAATAGTCATTTCAGCAGACCCTGTAGGCAACATGTGGACATTGGCCAAGACAATCACATACGGACCTAATGCGGGAGGCAGATGTAGAATGAGAGTCCTCTCCCTGCATGGTCGCACCATTGTCATAGTTCTGAGTGGCTGGGTGCTACCAGGGGGTACAGTGTTCTTATTCCTAGGAGAACTACCCTCAGCAGCTGTGAGCCAGCCAGGAGTTTCAATAGCAGAGTTGCAGCCATCAGATGTAGATACGGCAGAACAGCCGGCTGCAGTGTTGGAGTGAGTGTGACTTCCTTGCTTCACCTGCCCAGATATAGCATACTCGCCAAGCCTCGCTCCCTTGTAGTCCATGAATTTAGACAAACTAGCTTCAATTGACACCAGCCCAGAGATAATTGGGTCAGGTTTGGCACTCAGGACTGCTTAACATTCCGCCTTAAGTAGATCGACGAAGGCACCCACCTAACTCAGGCCGAAATTGGTCCTTGGTTTATGACTCGGAGCTAAGCAGAGCAGATTTCACTTTAGAAGCAACAGCCCTCCTCTGACGTTTGCACACCAGGCTCGAACATTGTGACCGGCTGGGCACCTGCACAGAGTCATTTGCTAGTTGGTTAGGTGGGGCTAGTGCTGTTAATCTGCACCAACTCGGCTGGGTGGAGGGATTATTTATTTGGCGGGGTAGCGCACTCAAGTTCAGGCTGCACAGGGAGTGCGTGAGGGTCTCCCATGGACAGAGCCAGACTCAGTCTTTGAGGGAGGAGACCGTCCTCCATCAAGGAGAGACAGCACTCCACAATCTCAATCTCTTTTTTTTTTTTGGGTTAAAAACTTTTATTGAGCAATCAGATAAAAAGTACAGAGATGGGCCTACAACCACACGGGCTGGCCGCTAATTCGCAAAGCTTGTACCATGTAGTAAGCATTAATCTCCATGGCCAGGCCCAATTCACAGATTAAATATTGCACAAAACATATGACAGGACACAATAATTTTTTTTTTTCTTAAACATTAAAATAACAAACAAAAACAAGGCGAATATAGCAATCACGTCAGCCCAGATGACAGAGGGGAAGTACACTAATCAGGAAGATAAAGGTAAATCAGTGAGACTCGGCAAGCAGGGAGTACAGGAAAATCCTAAAAAGAGAATGAAAAATTTCGGGAACGTCAGCCTAGGGAGACAGGGTAACATCGGAAGTGTCAGCCAAGGGAGGGGCACAAATGTCTCCACGATATGTATTCCACTGACCCCAAATTTTAGTCCATGCCCCGGGTCTGCCCCTAGCCACATAGACGGTCTTCTCTCGAAACATGGACCAGTCCATGTTATCCTCCCACCCCGAAACGTCCGGAGGTCTGGATGCGCCCCAAAGTTGCGCAATGTCCCGCTTCGCGACCATGTACCCCAAGGTTGCCCATCTGGTCTGGGCCACAGAATAATCGGTGGGTTCCCACACATTTAGCAGGCACCGTCGGGCCTCAGGCCGCAGGGCAACACCAGTCACGACAGTCATCACATCAAGTACATCAATCCAGTAGGCCGCCACCAACGGGCATTCCCAAAGTATATGCATAAAGGTAGCACTCATCCCACAGCCACGCTTACATAAGCCATCCGGGGAAAAACCCATTACAACCAGGCGCGGACCAGTTACATACACGCGGTGGAGGATCTTAAGTTGCACTAAACGAAGACGGGCGGGAATGGCTACCTCCTTAGGAGAAGAGAGTGCTGACTGCCAATCCTCGTCATCTAATTCCAATCCGTCGCCGACCCACAGCTCCCTAAGGCGGACCAACAGGTCGGCGCGACTATGAATCAATTTTTTATAAATAAGGGAGATAGTACTATCAGGCAGGTGTCCATCTAGTACACGATCTTCAAGGGGGGAAGACTCGGGCAGGGTCACATCCAGAGTCAGAACTGAGGTCAGGGCATGCCGGACCTGCAGATACCGAAAAAACTCTCTATCACTCAAGTCGTATTCCGCCTTAAGGGTCTGGAATGACTTCACGCTACCTTTCGCACAGACATCACCCACCTTACATATCCCAATCATATCCCAGCGGTCGAATCCCTTAGTAGACCAGAGACACCCCAAACGTTCAGAGGCATAAAGCGGCGTCGCCAGTGTCAATCGATTCTCCCGGCCCAAACTCACATGTGCGGCGCGCCACACATTGACAGCAATCCTGGACGGGCCCACAAGATGGCGCCCGGCCGGTCTAGAATAAAGCGCTCTATTAAAGTCCCCTCCCGGCAGCTGGAGTCTATCCATCTCAAAGGCCGGATCCCGACCCAGCGAATACATCGCGTGGTTGATGGCAGACAGCTGGGCAGCCCAGTAATATCTCTTGATGTCGGGGAGCGCCATGCCCCCGTCATACCAAGGGATGGTGAGTTTCGCGAGGGCAATACGTGGACGCCCGTCCCAGATCAGTTGTCTTTGAAGACTCTCGATCTCTCGGAAATAGGTAGCGGGTACGTCGTCATAAGAATTCTGAAGTGCGTAAAGGAACCGCGGCAAAGACATCATTTTAAAAAGGGCCGCCCTGCCCAGAGGAGACAGGGGCAGCTTACGCCAACGGGCCACATCTAGCCGCAACCTAAGAAGTGGGGGGAGGAGATTGCGCTCGAATCGGAGTGAGGAGTCCAGTGTAATAAAGATCCCCAAATACCGGAAGCCAGACTGGACCACCTGGATAGGGAATCTGTCCGGCAATGGGGGCAAAACACCCGAAAGAACATACACGCAGGACTTAGCCCAATTAATAACTAGGCCCGAGTTAGCACCAAACGAGGTAAGAACATCAAATAAAACATTTAAAGATTTACGCGGGGAAGTAAGATATAAAAGAATGTCATCCGCGTAAAGTGAGACGCGGTCCTCAAAGTCCGGTGACCAACGGATCCCTTTGAGTGAAGGCTCCCATCGAAGCCACGCAGCCAACGGTTCCAGGGCGAGCGCAAAAAGCAACGGAGACAAGGGGCAACCCTGACGGGTCCCCCTACCAAGGCAGAAGGGGACAGATACTCTACCGTTCACCACTACCTGCGCTAAGGGTTCAGCGTATAACAACTTCACCCAACCGATAAACTCAGGGCCAAAACCAAATTTTTCAAGAGCAGCCCAAAGATAGGGCCACTCCACAGTATCAAAAGCCATCGAGGCATCCAACGAGGCTAAAATGGCCGGTCCCGTCAGAAGCCCCGCCCTCGCAATAGCACCGTGGAGACGACGTAGGTTAAGAGCCGTGTTGCGATGTGGGATAAATCCGGACTGATCCGGATGAACCAAGTCACTAATGACCGTCAAGAGGCGGGTCGCCAGGAGCTTAGCCAGGACCTTGGGCTCAACGTTTAACAAGGAAATGGGCCTATAAGACGAACAAAGGTCCCGCGGTTTACCGTCCTTGGGAATTACGACTATCGTGGCCAGACGCTGATCATACGGGAGAACACCCCGTTCCCGGGACTCCAAAAACATGTCGCGAAGATAGGGCGCCACCTTATCAGGACGTAGCTTGTACAGTTCAATTGGCAACCCGTTCGGGCCCAAGGCTTTGCCCGAACGGAGTGAGCGAATGGCAGTAGCTATCTCGTCAGTAGTAAAAGGGGACTCCAACGATTTACAGTCCAAATCGGAGACACTGGGCAAAGCTATATCGCGCAACAGAAGGCGAGAGTCAGCAACATCCCGTCCGGACACAGGGGTATAAACCACACGAAAATACTCAGCAAAACACGCCACTATTCCAATCGGGTCCGTCACTCTCACACCATTCGAGGATTGAATCACAGGCACCACACGATTCGCCCTCTCCTTCTTATCCAACCACGCCAATAATTTGCCCGCTTTGTCCCCCACATCATACAGACGACCCTGTTGCTCCCAGAACATCTGTTTGGCCGCATCCGTGACCAAGGACTTATAAGCAAATTGTTTCAGACCCAGGGCATGGAGTTTATCAGAAGTGACTTCCGACTCTAAAGCAGCCTCTCTTTCAGCAATCTCCCTCTCGAGGTCCACCACCTCCCGATCCCTCGCCCTCTTGGATTCAACAATAAGGGAAAGGGCCTGTCCACGAATCACTGTTTTAAAGGCCTCCCACAGGGATACCGCAGAGGAAACGGATCCCTCGTTGTCTAAAAAATAGGCATCCAAAGACTTAGTCAAAAGGTTGCGGGTCTCGGGGGAGGTAAGGTACCATGGGTTGATAGGAGCGACCCGGCCCGCCGCCTCCACCCCCATCTCAAAACAAAGCCAGAGCGGAGAATGATCGGAAATGCCCCGGGGGAGGTGTCGAATCTCACGCACCGCAGGCGACTGGGCCGCAGGCATCAGGAAATAGTCCAGTCTAGACAAACTCCCATGGGCCCCAGAGTGGAAAGTGTATTGAAGCTGAGTAGGATGCATAAGCCTCCAGCAATCCACCAAGCCAAACGTGTCCAGAAACCCACCCAGCCACTGTTGGGCCGAAGGAGTATCCCTAGGGGGGTGGCGATCGTGTAGACCAGATAACACACAATTAAAGTCACCTGCAATGAAGAGAGTACTATCAGGGAGGTCCAACAAAACACGGCCCAAATCGGAAAAGGTAGAAGTCTGCAGGCCGGGGGGCACATAAACAGCAAATAAGGAGAGGGTGCGACCCTCATAACGACCCACGAGGACAGCATATCGCCCCCGATCATCAAGGATCACATCATCAATAGCTAGGGGGAGGGAAGCCCGAACAAGGATACCCACCCCCCTGGAACCCGTGGTAAACCCCGAATGTGCGGCAAGGCGATAGCCCCACCTATTCATCGCACGACAAGTATTGCCCACCAAATGAGTCTCCTGTAGAAAAACAATATCTGGAGATAAACGTCGTAAACATTTCAACACCACACTCCGCTTAATACGATCCCCCAGTCCATTAACATTCCACGAAACAAACCTCAACCCGCTACCCCCCATCCCACACAGCAACGCCGAAACCCCTCATCCATGAGCATGACATAAAAACCATCAGTAGCAAGATAAAGTCGCCTTGAGAACCTAACACACAAACATCGAACTTCCCAACCACCCACCCCCCAACAATCAAGAAAACACCCCCCACCCTGCACCCCTGCAATATGCTAAAAAGCCACCCCAACATGCAGTGTGCCTGTCGCCCAAGAACCCCCATTCTACAAAAAGACCCCGGAGGAGGAAAGGCTCTGGCCCACCCGCCACCCCGATCGAGACAGATAACGAGGAAAACACACAAACAGTAGAGGCACTTAGGCATAGAATCCCGGAAAAGTTTACTCTATACGAGGGCCCATGCGTAGACGAAGTGTTCAGCTCTCCACACCACCCTCCGCACCACCCGGGTGGGCGTCGGGCTCAGTCGCAGGAGGTCGGCCAGGCAGAGAGTCCAGCCAATCGTTCACAGAATCTGGCCGATCAAAGAAAAAGGTTCGTTCATTGTACTCCACTCGCAGCCTGGTCGGAAACAGCATAGCGTAGCGTAGCTCCATGTCCCGAAGACGCTTCTTGACACCACGGAAGCCCATACGCTGTTTCTGGACCTGTTGAGAAAAGTCCGGATAAAAGTTCACTGTGGCGTTCTCAAAGGCCACCGGGCCCTTCACACGTGATGCTTGCAGGATAGCGTCCCGATCCCTATAATGGAAGAGTTTCGCAACAATAGGCCTCGGCGGGGCACCTGGCTTACCCTGGCCTCCCGGAACTCGATGGGCACGCTCCACTGCGAAAAATTTACTCAGTCCAGACGGAGAGAGATAGTTTTGGATCAGGTCCTCAACCAGGAGATCAACAGAGTGAGGTTCTGGATTCTCCGGAACGCCAACCACGCGCACATTACAGCGACGTGCCCTGTTCTCAAAGTCCTCCAAGCGCCGGGTCATGAAATCGTTCACCCTACGGAGATTACCAATCTCCGTCTGTATCTCCGAGACGTCCGCCGTGAGGCTGGATGACTTGAGATCCAATGATTTCACCTTTTCATTGGTTTTCGATAGGTCGGCTCGAATCAAGTTCACATCAATGGCCACGGTGTCGATTTTGTGGGCCAGGGCCTCATATTGTTGGCCTATCGTCTCCCTCATGCCAGAAATGGCGCCCATGATGTCCTGCAAGGACGGCTCCATTGACGCGTCAACGATGTGGTCAGCAGCACTTGGACCGGGCAGGGCGGCTCCGGGGGACCCCTTCGAGTGGGTGTAACGGTCCATAACGTTAGACTGGACCGGGCCCCCGCGCAGGGGTGTCTTGGTCTTCCGAGTCTCTCGGTCCCCTCTGCCCGCCATGTTGGAAACTGCGTCACAAAGAGAGACACCAGGCTCGATGAAATGGGCACAGGAAAATAAGGCTTCGGGATCAAAGAGCCGCCAAAGGGGCACCACCAGGATAGAGCCAACCAGATAGGAGAATAAGCCAGCCAAAGGCCCGACAGCCGTCTCGTGCCCCGGACCCAGCCCAGGCCGGACTCCCCTGCCAGATGTCTCAGTCTGAGGCAGAATCGAAACCGAAACCTAAGAGGGGGACCCACAAGTCCAATCCCCCTGCCGCTGTTGTTCAACTCCAAGACGGCCACAGCGCCTCACCCAGTCCCGGGCGTACCTCAAGGGTGGATCCCAAAAGTTCGAATCACCGTAACTCCGGCACCCCGGGTCAGAATCAAGTTCCGAAAGTTCCAGGAAGATCAGCCCAGCGTCCTCTACACAAATCCTCGTGAAAAGTCAGGATATGTTCAGGATATCATGCCGGGAGTGGCGGGGGTCCGGAGAGCGCTGTGCTCACGCGGCCATCTCGGATGCCCGCCAAGCTCCTCAAATCTCAATCTCTTTTGAGACAACCCCCACAGCACGAGCCAGAAAGCCATTGATGGTAGAAATTCTCAGGGCGACAGGAAAAGATAGAGTTTTATTGGAGGCCTCCATTCTTTTCCCTGTCACCAAGCAGAGGTGGTCTCAGAAGCAGTAAGACTACTATACAATACTACCTTGTGTCCGGAATAGAAGATGAAAAAAAGAAAAGAAAGAGCATGCTGGAGAGCGCAACAGTTAAATTCCCAAAGGATAAGGTGATATGAAATTATCAATTTACTCAAGGAGCATATTTTAAACCTGTAAAACACAGTATGAGAAGGAGGTCGTAATTAGTAACTAGGCAATCCTCACATCATTAACAGGTGCCTCGCTGACAAACATGAAACGCTTACCTCCTGAGAAGAATTGTGTGACTACAGGTGGACCGCACGGTACGGGTGGAGCGGCCAGCAGAATCCAGTATGTGATCAGGAGCCAGGCTTCTTCTCTTTTCATCCCCAGTGTTATTACGCACTCGGGGTGAATTTTCACCTTCTATTCTGTACACAAGGTAGTATTGTATACTACTCTTACTATTGCCTCTGAGACCACCTCTACTTAATACTAATCATCTTTTTAGATGGCCCAACCATTCCTTCTGTCCTGAGGAGACCTGGTTAATCTTCTAGGTCGAAACGTCATCGACACACAGAGCATAAACAAACGTAGCTACATACAGCCCTGACAGGGCTTATGAATGTTCAATGTTGTTTGTGGAAAGAAACTGACACTTATTATTTTTTCTGTCATGTATCAATTTACATTGTGGTTCTTCACTCACTGGGGTCACTGTGCGTACTATTTGTTTTGAATCTATATGACAATGTTTTACGAAAGTCATTTACATTAATGATCTTGAGATAAAAATGGCAAAATGTGGTGGTCTTTAGAATTAATTACTGTGTAATTGCTTTAGATGCCATGTTGCTGTAGCACATTCGACAGTTGATACCTATAAATGCTATGTTAAGTTTAAACCTAAATAGCGAAAGTATTTGTTTGAAGAAAAGCAACTTGTAACATTCAAAACTGAACATTATATGGCAGGCGTGCGCAGACATGTGATCTCCAGTGTTACAGGCTGCAAACTTAGTGTTAGAATTAATTAATGTTTTTCTTCATTAAAATGAAATAACATCCTGTATGAAAAACACTGAATTGAAAATTGAATAAAAATAAATGATCTAATAAAACAATTGAAATGACAATTTTTAAGGGCCTGATTTAGAGTTTGGGAGATGGGATACTCAGTCACAACCCGTCCGCCGTATTGCAAGTGCCATAGGATGTAACGCACTTGTAATACAGTGGACGGGATATCCGTCAAGTTTGTGACGGAGCAAACCGGTCCGCCAAACTCTAAATCAGGCCCTAAATCTTAATGTATAAATAATCAATAAATAACTAAATCAATAAATAAATCTGTCAAAGACAGAGCCTACATTATCCTTCTTCTTTTCTGCATCCTTTAATAAGTCTCTACCCCGTTTGCATACATCACAGCCACAGTATACGTGAGCAGATCCCGTTTGTAACAATCTTTAGTATTCTAAATCAAACCACCTGATGAATTTCTCTGCACAAAATAAACTTGTTGTTTGACTTTAAAGTCTTTCCTGCTTTGCTTTCCAGCACCCTTGGGATATGTGTCTAATTTCAAGGTGACATCCTACACAGGCACATCCGTTTCTCTTGCTTGGAGTGCCACGGCTGGAGCCACCGAATACAAGATTACCTGGAGCCCAACAGCAGACACAGGTTGGTGGTTAAACTCTTTCATCTTGAATTCTCATTTGTTTGTTTTTTGCCAGGGGCATGGTTTGTTTTCAGATATGTTTTTTTTATCATCAATGAGACAAGGAACGTGACTGCAATAATTAGAGATACTTGCGTGGAGTATGGTCCGTCATATACCTTATGCTCAATTGTATTCCCTCTAAGGGCCCGATTCCAATGCGGTTAGGAAAGCATTCCCACCTAGGGCCCAATTCTGATGCGGTTAGGAAAGCATTCCCACCTAGTGCCCGATTATGATGCGGTTAGGAAGGCCTCCTAACGGCATTTGCTCCTTCCGAATCGGATCAGGAATGTGTCTTCCCGACCGAGGGCCAGATTACGATGCGGTTAGGAACATAGGCTCCCATAGAAGTCAATGGGAGTCAAACCAAATCGTATCTGGAAGCATCCGGATGCATCATACTCAGTCGGTCGGACTCTCCCAAGTCGGTCGGAAACTATTTCAAACCGATTAGATCGGGAAGATTTCCTAATCCGATCAGAATCGGGCTCTAGGAAAGAATGTTGATCATCTTCACAAATTTGAGAACTGTGAGCATTTCTCATAATCAATATGTAAAATGGCAAACTACCAACAACTTTGGAGTTGCTGGTTTGGAGAATGGCTTGAAGAAATTAGGGTAAAATTGAATGGGGTGTGGCCAAGATTGCAACTGAGTAGGAGCCTCGCTCCTTAGGTCCTCCATTTGATTCCACCAGCCAGCTATCCCACCCCACCAACAGGCACCATCTGGGCTTCACCAAACCGATGTGGGCCCACTGAAACCTAGGATCACTCTGGTATCCTGAATTCCGAGAAGACCTGAGAAAATAGACATGAGTGGAGATGGTCAGGATCACCCCCGATAAAAATGCAGCTAATCTTTTAAAAGATACTTTGCATATTAGCAAAACTATTAGTTTTCAGAGACGTATCTAAAGTTGCTAATGCATTTCTCAATTGCCCTTCACACAGGAGGGCTGTCCTCCCATGTTGACAGAAATAAAGGCATTTAAAAACTACAGCAGTCAAATAGCAGATTCATGATAAATGTCAGTTTGGCAAATATACTTGACATAGCATGGTAAGGTTTAGATTATATCATAGAATTTTTTGTTGCATTCATGAGTACTCTATGTTGAATGTTGATGACTGTTCTGAATTCCATGTATATGATTTGGGACATTTTAAAGATTGTCCTTGTGTTGCAATTGACCATTTTGAATCTGATCAGAATCTCTTTCCTAATTTTGGGTATTTCGCATCTATCACATGAATATCGTCTCAACCAATTAGCTCTAAAGATTATGCAACCTATGCAACTCCTGCTTACAACTGTCGCTTGCTAGCTCTTCATCACCAGAGGATGTCCAGACCAGGAACAGTCCATTATAGGCATCTTTGTTTTAGAGAAAGGGCTAATTTCTGCGCATGAAATGGACCGATCAGCAGTAGAGCAGATAAGATGCTAAGCAGATTATAAAAAAAATAATTGGATACTGTATGAACTGCTATTGATTCCATGAGCCAAAAATGTAAGAAATAATTAGCTAAGGACATGTCATCCATATGGTAGCATCATAGCAGTGATCTGCTCAATTTGATAATGCAGGAAGTCGCACACATGTGCTTTTCAAGACAGCTGACTACTATCCAGACTATTTTTTAATGGCTAATAATATCTGCATTACAGGAAAAACTCTTATTTGAGGTGCTGGGGTGTCCCACTAAATACTTAGGATATGGGGCAAGTGGACCAGCCAACTAAATTGACTTAAAGGGTAACCTACTGATGTATGCAATTGTCAATTTACACATCGTAGACGTTGAACGAGATAATTATCGACACTCCTTAAATACCAATATACCTTATGATGTTGTGTAATATCGATCAAATGTGTCATGCTGCTATTTGTTTATGCACAAATGAATACAATTGTTTATCAAAAAAATAATATCTTCATTGTGGGCAAAGTAGCCCAATGTTTTTGTCGAATGAGGGTGTTGTGAGTCATTGGGGAATTCTGTGTCTTACAGAGGAACTAGATCACAAATTGAGTATGCATGACTGAGATTTCACTTCTGTAACCCATGCGACACTGGTCGGTGCTTTCTTTAGGAGACCAGCTTGCAGGGACTCTACTCAAAGGCACCATCAGCTATGCCGATTGCCGTCATTCAATTCACATTTGACCATCTCCTAACCAAGCAGCGACTTGTGTTGCAGTGGATGTTTAGGGTCACTATTATTACTGGGAAACAGTAATTCTTTAATTATCACAGAACCCCAAATATTTTGTTAGATTATGACTGACCATCATGTTCTACATCATGTTTTTTTAGAAATATTACCTGAAGAATAATGTTGCCTTCTATTTGGTTACATCAGATGAAGCAAAGTCAAACCTTGTAGCAAGACTGATACACCCCTAAACAGAATCATCTATCTATACACACACCACCAACACTGCTACACTTTTAATGATTTTTAAAAAATGTCATGCATTTTTCTTTCAGACCAAGATGCTGTGAAAAGCCATTACCTAGATCCAAATATTCTCTTCTATCGCATTGATGGATTGAGACCTAACACTCAGTACACCATCAGTGTCCATGCTATCTACAGCAACTCGGAGGGACCAGCAGCCACGTTTGTTCATAACACCGGTAAGTACTCCTTCTGTTTGAGCTGTGTCAGTGCTTAATAATTCATCATCCTTTGCTTGAGGAAATCCCACATTTCTTCCTCCAATCACAAGTCTTTTTTTTTCTTATGAAAGGGTCCATCTTCTTTCAGTTTGGGCTTGCTGGGTTGTAAAGGGCCTTGTAGTGTGATCTTATAAGCATTAAAGATACTTATATAATTTGCTCTTTTCCTTTTTTTTACAGCCCATCCAATGTGCATGTTATCATGTAGGACTCTTATTTGCTACTCTTTATATTTTAGGTTTGCACTTGTCACTGCTTCGTCTTGGAGGCGATAGCAAGAAATGACTAATAACATTCAAGATATGGGAGTGGTAATTTCACAACCTTGAAGAATTAATTTCCAAATAGTAGCTGTAGTGCAGGGCAGATTATTTAAATTGTAACTAATTTGCAGTAGAACGTCTATCGAGCACCACGGGATTGTTGAGGGTGGGCTAATCAGTTTACCAAATTTTGCTTCCTCCATCCAGCAATTTCAGACAGTCCGGAATGGCTCCACATGCCATAATTTTCAAAAAGCAAAAGTAGGGACTCTTCAAATACTTCACTAAAAAGTCTACACCAGTTCTGGGTTGGGAGTCGGGTGGAACATGAGGGCTAATACGTGGCCGATACATATCTCAAAATCATGCATCCCACACCAAAGAGGGAGAAACCTGTACCTCGGCAACCGGTTTGAACACTTCAGTCAAATGACCAGCTCCAGTTGCTAAGCCAAAGTTTAAATACAAAAGCCAGGAGCAACATCGATTCTCTACCCATTCACCAAAGTTATGGAATGCACTACTAATGCAGTTTAGGAACATACTAAAGATTTTACGATTTGCTAAAACGCCTAGTACTGCAACAGGCTCTTGTACTGTCACTCTGATTTGAAAATCCTTTGGTGTTATGATTTGATTTGACTTTCTATGGGTGCTGTGCAAATGATATCAAATACATTAATAAAAATGCCCTATCCTTATTTTGCTTTCCTAGATTTGCATATTTCATCTCTTTCTGATTTTTCCCTCTTTCCTTTGTGCCTCCTCATACTCCTCAGTTTACTTATTTTCTTTTTTTCTTTTTGAGATCCTTCTAATGAGTATTCTTAGATCAGAATCAGCGGGGGTATAAACATGTCACATGCAGATTCTACAGATTTCTTTATCAGTCAAGCTGATCCTCTAAGGTGTATTTTGCAGGCAGCACTTTAGTTTTATGCTACTGCATGGATTGTTAAATACAACAATAGCCCTGAGCCCACCCTGAGACTGAAATATGCTTACTATCCAAAAATAGGCAAAATTAGCGATATCACAGCTCAGAAAGACACAGCTTTGAGGGGTAACAATCACCAAGCAGCGATGCTAATCCCATCTCTTAATTTCCCGAACTTTGATTTCTTCCTTTTCTCTTGACATAGTCAGTTGTAGCAGTGTACATCTGACAGAAACGTACTAACACACCTAACAGGTGCAGGGTTTTCCCATGAGAAGAGTGCAAAAAACCTTGAGAAAATGCACAACAGTGAAAATTCCAGACACTGCACTGTTTTGATTGAGAATTCTCACTTTTCTGTGGCAAGCAGGAAAATTAGGTCAGTGCACGTCAGAGGTGAGGGAACTCAAACTCGTTAACATTACCTGGGCATAGAGAATGGTCGGTGGATTAAACAACATGACAGTTGTTCATGTGGAATTGAAGCATTATAGAACAGCAAAAAAAGAGTTCACATAGTCTAATGTATAGTTGCAGCAGAGAAGGCTATAGAATAAGGAGATCACCACTTGGGTATAATGGGAGATCTGTTACTGAATGTGACGTTTCTTGGCTTGCTCCATAGATTCCAACCCCATCCAGATTCAAGCCGTGCGAGATTTGAAAATCGCAGACTCTGGTGTTCACAGTTTGAAGCTGCTCTGGAAGAGGCCCTCGGGCATCACAGACTACAAGATCGCCTGGGCCCCTTTCAATGGTAGGTCCTGGAGCCCATTCGGTAAGAAGCAAAGTGAGCCCGCCTGTGCGCTGCATCGTGCTGTGCCCTACTGTGTAATATTGCTCTGTAGCCTGTGTTTGATTCTCTTTTATATTTTGATGTGTTATCCTATTTTTGCTATGGTGTGCTCTCTTGCTATGTTGTTTTATGGTAAAGTATTTTATGCTGCAAAATATGTCTTTTGGGCCAAGCAGAAGTCAAGTTTTCTTTGTTTTTCCTTACAAAAACAGACATATATTTGATTCAATTGTATTAGTGTACTTTCACTCTTAATGTTCTTGTTCTGATTGTGATTGTCAATGTTTTCTTTTAGCTGCCATCTTTCATGACATCAAGGGTTTGCTCATTTGGAAACTATGCTCATGATACCAAAGTCAACCATACAGTTGTGTTTCTTGGGTTAATGACAGAACTAAGAATACTTCTTTCACACAGAACTCCACAAACTGGTGTTTCCCCAAAACAATGTATATCCAATGATGTGCAGAGTTACAAAGTTGGGCAACTCACAACTTTGTCACTTCAGCTGGTCTTCTCTGCAGTAGGGGGGTTACTTACAGGTACAGGGGGACTGCAGCAGGTCAATGAGAGGACGGATGCTGCTCAGAGTGACCGTTCTTCTCCCTTGATCAAAGGCCCCAGGTCCCTGGCCAAAAGTCATGAGCCCTGCCTCACACCCTGGCCCTGCCCCTTCATTGGCTAGGAAGCCCCCTTGAATGCCCCCCAAGCTGTGAGCTGCTGCAGACCCCATGCGTCGCATGCCACACGCTCTGGGTACACCCACGCTGTCTCTTCACCTTCATGTCACCTTTTATCTTCATAGGGAGGGTTGTAGTGGACCACCAGGACAAAACAGGATTGCTGCACTTAGGTCCTCCTCCCATGGGACATCCTGCAGGAAGCAGGGAATCTTGCCCTGCAGCATATCTTCGTGAATTCAATGGCGCCTCATGTGAAGACAAAGTCAGGATCCCATGCCCACTGTTACAGAGGGAAGAATTCCTGAATTCTTTGCTAAGTTTAAACTTCACTTGCCCTTAATGCTCACTTCTAGTGTTGGAGCTGTAATGCAGCAGTTAAATACCTCGATAAAAGGCAGAAGAGGCAAGGCTTGGAATCAATGATCCTTTCCCATAAGAAATTAATTCAATGATTCTATATGTAGAAAATTGTTGTCTGCCCGCTTCACTGTCTAGGATTCTAAACAATGTTTCACAATTAGTCTGTCCTCTTCCGCTCTGCTCATTTGTAGCATCTTTCAAGAGTTACCTTCCCTTAGTTTTGGGATGCCCCAGGATACAGTGATCTCTACAAACCATGCTCATTCACTGGGGTACAGTGGTTCTGGAACACTTTCCTGACTCACTAAAATGATCGGGGTTCTAGGAAATCCTGGTGTCACCGAACAAGCGTTTCCAGCAAAGGAGCAGAAACTTGAAGTGAGGAGCACGTGTTTGTGAGAGTAAAGGAAGTGGATGAGCTAGCTGTCCAAGGAATTGTGAAAATGTGGCTCAATGATTAATTATGATGCAATATCCTTAAACATAGGAATACATTTTGTCAAACTATACTCAAAAAAGGAGATATTCAAAAAAGTCCCTTAATAAATTAGTGGGTTCGACCACACACACGGGTAAAATAAACGTGTATTGGTCTGATCTCCCCACTCCTACGTCCAAGATGCCATCCACCACATTCCTAGATTAAAAGGCCCAAATCAAAATGTGCCCAATGTTTAATATTTGTAAACTTTAAAAAAGGCTATTTTTACATTAGTGCTGTTTGTGTGCCCCAGGCTTTCACTCTCCATAAAACTCGAACACAGGAGTGAAAAGTTTTTTAGAAAACGCGATCTCTTTGAAGCCACATAATGTAAACACAGTTGTACATGACCAGTCGTTGTGCAGCGGTTTGTTACAATTGAGCGTTCACCTGGATTGGAACAAACAGCTAATGCTGTGGTGTTCTCCATTGTCTGTCTGATCTGTCTCCAGGTCTAGGGGTGCTGCAGCACCGGCCGCATCCCTAGTTCCAACGCCATTAGCCCAAAGAGAATACATCTTTTCATTGTGCATTGCAGTGTGTGTGTGTCATTTTTGTTCTTGTGGTTTCATTATGATAGTGTGTCAGTACTTGAAATAAAGTTGCTCCATGTCTTTTTTTTGTTTGTAGGTGGTCTGGAAATTACTCGCATTGTTCCGGCTGAGACCACTTTCTTCAACATCACGAACCTTGAGGAAAGCACCACGTATACCATCCGCGTCTCCTCAATGGTGGGGGACCGGGAGGGGAGCCCAGTGCTCCTCACTGCCAAAACGTGTGAGTACAGGGGAGGAGGGGGAGCAGCCAGGCCTGTGCTAGTGGGAAAAACAGTCAAGGCAGAAGCTCAACCTGTTGTTCGTAGGTGGATCAGCTCAGACCCTGCAAAGCGTACATTATAGTGTTGGGCTACACCATTGGTTGAGTACTCCCCCATGGTATCACAGGAGTGGAGGATATTCTAATACAATACCGAGTAATTCATATCTATTTTTGTACAACAATATTGAGTGCAGTATTTGGACTATAACTATATTATCAAAGAAAGTAAATAAAGGTAACAGGAGTGGGCAGGCATTAAGCCAAGCCTCTTAGCACAGATTCCTCTGAGACAAGCCCTGAGTGTGTCCCCACATTTGGTCTTCAAGGCTTCCCATTGGTATTCATACTCCATCTTTCTTACCCTGCTCTTTCCCCTGCTGTCCACATTTCAAGGATACCGCTATCCCTGACTCCAGCAATTGTTCCCTTGGGTGAGTTAAGTCTAACTGGGTTCATGAATCTTCAGTTGGGACAGCAGAAAACTACGGCTGAGAAAACCAGGGGGTTTGAGAGGGAGGTCTTGAGATTAGCACTACCCTCTTTGAAGTGCAGGCTGGTTGCTTCCTGTACAGAGAAGGGCAAACTGGCTACTTCAAATCGCTGGCCCGTCTTTCACTAATGTGCTGCCCCCAGAAAGGTAGGCAAGAGTTTACGGCTGCAATCGGGCCAACCCATTAACTATAGTAGGGCACACTGATCCAGTCTGTGTCCAGAGAAACAAATTAAAAGTGTTCCAAGGCACAGACTGAGAAGTGTGCCCCAAACATAATACGGGTCCTGGATGGCAGCAGAGAAATCTGGGAAAGGCGATTTCCCCTCCAACTCTGCAGTAGTACTTTCCAAGGTTACAAAGGATAATGTGTACATATATGTGGAAGTCATCCTAATGGTGAACCGTCAGATCACCAGCCATGTGGAACAGAACAAGGGAGCATATTATCAAGACAGGAGATAAAATTATCGCCGCTTTATCGGCAGAAAACTGCCAAAAAAGCGGCAATAATGGGCTTGATAATATGTTCTATGTAATTCCAATCGAAGCCCATGTTAGATGTGAAGACATCTAACATGGGCTTCGATTGGAATTCCATAGAGCATATTCTCAAGCCCATTATCGCCGCTTTATCAGCAGTTTTCTGCCGATAAAGCGCCGATAATGTTATCTTCTGCCTTGATAATATGCCCCAAGATTCTACATTCGTCCCAGTCGGGCTTCCGTGCTGGATTCATTGTGAAATTAGTCCTTCTGGGAGTCACATCAGTGGCAACCTTGACTCAGGGCAGAAGGCAGTGGTCATCTTGTTTGTTCTTTCCGCCGCCTTCGCCCTTGTTGCACAAAGTAGGGGTATCAGTATCGTCTCCTAGGTGGATGATACTCAGCTAATGCTATCCGTCCATCAGCTTATTCACACTGTAATTGGAAATTTTCAGGGCTGTCTTGAGTCCATTGCTCAGTGAATGCATGACAGCTGTTTACAATTCAACTCAGACAAAACGGAAATCTTGATGTTTGGCTCCACCTCTCCTCTTGATGCACTGCAATGCTGGCCATCCAACTAAGTGCCTACCCCCACCCCCTTCTACAGTAGTCAGAAATCTGGGAGTCTTGAAGGACATTTCACTTTCCTACAAACCCCATGTCAAAGCCACCTCTTCTAAATTCTTTGGTCTACTAAAATCCCTGAGAAAACATCTAAAGTATCTTCCTCATGACACTCGCAAAGAGGTCGTTCATGCACTTAGCACCTCCAGGTTGGATTACGCCAATGTACTTTATCTAGGTGCCTCCCAGAATCTGCTATCACAACTGCAACAGATTCAAAATACCACAGCTAGGCTCATCCTGAATATCCCCAAACACCAGTCTATTAAACAAGGTGTAAAAGATTTGCACTAGCTTCCTATCAAGTCAAGGATAAAATTCGAAACTCTCATGATCAATCGCAGAGCCTTCCACCTACAGCTACACCCATAAAGTCTATGCCTGAGGAACTGTCAGACAATTGTATTCAACCCGTTGACCGCGGCGCGAATTTCGCCACCATGTGGGCATTTTAATCAGTGGGCGGGGTTTGGACGGCCCCTGGCCGTCCTCCGCACACGCCCACCATCACGTGGGATGGCCGGGAACCATCCTCAGCATCGAACGGGTTAAAGGAGAACCACCCCAAAATGGTTCTGAAGCCTTAGACAGAATCCACATCCTCTACCTGGAAAATTTATCTAAAAGTGGGATCCAAGCCACTCCACTATGTTCCAGTTCCAAGTTCTTCATGACCAAAGAAGGGAGTGCACCGCAGAGAACTCAAAGGACTGCCCAGTGACCAGGATGGTATCTGCATGACAGCCAGTCTTCCAGAGTTGAGGGGACATCACCTAAAGTCTGGACTTTCTGCTGGTGAAGTTTTGGGACTGTCTACATCTTATAAGCCTACCTGCCTGCTGAGAAAGGGAACAACTGACCCTGCAGGAGGAGACACTGTCAAGAAAGGCGAAACCCAGCATTTCTCCAGTGTGGGAAAGAGCCAGAGAGTGAGAGACTGCAACGGAGCATAGCTAGGAGCAAAGTGTGAGTGAAAGGATACCCCAGTCTTCCTAAATGGTTCTGGTCATGAACTGCATCAAGGCATCTGCAAAGTCAAGCACTGAGTGAAATCAGCAGATTGTTGTGACTGAGATAAGGATGTTGGAGCTGCCACATTGTCCTCAAGGCAGCAACTGCATACGTCCTCAAATAGATGGATATCCTCTCTGAGGCAGCCTCTACCACACCAGCATCCTGCCTGCACATAGCCTAGGGGACCACAACTGCCAAAGATGAGGGCTGCTCCTGGGTGCTAAGGCACTGAAATCTTCAAAGTCTTTAAATTCCCAACAAGGCTGCTTCCACAATCTCTACAGTTCTGAAGCCATCGCTGCATGATCATGCAGTGGTCCGCTGCATGCATCAATCCCACACGGTGAACAACCTTTATAACGCAACTTTTAGCACGCCGTGCTATTACAACGCAGACTTTAAAACGAAAACTATTACAACGCATTACACTGGGGGGCGCTCTAGGATAGGGAATAGTTTTAATTTACTATCCAACACCTTCCCTAGTATCCACGGGGACTGGTGTTGGAATAGTAAATTAAACTATTCACTATCCAGCACCCCCCAGTGTAATGCGTTGTAATGGAATGCGTTTTAAAACTTGCGTTGTTACATCATGCGTGGTAAAAGCATGCGTTGTAACAACGTACATCCATCCCACACACCCCTGAGCTACCACCCCAACATATAGGTAACCCCAGGGCTTGAGAACTGTGAGAGAAGAGAGACATAGTAGCAGACCAAGGTCTGCAACACGAACAAGACTATTTGATGGTAACCATAAGAAGTGAAAAGTGAACTGAAGTGATGGGCACAATTATGCCTTGGGGGTGATTGATTGAACTGCGCTTGTGCCTGGTCAGCTCTGTATCCCAGATTAGACACCAGGGATATAGGTGCTGGTGAACTCCATTAGTGGTGGTAGGTTACCGAAGAATGAAGCGCATCAAGATCATAAACAGGATTTCCGCCCTGTATATATTCCCATAATTGGGCTATGCAGTATTAAATAATGCTTGTGATTAAAGTACTGGGCTGGGCAACATATTATTGTGCCCACAAGTAGATGCTTGAGTTCTGACCTCTGGTCGCCCACACTGCATCTCTGAAAAACCTTTGACAGATTGCCCTTGTTACCCTGAAAATCAAGTGTGGAGGGGGTGTATTTGGTCAAATTTGAAGAGCCATTTTTGAACAGATCCAAGAACACAGGTAGAAATGACCTCAACCACCATGGTTAGGGCCTAGTAGTCCCTGAGTGTCTTCTGAACCCACGAATGGGGTCTGACATGCCATAATTAGGTGAGAAAGCTCTGTGTCCAAAATGCTTTAAATTAAATTTCTGTTTTGCAGCAGGATGCCTGAAAGCTACTGTGATGTACACACTAATTGACAGCAGAAATTGAATATTTTAAGCATTATGCTAATTTTTTCACGTTTTCACCACTTACTCTTACACTTAATCACTCAAACCTGACAGGGAAAAACATTTCAACCACTCCTATCCCAGGCCCCCACAACAAGGCTGATTTCCAAGGTCTTCGGATCCTAGGATAAAGTTACTTACTTTTGAATAAGCTTGACGATACCTTACAATTTGGTAGTCTGATGCTGTATCACCTCAAAACCTCTTACTCTCAGACCTCTGTGATGTGCAAGCACCTCCGTTGGCATGTGCATGATACTGTTACTGGTACGGCTCCATGGAAAGGTGGTACATGTCATCTCCAGAAGCCGTGACTAGTGCAGAAGGACTACAGCTACTAATTTGCACGTGTGAGACGGGAAACATCGTTTACAACGCGGTGTTTACACCGCACTACCTTTACCACGCTGCCATTACAACGCAAGTCGTTACTACGACTTGCGCTGGATGGCACTGTTGGTTAAGGAATATTGTAATTTTATATTCCAACACCTTCCCTACTGTTACGTGGGCTGGTGTTGGAATATAAAATTATATTAATCCTCAATCCGCGCCCTCCAACGCAAGTCGTTGTAACGACTTGCGTTGTAGAAACCGCGTTGTAAAGTACCGCGATCTAAAAGATCGCGTTATACTGACATACATCAGTGTGAGGCTATACTGTTTTTTTTAGAACAAACTTTATTGGGTCTTTGCAACAAGCTTCATGTAAGATGTACACTCAAATGCAATATACATGCTTTAAAAGAGCAGGATAACTTGTCTTCCAGCCATACATTCACAGGAGAATATATAGTGAATAGTGTTTACTCAAATAACTATGGCTGGTATACCACACTATACTCAATATAACTCCCCCTCGCTCCCTCTCCCAACCACTTGGAGCAGCAAGCTGAAAGCAATCCCTATGGCATCACAAGGTATCCCTCTCCCAGTTCACGCATTGTTAGGCGTATGTATTGGGTGGGGTGTGTGTTTCAGGGGGAGGGGTGTGTGCCCGAGCAAGGGCCACCACTGCAGCAGTACTACCTATTTATATGGGGGGATTGTCTTCCTCTACCGTACCAAGCTTGTTGTGAGGGCTGTCTCATGCAGCATGCCTTCCAGGGGGTATATCTCCATATTCTACAGATCATGGAGGTCTGTCATCCCCTTCTCCATATTTGTTAAGATCTTGTACTAGAGCACCCCATTGATCGGCTATGGAGTGACGCTGTAGACCCCTGTTCTCCTTCCTGCAAATGGCTCTGCCCTCCACTTCACCCAAGCACTGGGCTTCTGTCCGCCCAGTCTTGCTTCATGGTGATGCAGTGCTTGGACAGGAGAAACAGGAGGTCGGAGAACTTTGTTGTTATCTGAGTTCTGGCTGGTTTTGGGAGAGGTGCCTTTCAGACAGACTTCAATCGTGGTCAGTAGTGGTTTTTCTGTGACCCCTGCTATTGTGCTCTGGATTGAATTCTAATATTGCTTCAGCGAGGGGCAGTCCCACATGATATGCCGAAAGTTCAATGGTGAATGATGTCTGTGCGTGCAATCAGTGCACGCTTCCGTAAAGAGGCCACCTATCTACTTGGGCGCTAGATAGGCCTTATGTAGAATATTTAACTATAAGAAGCAAAATCTTGCAATGCGGGATACCTTTCAGGGTTATTCCAGGT
Source organism: Lissotriton helveticus (assembly GCF_964261635.1). Lineage (NCBI taxonomy): Eukaryota > Metazoa > Chordata > Amphibia > Caudata > Salamandridae > Lissotriton > Lissotriton helveticus. Next base: position 997,078,888 of record NC_136057.1, read on the forward strand.
CCCTTTACCATTCTTTGTCAAGAAATGCCCTTCCTGAGATGTCTCTCCATGACTTCCTCAGGGACTGCAGAATTGCTCTCGAATTACTCTACACAGCCAGGTTATTAGTCTAAGGCTGTGCCCCATGGTCTGTAATGCTTGAAGCAGGGCAGTAGTTGGAGGTATAATCCAACACCGTTTAATGTATTCTCTAATTCTCCCCCAGAGAAAGAACCAGCTGCGTGGAAGATCAAACTGATGCTGTAGCATCTGGAGGACCATAAGCACTCCCTCCTGATATAAGTCTCCCAACATATGGGGACCCTCCTTTTTCCACAACACCAATTCTTGAGTGCCAAGCGGCCTCAGTCTAATAAGCAACCCACGCAGTGACATAGGGGGCGAATCGGAGTGTTGAACCTGTGTAGGCGTAGCCTTTGGTGCATAAGAAGGTGGCGTTAGCCACTAGAAGCGGGGTTCGGTCTCTCATCCTCTTCCCTTGTAGAAACTTTGAGTTCAGAATCCCACCTTGTATTTGAGCTGTCGAATACCCTGTTTCTCGTAGCTGGATTCCTGCTAGCCATCTGGTCAGCCACTGGAGCTGGGCCGCCAAATAATTTCCATAGAAATCCAAAGCCCTAATCCTCCCTTATCTGGTGGTAGTTTTATCTTATCGAATGCTATTTGTCTCCTCCATGTTCCCCATATGAAGGCAATTAGTAGGGAGTCAATTTGCCAGTAATATTTTCAGTATCACTACGGGGAGGTTTGTAAAATAATAAATTAGTCTAGTGGCCATCACCATCTTGGAGATAGATATGCGGCCTCAAAACAGATATCAAAGTAGTCGAGAGAGCAATCTGCTCTCCGAGGATTACCATAAAGGAGGTCAGTATTGGTAAGGTACATATTAACCCCCAAATATCGAAATGTGGTGGCTGGTCCTGTGCCCAAACCTGATTGTTCTTTGCAAAGCGCCAGGTTTCAACTGGAAAATATAAGACTTCACAGGGTTGACTTTTGGCCCAGAGATATGTCTGAAACCTTCAAGTCCCCTGGAGATGTGAGTGAAGTTGGCCTCCATGTCCCTGGTATGCATAAACATATTGTCCGTGTAAAACAACATTGCAGGCATGGTATTTCCCAGCTGCAATCCCCAGGCTAGTTGCTGCTGGGTCTGGTGGCTTAGTGGACTAATGCAGCCACTGCAGGTACCTGTGTTTGATCTCCTGGTCACAGGTTCAAATCTTGGTGGTTGTATTGAGCGTTTTATCCTTCTGAGGTCGATAAAATGAGTACCATTGAGTTGAGTAAGAATAAACATCTATTATTCAGTGCTAAGATACCCTTCTGGGTGAACGTGCACTTTATAAATACATATGTATCCATGTTATGTCGGGCTGTCCTACCTCAACCACCTAGCTAGGGATTTGATGACATTTGTAAATTTGCTATGAGATGGTGTGCAGCCATGTCTCGTACCTCTTGGAATTTTATATACAGCCGATATATGTTCAAATCGCCTCAGGGTATGGAACAGATAGGGCCACCAGTTGCTTGTTTGAGGCCGAGAGCCGCGCATACTGAACGTGGCCACACCTCATGGGCCTTTTACATAACTTGTTACAACCTCCTCATGTTCAGGGATGTGCTCCTCTCTGGGATTAACTTGTTCGGGTGACTGTGGAACAGCGAGGAAAGGGCTGGGAGGAGTCTCGATGTCGGAGTTTTACTCAAGATTGTATTGTTGGTATGTAGAAGGCAGATTAGGGTAAGATGATATTGCCTCTTCTGGTCGTCCTGGTTTTAGGAGCAATGTCATTATCACCTCATTAGTTGTGCCAGGAAGACTACCAGTATAAAAGGTTGCCTCATACAGCTTTTTAAGCAGAGAAATGAATTGTGTGGCAAAAGCAGTGCAGGACTCGGCCGGGAGGCCATCAGAACCTGGCGTTTTTCCCATTGGTGATTATCTCAGTTTGTTCCTTATGCTCTGTTTAGTGATTGGGCCGTTAGGCTCTCCAATACTTACCCAGGTATTGTTGGAAATCGTATATCCCCCAGAAAAGCATCTATTGCCTTCACATTAATGGGGCTAGGGGTTTGAATAGAGTCCTCTGGGATTGTTCCCCTGAGGATCTTTTTTGAGAGACACTTTTTCTATGATAGACCTGAGACGTATTGTGTTGTGTTTGAATAGAGTGCCTGATAATAGTGATAAAAGGATGTCTGCCTGCATGTTGACCTCAAGTTCTTTCTCTGTCCTAATGGAAAGCACAGGAGAGGGAAGCTGTCGGGGGTCTAATTAACCATGCCAAGAGGCTGCTCCGCCTATGTCCCTTAGTGTGTGTACACACTATGTAGGAGTTGTAAACCAAACATTGAATTCTTTCCAACAGGACAGAGTGGTGTTTCCGTGGTTCCTGGAGGTGTGACTCTGCAATTGGGTCATGTGCAGCTTTCCGATGAAGGGACAAAAAGAAGGCCTGAAGAGTCTTTAGCTCTGTCAACAGGTCAACAGTGCCCCACGGACTCCTATAGTGGTGCTTAGGCAGGCACACCTGATCACTACTTTAAACACCTCTCACTCCACCGCAGGCAAGGTGGCCATACCTTCATTTAATCTAAAGTTGTCGTCTATAGCTTTCCGCAGGGCATAGTGGGTCACCAGATCCTCCAGCCATTGTGGCTGACGTTTTCCAGCTGGGGATCGGGGTCAGAACCCACCTCCATCGAAACGTGATCTCCAGAGGGCTGTGACCTGGCAGAGTTTTCCCTAAGTTTGAGGTGTTGAATACTCCTCCCTGGTCGATAGTGGGGCCATAAATCTTGTCTAAAGGCATGCAGTCTATGTGTGGGTGAACAGAAGGAGTATTCTTTCATGCCTGGATTCTGGAGCCCAATCCCACACCCACAACCATGGAGCCTTGGCATTGCGATATGCAGGGGCACAAGATACTGGGAGGTCTGATCGATCTGCCTCAATATTGTATACAGCGTTAAAGTCTTCCCCCAGGAGCCAGTTGTAAGGCCTCGCAGGCCCCCAGGTGCTGTGACAGGGATAGCAAGAAGGCTGGCTGATCGACATTTGGTGCATTAATACTGCCATAGCAGTGGGGAACCATCTAATTAGCCTCTTAGCAGAACCGTCCTTGCTGGCCTATGTGATCTTCTTCCACGTGAATCGGAACATTTGGTTTTAACCTTATGGCTGCACCGTGTGCATTTGCAGAGTATGTATTGTGATCTAGTAGTCCGTGCCATTTACGTCACATTTTATCCCCCTCCCCACTAGTCAGTTGGGTCTCCTGCATAAAATCTATCTGGGCTCCCGTCTGTCGCAGCAGTGACTGTATCCCATAGTGTTTGCATGTGTCCCCACCCCCATGTCACACAAATATATTTACCCTGGTGTGTCATACCAATACATGAGAAAAGCTGATGGTAGGTCCCAAGGGTGGCCTGGGATCTCAGTTGCAGATCATGAAGGGGCACAGTGTCTAAGGGGGAACAACAGGGGCGTCAATATTACTCTCCATCCAGATGCCGTAGGACTTGGCCTTTTTGGTTAAAGCTCCATAAACTTTTTGCTTTCCCCCTAGACCGTTTTCCTGACATAGAATAGCCTATTTGGATGCTGTGGGTCACTGCTGTTCACTGACAAAGTACTGAGTTCCCAGTTTAAGATGTAATGGTGATTGGTTGGCCATGATTGGTATGTTTGCCTTACTAATAATAGTCCCTAGTGATGTGCACTGTGTGTGCAAGGGCTAGTAATGCAAGGGCACGCAGAGAAGGGAACTCAGGCCTTCAGTGTAGGGCCCGCGCGCAGAATGCTAAGTTAGCATGTAGTCCTGACAAGTGCAACCACTTGTCAGGCCTGACTTTCCCTTTTACATACACATGGGGCACCCCTGTGGTAGGTACCAGGTAACCCATGGGCAGGGTGCAGTGTAGGTAAAAGGCAGAATATAAACTCAGGTGTGTGTTATGTTATGGCAGTGAAAAACTCTCCATTTAGTTTTTCACTGCTGAAAGGCCATTCTACCCATAGGCCAGAATGGGGGAGGCTGGGTGTTGTGTTTGCTAATCTAGTTTCCTGTCAGTTTATAATGGAGAGGTGAAGTTTAACAGTGTCATAATGGAGCTTTTTGTGAAGGTGGTTTTGTCACTATGTGTTTATAAACCACTCTTTTAGAAAGTGGCTGAGTTTTGTGCTCTTAGCATTCCTGTGTGTCTCTAAAATGTGGATTGTCTGTCTGGAACTGAAAGGTGAGAGGAGCTGGGAGAGGTCTTGACCCAGGGAGGGGTTGAGATGGCACCAGGCTGCCCTGCATCTGGAGAGTAGGAGAAGCCTGGGAGGTGAAGAGGCCTGGGCTGGTGATATAAACCAATTGACCCATCTCCTGCTGAGTGATTAAGGATCTAGACCCCCAGTATCAAAGGGAGAGAAGTGACACTGGGAGGGAGACACCCAGAACTGATTTAGGGAGGGGTCAGGGACCCCTGAGCACACGCAAACTTCATAGACATTAAGGGGTATAACTATGAAAGCTAAAGCCCCTGAACGTTGGAATGAACCAGATATTGATTGAGACTGAAAAGGTTCGGACCCATTCTGTGGTTAAGATGAACCTCTGCTACAGAAGGAACAACTGAAGAGACTGCTGTGGATAGACCAATCCTTGCTTCGTGATCTGGGGCTGGTCTGCAGTTTGCTGTTCTAACTAAGGAAGAGGATGTTGGGACTGAGCTTGGAGGCGCTGGGTCCCCCTGCTTGAAGAAGACTGTGCTTAGTGCTGTGTCTTGTAGCCCCAAGGCTCCCTCTTTGGAAATACAGGATCATAAATGTTTCTGGAGAAGTCCCAAGCAACACAGAGTGAGCATGCTTTTTTCAGCTTAACACCCTCAGAAGTTGTGCCTTGTGATCATGAGCATGCAGGAGTAAGCTAAGTCTCAGACACGCAGAGTACATTTCGGGGTGCAGGCCAAGGCTTTGGTGAGGAGCGTCTGGTCGTGGTGTGCACGAGGAGACGAGGCCAAACTCGGACATGAAAGGGTGCGTGTTGTGGTGCAGCCCAGGTGTTGGTGAAGAGCGCCTGGGCCTCGTGTGCACCAAAGGAAAAAGCGAGACTCGGACGCACAGTGTGCGTGTCGTGGTGCAGCCAGGTCATTGGTGGGGAGCGCCTGGACATCTTGTGCACCAACGGAAGAAGTGAGTCTCGGACATGCAAGGGTGCGTGTCGTGGGGCAGCCCGGGTGTTGGTGAAGAGCGCCGGGGCCTAGTAGGCACCAAAAGAAGAAACGAGTCTCCTATGTGCAAGAGTGCTTGTCATGGTGCAGCCAGGGCGTTAGGGAAGAGCGCCTGGACATCATGTGCACCGGAAGAAGAGCTGAGACTCAGATGCGCAAGAGTGTTTGTCGTGGTGCAGCCAGGGCATTGGTGAAGAGCGCCTGGACATTGTGTGCACCGGGAGAAGAGGAGAGGCTCGAACATGCAGGGTGCGTGTTGAAGTGCAAGCGAAGCGTTGGTGAAGAGCGGCGGATCGTCGTGAGCACCAGAGAAGAGACGAGTCTTGGACGTGTGGTGTGCATGTCAAAGTGCAACCTGAGGTGCTAGTGGGGAGTGCCTGGTTAGGGTGTGCACTGAATTGAAGTAAAGTCTCCACAGTGCTGATGGCGCGTCTTGGTCTGGACTGAGACTGCCGGAGTGAGGGCCAAGTCATTGGGGCCCTCGGACTCAATCAGCACTGGCCCGGACTGGCAGCCATGGAAGAGCTAAGCCTCCCCCCGAGTCCGCCGCAGCCCAGGATGGAGTTCTGGATCAAGGCCCGAGTCGCTGACGTTGGGGAGGAGAGTGGGATCGTGTCCCCCCAGGTAACGTGGATCAACACCTGGAGTGGGGTGCGGGCCCGGAGGGACACTCTCTCGGCTTCCTGCTTCAGTCAGCTGCGTGAGCCGTTGCTTCGGCTCGGATCCCGGCCTGTGTGTACCCAAGACGGGCCAGTACTGGGGCCAGAGTGGGAAGCAGTACCTTTGTGTCATCATTTGATCCATAGCGGGGTCACTGTTAACGGAGCACGTACAACTGTTGTATTACACTGTGCATTATTACTGCTAACAAACTATCGAACTGTCGTATGACGCCTGATCTAATTTGTGCCTGACAAACTGTATGCTTGGTGTGCTACGCACTGCATTATTTTCTCCCTTGCATATTACCTAATTGTAACGTGGCGCATTGCATTATTTCTTCAGTGCACAGTATCTGAGTATAACGTGGCACAGTGAATTATTTCTTCATTGCACCGTACAGGATTGTAGCGTGACGCATTGCTTCTTCCTGGTACAGGGCATGCTGGGGGTGATACGCATTGCATTATCCCTTCAATTGCAAATTACAGGACTGTGGAGCTACGTATGGCATTGTTTCTCTGTTGCACAGTATAAGAAAAAATTGTTACGCATTGCAGTATTTGTTTCCTTTTGTGTGATTCTAGCAATACGACGGGCCTAACCTTTTGGAAACGGTTAGACGTGAGCTTAACTGTTGGTTAGAAGCGGTGGCGGGGATTAGAACCTACCAAACCACCGGAAAGAATACTACCCATTCTTATATGTTGATTTTGTATCGTGTGGTCGTATCGCATAATTGATTATATAAAGATTATACTAATTTTATCAGTACTCGTGTGGAGTCTATTTGTGATGACATCATGGGGTTACTGTGAGCGTGGTTGCACATACTGAACACGTGTGCCTTGGAGATAAGCCTGGCTACTCATGGTGAGCAGGGCTATCTCAGACGTCCTTACTTAGCCTAACGTTGAAGCGAGGGGTCGGGGACGCACACCTCCAGCATTTGGTGGCGGCCGTAAGCGACAGGGACCTCCACTTCCAACAGGTGCCAATAACTTAACATTCTTCAACATCTTCTAGTCTGTCTAGGAAACAATGACAGACAAATACAAACAAATGAGCTGTCCAAACCATTGGGGACAGCAGACATTTGTGTATTGTGAATCCGGGGCATTATGCTGCATATTCTGAGGGGGTTGGGACTAGAACGGATGGATGGGGGCTCCTACATGAAAGTGTTACTGGTGGGAGGGACGTATTCAGTTACAATTGGGCAAGAAACAAGCGACCTAGGCTTTGGCCGTAGTTTCACCCCTCCTCCGGCGGGAGGAGACGGTGGGATGGGAAACTGGTCAAGAGCCCTGACCTCCTGTTGAAGGTGAATAGGTGCCCCAGGAGTCTGTCAGCACAGCAAGAGTTCCCGGAGACGGTCCTACACCAGTTCATCTGCTATCTGCAGGCTCACCCAGAGTAGAATCCTGGAGGATTCGCTCTTCTCTGAGCCAGACCAGTCAATTCCTGATTCTCCGGACCATAGTAAAGGTCGCTCGATCTGGAATGCCACTGCCATGGCCACCGTCATTATTCTGTCATCTTTAACTAGCTGCGGTGTAGGGTCACCCCATGGGTCTTCCCCTCCTCCTTCCAGCCCGGCAAGATCCCACTTCCCGCCGTCATCTTCGAGAAGAGTCTACAGCCACCCTCCTGCCTCCAGAACCTGCCTGGAAGCAGTCAATCCAGACCCAGGCCTTCTCTTGTGTGTCTTGGTTTGTTATTACTTTGAGCTTTGCTGGGAAAAGTAGAGCATACTTCAGGTCAAGTTCTCTTAATTGCCTCTTAACAGCCAAAAAGGACACCCTCTGGTTTTGAACTGCCAGGATAAAGTTCGAGAAGAGCATAGTTTAGGAGTTTTGCCACAATGGGCCTCGGATGGGCCCCCGGAGTGGGCGGATGGAATCCGGTGGGCACGCTCCACAGCGTACATGGAGGAAAGGCCACAGGTACATAGCCGTTCCCCCCACCAGCCCTCAATGATGGCCGTGGAGTTGGAGCCCTCCTTTTTTTCTGGCAGGCACATGATGCGGGGGTTATTACGCCACGCCCTACCCTCGGCATCCTCAGTTCGGTGTTCTTCGAGTTTTACATATTCCGATAGTGCACATAGTTCTTGGGATGTAGCTTTCGACTGTGGCATGAGCTTAGCAAGGATGGTGTCCATTATGTGTAATTTATATTTCAGTTTTTTTGGTCCTTCCTGCAGTATATTCAAGTCTTTGGCTAGCGTGTCAATTTTTTGCTCCAGGGTCATACAGACATCTCCAATCGCCAAGAGAATCTCGGTGGTGTCGCTGCATTGTGGTGATATCTCGGAGGGGGCCAGGGCCTGTGTAGACTCATCCAGGCCGGTAGTTCTCATTGCAGGAGTGGCCTGAGGAGGCAATGGTTTAGCTGGTTTGGACTTCCCCATGATGTAGCTCACCAGAATGGCCCTCCAAACAAGGCCCAGACTCTGCAGAAATGGCAGTGATAGGTCACGGCCGCAGGTCCCATGAGGCCTTGAGGCAGCACATGCAGTCACAATAGTTCTCACTGGGTGGACACAGGACCCCAACTGACAGCCCTATGGGGAGTTGGCAGCACAAGTCCCAATCTTCTAGACTGGGGTGTACTCCCTCACTCTCCTCCAGTAAAGGGTGTGGTCTGCTCATGGCTTGCCTGACCCCCTGAGCTCCAAGCTGGCATGAGCAGCAGTGTTTGCCTCCCCCCCCACCAGATCTAGCTCCAGGTGTCCCCCCATTGGTTCTCCAGCAGTGCATTCCAGCAATGGTGTGGTTGAGCCTATCCAATTCGGGCCTCGGCTGCAGGTGGATATTGGGCCGGGGATGGGACAGCACTACTCAGCCCACCGCCAGCTGGCCGGGTTCCCCCTCTGGGTGGGGTCCTCACTATCCACTCCACCAATGGGTATTGGACACCCATCTCCTCACCTTTGGGTGACTGCAGGCACCTCTTCCACCAGTAAGCCTCGTTTTGCCGGATCCATCCAAGACCTGCCGCTTTGCTCTGCGTGCAGGCTGATGCCCGCTCTCAAGGTTGTCGCCTGGAATCTTGGGCGCACCCCTGCAGCCCCTTCAACCGTCCTGCTCCCTTGCCTGTCCCCCCCCCCCCCCTCCCTAAATGTGCAGACAGGAGGTAGCAGCAGCAGCCTGGATTATGTATGATTTGGCAGGCCCATATGGGAGCTCCTCTACTACACTTCCACCATGTTGGATGGTCAGCCACGCACCTTGTGAGGCCATATTAGTGTAAGCTTCTTTCCTGCAAGTATTTTGATATATTTTCTTTGTAATCTTCTATCTATTGAATAGTGACCGTTGTAGGAAGCTGGCTCTTTATATAATAGACCAAAAAGAGGCACACTGTTTCAAGAGTCCAGGCAAATGCCAACTGGTTTACAGAGGCACAAATGACACCCCAAATGCTCTCTCTTATGGTAGTGAGGGCGAGCAGTTAGGCATATCGAAGGGTACTGCTAAGCATTTATTGCACTCACAAAGGCAGTGAGACATACTCGGTAATTAAATCCAACACAAATTTATAAAAATAGAACTTATTTTTATAAGAATTTAGATACCAAGATAATCAGGTAAGTAATTTTGGGGATCGGTAATGTAATAAAAAGGGACTGCATTTAAGCACTTAACAACAACTTACAGGACTGCTCTTCTGGACTTAAGGTGCATATGTGGCACGGTTCAAGGCCACACCAACTGGTCACATTGGGAGGCTCTGGTGGTTCTGGGTGCAGCGATGTGTTACTTCGTCGGGTGCCCCATTCACTTCAAAGGGAACGGTCTGATCAGACAGAGGCTGCAAGCTGGGCCTGGGGTACCAGTTCAAGAGAACCCGCAGGGGGATTCGACCTTTGAGATGCTTGGGCATGTAGGTACACCATTAGTCCACTTCTTCTCGGGCTATAGGGCTCGGTGCAGTGGTGTCTTTTGGCTTTGGGTTCTGTGCTAAAGTTACTCATGGTTGGAAGAGGGCCTGCAGAAAGAGGCTGCAAGCGGCGACTGCAAGTCCAGCCTGGCCACACTCAAAGATGGGCTCAGCTCTAGTGGATCTCAAAACCCCAAGGGCACTTTGACATTCTCCTTGCTAAGGCTGTGGGGAACGGGTGCAGAGGTGCTTTGAGGTGGTGGCAGCTGTCAGGGAATCACTCATTGGCTTTGGTTGCTGCAGAAGGGTGCAAACAGGACAGCTGGGCCACTCTCAGTTTGGGTCTCACTGTCCCTGTAGTCCATTGATGTGCATTTTGGTCTTCCTTTGCATTGGTATCCGGTATGGAGACAAGAAGCCTTGTTTACTGCAAGGGTGTTCAGTACCCCAGGTATTGGTGCTGTGCGGTTCTGGTCAGTCGTGGAGTCCCCACACTTGGAGGGAGGAGGGATCTGACCTGTGGGAGCACTGCATCCTATTCCTGGGTGGCTGCAGAGTCTGTAGTCCCAGTGAGCTGCAGGTCGGTGTACCGGACTTTGCTTCTTTGGTGTTTGCTGCTGCAAAGGAGTAGCTCCTCTTCTCCAAGGGAGTTTCTTTGGCAATTGGGAAAGCACTGGCAGCCCTCCAGGTTTCTTGGAGTCTGCATAGTGGCAGAGCAAGTTGTTTGCTCCAAGATGGTCAGATGAAGCAGGCAGGCTGTCAGTGTTGATGCCAAGTCAGTCGTGCGCCTCTGTTTCGGGTCAGTAGTCTTCTTTGTCCACTCCTTCTTTGTGTCCGTTGAAATCTCTGGTCTTAATATCAGGGGTGCCACCTAAATACTGTATTCAGGGGCGATATAGGGAGTGTAAAGTGGTAGCCAATGGGCTACTTACCTTTAGGGCGATTACACCATCTATTTGACCACTTCCTGTGGGAAGGGGGCATAACCCTGATCCAGAGGACCTACTTCCACCAAAAACCTAGATGGTGAAATGTTCCTAGTCATGGTCACTTCAGGTAGCCCACCTTAGGTGTGGGACTAGCCTGAGGATGAACACGCCTCCTGACTGACTAATTTTCCAACCTGTCTTGTTGCCAAATGGGCCCAGGCCAGGGGGTGGCATTTCCCCTGTCTTGGGAAGCCTTGGGTCACATATCAAAGGCTGGGGGATGGGGTTAAACACTTCCCGCCAGCGCAGGCATTGTGTCTGACCTCTGAGAGCATTTCTTTCACCTCCTAGGTGGTCAGAAACTTGTCTGTGATGGCAGCCCTGACTGGCCCAGCCACTCAGCCAGCACACTAGAGTGCTAATAGGGTTCTGGGTGCATGTATTAATAAATCCATCACTGGAATCAGTGTGTGTTTATTAATATGAGCTGTTTTATAATGTACACCATAGGTTTCAGCGAAGCCATGATTAGTTTTGACCAATGCGCAGTACATACCTTGAGATGGGTTTCCTGTTCAGTTGTACTGTCAGCACTAAAACTAGCCCACATGGGGCATATCTGCTCATGCAGGTATATGTCTTCAGATGTAATATAATGCATCCTGTCTTAGGGCTGTAAGGGGTGACTTACAAATATTGCATGCAGTGTTATACATTTTAGGGTACTTTTCACACAGCCTGCAAAGAGTTTGTTGCTGGGTCACTTAGAGTGTTACACAGACAAATGATGGATGGAATGCTGAATGAATGATACATTCACCCCCAGTCAAGAGATCTGGGTTAAATCCATCATTATTTTGCTCACCATGCCACCCCAGTTTACACCCAGTCATATGCAAATCAGTCTTTACCCTGTTCCTCATGGGAACAGTCCAGCCCGAACTGCCAAGCCAGATCCTCTCTGGAACAGAAACAAGCATCCTGGGAACGGTTTTGGGGTATTTACCCCTCATCAGCTAGGCTAGCTTGAATCCAGTGGTACAGTGAGCAAGGGACCCACGTCTGGACATTTTGTTCCCACTTAGCATTTGGCTGGGTCCAAACTGGGGTGGCGTGCTGAGCAAAAGAACAATGGATTAAACCCAGTTCTTTGTGACTGGGGGTGAATGTTGGCATTGTTCAGCATCCTGTCCATCATTTGTTGCTTTTGCATTTGTTTCCCTAAGTGGTCCCAGGGTGCTTGTTTCCGTTTTAGTGAGGACCTGGCTTGGCAGTTCGGGCTGGACTGTTCCCATGAGGAACAGGGTCAAGACTGATTTGCATATGGCTGGGTCCAAACTGGGTTGGCGTGGTGAGCAAACGATCGATGGATTAAACCCAGATCTTTGTGACTGGGGGTAAATGTTTGCATTGTTCAGCATTCTGTCTATCATTTGTCCCTTTTGCACTGTGGCCCTTAGAGTGGTGGAATATATGGTGCAGCTCTTAGGGACCTTCTTTAATACCTATGCCCTAGCTACCAGGGGTACCACTTACTAGGGATTTACAGAGGTGCTAAAGACCTGGTCGATTGGGGATCAACTGATCAGTTTACTTGGTTTGGGAAAAGAGCACTGGCACTTGGGACCTGATGAGCAGGAACCCAGTGTACTTCAGTCAAAGTTGCATCAGATTCCAGGAACAAAGTGGGGGAACTACTGCAACAAAAGCCCAGTTTCCTACATTAGCCATGTTGAATTTTTTTTGACATTGTAAATGCCTATCTGCAGACAATCAGCAGCTTTTAAGATGGCTTATAGTTAGTTTTTGAAGACCCAGTAGTATCACACCCAACACTTGCTAATTACATGGCTAGTGCCAGTAGTGCAGAAATATGTGCTGGGTCAAGTGCAGCGGTGCCCTTGTTTTGCTGACATTTGTTAAAGAGGCCATTCAGTGAGGAGCGAAAGGTCATTCTCGTTGCCTAGTCCCACATCATCACACAACAATAAGCATGCTAGAATTGTGTTTTGTTTGATGGCCTTTGCTTGGGTTTTGACACATTGTGACATTATTGACTGGATGGCTCCTTTAAAGATCTTTTACAGATGACCTCAAAGTTGTTAGATGTTTTACCGTTGTATTCATGATTGTTGTTGATTGCTCATGGTCAGTGTAAGTGATTAGCAGTGGTGTTACAAGGGGTGGGGATGGTCCGCCCTGTACGGCACAAGTTTTGGGGGTGGCTCCACCCACGCGGCCGCGGACAGCAAAGGCAGGGACCGCCACTGAAGATTAGCAATGGTTGATACATGGGCTGAAGGCTTTGTGGGTTGTAATTTGGTTGGTAGTTGTTGGTAGTGATTTTAGAGTGTTAGTTGCAATTTAATTTTGCAGCATATGTTTAGTGGAAGGGTAGTTTGGTGTAATAGTTGTGTTTGAGTTTTCCTGGAGCAGCTCAGTATTAAATATGGTGGTGCTAAACTTGTTTTACATTTACAAGGAAAGGGATAGTGTAATATCCTTGCCCTAATAAGAAAGCGCTATAGCTTAGACTGGTTATGTTTTTGCCTAGCTTAACTGTATGATGGCATATGTACGGAATGTGGAGTGTAGTATAAGTCGAATGTTGAGTAGGTAATACAGGGTTGGTTAGGCTGAAAGAGATGGAGAGGGAGGCTGATCAACAATTCTATCTTCATTTATCTACGACATTTCTGAAAGTGTAAACTGGATTTGTACTGTGGTATATAAATAAATAATACCGGATCTATTTTTGAATGAATGAATGAATAACAGATAGCTCAATAAAATAAGAGTCAAGATTCGAGGTAGTAGGAGTTTCTGCAGGTTTATTACAGCATAAGGACAGGATCAGGACAACCTGCATAGAACAGAGGTGACAGGGCCCAGCAGGACAACTGGGGCCCAGCAGCTGCCGGGGCTTGATCTGGGATGAGCGCGCTAACTTTTAATAACAATACATCAACTTATATACAGAGCGCAAACACATAGCATTACATTGCAGTAGGCGTAGCAGTGGGTGGAGCAGAAGGCGTGACGCGTAGCAGTCGCGAAAGATAACAGTAAAAAGAGGTGTAACTGGGAGTATACTTAGACATGTGATGCAAACGTAACAGAATATGTCATGAATGGGGCGGAAACATAGGAGGGGGCTACCTAAGGAGCCGGGACCTCTAACCTAATGGTGCGCGAAAACTGGCAATGACGTGTTACTAGGAGAAGCTGGGGGCTACGAACTCTGTGCTAGGAGCAGAGACTAGAGTCTGGAGGGTCGGAGCGACATGTACCTAAACCCTATCTGGTATCTGGTGTTTAGGGAACATGTTGATATAAACTAGAAGTCATGAGGGGAAAAGCTAACTTGATTCTAAGACTGGACCATGCATTATTCTACATGTAGTGCGTGATGAGGAATATTAAATGACCATTAATACAGTATTTCTCTAACGTGGAGCCGAGTAGGCTAGACAATGACGGAAACTATTGATGCAGTTCAGTGGCTTAGGAATGCAAAGAAGGAGGACTGAACTGATAACTGGAACTATAACATACTTTTGGCAGACTCAGAGGCAGAGCCAAGCTGCACCGGGCTCTGCGAGGCAGGAAGTAAGTGAAGGGTCGAGGATACAGGTGGGGGCTGTATCGCTCCTCAGCGAGGCTTTCAGGAGACAGGAGCTGAATCTGATGTCCGGGCCCTTTTGAGGCCTAGAAACGGGGACTTTATAATGGAATAACGTGCACACTGAGAAACGTGGCAACATTACTTCACATAGGCCTGATATTCGTAGTATTCACGAGGACTGGAAAATGACATACTAGAGGGGGACACAACTGTAATTGCGTCATTAATCGGACATGGGGAATAACATATGCATATTGGTCATGCACACATAACATATGATGGATGAGGCGTAGGGACACAGAACATGGCAAAATTTACTTTTCCACATTCCCTCCTTGTCACTACGTTTCCATCAGGAAACATCAATTTTCATGATACCATCTATCATTTCATACAGTATCATTTGCTCGTCTCGAATTGTCTTGGAACGGGATTTAGAACGGGGCTTGGGACTAGGAATACAAGAGGTAGCACAAATGCCGCAAATCGCAGGGCCACATTGTATACAGAGGCAGCAGCTAAATATGATCGCTACTGCTATACTTAGAAAGGACAGGACTTTCCATCCCCATGCGGAAATTATATTCCAGAACCAACCAGACCATGTCCAGGTGCCTGGATCTTGGTGTAACAGATGGGCAATTTTATGGAGTCTGGTTATAGCTGAATAAACAGACGGCGCGTTATTTGGAATGAAAATGCAGCAACTAGATCCGATGACTCTACAGGCCCCGCCCCTATCGGCCAGTATGACGTCAAGGACGAGACGATTTTGCAAAACGACAAATCTCATAGCAGATTGTTCTTCGGTTAAGTTACCTAGAGCAGAGGCAGTCTCATTTACTACAGCTTCAAGGGTTCTTGTTAACCTACGGATCAGTTTACTATTCTGGACAGGTCCTACAAAGAAGAAGAAACCTTTATTGAAATCTGTATACTGTTCTAGAGCAGTTTCAGTATAATCGACAATTGGGGACTCCCTTCTATGTCTAATGTGTACTAGATGTGTGTTTCTGTGATAATCAGATGGGGCTAGAAAAACAGGTGGCAGTAGGAAGGCAATGTAACAGGTTCCCTCCCAATCGAGGGGCAGACGAACATATGCGGTCTGACCACAAATAAAATAAGAATGACGTGAAGCTTTGAAAACAGATTTCCCACTGTCACTATACTGGATAACAGTAGTACATTCACTATATCCTACGTGTACGGAACCATAATTACGGACACATAATTCACCTTTGACTGGTAGTACTGAAATAGCAGGTAAGTCTGGAGTAGTATCAGACTGAACATTCAGGACCATGAAATTCGACGAATAATTACCTAAATTATATACTTCATTTTCTAGATCTAAACCTGTTCTGTGGGGGAAACCTTGCTTGTCTGGAAAACATGTACTGTTAAGAAAAGGCATATCTGTTGAGGATGACGTTAACGTGGACCATGCTCCACACGAACCATTGTGTGAGAATGGATAAGGAAAGAGTGGCAGAACTCCCTTCGGGGTCTGGAAAGGGGGGAGTCGACCACACACCCAACAATTAGTGGCATTGCTGGTCTGGTGTGAGTAATGTAACATACGGATAAATGTGTTGTTGCGCATAGCGAGGCGGTATGAATATTCGTGAGGAGGCAGATCACTAAACGTGTGTTCTACTGTAGCATTAGCAGACATATTAGCATGAGGAACTGGAAAATACAGATAGAACGCATAGCTGGTGCAGGAAATCAAAATGCTGATGAATAATATGAAACTCAGAAAAACGATACATCTGATTGAACTTTGACTGACTCTCTCACTATGGGGGTCTATTTTATACATGTCAGAAACAATCTAACCGTTTCACCTAGGGGAGGACTTATACAATCAAACTGACTGACTTATTTTACTAGACCTGAGCTTTAACTTATACTCCTGTTGCGGAGTTTTCTCTAACAAGGGAGGGGTTGTAATAATGTCTTGTGCGGGACAGTCCTTTAAAACAATGTCTTGACAGTTTTTAAAATCCTGGGAATCCTGGGAAATGTTCTTGGAGACGGGTTTCAATCCATTGAAAAGTTTTACATGAGAAAGGTGGATCCATCCTTTTCTGCCTTCCAACTTGACGGCAGTACGGGTGGTGAGGAGGACCTGACGTGGCTCTTTCCAACGAGGCTCCAGCGGACTTGATCTGTCAAAATTTCGGATCATCACAAGGGAACCTGGAACGATTTCATGTGGTGCCACCTCGGTATTGTCTGGAAAGGCGGCAGCAACCTGTGAACGACATGAGTTGAGGGCAGACATCAAGGAAGCTAGGTAATCTGTCAACATATTACATGAAACATCGGTAATACTTCGGGGTCTAGGAGTACCCCACATGTTAGGGGGGCGGCCGAATACGACCTCATACGGGGACAGACCTGATCTGGAATGTGCGACCATGCGCATATAAAACAAAGCGACTGGCAGAGCTACTAGCCAGTCCACACCTTTTTCTTTACAGACTTTGGCAATACGGATTTTCAGGGTCTGATTATGTCTCTCGACTAGACCGGCTGCTTCAGGATGGCGTACACAATGGAACTTCCACTGGTACCCTAACAACAGGGAAACATGCTTCATTAACTCTGAGGAGAATGGCTGACCGTTATCAGAATATACGACTCTAGGGAGTCCATACCTAGGGAAAAATTCACGAACCAACTGCTTGGCAGTGGTCGCGGCTGTGTAATCTGGGACTGGATATGCTTCTGTCCACCTGGACAAAGCGCATACGACTACAAGGACATACTTGAAACCTCGACATCGCTCCATCTGAATATAATCCATCTGGAGGACCTCAAAAGGGTGGTCAGGGGGCTGGAAACCACCTTGTTCCACCGGGACACTTTTACCTGGGTTAAACTGACAACATATCATACAGGTGCGGACTTTCTGCTTGGCTGCAGCTCGTAAATGCTTGTTGAACCAAATGTTCTGGATACTGTCTAACATAGCTTTTTCTCCTAAATGTGCTGGACTATGTGCGGTATTGATAATGACTTGAACCATAGAATCGGGGAGAAACCATGTGGCTCTACCCTTCGTTAACCATCCTTGATCTGTCTGGACCCCTCCTTGTTCGGACCATTTCTTGATTTCTTCAGGAGTAGCATGTAACTGTATATCTATGACGTCTTGTGTAGGGTCCTTAACTGTCATGCATGTAATCGGATCTGGAGTGTGTGTTAGGTTAACTGGACTGTCTGGAGTCTGTGCTGTAAGCTTGGCTGTGCGGTCTGCTAGATCATTACCTTGGGAAATAATGTCAGTGACTTTCGTATGTGCTTTGCACTTCATGATAGCGATAGATGTCGGTAAATGTATGGCATCTAACAGGGCTTGAATAAGGAGACCATGCTGAATCTTGGTTCCATGAGAAGTCATGAAACCTCTCTCCTGCCAGAGCACTCCGAAGTCGTGTACAACTCCGAATGCGTAACGTGAATCTGTGTAAACATTAACTTTCAGGTTCTTGGCGTGTATACAGGCTTGTGTCAGAGCGACTAGCTCTGCTGCTTGAGCAGACAGGGTATCAATACGGTGTGTTTCAATAACTTCGGTGTCGGTAGTTACTGCATACGCGGCGACTAGTTCTCCTGTACTAGTTCTCATACATGAACCATCCACATAAAGTGTCAGGTCGGGATCTGGTAACGGAATATCTGTCAGGTCTTGTCTTGGCTTTGTCGTAATATTAACTACTTCCACACAGTCATGTGGGTCAGGATTTGAATTAACTGATGGTAACAGTGTAGCAGGATTCAGGACGTTGCAGCGTCTAATTTCTATGTGTGGCTGGAACAGTGTCAATTCATAACCTGTTAAACGTGCAATTGTCAAGTGCTGCGTTTGTGTTCGGTTTAAAAGAACTTCTACGGAGTGTGGAACTTGTACTGTCAGGGAGTGTCCTAAAACTATGGAATCACTTTGTCTGATAGCTAGTGCTGTGGCTGCAACTGACTTGAGGCACGCAGGCAACGCCTGGGCGACTGGATCTAATGTGCTCGAAAAATAAGCACAGGGCTTGTATTGTCCTGCTTGATCTTGTGTGAGAACAGATAATGCTGTACCTTCGCGTTCAGTAACGAAAAGTGTAAAAGGCTTACTGTAGTTCGGTGTAGCTAGAACTGGAGCTTGACATAGGGCTTTCTTTAACTCGTTGAAACTAAGTGTGTGTTCAGATGTCCAAGGGAGGACAGTCGATACGGCTGCCTCCTGTGTCGTTAACTGTATCAGTGGCTTGGCTAGAAATGCATACTGGGGAATCCATTGTCTACAATAAGAAGTAAGGCCGATAAAGGCACGTACCTCCTTCTGGGTTCTGGGCTGAGGAAGACTCGCTATTAACTGGATACGGTCGGGTGTCAACTGCCTACCCCTCTTGGACAGTAAGTGTCCTAAGTATACCACTTGCTGGACACAGAATTGAAGCTTCGAAGGTGACACCTTGTGCCCCATCTCGGCAAGGAAATACAAAACTGTAAGTGACGCTCGTTCGCAGTCACGTTCAGAACGGGCTGTGATCAGTAGATCATCGACATACTGGAGCAGGGCAGTGTCAGTTGGCATGTGAATGTTGTCTAGTTGTCTCTTAAGTGCTTGACTGTAAATACTAGGGCTTTCTGTGAAACCTTGAGGAGCGCGTGTAAACATATAGCTCCTTCCATTTAAACAAAATCCGAAAAGAAACTGGCTGTCTGGATGAATTGGAACACTAAAAAATGCATTCTTGAGGTCAATGACAGTGAAGAACATGGCTTCGGAATCAATGGCTGTTAATAGGGAAGAGATGTCTGGGACAACTGGGTACTGAGGAATAATACATTTATTAAGCTCTCGTAAATCAATCACTAATCGATATACTGGGGGTGCATTTGGATCAGTACGTTTCATAACTGGAATGATCGGAGAATTGCATATATTGGAGTCAGTTTCTACAACTACTCCTTGAGCCATGAGCTCGTCAATAATTTTGGATAAGGCTGCTACAGCCTCGGGTGGCAATCTGTACTGTCTGATTCGGGGTAACACTACACCTGGTTTGAGAGTCACACGATAGGGTGTGATTTGCATATAACCTACATCAGTTGGACCTTGCGCCCATAAGTGCTGTGGAACATTAGACAATCTTGAATCAAAATCTCGTAATACATAGTGACCCTTAAAGTCACGTAGGAACAGACGTATTCCCTCTGGGGAACAGCAAATAACTGCACCTAACTCTTTCAGTGTCTTAATGCCTAATAGGTTTTCTGGACATGACTTAGTAAGTAACAGATCAGTAGTGCGGGACAATGGACCTACTTCTAGAGTGACTGGCTTTGATATCTCATTAACTATTGGCTTTCCTGAAAATCCAAGGGAAACATTTCTTGAGCCTGAGAGCGGAGCCCCTGGAACTTCGGCGTGACTAATTGTGGTCCTACTTGCCCCTGTATCGATCAGAAACTTTCTGTCTTTCCCTAATACTTGACTGTGAACATAGGGACCTTCTTGATCTACAGGTATCTCGATGAGAGGCAAGCCTACCTCCCTCTCTAGGCTGTTTCATGAATATGACTGGTACTCTGGATACTCGGACTGTGCATACTGGTACATCTGTGATGTGACATGCTGTGTTGCAGCAATAGGCTGCGGAGCTGTAACTGTCTGTTGTGCATTCTGTGGCTGAGGAATCTGTGAAACTTGTTCTTGTCTAGGCGGACGTGGTCTTTCTTTAGTCTTACCAGTAGCTATGTTATGTTTCAGAACTGCACACTCGTTTATAAAATGACCTGGCTGTTTACAATAATTGCAGTTCCCTTTAACGGGAGCTGCAGGATGACTGGCTTGATTCGGACCCCTCTTCTGACTGTCTTGAGGAACAGATTGTGCAACTAGCACTTTCATTTTCGTGTCTTTCATACGTTTTCTTTCGTGTTCTTGCTCTTCCCTGATTCTATTCTGGTGATACTGGAGCATCTGGAGCATCTGGGACGGGGTATTAGCTTGCCAGGTGCTTTCGACTTTTAAAACTCGATTTTTAATTTGTGGACTTGAATTCTCGACTAATTTGGTAACAAAAAGATGAGGGTATGACTCACTACTTGTCTTGAGACCACTGTTGATACTGAAACATTTTTCAAATCTAGAATAAAAATCACTAATATCTTCATCTTGTTTCTGTTTACAGGCTGAGATTGCATCCCAGTCTTCCTTCCTCGTTGTCAATAATCTGGGTAAAACTTGAATCAATAATTCTGGTAATTCTTTACATTTATCTCCAAGACCGGTACCTGGTACTCGTGCCTTGTCTTCAGCTTCTAGAGCTGCCCAATCGATCTTTTTCTCTCCCACCTCCCATTCTTTTTCCTTTAACTTTTCATACACCCCTGCGGGTAACAGGACCTTTAACATTTTAATGATATCTGGGTAAGTGTATTCTCCCATACGGAGCATGTCTTTTAATTCTCGATGGCACCCCGCTGGATCTTTGTCATGACAGGGAATTAATTTTTTCATTTCAAGAAGTTCCATCTTTGATATTGGAGTGTATACAAACACTCGTTGCATTTCGCCACCCGCCCCTTGGACTGGGTGGACTTCTCGTAACGGATTCTGTCTGTCTATGTAGAATGATTTACTTTCTGGGGGTGAGACATGAACAAAATGCGGGTTCAAAAACGTTCTATATTTGTGGCGCTGTTCTAGAATGACACTAATTAAATCGGTACCTAGACCTCTCCATCTATACTGGAGTAACTCGTTCAGGATATCGTGTAACGGGCCTGGATCAGAATGTTGACCCTCATACAGAGTAATGAGGTGCTGGATCATATACATACCCACCAGTCGCTGCTCGGCTGGGGGCAATTTCAGAAACATTTGTGCCACTATTTCGTCTGGAAAAGTGGTAGAATCAGTAATCCACCGGACTGCTGATCGGGCTAGTTCTTGTTCATGCATGGTACTTAATTCACTATAACCGATTCGTGATTTCAGGATGTGATCGGTAACTTGAAATACTTGTTCTAGAGAACCTTGTTCTGGAGCTGGATGATGGAAAATAGACTTGTGTTCTAGGCGTAAATGGCGATCTGGACATCTAGATTTTCCTACATACGCTATTCTGGCGGGATTCTCGTCTTCCTCTTCAGGATCAGAGATACTTTCTTTCTCGCTTACTTGGGCTGCTTTACGCTGTTCGTGTATCTTTATTATCTCCTTATGGATTTTCTTGTACATACTCTCCATAGCACCGACGGTCTTGTGCTTACCCTCGGCTATATTATCACTCCACCTTGTCAGGATTCTCATTTCGGCGGGATCTTTAGACGGGTAATCTTGTTCTCTTATTAGACAATTGATCAGGAACTTTAATATCATGAGCTGGATCTCGGCTTTCCTTTGAGACATAATCTCGCCAATACTTTCTGGATCATCCCCTGTACGGATGAAACGATATATTCTGTCTAGATCTTCTTTCATATTCGGTAAGGTGACTAGATACTCGGTCACTCTCCTTACACGTAAGGAATATAAAACCATATTATATTCGCCTGGAACTGGATCATAGACACATTCGTTAAGGGTTTGTCTGATTTCTGTAACAGACTGATGTTTGGGCGTGCGCTGTAACGCTTGAGCATGTAATTCGAGTAATGTTAAACGCTTGTGTGGCGGCGGGGTTTGAGGAAGACCTCCTCCTGCGGCCCCTAGACTAGAATCGTCGACTGACATTCTTCGTCCTGGCAAGGTCGGTAATTGTAACGTGGGCTGGACTTGTATGGCGGGCTGACCCGGGGGTACCGTTAAGGGCACCCCGGTGTCTGGAGGAGCATGAATTACCTGATTTACAGGGACTGGCGGAGCGCGAACAGGATTTGCATATTCGGGGACTGTGTCGTCCAAATAGGACGAAATAAAAATATCAGCTGCGGTCGGTTTGTGACGTAGCTTGGTCGGAACTAATGGTGGCGGGAAATTACTGGATGCCTCTGGGGTTGCTTTTGGCAAGCCTTCGGCAAGCAGAGGATACATACCCTTAATAAGGGCATGCCTCTGTCTGTCTGACTGTTCGGCTTTGACTCGTTCACCTATCTCGATTAATTCTCTTTCTTGGACTCGTTCTTGGGATTCTCTACTTAACTCTGACTTTCTGACTTCCTTTTCCGTTCTTTTATGAGCTTCCTTACGCCATAACTCGATGGCATCTTTCTGTGACTGTCTGGCTTTCTTTTTCCATAATGCTTCTTCTACTCGCATGATACATTCGGCATCCCATGTACCCGATACGGGCCATCTATACTTTTCTTCTAACTGTTTGGTATACTCTACCCATAAATCTAGATATAATATGGCGCTTATGCCATGTTTCTGATACATAAAATGACCTGGACTGTCCCTGGGCGGGACAGGAACTGCTTCTTCTAATAAACCCTTTCTAGTTTTTAACTGACGTAACTTGGAAAATATGGGCATGACTGAACTGTAATCTAGACACAATACAATATACAATAAAAACACGAAATCACATCGCACTCATACCACAACATTAAAATACATGCAGAACATTATGAAATAACAGTTCGAACAGAATATTACCTGGAATACTGAGAACAGAAACAGAACAGAATTTCTCGAGAACGGAACAGACTAGAATTACTGGATGCACTGCTGTAACAGTACGACATTTACCGGTCTCATAAAGAGACACGTCAGAACCCGCATCCACCGAAGTGGACACTTCGTTTGTGGGACTGTGTACCACCAACCCACAGACCAGAGTCAATTAAAGTGACCCTGTCTAGATACTACCCCAGCAACGGTACTCACCGGGCAGCAAGAACGGAAGGCCTCGGACTGGACTGGACTGCTACGGCGACGGACGACGAACTTCGGACTTCAGTTACGGGTGGGCCTCCGGATACCTCGGACCTTGGACTCTTGGCTTGGGCTCTGGTCGGGACTCGCCGCGTTCCTCCACCGTCTCGTTCGGATGCTGGACCGCCTCCTCCGTCTCCTCCGTGGGCCTGAGGGATACTTGAAGCAGAAATATCTGCACGTGGCCGGTATGGTTCCGTCACGGCTGCAGAGGGTCAGGGGGTCGGCGTGGCTTCACCGACGCGTGGGGAAAGGGCAAGTCCCTATTCGGGCGCCATTATGTGGTATATAAATAAATAATACCGGATCTATTTTTGAATGAATGAATGAATAACAGATAGCTCAATAAAATAAGAGTCAAGATTCGAGGTAGTAGGAGTTTCTGCAGGTTTATTACAGCATAAGGACAGGATCAGGACAACCTGCATAGAACAGAGGTGACAGGGCCCAGCAGGACAACTGGGGCCCAGCAGCTGCCGGGGCTTGATCTGGGATGAGCGCGCTAACTTTTAATAACAATACATCAACTTATATACAGAGCGCAAACACATAGCATTACATTGCAGTAGGCGTAGCAGTGGGTGGAGCAGAAGGCGTGACGCGTAGCAGTCGCGAAAGATAACAGTAAAAAGAGGTGTAACTGGGAGTATACTTAGACATGTGATGCAAACGTAACAGAATATGTCATGAATGGGGCGGAAACATAGGAGGGGGCTACCTAAGGAGCCGGGACCTCTAACCTAATGGTGCGCGAAAACTGGCAATGACGTGTTACTAGGAGAAGCTGGGGGCTACGAACTCTGTGCTAGGAGCAGAGACTAGAGTCTGGAGGGTCGGAGCGACATGTACCTAAACCCTATCTGGTATCTGGTGTTTAGGGAACATGTTGATATAAACTAGAAGTCATGAGGGGAAAAGCTAACTTGATTCTAAGACTGGACCATGCATTATTCTACATGTAGTGCGTGATGAGGAATATTAAATGACCATTAATACAGTATTTCTCTAACGTGGAGCCGAGTAGGCTAGACAATGACGGAAACTATTGATGCAGTTCAGTGGCTTAGGAATGCAAAGAAGGAGGACTGAACTGATAACTGGAACTATAACATACTTTTGGCAGACTCAGAGGCAGAGCCAAGCTGCACCGGGCTCTGCGAGGCAGGAAGTAAGTGAAGGGTCGAGGATACAGGTGGGGGCTGTATCGCTCCTCAGCGAGGCTTTCAGGAGACAGGAGCTGAATCTGATGTCCGGGCCCTTTTGAGGCCTAGAAACGGGGACTTTATAATGGAATAACGTGCACACTGAGAAACGTGGCAACATTACTTCACATAGGCCTGATATTCGTAGTATTCACGAGGACTGGAAAATGACATACTAGAGGGGGACACAACTGTAATTGCGTCATTAATCGGACATGGGGAATAACATATGCATATTGGTCATGCACACATAACATATGATGGATGAGGCGTAGGGACACAGAACATGGCAAAATTTACTTTTCCACAGTACGCTGCCTACAAGAACTGAGGTGTGTACACTTCTTTAATTCTTCACACACTTTTATCCCTTCTGAAAAGTGAGACAGTCTCTGTGTTAGAGAACGCAGAGCTGAAGCCTTGCATTTGTAGTTTGTTCTCTAGGTTAAATGGCCTTCTTTTGAGTACACATTTCCACAGTGTCGATGAGCTGTCATTGTATTTTCCCTTTTTTTGTAGTGGATTTGCCCAAAGTTGAGACGTTTGAAGTAGAAGAGACAACATCGGACAGTGCCTTACTCAGCTGGAGCAGTGTGGAAGGTGCCACTGCCTACTTACTAACATGGCGACTGGTGTCCGGTAAGAAGCTCCCACTTCAATTCAAGGAAAAAGAACCTTTGGTCCTTTATTTCCAACTCAGTGCCAGTTTTTATCATTTTTTGTGCAAATGTTAATATTTATTATACCCTAAAAATTCCATCATATTTGTCAGTAGGTCAATTGTAGTATGTTTGTACAAATGACATCAATTTATTGGTGGAATGTGTGCATACTTTGCCACTGGATTCAAGATAGCCGGCTGATGAGGGCTGTGAGCCCGAAACCGGTCCCAGGATGCTTGTTTCTGGTCCAGGGAAGACATGGCTTGGCAGTTCGGGCTGGACTGTTCCCATGAGGCACAGGGTCAGACTGATTTGCATACGGCCATGTCTGAACTGGGGTGGCGGAGTGAGCTAAAGCATGATGATGGATTAAACCCAGATCAGTTGACTGGGGGTGAGTGCTTGCAATGTTTAACACTCCGTCCATCATCCCCTTTGGTTTTGCTTTGTTCGCCCTAAGTTGGCAGGGTATGCTCAGACGTGGGTCCCTTGCTCACTTTGCCACTGGATTCAGGATAGCCTGGCTGATGAGGGCTGTGAGCCCTAAACCGGTCCCAGGATGCTTGTTTCCGGCCCTGGGAAGACATGGCTTGGCAGTTCGGGCTGGACTGTTCCCATGAGGCACAGGATCAGGCTGATTGGCATACGGCCATGTCTGAACTGGGATGGCAAAGTGAGCTAAAGAATGATGATAGATTAAACCCAGATCAGTTGACTGGGGGTGAGTGCTTGCAATGTTCAACACTCTGTCCATCATCCCCTTTGGTTTTACTTTCTTATTGGCGGTGGCAAAGTGGCAGTACAGGTTTGTATTTTTAATCAAATACATGGCATATGCATCCTCTGCGCAGCCCGCATAGTTTATACCTCTTTATGTGGTGTTGCTCCAGAACCCGTGGACCTTTGTAAGACCATAATTTCCATTGTATGTAGTGCAAACTGGCAAGGCCCACGCTCTTGCAGTGCAGTAGTTGGTAGAGAGGTCTGATGTGCTTGGTAAAGCTGTATAACTATTGTTCTCCCTAGAGGTGACTAGAAGTGATCTACTTGCATGTACATAAGATGTAGGGCTACGTGTTTTGTGCCTAGGGTGATGGCTGGGGATCATCAGTGGTGTTCTGTCTTCTGCAAAATGTGCTGGTTTCAGTAGTAAATCCAATACCTGCACATTTGTAATGAATTTTCGAAATTGGTGCAGACAGCCCTAATCCTTAACAGTTAGCCCGTTTACCACGGCGGACATACCGCCGCGGTGCGGTAGTTCACAGAGTGAGATGGGCTGCGTCGACCAACGGTTTTGCACAGCACCCGGAAGGTATTGCTCGCGTACGGAACGGGTTAAAGGAGTTGTGCTTTCTCTCATGCCACGTAAACCACTCCTGAACAAGCACCCAACTAACCACGCACATCTAAACACCAACACAAAAGAACAGGCAATATCAAGCGATGGGGAAGTACTGCAGACATCGAGCAATTAATCACTAATTACTCTTGTAATTTGACATTTCTAATGAGATTCTCAGGTTGCAATCCGCTGTTAATTCTGCCCTCCATAGTTAACAGTAGGCCGGGTATCAGCAACTCTGAGAAGAAGAGGTAATAGGTGGATTACCAGGGTCCTTGTCATGAGGCTTTATCTATATTCTTCCCCAAAAAAGATGAAAACAGATTAAACAAGATTGAGGGCATAGAAGCGAAACTCATTTGTCCTAGACAGACATATTGCTCAAACTGCAGTATTCCTGCAGGTGCTATGGCAAGGCCTTAAGGGTGTCACCCCCTCGTCCCAGGCACTGTGCTTACTCAGTTAAATTAAAAACCTTTCTGAACTCGGAGAGAGATTTCAAAAGATTAGATTCATGTCATTGGCAATAGCCGAAGCCAGTATGTCACTATGGCTCTCAACTCAACCCGCTGTGCCACAGAGACGTGGAGACTTACTGAGGCCCCCCAAGCACAGAAAATGTAAATGATAAACTTGTCATTTCAATGTAAAGAAACAGTGCTGATAAATAAATAATAAATGTCTCAATCTGTCGAAATGTCAAATAATAATTAATGTCAAACTGATTAATGAAGCCGAGATGACAAGTGTCCGAAATCTCAATGTTTCACCCGATTATTTTTCTCCATTTTTCCAGGTTCTGATTTTCTGACAGAGCAGCTGGCAGACACCTATAAGTCATACCGGGTCAGCAACCTGGAGTTTGGAAGGACCTACGCGTTCTCGATCAGGCCTCTCTTCAGAGAGATGGAAGGGTCAACTACAGCACTCACAGTACAAATAGGTGTGGCATGAGCTACTTTTTGAACTCTCATTCTAGGGGACTATTTGCAAATTTAGCTTACATTTTACGTGGGCTGTCCCCTCCCTCAGAGGTCTAGCACCCATCACGTGAGAGTGGTGGTCTCACCAGCATCCAAGGTTTTTGGGAATCTGACATGAAGTGTTTGCAAAGACACAGGACGTGATATTCTTATTTAACTTTTACATAGTTACACTTAGCATAATTAGACATGTGCATAGCTTATATGGTTATGTAGCGAGATACATAGCTAGTTCTACAGCTACATGTGTTTACATGTTAAATAAACAGATTGTTATGAAGTTTAAATTGCTGCATACTTTATAGTTGCATAATTAATATACTTCCATGCTCAAATACAAAAGTTACATATTACCCATATTCAGCTTATGTTGGTGTATGTTTTAAATGGTATTACTTTATTATATAGTAAGTGGTTATTCTTATTACATAGATAATGTATTTAGTATTGTGGTAAAGTTACAGATTAGATATAATTACAAGATTGCCTAATTGGCATGTTTAAAAAGAATGTTTCGAAACATAGTTAATTGTGTATAACTGCCAAGTTGGTGTAGTCTCATGGGTAACTGACAGGAATTTGTTACCAGGACTAGTTACATGGCTAGTACAGTTGTTGTAGCTGCTTAGTTAATATTGCAACTAATGTTGCTGTTGAGGATCTGTCCTAGCCTATGGCCCGGAGGTTGGATTTTTGTTGTTGGAACGGTCAGGTGGGTAACCCACACTAAACCCCCTGAGCGCGAATGCAACTGTGCCGGAACCTCCTGCTCACATATCCCACATCCGAGTCCAGACTCGCGACTCCTCTCCTCATATTGTAGATCCATTCATGAAAGGGAGCCTGGAGAGTTATGAGGGGATACCCTCATGGTGCTAAGCTGCACCAACCTCTTAGCACTGCCACCATTGACTGCTGACCGTAGAGCGCATGCAAACTTTCACAACTCCGTCTGGTTATATAGTTGCAAGAAAATGAAAGGCTACTGACTTGAGCATTCTTCAGATCTCAGTGTTCCTTATAACTTTCATGTGTTGATGCCCATTAAAGCAAAACGAAATGCATGGTTCTGGGGACACTTTGTTCCAAAGAAATACAAATATTTCCCAGTGTCAAATAAGGTGATCAGAGCAGTTGGTGAACTTGCTGTTTTAGCATTTGTTTTAGTAGAGCTCTTTTAACCACCAACATAAAGCGTATCTAACAACAGACTTCGTCATACTTGGTTCTCAAAATATTTGCTGAATTTTTAAGGATCTCATCTACAGGGAGCTTCTTCCATACTATTACCGAGTGTGACTCGAAGACAACTTTTCCCTTTCAATTGACCTTCTTGACAAGTAGGTATCACTTGTATTCGACCAGTTAGGTTGAGAATAAGTATGTCTCCTGAGAAAGTAGTTTTAATCTTGTAAAACTCCATAGGCCCTGTCATTTGCATTTTCCATGAACTCCACCACCTAGCTCCTCTTCATCCCTTTTGTTGTAGGCACATATGAATGGGACATTTACATAATGTGAACCTTCCTACGATGAAACAGCAGTTACATTTGATGGAGTATTATATTTGTGTGTTCCTCCTGAGCTAAACTTGAGACCATGGTTCCACTTTGCCTTTTGTTCAGAAAGTCTATTTTCAGGCTGACATAAACTCCTACATGGCAGACAGTATGAAGCTCAAATGCACTTTTCATATACATTTATTAAGAATCCCAGTATAAGTAAACTCTAGATTTCCGACCAGTGGTACCAGCCATGTATTTAACAATTGCAAAATAGGGGGATAAGCAGGGTATAATTTTCAACTAGTGGATTTTTTTTCCTAATTATTTATCTTTTACTTTAAATCCGTCAGTCAAAATATTCTCAAAAATATTTTTGTCATGTACGTTCAATCGTTCTCAGTCAACATTTCATATTGCAGATGTTATTCACTATCACCCTGTATCCCTTTATCATTGCAATTTTTATTGTGTTTCAAGCTGACCGCATCAAGTTCTGATGCAGCCACCATTGTGGATATCACATATACCACTTGCAGTGTGTTCTTTTTAAACATTGCTCACTTCTTTTAATCATTAGCCAAAACAAGTCTGACCTTTTCTCAATGATTTAGATTAATCCTGGATTACTGGATACCATGGAGTGGATTTAGAGTCAGGCAGAGAGAGAACTCTGTTGTTTTGACGGAGTACCCTCTCTGCTAAACTCTTCTTCCACCCACCTGATTTAGGGGTGGGCAGACCACCATGTTAACGCTGATGACAGCTTGAGGGAGCAGGGGCCATCAGTGGTATGCCATCTGATCCTCCGCCCTATTTAGAGTGGGCAGTCGGAAGGCTTTTTTCACTGTCCTTTACCACCAGGTATATCCTGGCAATGATAGACCATAAAAATAGAAAAAAGACCCCCACACCTTTCAAGAAAGCTCCCATGGTTGTGGGGGACATCAGTTTTTTATTTTCTAAAAGCAATCTTCTGCCTTAGGAATTTATTTCAGATAAATCTAAAAGTTTGAAAAGTTTGACTGCCGACCGTCATGTTTGATGGAGCCAACAGAGGCATGACGGCCGTTCCTGCCAATGTATAGAGATGACCACAGGGCTGGTGGGCATCTCTAATTATGACAGTATTGTGGCCCTAAAGTCCTCCGCCACCCTGTCTGCCTTTACTTTGCCCACTAAGCCTACATCAGGCCCTATTTCTTTAATTGTGTCTTTATAGCATTTCAATTGCACATCTAAACTAACAGCCATGCTCACAAATGTTAGTAAGTTTCTCATTCTGAGGACATTAGTCAAGCATTCCTATCACCCTCATCCTTGAGACATCACATATTCTAACAGCTTTTTATTACAAAGGTAGTTAGTGGAGTGGGAGGAGTTAACTTGCAAGAACATTACTAAAAGGAAAATGTGTTTTTTGCTGAAGGGTGGAAACTTTGTTGCATCATTGGGATTTAGTTGCTTCACTCGTGTAAGGATTTTCATTATGTTCTTTTGTAAAGATGATGTATAAAGTCAGCACATGTAAGTCAGCATGTTTAAAAAAAGGACACGCTTCACAAAAACAGCCGCCCTTCAAATGGGCAAATTTCCATCTCCAATATGGGGTTGATAATGTTCATTTACATAGCAGCTCAGAAAGTGTTGGTTGATGACTGTTCCACTCCTTCAGAAAAAAACTGTTCAATTTCTTGCTAATACTGTTCAACTCTTTAAAAATACATTAAGCAGTCCAGTCTCGTCATCATGAAGATGCAAGGAAAATGGAGGCAAATAATCGCATCTTCCTTTGTGTGCCCTCTAAAGTTTTCCCAACCATCCTCATAACCTGTTTCACTCACCTGAGACTTCACTAGGCTAGTCCCAAACAAATTAATATTTCTGACTTGTGAAATCATTTGTTGAGTCTTTAGTTACCATTTGATCATTTTGAATCAGTCTATAAAATTCTGCTAGTAAAATGTATCCTATGATTTCTTCATTGTATGAGATGCTTTCTTACATAGTGCTAATGTACATTGGTGCTACTCCCATTTGTATGAGGAGGAAACATTACATATTATTATCTATGTAGCTTTTTGGTGACCAAAACTTTCTTTTGTGTTATTGTTTTCCCCTATGTATCTACTAAAGTGTAAATGTGTTGTTTCCTTTTTTTGTTAGAATTACACTAGAGTGTACTGGTCAGGACATGTAACCCATTTTCTACTTATGCAGGACTACTAGATTACAAACATTTGTGTTTTTATTACCGCTGGTGAGGGTTATACCGGTTTTTAAAGGCCCTAAACTCAAGTTATAGGCCCTAGTCGCAGGCGAGGGTCTATAACGAGGGAGATGGCATTTAACAACTGGTATACTGAGGACATTAGGGCTATAAGGCTATTAGAATATTACACCCATTAAGATCAGAATGTTCTCAATTAAAAAGGGAGAAACATGAAGACAAACGTTGGAATGTTGGAGCTCTGGGTTTATACCAGCCATTATAAGCCCGGAGAATGATATTTTCTACTTTTTGTGTTGTGTTGCAATTCCTGCAGTAGGGTCAAGTGGGAAGCTGAGCACTCCAGCAACCCCTGTCACAGCTCACAAACAAACTACGCGACAGGTGAAAACAAACTCTCCTGCAAGGATCACTCCACGCCAGGTGCCTCAATCCACCAGAGTGGCTCCATCCACTGCAAGCCGTACCACCACCCTTTCGACTACTGGGCCAACTGTACTATCAACAACCATTTTAGGGCCAAGTGAGTTGACTTGTAGAAGAAACACTGTCAAATACCGGTTGTGTTTCTTCAGATCTTCTAATTGATCTTTCTTTCTAGTTTGCGGGAAGGTAAAAGCTGACATTGTGTTTCTCGTGGATGAGTCCTCAAGTATTGGACAGGGCAACTTCTACAAAATAAAAGATTTCCTCTACCGAATTGTCTCATACTTCCCAAAAATTGGGCCAGAAGGGACTCAGGTAAGACATTCTGTTCAGCACCCTTTGCCCTAATTTCTTTGATGTTTTGGGACATTGATGAAACAATGTCAATGTATATTGAAAACATTGTGCTTTTACTTATCAGTTCCCTGAGATCTTTCTTTTGGTTAGTAATCGCAGTGAGAACCGTACATTTCCCCCCACCTAGAGAGGTTGGCTGTGCTGAGCTCCTACAATTGTAGGAACATGTGTGGCTATCTTTCTAACTGTATCTACTAGGCCCTAGACTAAGAAAGTGAATTATCAACAATAGGGCTGTGTAAGATCTCTGATGTAATCTTTGGAGCCTGCCATGCATCAAGATCTACTCATTGCAGTTGGGTTATCCTGAATATCACCCTGGGGTGCTAGAGTGAAACTGCAACATCATAGGAGGCCATGCGAATGTATTATGCCTGTTTGCAATCACGTTTAGGAGAGTCATTATGACATTTTGAAAAATGTTATGACAATGATATTGTGTAAAGTGGAGAAAGATAAGAGCATAGAAATAGATAACTGTTTTTACTGTGGACAAGTCTCTGTTTTCCTTTCTTTACCACCATTTCACCGCCATGGAGGATGAGTATCTTCTATAATTTTATGATTATGGCCCTTTAAGGTATATTTTCATGTAGTCATTAACATATGTCAATTTATTGAAGAATGATTGATATTAATAAGGCTAAAGAATTGGTACAAAAGTTATATGTCTATATGCCACATGTCAAAGTTAGGGGATGGGAGTCCTAGTAGTATGAGGTATTATGCCTGAAAATGCACAATGCATACTCACTACCATTATTTATACCACTCGGTGCGGGCAGAAGTGGGGGTGTATCTACATGACTGTGGCAACACTAGGAACATAACTTTGAGAATTCTTAAATTGCTGTTTGTGGTACAAGTTTAAATGTTGAAAAGAAGCCTTTGCTTTGCGATTGTTTGGAATCAGAACTGTTGTTTCCTTTAAAATTTGCTTTACTGAACACAGATGAAGCAGCAGTGGAAACTGAGTATGATATATGCATAGGAACATTGAATTAATATTGCACTAAAGAAACAAATGCAGTTTCAGAGTTCTATATTTTTTAATCTTACATTAGCAGAAGCAAGGAGAATGAGCATTGATGTTTAAAACCTCTGGAAAAACATAGCTAACTTATAATTTGTAATCATACATTGATTAATATGTTCACTATCAGTCTATGATGCAAGGCAGCAACTCTAACCTCTAAGGGTGGGTAAAAAGAGGTAAATCCTGATTTGAATTCAAAGCAATACCCGAAGGAAAACAACATTATGTGGAGTCAGAGAACCTTATCAGTTGAAAAGAAAAATGGAGGCAACAACCTAGTGTTGCTAACACAAATAGGAAAGGGGCAGGAAGAGTATTAGTAGGTTAATAGTAACATCTCAGGCAAGTTAGCATAGATGGGATGTATGTTATTCATATGTTGGTGAATTGTGATTCATCATTTTGCTAAAAAAATCTAATAAGTGAAATAAACACTTTTTAATGAATGAAAGTTAATGGATTCTGAAACAAAACCATGTATGCATGGTGACCGTGCCAGTGAAATAAAAGGAAATATTGAGACAATATTAAAGCGTAAAGGTTCAGAAACATCCAAAAGTTTAGATGAGCACTGACTGCATTTCACTGTTGGAATGGCCTCACCGGAATTACTTGGCAGTTCTTTTTTACTCTATAAGGCAACAGAAAATCATTTAATTAGATAAGAGGAATACGAAATGTTAGGGTTAATTTGCTTAGAAGGATTCTTATGTGCCATAGAAATTTTAATAATATTGCTTCTGACGTAATGCATAACATAACATAACAGACATATTTACAGAGCACACTTTCCTTACTGAGGCGTTCTCTTGTCCCACCATATTGGTTTAAGGGTTTATCAGCCCCTTATCACAGTCATATGTTATGGCTGCTCGATGCTTCTATACTATCCCTTGGGAAGTGGGTTGCTTTACCTTTCATCTCACAAATATGTCCTACACTTGTTCAGGTGAAGGGTCCTAGCCTCCCTGGAGAAAAGACCTCTGCTCAGTCGAGAAGCTTCTCCTTGATCCTCCATCCTCAAACTACCCGAACCCCAAGTTTCCCTTCTTGCCTGGAGAAGACATAATTGATACACAAAAACACACTTCTTCTTGTCAGCTGTCTGGAGTGGTCTGTTTACAGATGTAATCCTCTTCTCAAGTCTCTCCCTGCCTGCTTCTCCTTATAACCCCATAGGAGCCCTGGTTTGAGAACCCTTCCTTCTTTTGGGGTTGTGGTTTTGGATTGGCTGAGAAAGGCAAGGAGTGCATTTTGCCCTGTACCTTACAAATATGGACCTTGTCCAGATTTCCCTCTGAGGTTTTGCAGTGTGAGTATGATGACATGGTATCCTGACAAGGATTGGGTGTTTGGATGCTTCTGTCCTGGGTTCTTTTGTGAGCTGATGATGTCTGGACCGGATGAGTATGTTCCTTTCATGAAAACTTCTGTTTACCACCTCTTCTCACCGCGACCCCAGCCGCATGAGCTGATAGCACTGGGAATGCCCATCGACTGTTTGGCTGCCCTAGAACATTTTGCTGTGGGGTGTGGCTATTAGTGAGTGATTTGCCTGCGTATCTGGTCCAGAGAACATTAGGTGTTTCTGAGGACCGCGGATCCTTAGAACCCCTCATAAGTTCTGTTGACAGGTAGTGTGTATTTATTGCTACCCAACTCAGTGATGCCCATTTTATCAACCAGGAACATATGAAAGGAGGAGTGAACTCACCAAGCTTCAGACATGTGACTCTGGGATCACAACCAGATCACTGGAGCGGATGCAGTAGCCTACTGAGCCACTATTGTGCATTGGGCTTATGAAACCTTTTGGCAAAACAGTTCTGTGTGGATGTAATAAAATCCAAAGAGGATGCAGAGTAATTCTCTCCTATCTGTACTGTGTATAAACCAGAGGATCACAATAAGGTTTATGAAAGCCAATGTAGTTGAAGCTGAGCCATTTTCATGACTGCTATTCCCAGTATTGGATTGGGAAGCTGATTCTGCATTGAAGAGAGCTGCCTTCTTTCACGCGTGCACCGCTTGTTGTCAACCCATCACGTGGCCAAACCGTATTCCATATTGAGTGTACCCACTTTCATTGATGCACATTGATGCTGCTAATTTGATGCATATAAAGGAATGTGTTGTTGTTAGTGAGGCGAATAAGCAAGAGAATGATGCCAAGTTGAGTGCTAGAAATTTTGAATTAAAAATCAGCATGAAGAAGAATTAATGTCATTTTAGAGCTTCTCAGCTTATATTCTTAGGATACGAGATCACTAAGAAGGGAATAAAATCAATTCAAATTTAGTAAAGATGATTGGGAGGTACCCATACTTACAGGACAACAATTGCGTATGATATTTTGTGGTTACGGAGCATTAGCACACCTGTATTTCAGATAAGCAGGATCATCAAGCAGATGCAATATTTGATGAACTAACTGGATACAGAGGCGTGAAACAGCCTGTAGAGAGGCTGGAGAAAGTATTCAAAAGTCCCTAAGTTTTTAGAGTGTCAGTAAAGACACTGGCTTATTATTGCCACTGATGCTACTGCTTGTCAGGTAATGTGATGCTATGGGAATGGGAAGGAGGTAAACATTACATTTGCACTAAGACAGCTCATAGAGCCAACACTGTACATGCAGTGATCAACAAGAAAGAATGAGTCTGTATTGGCTTTGAAAACGTTTAAAATATTTGCTTGGGTTGTGAACTATAATATAAGGTGCGATCATGAATCTAGAAGTTAGAACCCTGCACAGAAATTAATATACTAGATATCTTCTAGGGTTGCTAGGTCAGTTATGAGAACATAGAAACATAATTTTAAACTTAAAAACGAGTCAGTAGTTAATCATTGAATAGTAGTCTGGCTGCCAAGTTTGCCCATGGACGAGTTTGTTAAGGAGGGACGTATTCATTGGAAAGAAAGAGTAAGTGTTATCACTAGAGAGGAACAGAATGTTGCGTACTCACAAATCATGGATTGCCTACATTAAAGAGGAATATTGGAAAGGAATTGCTAAATATCAAGTTAAAAAAGAACGATAAGTTGGAATTTTGCTTGGTGCTGTCTATAAGTTGTAAGGCCATATCTCAGTTGTTATTTTTGAGATTAAAGTTAATTGTTTTAACACGAGACATCTGGAGATGCCTAAATTAAGTAAATTATAAGATACAAATAATGTGGGCTACACAGGGACTGGACTATCTGAGAAAATTAGCAATTTTAAAATAAAGACATAGGGCCTTATTTAGAGTGTGACAGACGGAATATGCCATCACAAATGTGGCTAATGTCCCGTCCTCAGTATTACAAGTGCATTATAGCTTATAGTTATAGCATGTGAAATAGAGTGGAAAATATTTTAGTCACATTTTGACAGAGTAGCCTATCCATCAAACTCCAAAGAAAGCCCTTACTATTGTTTAAATAATGACGAAATACAAAATGTTGTGACAGCTCCAATGGTATTAGAAAGAATAGTCAAAGCACCTTGGACAAGGTCTGAACTGAATGTTTAGTTGCCTTTTGGGCCATTTTTTTCATTTACATTAGGTGAGCACAATATATTGTAATTCTTAGGGATGAGAATTCCTGTTGGCTGGACTTGTTATCTGATAGAGTCACTACATTCACACTAACAGGTTAAGGGACATGAACAACATCAAAAATCAGAGAGGAGGGTATCCGTTCCAGAGGTTTACAGGTATCAAAGTACATCCAACCCCAACTAAAAAGGATAACTATTTAAGGAATGAAGGGATAATTTAAAATCAGCTGCCCTGTATTAGCTTCAGTATGATCAGATGCTAAAGAGGATACATTGCCTTGTTAATAAAATAATCTATTTACCATTGTTGTGGAGAGGAAATGGAAGGTGGCTCTGAAGAAAGCTAGAACATATTATACAATCTGACCTTATTTCGTGAAGGGGCTGATATCCATGGAATCCGTGGACCAGTGTGCTTATAGGATAGTTGAGAAAAGCAACATTGCGGAGACTATTGTAGAAATATGTTTTTCAAAGGAAGCACATTCACTGCAGATGTTGTATATTGCATTTAATAATCAGTAAGAAGTCGAGGTGTTCTTATTTCTAATGGGTCAGGGTTCATTTTTTTACCAAGATTAAACAAAGAAAGGACTACAGAGTTTTTAGAGAGCAAGTAAAATGCTAATGTATACAAAAAAGACTGTATATATGGAGAATGGTGCAGCATGCAATATATAGAAATGTCACTCTATTGGAAAGGGATTTGAATTGTAAAAAAAAAACTAATGGACCCCAGCGCTGGAAGATGAAGATGGTGCATTATCAAAACCAATAGGTCTGGCTTTGGAAAGCGTGCAATTATTGTTTTCTTTTTTTGGGCAATCATATCAAAATTTGCCAATAACATTTGGCAAAAATATGTAATGTATAAAAATAAAATATTAGTCCATTATCCTAACCACACTAGCCCTAGAGCTAAAGTACAATGCTTTTCAGGTGGCTGTGCACATGTGATCAGACATATTGCCCTCATTTGCAGTGCAAGACAGCCAATGAATAAACAGGGCTGACCCATTGCCTCATGCGTTATGCTGTGGTGGGCAGAGGTATGTTGTGAATGACACGTCTAGAGCAGACCCAAACACCCTGTATGTGTTCATATATGTATGCATGCATTTATCAGGCATTTTGGAAACCCTGAAGCTCATTTTGTCAGCTAAATAACTACTATTTCTGGAATGAAGAAAAGCAGGACAAATTAAACGATATTGAGTGCCCAGATTATTCTTGTCAGATATATTGAATCACTGGGATTTGTTGCATCTAACATTCAGAGATGCTCTTTCTTTATTGGCATATGGGTTGTAATTGATGTGCAAGTTGATGTATCAGCACTGTTACCCGCTGTCACTTAACGCAACCAACAACTCTGGTTGTCTGTTGACTGTCGCAGTGTGCTACCGCAGTATAATACAGCAGGTGAAGCATATTAGGCCATGTTTTTTGGCTGAGTTGTATCTTAATGTCACACGCCTGTGTCTTCTGTTTGTTCATAGATTTCAATAGCCCAGTACAGTGATGAGCCTAGAGTGGAATTCTTCTTGAATCAATATAAAGACCGGAATGCTGTGCTGAAGGCAGTCAAGGCTCTTAGCTATGTAGGAGGCAACACCAAGACGGGTAAGAGAAAGCATTGACCCTTCCAGAACTAGGTCAAGAAAGAGGGATTTCAGCTATGCCTAAGCCACTGTGTCATAATGTGTTAAAATGGTTGTTGGCTTGGTTGCATATGTTTGTATTCCATGTTAGTCACACAAACCGTAGACCAGGGTCATCTTTCGCAAACTCCAAATTGCCTGGGTGCACTCTGCCCTCTGTGGGTGACATGTGAGGTCTGCATGGTCAGTAAGTATTAGCCACTGGAGGTGCGAGCCCATGGTTGTCTTTGTGCACCTTTTTCATTGTTATGATATTGGAATGGTAGGGCAAGGCAACGGTATGGTGTAGAGTATGGTTTGTGTGCTCTTATTTAAAGTGCTGCATGCTTTAAGTAAAATGGGGACTCAGCTGTTGTTTGGATTGTGGACCCTCAAAACAAATCTATCCCACATTTGATGCTGCTGTAAAATTCTTACCACTTGGAAAATGTATGTGTGCATCTTTTTGTGATATTTTCTTATTTATGATATACATTTCATTATGGGAAATTTTCCATACGTCATTACTCCCAGTCTAAGATTCCTCGTCCCTGTCATTACCCTTGAGGTAAAGCCTTCCCCTTGAAGATAAGCGTTCACTTGCAGGTGTTTTTATATTTTTCCCCACGGGCTATATTTTCCTGCATGCCCGGATCATTTCCTGACATACCGAGCTGACAGAGAGGCAAGGCAGTGTGGGGGTTGAGGAGTGGGACAAAAAAGGCTTGGATTAATAAAGCTTACTGGTAAGTAATAGGAACATTACCACCTCATCTGGCTTCCTTGTCACAGACCTTCCTCAAAGCAACAAAATCATTGAGATCCAAAAGTAACATACAGGCTAAAAGATACTGCAATACCATGACATTTGTTAAACAGAAGCCACATTCATCAGTGAATTGCATTCGGAACCC
Organism: Lissotriton helveticus; assembly: GCF_964261635.1. NCBI lineage: Eukaryota > Metazoa > Chordata > Amphibia > Caudata > Salamandridae > Lissotriton > Lissotriton helveticus. The sequence goes on from NC_136057.1 coordinate 997,117,953, forward strand.
CAGCCCTGAACTCATCCGAGAGGAGACAAACAGAGCCAGCTTATCAAAAGTGGATGGGACGGCTCAAGTGGTGCTCAACAAATGTCAATCAAACAATATAACCCTCATTTCTGTCAATGAAACAACCATACCTCTTGAAGAGTGACCCTCTAAAGGTTCTAAAGGTATTCCAACAGAGGCATAGGCGGTAGAAATAGCCAAACATAATCAAAGGCTAAATGCAAACATATAAGATTTACTTTCTTTCCTTGACGGATCAAAACTTGCAAAAAGATGAGCAGTACAAGGAAAACCAAAGGTACGGTCTAGATAAACGAATACGTCTGTGAATATGTAGAGAAGTTAACAAAGTATCATTGTTGGACACACCGCCCAAACATATAACTGATAATGCCAGTACCAATTCCTGAGACGTATGACATTTTGAAGCATCGTTTGGAGAAATAGAAGGACTTGGCCTCTATACCACTGTGTCTGGGAAGATCTGCAGGTATGGCTCATATAAAACCCAAGGAGCTGCCCAATATAGCCCACTATAGAGCGAAGTCTGCTAACACTAGAAGAGATCCATTAACAAAGTCAAACATTTTAATAGTTTACAATCTCATGGATGAAAGGTTTTGACAGTGCTAGAGACAGTGCACCCACTCCCCAAGCCTAGGTACATTTCCGTGCTGAGCATATCAGAGCGAGAGATCCATCATCCGGGGAGGCAAAGAGATGCAGAAGAGGAGATCCTCACTTTGCATAAATTTGAAGAAGTATCTTCTGGCACAGACATAAATGAATGGTTAAAGGCAACTGATGATTGAGGATACAGGCACATATATTCCATCTTCCTAGAAGAGAAGTCTGACACACAAAGCCGTCATCTTTCTGGGCCTTGGAAAAAGAAGTGGTAGGAAACAGCCAGTTCTCTATGGAGGAAAATGGTCTGCCACCTTTGGAAGGCAAAAACAACCACAATGGGAGTCAGTAGGTTGGTTCACTATGAAGGGTGAAGTCAAACCAATGTGTAGTACTTGAAATTGAGAGTGAGAATTTCCAATGGTGAAGGTTGTGAATCAGGCCCAAAGAGTGTAAATAATTGTATGAAACAGAGGCAGCACTAACAAACCCTCCCATGACTCTCTCTAACTACTAGTCAGCTTTGAACCATTCATCTTCAATGATCCCTATGATTTGGCAAAGGCATGCTGGGGTCATGCTGGAGCACTGCAAATACTTCAAAAAGAAGGCAAGCATGCTTTAATTGTAGTCCGCATGCAGTAGATCCCTCTTTTGGATTAGTGTAGCCTCTGGCTGCAGTGCCTTGATCTGACGGTCTAACTATCTGGCATACATGTATAAACCCATGCCATGTGCTAGTGTAACAAAACTGGTGGATCAGGAGCCTGATTCCCGTCTTGGCTATCAGTATAGGCACCTCAGATTGCTTCCACACCTTAGTTTGGGGGGGTTCCCTTGAGACATTGGGCAAATTCGCTAAGCCAGCATGTTTTTTTGCACACCAACTGGTTATGAGACTTGTGTTCCATTTTGTGACGCAACTCATGTGCTACTCGGTCGCATAAAAATATGAATATTTGCAGGAGACTGCAAAGCCTCCTGACTCATTCGTTTTTATAAGTCCAGATGTATAAACACTCCACTGCAAATGTATGGATGGAGGCCTGTGAAGGTACAGCAGACCTTCATCACTGCTCAAAAAATGTTCAGATGCAGGAAATGACATTTATGGCATTATGCAGTGGTCCCCTGTACTACTGTATTCTCCTCCTGAGGCTGCCTTCACTATTCACAAGAGGGAGCTGCTACGTTGTCAATCAGTTAGCACTCTAAATAAGAATTAGGTTTGCTATCTGTTCAATGGTTTGCAACCACATTTGCTGTCACAAAACATTGATAAATGGTGTTCCAATTTGCAAAGAGGAGGTACATGATTCTTTCGCTGCCCTCCCCTCTCGTCCCCTCCCCTCCCCTATTTCTGTTTTAGAATGAAGCGCAAAATACACTGTGTCAGTCAAAAATACTTTTTGTATTCATAAAGAACTTTTAGTACAGCCGAACACTTGATTTTCTGGACCTAGAGCGCGTGACTTTGAAAATCTTAGGTTTTGTGACCACAAAATCAATTCATAAATTGGTCACATGGAATCTGTACAACAGTTATTGTGCTAGCGCTCTAGCTGTTGTTTTGGGAAAGTTAGAGAAGCCCAAATAATGAAAAGCAGCCATTATAAACTTGTAGGCTACTTTGACATGGTCACAGATTATGGATTCATTATGCTAAAAAAGTAATATGTAACAGGATGATAATACACTTCTTATGGGTGAGAAATTCCAGAGTATTTATAATGTCTGTAAAAATAATAAATCGTTACATGGAAATATTTGTTGGGCCAAAGCTGGACAGCAGAGCTCACCCAGGAACGTAGATGTACAATATATAGGCTTCTTAGCGTCCTAGTCGGCTTTTGAAAAAGGTTTTTTACTGGGTATGGCTATGGCATATAGGTATTTAGACACTGAACTATCCCCTAGATGCATCAAGCATCCATTTTGCGATTCCTTATTAGAGAAAAATAAGGAATCGCTAATAAGGAATAGCAAAATGCTATGCATGAAGAAATCTCTTAAAAAAATAGCGATTTCTTAAAATTCCTAAATTTTGACTCGCAAATCATCTATAATTGCCTCAATAAACAGGTTTGACGATATCTATGAAGGGATTTGATTGAATAACACAACTACATTGTGCGCTTGGTTTATGTGTTTGCGGCATGCCATCATTTATTTTTGATAAACCCTTTTCATCTGCTCCAAGTTCTTTCATCCTCCCTTGGCTACACAGGCCCCAGCTTTACCTATGACTATTAGTATTTCAATTTGTGTCTGCTCCAGATAATTTTGCATTAATTCACTGATTTTGTCTCATATTTGTAAACTTGGATTCGAACCACTGAACAAAGCAACATTTTGCACTGTGCGTATTAACTTTAATTTTCCCTTCATCCATTATGCTGGCATTTCACAAACTATAAGTTCACATTAAATTATGCTATATCCCATGTTGTGCACAGGTCGTGGCATTGGCTTTGTGCTGAAGGAGATATTTCAGACCAGCCGAGGAATGAGAGAATCCATGCCCCGTACTCTTGTCCTCTTGACCGACGGGAGATCCCAAGATGAGGTGGTGCAGCCGGCCAGAGTGGCACATTTGTTAGGTACAGTATTCTACTTTCATCTTTTTCTTCTTTGCATAATGATGGAGGTGACATGGCTGTCCCACCATTGTCCCACCCATGACATTTGATATGACGTCAGTGATGCGTCCCCACATAAATGTCATCAGTTTCAACACAAGGGTATAATTATTAAAAGGACAATGATGGGAAAAATGGAAATGAAGAAATGTAGGTTTTAGCCAAAGAAGAAATTTACTACATGAAGTGATTGAAAAAGTGATTGTGAAACATTGTTTAAGAGAAAGCATTGAAATAATGAAAATAAAAAGAGAATAATTGAGTTATTTCTGAGATGTGAGTTATCAAATAGGTGATGTAATGAAAGTTACCATGAATACATGTATCCATTATTCCCAAAGAGATTCACCACCAAACATCACATTAATTTTAATTCAAAGCCACATCTATTGAAGAAATTAGTAAAATGTGGCATCAATGTGTCAGATTATGCAACCCATCATTGTCTCACTTACATTACCAAACTATCAAAAGATTGAAAAACGAATGTTACTAAGCTTGAAAGTGCTTATTATGCAAGTGGTAATATAGTATATAGCATGCAGTATATAAATGTTAATTTCGAGTATACCTTCCAAGACCAAGATATGTCTAAAATCACAAACGATAAGGCATACTTATGGAAATATCTTCTAATGCTACTTAAACATCATAAAACAATTTGCAAGCAAATATTTTTATTAAGTCTGGACAGTGAACTCCACTCTATTTGTGGAGTTTGCAGAGTTTTTTGCACTTCGTGCTCCAAGGAGCTTGTGGAGTTCTGAAAAACTCCGCTCTACTATGGAGTGGAGTTTTTTCCTCACTCGCACTCGGCAACGGTAAGTTGTCAAGCGCGAGGGTGGAAAATCCAACGCTAGATCACTTCTCTGTGAGATTTCTCAACGTGGGCAGTCGTGGATGGTCTCTGCCGGTCACGTTGAGAAACCTTCTCTTCGTGTTGAGGAAACTGCTGTGACAGAAAGAAGCAGCACCCTCTTGCACTGTGCGAGATGCAGTTTGTGCTGATATTACAGCACAGGACAAAAACCGGACACTAAAAATCAGTGCGAATGGCGCGAGGTAACCCACTCCATGGCTAGCGGAATTCTGGGTAGCTTTACAGAGTTTTTTTGTCACTTCGTGGAGTTCCACATAGTGGAACTCCACAAACTCCGCCCAGGCTTAATTTATATTTATGAACATTGTCGCAAACACAAATTATCTGGGTTTGGGATTGCCAAACAGGTCTGGTACCAAGTAAGATGTGCCTAATTGTTGGTAAGACTTTAAAAAGAATGTGTTGATAAATCCCAGTTTTATATTCTCTGCAAGGTGAAGAAACAGCTGCGTGAATTGAAACTAAAGTAAACTTTACTGGTTGTAATTAAGTATTGCATTTTCTTGATTTCGGTAATCCTGGACATGTCTTGTTTCATCATTTCTGTCACCATTGTAGTGAAAATGAAATGGTGTTATATTTAGAGCCAGAGGCACCTGCAATGGCCCACTGTTAGCACTCACCACCCCATCCATCGCAAAGTGTGCACAGGTGGCTACCAACTAACTATGTGCAGTGCCTTAGAAAACCTCATAACAATAATGATCATTTTTAGACATGGACTCTTTTACTTACCCATTTTCTTGTTGAGGTTTCTGGGTACTATCTTGCATAGGACCAATCACAGTTATCCAGCTACATCTTCCTTGTGCAACTTTCCATAACACATTTTAAATTGTTTTTTCTGCCTCAGGGATCCGTTTCATCGCTGTGGGTGTGTCTGGAGCTGATATTGAAGAGTTAAAAAGCATCATGCTTTACAGGAACCTTAAGAACATCTTCTATGTCAACAGTTTTGATGATTTCCCACTTGTAGTGAGAGAGCTAATTGAAAACTTGTGTTCGGAGCACCCTGAAATCGAACCACCACCTGAGGTGAGCTTGGGTACATGATACAAAAGAAGTGAACGTTGCATGCTTAACATTTTATTTTTGCCCACTTTTATGAAGGGCCTAATTTGTATTGATAAGGTTGCAAAATGTTCTTTTTACATTGACATTAATTGTGAAAACAACCTAGTCCATCGCACAGTGAGAGTATCATCTTTGTCTTCAGCAGATCTGAAGCCAGGCATGGTGTTATCTATAGTTAGCCAGGTTTTGCCTAGTTTGATTTTATTTTCAAAATTAATGTGTGGTTTTTAAACCAAGCTATCATCTTTTTCTCTCGTGCTTCACTATTGTGAAATATCAGGCTCCTCTACCAGAGTATCAGACCGTTGTCTTGTCCTTCTACGATTGTTGCCATCAATTTTAATCTTGAAAATAATTATAGTTAATGATATGAAACCGATTTAAAATCCAAAGGTGAGATATGTCAAAGAGCATCAGGAAGGTGAAGATGCAAAGTGTAGTGGGTGATATTACCACTGCACAAGCAGCAGTGGTGTCTTCAATGCTCAAATGGAGCCCAAACATTCCCTAAATGATCTAAAGAGCATTGACGATTTGTTCCAGAGTTGAATGATCTAAGCAGAGAAGCATGGCCACCTGAACATCCTTCCTTATGAAAGAATCAATGGTTTTGCAAACTTACGCTGTAGAGCATGAGTTGATTGCTAAATCTGGAATTCACCTGCTTTTTTGAGGCCTTATCACGTTGAAGGCCCCAAAGGGTGAGCATAATACTTTGTAGTGAATTCTTTTTCCAAGATGGCTAGTGATAAGAACAGAAACTCTGAATGGGGTGGATTTAACATGGTACGAAAGGCAAGTTGGGATGATGCAGTCTTTGGACACCACAAAGATGGAGAACCAAATATATGCCAATGGCATTAGCCATCCTGAAAGGAAACTAGACTGTGATGTCTAGAATGGAAAGTAATGTTTCAATGCTCTGTGGTGACTCTTAATTAATCTTGATATTGGATCTAATGTCATATGAAAATCCAAAGTCCTGAAACCGGTGGTGTAGGTGATCTCCAAGATGATAAGGTAAGTGTTGCTTGAGTCACATTTAAAAGCATGTGCCAATCCTTAATTTGAAAACAAAAATCCGCTTGTGCTGCAGAATGCTGGACTTGCCAAATATATGTCAATCTTGCATATTTTTTCATTTCTGCTTCATGTTACATTGTTAACAGAATTAACTGGAGGCCGGCTTTGGTCCTGCGGAGGCAGAGGGGTAGTCTTCCGGTTCTGCTTGCAGCAGCAGGCAGGAAGGTAGTGCACTTGCCACGGTGAAAGAATTCCCCTTCTGCTTTGCTCAAGGCCGCGGTCTGTTGTTGGTGTACTTGTGGCCACCGTAGCTTTGAAGATTCTTTCAGCAGTGGGCTGCTCACTGCCTGTTTCAGGATGTTGGGCTAATTGTTCAGAGGAGGTACTACCATGATATGGAGGATTGGAGACACCAGATGGCCAAAGGGCAGGATGTCCGACATTCAGTCTCTCTTCTTACACATGCGATACAATGTGACAATGCCGTTTTCTTGTGATGGTGGGTGTAGTTAGTGTTATTTATATTTCTAACCAGCATAGTTATCTTCCTAGTTTCTGCTATCTCCAAGATGATGTTCACCATTTATCTGTGAAGTAATTTCCAAGTCTATACATATATAAGGGTGCTTCAATCCGAGAGGCATGCTTTTCAGTGAATTTAATTCCCCCATTTTTCGTTGCATCCATCACCCACCTTGGATTCTTTTTGTTATGGTTTTTTGGTCCTCTTTTTCTGCAGCTGTTTCCTCTTGTTGGATTCTTCCGCCTAGAAGGTTATGCTGGACATTCGCTCTATTTTATAATTTTGGTGCTTTGCTTTCCAATTCTTGCATGTTCTTTGTGGCTTTTTCCTCCTAACTTGACGAGACTCCTTTCATGTGTATGTTAAGTGTGAGGTGGCACCATGGCTAGAGGGATGAGTTGCCTTTTTTTTTTTTTTAGACAGGAACAAAGGAAACTTGAGAGATTCACTGAGTTTTGTCCTTGATGATGCTTTGTCCCTTTTTTAATCCCCTTATTTTCCGCCTTTCTCTCACCCTGGATCCTTCTTTTACATACCTCTTTTCTCTGTTGGCCGCTGTTTTTCAAATCTTTTTCTCCCTCTTTCTTTCTCCCTTTTCTGCTTTTCCCTATATTGCTTTGAGTCAAATTGGAATTGTGATTGATCTGTAGTTTACCCGGGGAAAAATGTGATTCATGATGCAATGACTGTAATACTCTTAATTCCGTCATGTGCGGTAACACAATTTACCACACGTATTGGAATTTAAAAGGCACTAATAGTCAGGGCCTTAGAGTTCTCAGTGTACAGCCATTTGTGTTAGCCCCATGGTGTGCTTGTGGTCTCACAAGTCACAACCTACATTGAGCCATGTGTTTCATTTTTAGCATCGACTTGGTGGTGAAAAGGTTTTTGTGCATTCATTCAAAAACATTTATTTCTGTTTTATTTTTCTTATTTCATTCTTTAACAGCAAGCAGAAAGAAAGAGGTTTGATCAAAAGTTCGTTTTAATTAGTAGTTGCTAACTTTTTACAAATGTATCTATCTTGCAATGATTTACATTTAGAAAGTTCAACCTTGTGCTGTTATGAAATGTGGAATAATTTACTTGCTCTACCGGCAACGTTCTAGAATGCTCTTGTTGGTAATTATTAGCATGCAGGACTGGGCAAAGAGAACTCATTTTTTCTTTACACTGCATGGTCCTTTTTGGGAAAATGTTTCTTTTTTATCGATTACTGAATACTGAAAAATTCACTGAAAACATACTGTTCAGCAGTTGGGGGATAACTGTTGTGACTTTAACCGAGGAATGTTATTGATACTCTATGGAGATGCATCATTGATAAAGCAACAAAACCTGGATTGCTCATCTTTCTCGATAGCATGGTCTACCGAACTCTGATGGAGTAGTATGGCTGAGCAACATAGGTGGGAGCAGTTACTGCAATGATTAATTTGTTAACAAAAAGTAATAATACGTGACAGAGCCCTCGTTAGGAGGCTTCTGCAGCTTGAACCACCCATTGCCCCTGCCAGTACCACAGATGATATCATGCCACCAAGGCTATAAGAATGGCTTGGGCGGCAGGTATTACTCGTTTTAATGTATATTGATTTAATAAACAACTGTTGTTCTGCTCATCTCTAAATTTTACAAACAGTGCCACCATGTGGCAGACTGTCATAAGTGCCGATGTTGATTACTAAGTGCCAGTGCAGAGCCCCGGGAACCATTAGCTCAAATTAATCACCGAGCTACTGCTTGGTGTATGTGCCTTGCCAAACATTTTCCAATCACCCACTACCTAATTTGTAAGATAAGTGCCATTGCCCAAAGCCCTGCTCAGGAGCCCGCAACTGGTGCTATTAAATGTCAGTGACTGAATACAGTGGTTAATTTGATCCGGTGGGCCCCCCTGAACTCATTTTTGGGTACCAGCACTTATTTTTCATGATAAGACTTTCCCCGAGAGCAAGAGAGGGAAAACCACATAAAGGGTAAAGAAGAAGGAGGAGAAAGACGGAAAACCGGAGAAAGTAAAAATCTGCAAAAGTGAGATACAGGGGAAGGCAAGTACTGGTTGTATATTAAAGAGACCTAAGGTGGGCTAAAGATTACACTGCATTGGTATTTGGTGTGCAAACATTTAAAGCGCTGGCTGCTGGCTTCTGAGCTCAGCTGTGGGCAACAGCACACATTTTTTATAAATTAAACCCTTACAAAATATAATCCTCAATCCACCTCAGGCCTCTTAAATCCACTGTCAGACACTCCCTGATCCTTTATCTCATGGTAGCAGTTTTCTGCTTTCTCTCTTGGTGACTGATTTTCTGTCTTCTCTTCTTCCTTCTTTCCCCTCTGTGTGTTTTTCCCTCTCTTGCGCTCTGGAAATCTGTGATGAGAAAATACAAGTGGTCCCCCACACTTTGTGCAGTCACCAACTGATGTTGTTATAGATTATTATGTTCATTTTATCCATCCCTCAATTACTTATTCGTTGATTGTATACCTGCCCATCAGGGACGGCTCCTCCGCAATGACGGAGGAACAACGCCCCACTGGCTCAGAGCCAGCATCTGAAAAATAAAACAATATCATTTTATTGTTTTATTTTTCATTTGCTAGCTGAGCCAGCGTGCAGTAGGGAGGGGCAGGCCGGGGCCTTGGTAGGGTGTAGGAGGAGTGATATGTGCACTTCTAAGTGCACATGTGTGTTTGGCTGGCTGTCTCAGGCCGGCCAAACACACATGCGATCTTAGGTTTCTCCAACCTGGCTGCATCGAACAGCCAGGCTGGAGACTCCACAGACTCCCAGACCTGAGCGGAGTGTCTTTTTAGCCCACACAGGCCAATCCCCGTGCTGCTCTCACAGCATGAGAGCAGCGCAGCAATTGCTCAGGGAGTCTGTGACATAGTCCCAGTGACTGCTGGGACCAGGAAGTCTGGGGCATTATGCGGAAGCTGGCCGGCAGCTGCAGGTAAGATTTCTTTTTTTAAAAATTATTATTATACTCCCTTCCCCCCACGCTCCCCCTCCTGCACCCCCGCATCCTCTTCCCCCCGCTTCACCACTTTTTCTTAGTAGTGGCCGTCACTGCTGCTCATACACTCCTCCAATAAGGAACTGAATAGGTTATTGAAAAGTGTTTAACACTGATGATACTTTCTCTTATGCTTGTTACACGTTGACAGATGAATTGACTAATTCTTCTCTTTCACCCATTTGTTTATTTATTCTACAACTTCAGTGTAGTCCTTCACTCTTTCAAAGCACTCACAGGTTTGCCAGTTCATTCCCTGGTACTTGCTGAGTTCAACGATTCATTGATTCATATGTTGTACGCACTGTCTGTTTGATCCACTGTTCATAAGCATTTTCAAGGTTTCCATGTGAAAGTTCTGTAAACGGCACTGTACCATGAAAGGCCTAGCTTTGTATGGAATGATGTCTTCCTTTGTAACCTGCTGTCATTGTTGTATCTCAATATGCAGGACACTCCTGTACCACAGTGGACTGGAGATGTGGAGGGGGTGATTTCTCTGAGGGACCCATCATCTGGGGAATCAGCAGTGAAGAAGCCTGAGGGTCCCTGTGAGCCCAAGTGCCCAGAGGTAATCATTTCTAAAGAGTGGAGTGGGTCAAACGCGGGCATGGCCATGTCCTCTTGCATTATATCTGATGCAAAAACAAATATTGAGAACTTGTCGATTGAGTAGAACTTAGAAGTACTGTAGGGAGCCTCCTGCATGCATTGTGAGGCTCACTCACTGGATGTGAGACTGGCAGTTTCTCTCACTTACCAAGAGTGTTACTTACCTTGCCCTGCAGTACCATGATGGGACGGCCCAAGGACGAGTGATTAAATCATTGCCAGTTAAGTGCATGCTGTTATGCTTGCTTTACCTAGTGACGGCTGTATGTCAGCAGGGACAACTTAAGGATTTTGGGGGCCCTGGGCCAAACCTATTGTGGGGGCCCCTGTTCAGAACAGGTTTGAATTTATGATTCGGTTTCAACTCTTTCATGCACTCTCAGGCCAGGTCACTGACAGTATACAGGTGCAATTGTCCAAATTCTAAATGAGTTTACATATAACGTTCAGGGATAGTGATCTGTGTTATCAATATTGTAACACACCAGCATTTCACTAATATTATTGGAAATAATATCTGTGACACACTCCCATTTCTCATATGTTTGGTCCTATTGCGATGTAAAAGAAAGCTTTTTATGGATGTTGCTTGAAAAATAAACACAACGTTTCTCTGCAAAATGTCTATAATTGACTCCCACATGTCACCCATTTCAAAAATAAATTGAAGGATAACGGTATTCAAAACAATATGTTTAGTAATGATTCAAGATCAGCAGGGCAAGACTATCAAGGGGCTTCCCTGAAAGTCTGGAGCCCTGGGCCAGAGCCCACTTTGGCCATGCCTTAAAATATCTCTGTATGTCAGAATATTATATACAGAAATGTCATCCTACATAAATATTGTGTCCTAAATGTTGTTTAGAAAAATATTGTCTCCTTCGATGTAGAGTTTCTGCTGTTGAACATGGAATATTGTTTGTTTTTTATTGGGCGTAAAAAGTAGCAGACATAATAACCAAGGTACATGAAGCAGACAAATTGACAAAATCTCCAATCTCATATTAAAATAGACAGTAAATAGGAAAAAATCATAATCCATGTGTTCACTATAAATATGATAAGCAAGATACTCAAGAAAAAAGGATTAAACCTGTAAAATATCCAGGCTCATATTTAAAACGTACAGTAATAAAAAGCGCAAATTCATATCCTATTTTACATGGTGTACAGTACCAGCATTCTAAGTAGCAGCTCAATGATAACAGGTAAGCTCTAGTTTGGATGACCTATGGGATTCCCAACAGCATCTTTGAAGAGGGGTACTTCATAATTAGTTTGATTCTACCCCCTAAGCTTTCTCCTGTGAGCTTCCCACCTTTTGGCTGCTCCGAAGACATGCAAGGGTTAATACCCATTGATGTTAAATTTATACAAAAGATTGCTAAAGTTATATAGTAGCATTTGCTTGCATGGTTGTAACATAGCTCTCCCAGGTCAGCCCAAATCTCCACAACACCTCTATCCTCTTCGCATAAGCCTCTTCAAATGTATAGGTCCGATGCAGCTTAAGTAGCCACTGGCCCAGTGTAGGGATTTTCTGTGTTCTCCAATTCTGTGGTATTAAAGTTCTGGCTACTGCTATGGTTAGGAAAATAAAGAATTGCCTATGTATTGAGAGCTGGCCAATTACATAGGAACAGCCAAATAAAGCCAGCGATGCACATGGTGGGATGTCTATTGGCAGACATTTACCAATAAACCTAAATAACTCCTCCCAAAAGTATTGTAATCTCGGACAAGTGAAAAATGTATGTGTCCAATCACCCGCCTCTGGCAAATTACATCTGAAACAGTCATTCGGGTTTGTAGGAAACCATTTATGTAGTCTGTAGGGAGTGTAATAAGCCACCCATCTAGAGAGAAAGGACATTCTTTTAAAATTGGCCGCCCTCAAAGCCCTATGGCCAAGCTCACAGACTTGTTGCCATTCCTGGATATTGAACTAGCAGTTAGTTTCCTTAGCAATTTTTGGGAGCATTGTTTCCACGAGACTCTTATTCATATGCTTTTGCAATATCCTGTACCAACTGTCAATACCAGTTAAATTTACTTCAAAGGCTGCTTTTAAAATTTATCTAGCTCTCTCATTGATTTCTCTATAGTTAGTCAAGAGAAAGCATGTAATCTGCCTGAAGCTTAACCAAAGATCACAGCTCTGAGGTTCGGATTGTTTTGCGAAGGCATCCTACGTTATCAAATTGCTGCTGTTGTAAAAGTCACCTAGCTTACGAAAGCCTAGCATATTTTTATGGCTGGATCCCCTTTTGCGAGAGCTTAAGGCCCCATAACTCACAGTCATAGAGAGAGGAATATGCATGGCATGTTGGAATGTTGTAGTTTTTATTGAACCGCTGCATACGGCTTAAGAGTGTATTCACAACCTTATATCTTGTTTTTTTTGTTGTAACTTTGCAGTGCACAGAAATGCTGGTAGCTTAATTGCACTCTCTATTAGCATAAGATCAAATAAAAAATTATCAAGGTTCGAAATAGGGTCCAATAGCTGAGTTGTTAAGGTAAGTAGTGCCGCTCGGTAATAAGTAGCTAAATTAGGTAATGCAAGTCCCCACTGCTCTACATCCAATTGTCAAATTAATAGCTTAATCCGAGGTTTTTTCTTGGCCTAAACAAACCCCCGAATCTCCTTGTCTACTTCATTAAAATACGAGATTTGTACCTTTTGAGGAAGATTTAAAAACGAGAATATCAACCTGGGAAGTACCAACATCTTCATCAAAGAGACTCAGCCTATTATCAACTAAGGTAAAAGTGACCATCCTTCTAGCAGCCCTTTTATTTTATCAAGTGTTCTGCCATAATTCAGATGGAAAAGTTGAAGGAAGTCCATTGTGATGTACAGGCCAAGATATCTGATAGGTTTGAGAGGCAGAAATGTAATCCCTTCCGGAAGGTCTATTCCCGGTGCATTAAATAAAAGAAGCTCCATTTTGGACTGATTTACCCTATAACCCCCCAACTCTGTAAACGCCTGGATTTCTCCAAGCACTCTCTGGATATTTGACTTCTCTGGGTTCAAGTATAGGATCAAATCGTCGGCAAACAGCTTGATTTTTGCCATTCCTACTAAGGGAGCTTGGATTAATACATTAGAACAGATTTTATTGCTAGTTGCTCGATAAAGAGAGAATATAAAATTGGGGAAAGGGGGCAACCCTGTCTAGTACCCCGCCTTATTGCCACTTCTCCCGCCTCCTCAAAGAGTATATTTATTTTTGCGATAGCTCCCCTATAAATTCTTTCTAGCATCTCGATCAGGTGGCATGGAAAGCCAAACTTCCCCAGAAAAAAGAAGAGGGCCTGCCAGTCCATCAGATCGAATGCCTTTTCTGCATCCATCATTAAAATGGCCGCACTATCCCATCTAGCAGAAAAGTAGTTAATGGCCTGAATCAGATAAAAAGTATTTGCAGCCATCGATCTTCCAGGCAGAAACCCTGTTTGATCCCCATGTTCAGGTATTGTGCACAGCCCGAGATCCTATTTGCCGAGATTTTCATAAAACGCTTGTAGTCTACATTTAGTAGGCTTATTGGGCGGTAAGAACTTGGGTCTTTCAGGTCCTTATCCTCCATTAAAATAGAGATCATAACTGACTCCTTAAATCTATTTAAGACCGCCACTCGGCCATAATTTGATTATACAATGATGCCAAAAATGGGGAAAGTCTGTCTAAAAACAATTTATAAACTTCAATAGGGATCCCATCATTACCACTTGCCTTTGCCATTTTTTTAATGATTTCACTTAATTCTGCGGTTGTAATTGGTTCACTCATGAACATACAGTCCTCCTCACGAATTGTAGGTATCTGAACTGACATAAAAATACGCAAGAGCCTCAGGGCTAACTTTCTGGACTTCTGCATAAATCTTACTGAAATGAGACACAAACATTTCTGCAATTTTGTCTTTGTCATTAACCAGGCACATAGTACTGGGATTTCTAATTTGTGGAATTGATTGCTTGGTCTGGTACGTTTTTGTAGACAGGCTAAGAATTTACCAATGTGCTGACTCTCTTCATGGACCTTTTGTTGAGAAGCTTTACTTCCAGCAATTCCCTCAAGAATGAAAAAACTTCTCAACTCCTCCTTTGTTCTTGGTAATTCCTGCTGGAGAACCTCTTCCTCTGATTCCCCGATTGGCCTGGCCAAAACTTCTCTCCTAGCCCGCTCCACCGCCTCCTGGTGTCCAGCAATCTAAAGTTTCCTTGATTTGTGAAGATTGGCCCTGTATGCCACCACCTGTCCCCTAAAAGTGGCCCTGAAAGCCTCCCAAACCATGCAATTTGATTCTGTGTTGACATTTTCCTTAAAAAAACATATTATAATATCACAGGTTTCGTCAATCCATTTTTGGTCCGAGAGCAATACTTTATCAAAATACCACCTATTATTATTTTTTCTCTTGGGGGCGGGCAAGTGTTTCACCAAGGAGACCAGAGAGTGATCTGAAAATGGGTTAGAGAGAATCAAGGATTCACCTCATGCGAGAAAATTGCTTATCAGAAAAAAGTCCAGCCAAGATGCTGTTTCAAATCTCTCTGAGGAGCATGTGAACTCGGAACCGCATGGATGGTCTGTCCTCCATGGGTCCACTAGAGTGAAATCTTCTTTCATAATTTTTAAAAGTGTATCTGTTTTATGTTTTAATTGCTTTTTCCCATTGTTGGAGGTGTCCAGGCCCAAATCTCGAATTAGGTTGAAGTCTCCTCCCATAATTATAAACCCATGTGCATTTGCCAACAGATCATATACCTATTTCAGGGCCATAGCGTCATCCCCTATTGGTCCATAATAGTTAAGCAGGACAAAAGCTATCCCATTCACTGAGATTTCTTTCCAAATCCACCTTGCTCGCTCATCCCGAATTACCTTACCCACCTGCCAATCTAGCTCTGAAGATAAAAGAATACTCACCCCACACTCCACCGTATGGGCTGAGGCGAAGTATGCTTGAGCATATTTCTTGGGGAGTGTAAAGTTGGGGAAGTTGGATTTAAAATGTGTCTCCTGTAAAAAAAATCACCTGTGGGGAGAAGGATCCTAGCCATTTTAACATTGCTCCTCATTTTTGTACGTTCAAAAAACCATTCACGTTACATGAAATTACCTTCAGTAGTTGTGCCATTCTTCCATCAAATTATACTACTTTAAGAAAAGTCTGCTATATTCTCTCATACGTCGATCTTCCAATTGCACCAGCCCTATTAATAAAGTTACATATAACTCCTTGATGATTGAAACACTGCCAAATTTTCCTTGGCCTCTGACTTTGAACATGTTGCCCTTCAGCCCCTTATCCCAACTTTGACCGCTATCTATACGCCCATTTACTTAAATTCTACACCCCTCTTTATCCCCACCCCTGCCCGCCTCGGACTGTCTGTGTAGGGAGGTACCCCTTCTCTCACCTCATGATTTGTTGGGTAAGGATATAAAAACACTGGTGAGACCAATATGGGTATTAAACTACTCGTAACCTGGTGCTACGGATCCCATCTTCTAACAGGCATATGGACCCCTTGTATAATCAGGTGTCATGGAGACTGTGTTGCTTATGGAGGCTCAGCCTGTGTGTCCCTGAGCAGGACACAACTAACTTAAAGCTGGTCAGACCGATCTGCTACAGGAAACAGCATTGTAGTGAGTCATAAAAACGCAGAGCCGTAAATGAACAATGGGCCTCATTCCTTTTACCTCCAGCCTCTCTAATATCACAGAATGCTGGGTGTATTCATGCTTTTTAATGGTATTGCTCAGTAAGTTGGATAAGATGTGATAGTTTATGACATTAATATATTTCCTGAACTAATGAATATATTTTTTCATTCCTTACTTTTTAGGGTGCCAAGGGACAAAAGGTAACTATAATATTTCTGTCGCTAGGTCATGTGAGGCAGTTGTCTTGAGGGGTGCTGCTGATATGTGGTGGGGTGTAGCAAAGTTGTAGTTGAGGATATTATCTATAGCAAACATTTTACTTAATACCCATCTAGTGTTTTAGGAGGCCTGAACCTTTCCAGTGGGTCAACCAAATGTTAAAGAGTCAGGGTGCAAAGAGATGAGAATTCCAAGCGAGTTTTTTGCCTCCCTTGAGCAGAGCAGAATCGTACCTGGGTATTACACTAATTGAAGAGCATTAGCATGAAGAACAAAAAAAAAGTTTCTTGCTGATGCTGAAAAAAATTTGCATTAGCAAAAAGAACAAAAATCTATTGCCAGCATGATAACATGTTTGTGCATAAGGTCACCACACATGGATGATGTGGCAGCCATTTGAACTTTTTGTCAAAGCATTCTGGCGTATGCGCTGGCAGACATCACGCATGCTGGCAGACGTCCATCTTGGTGTGCTAACTTAAAACAAATTATAAAAGGTGTAAGAAAGTGCATTAAGAGAAAGGAGTGGCCCAGTACTAAATTGCAACTACCAGGCTTTCCTAAGAAGCAAAAAAAATGGAACTTTAAAAAACATGATAGGGAAGGAAAGGGAGATTTTCAATGAAGGAGGAGGGGTGGGAGAGCAAGTCAACTCCATTGACGAGCAGTGGTAATCAGGGAGGGGTAGGAGAGCAACAGAGAAGCCCAGGGTGTGGGGTGTACAACAAAATAATTAACAACAAAGGGAGAGGTAGGGAGAAGGAGACACTCTCTTAGTCCCCAGTCAGTTATGCAAAAACAAGAAAAGAGAGGTCAGATCAAACACTTGGTCAATCTAAGTGAAATCTCTATAGACCACAATTCAAGGAGTCAAAACAGGAATTACCACATCCGATTAGGAGTCAAAACAGGATTACCACATCCGATTTGGGTGGTAAAGAAAGCCCTCACACACTGACCTGGTCAGTGTCATGCTTCATCATCGGGCCCCACCGAAAGAGGCCGAATGCCTCTTCGGTGTGCTACGACGCCAGAAAGACTGCGGAGCTGGTTTGTGTGTGGGGGGCGTGCTCTTGTTTACAGTGAAATATTAAAAGTGCCTAAAAAAAGGGTATCAAAAACAAATTTTAATGAATGATCCCTGAGGCACAAAGCAAAGAGTATTATGTGTCTGTATTTACTTGCCAAGGTTCAGGATTGGTAAAATACAGGATATACTCAAATTCTTTTAGTCAACATGTTTCAGCCATAAGGGTGGTATATTACCGAGGCATTCTTCAGGACTAAACCCCGGCGGTATGGGCTCTCTAATCACCCACCCTAACCTGGGGACGTGAAAGTGAAAATTATAAAAGTGAAAAAAGTGCGTAAAAATGTTGGAAGAGTAAAATACTCAATTCCAAAAAATACGTAAATTTGGAGTGTCACTGCACCTGTAAAGTGAAAAACAAAGACAAACAGAAGACAGACATGAACATTGTTAATATGAGCCTTCCTTCGTTGTCATAGTGCTCCATGATATGTGGCTCAAGTGGTGTTCCCAAAGTAAACATAGATTTTATGCACCATCCAGATAGCCCCTAGAGGATGATAGCAACTAGCTCTGGGAAGTGATGTGCTAGAGGTGTGCTATTTACAAGACAAACGATTAAGAATGGGGGATTAAAAACGCAAATGCGTGTACTCCTTATGAAGGGCTCAATGGACCTCAGAGGTCTGTGCCCCTCAAGTTGGTAATAGAAGGTATAACTCTCACTTTCAAAAAGGGCGCTACTAGCACCATGGGTCTCGGGAGGGGATCGGAGCGACCTGGCACATCCTAAAAAAGAAGAAATGGTACAGTTGCAAAAGCCTGTGCACGAGCAGATACTTAGCTCTATTGGCAGATGGAGCAGCGGTCTCGTTTTCAGTGGTTACTCACGCCCTCAGCGCTCTCGACCCGCTGCAAACCTGGTTGTGGCCTCAATGTCGGACCCCGAGGATAGAAAGCCGGGGTCGGTAAGCCTGTTTTTAAGGAGCTCGGTCGCGTATGCGACCTGTTTCCGGGTGGGCGTGTCTAGCCGAAAGCGAGGCTTGGGACGCACACGCCCACCCCGGCGGGCCCAGTCTTGTTCAAAACGAGGCTTGGATGTCGGCTGGTAGTGTTCCACCGGGGTAGTGAGGACAAAGTTGCTAGGACGAATAGCGTTGTAGCGCTAATGCCAGAAATACTAGTAGATCCAGAACTACTAGGTTCTCGTCATTTATTTAGAGCATTAGCACAAATAGGTCTATGTTGGAGGCAAAGGACTCTACCTTAGAGCAAACGCTCATGGCACTAAAAAGGTCTAGACTCTGGGTGTCAGGACTGGACTTTTTAGATGTAACTAGTCATTAATGAGAATCACAGGAAATGGAGTGACTGGTTTTGGCAGACAGATAGTTCCCAGTAATGGTTGGAGTAGTAGATCAGAAATAGCAATACTTCTCTCAAGATAGTATTGAGCTCCAAGGAATGTCATCGTTAAGCCCATTAACGTTGGTGCCCAGACGATACACCCAACGTTGCTCCTTTTCGAAAAGTCTACTGGTTATGTTGGCTGTACCCTTCACCTCTTCGATTACCGTCCACCGCATGTCATTCGGAGTGTGGTTTCTGTCCAGAAAGTGGCGGCTCAATTTAGTGGTTAGTTTTTTGCATCTAACATTGCTCCGATGCTCGCAGATACGTTGTTTTATTCTGCGCGTTGTCATGCCGACATAGCGTAGCTGGCATGGACACGTGATCAAATACACCACGTTCATGGTGTTACAATTAGTATGTTCTCTTTGGGTCCATACTTTGCCCGCTTCAAGCGACAGAGTTTTGGTCGCCTCTGTCAGATGGCAGACACTACAGTTAGAGCACGGGAAATGCCCTACAACTTTTGGCATACCCCATGCGCTGGTGACTGTAGGCGTGGGTTCAGGGAATTTGTCCTTTGGACGGGTGTGCACCAGGGCGTCTTTTAGACTACGACCTTTTTTAAAAGAGAATAAAGGTTTCTCCCAATTCTCCCTGTAAGAGGTCAGTATGTTCCAATGTTTGTTTATGGATTTTTTCATCATGTTAGACAGGCTGCTGTATGTAGTCACACACGTGAGGGGTATTGATCCCGGGTTGGTGACTTTTTCCTCTAGCAGGGCCTCCCTTGGTTGGTTCCTCGCTCTCTTGAAACCTTTACTCAGGATAGGTGCTGGATATCCTCTGTCTTTCAATTTCCCAGTAAGGTTTAAGGACTGTTCTTTGAAGTCCGAAAGGGAGGTACAGTTGCGCCTAAGTCTCAAATATTGCCCATAGGGGAGGTTTTCCTTCAAAGGGCGGGGATGAAAGCTACTGAACTCTAGGAGGTTGTTTTTTGCAGTGGGCTTATGATGTGTCTTAGTCCTAAGGCCAGCTTCTTGCACCGAAATCTCAACATCGAGGAAGACAATCTCAGATCTGCTCTTGGTGTTTGTAAACCGCAAATTGCGGTCTAGGGTGTTAATCCAATTAAGGAATAGATCAAGATCGGTGTCATTCCCAGTCCATAGTAGTAGGATGTCATCTATGTAGCGCTTCCACAGGAGCATTGAAGATGAGAAAGATTGGGAGGTAGGCAGGATGTATTTGGCCTCAAAATCTGCTGCATACAACCCTGCCACGCTTGGAGCAAAAATGCTGCCCATGCTGGTCCCTGAGCATTGTAGATAAAGCTTGTCTTTAAAAGAGAAGAAGTTCTCTTTAAGGGCAATTGTGGCACACTCGATAATGAAGGCTTTGGGTGTTTGATGATCCCATTCAGTGGAGTCTAGTGATTCTGCCAGGACTCTGATCGTGTCGTCCTGGGGGATACTCGTGTACAGACTTTCAACGTCCAGGGTAACGAGAGTGACTGAATTTTCCGGGACGGTTACATCTGATAGTAGGCGTAGGAGACTTTTGGTATCCTTGAGGTAAGTTGGGGTGGACTGCACCAAAGGTTTCAGGAAGTAGTCACAAAATTCGGATAGGGGCTCAAGGAGAGAACCGATACCCGAGACAATCGGACGGCCTGGTGGAGGAAGTCTGTTTTTGTGCATTTTCGGTAATGTGTAAAAATAGGGTATCACACATTTGGAATTCCTCAGAAACGCAGCCTCGTTTTTGGACACCTGTCCTTCTTCCTCTGCCTGTTCAACAAGGGTCGTAATCCTATTGGTGAGGACTGCAGTGGGGTCTACTGTTAGTGGGGTGTAGTTCCGAGTGTCCTCAAGCAATTGATAGCATGATTTCTCGTAGTCAATAGTGTCTTGAATGACGATGCCCCCGCCTTTATCGGCCGGCTTGATAGTAATCGTGCTGTCATTTTGCAGTTGTTGCAGTGCTTGATACTCAGCAGTGCTGAAATTACCGAAAACTACGGGGTTTTCACAGGACTCTAGGTCTTTGAATACAGCCTGCTCAAAGGTTGTGATCGCTGCAGGCGTGGTGTGAGGAGGGGGGGTGAAGGTTGAACTTGGTCTCAAACCTGTGTCACCGTTTCTTGTAGCCTCATTGGGGTCATCCTTGCCTTCGAAAAAAGCTTTCAGTTTAAGTTTTCGGAAAAAACTGGCAAGTTCACAGTGAAGTTTGAACTTGTCAGGTCTGGCTTTAGGAACAAAACCCAGGCCTTTCTCAAGCACCTGGACTTCAGTGGGTGTTAGTACTCTGGTAGAAAGGTTGGTCACTAGGCTTACATCCCGCTCGTTCCTGGTTGTTGGTTGCTGCGAGTGTGGCTCGCTACAGAGTCGTCCTCCTCCCAGGTAACTCGGTTGTTGCCTCTCCTCTTTCCTCTCCCTCTCCGGCCGCTCTCTAAAAAAGGCTGCCTTTGTTGGTTCTGGAAATTGGGTGGGGGCATAAAACCTGGGTTCCAGCCCATGAAAGGAAACTGAGGTTGGTGAAAGGCAAAGGGATTATGGCCCATCATCATTTGAGGTGGTTGCCATTGATGATGTTGACCTTGGTTCCCTTGTCTGCCCCTTGCGTTTCTATTTCCACGATTCCCTCTTCCCTTTGTTTGCTTGAATGAGCTATTGCTCGATCCACTGCTGTTGGAAGACTCATCATCAGAGTGGTCAGATTTGTTGTTGTTTCGAGTAGGGGGGGTGAAAGTGGGAGCAGAATAGGGATACACCTTTTCAAACTCAAACTTTTTTTGATCTTTTTGTAATTTGGTTGCTTTCGACTGCATCAAATTATCTCTGTACTCATTCAGTTCCTTATTGAGTTCGTCCAACCGTTTTTTAAAACCAGTGATCGTGGTTTTAAAGTTTCTTTCAGTTTCTGTGATCTCCACCATCAGTGCTTCAGAGAGTCTTAGCGCTGTTTTGATAATTAGGACTAGCCAGTCGCGTGTACAATGCCAAGCGATCATGGCCCAGTCTTTGCGGAAAGTCGCATCATTCAGGAAGATACGAGGGGCATTAGTAACTAGCAACCCTTTGGGTGCCGCGTTTGACATCAGATATTGTTTAAGGATAGTCCCATGGAGAATGGTGCGGATATGCTCTCTTTTTTTCTCTGTGAGATTTTCCCATTCAGTGGTATTAGCTATTGCCTGTGATATTTGGGGATCTGCAAATATCGATGTGTCCGACATCAGTTCCTCTATCTCTGATTCGGAATATGTCAGGCCCATGTTCGCCATGGTGGAGTAGTACAAGTGAGGCAAAAGGAGTAAATCTTTAAAACCCAGCAATGAAGGGGATTTTCTTGCCGGTAGTAAAAAGAAGCTCTCACAGCTGTGCGCTGCTATAATACTTAACAACAAAGGGAGAGGTAGGGAGAAGGAGACACTCTCTTAGTCCCCAGTCAGTTATGCAAAAACAAGAAAAGAGAGGTCAGATCAAACACTTGGTCAATCTAAGTGAAATCTCTATAGACCACAATTCAAGGAGTCAAAACAGGAATTACCACATCCGATTAGGAGTCAAAACAGGATTACCACATCCGATTTGGGTGGTAAAGAAAGCCCTCACACACTGACCTGGTCAGTGTCATGCTTCATCATCGGGCCCCACCGAAAGAGGCCGAATGCCTCTTCGGTGTGCTACGACGCCAGAAAGACTGCGGAGCTGGTTTGTGTGTGGGGGGCGTGCTCTTGTTTACAGTGAAATATTAAAAGTGCCTAAAAAAAGGGTATCAAAAACAAATTTTAATGAATGATCCCTGAGGCACAAAGCAAAGAGTATTATGTGTCTGTATTTACTTGCCAAGGTTCAGGATTGGTAAAATACAGGATATACTCAAATTCTTTTAGTCAACATGTTTCAGCCATAAGGGTGGTATATTACCGAGGCATTCTTCAGGACTAAACCCCGGCGGTATGGGCTCTCTAATCACCCACCCTAACCTGGGGACGTGAAAGTGAAAATTATAAAAGTGAAAAAAGTGCGTAAAAATGTTGGAAGAGTAAAATACTCAATTCCAAAAAATACTCCGTAAATTTGGAGTGTCACTGCACCTGTAAAGTGAAAAACAAAGACAAACAGAAGACAGACATGAACATTGTTAATATGAGCCTTCCTTCGTTGTCATAGTGCTCCATGATATGTGGCTCAAGTGGTGTTCCCAAAGTAAACATAGATTTTATGCACCATCCAGATAGCCCCTAGAGGATGATAGCAACTAGCTCTGGGAAGTGATGTGCTAGAGGTGTGCTATTTACAAGACAAACGATTAAGAATGGGGGGATTAAAAACGCAAATGCGTGTACTCCTTATGAAGGGATCAATGGACCTCAGAGGTCTGTGCCCCTCAAGTTGGTAATAGAAGGTATAACTCTCACTTTCAAAAAGGGCGCTACTAGCACCATGGGTCTCGGGAGGGGATCGGAGCGACCTGGCACATCCTAAAAAAGAAGAAATGGTACAGTTGCAAAAGCCTGTGCACGAGCAGATACTTAGCTCTATTGGCAGATGGAGCAGCGGTCTCGTTTTCAGTGGTTACTCACGCCCTCAGCGCTCTCGACCCGCTGCAAACCTGGTTGTGGCCTCAATGTCGGACCCCGAGGATAGAAAGCCGGGGTCGGTAAGCCTGTTTTTAAGGAGCTCGGTCGCGTATGCGACCTGTTTCCGGGTGGGCGTGTCTAGCCGAAAGCGAGGCTTGGGACGCACACGCCCACCCCGGCGGGCCCAGTCTTGTTCAAAACGAGGCTTGGATGTCGGCTGGTAGTGTTCCACCGGGGTAGTGAGGATAAAGTTGCTAGGACGAATAGCGTTGTAGCGCTAATGCCAGAAATACTAGTAGATCCAGAACTACTAGGTTCTCGTCATTTATTTAGAGCATTAGCACAAATAGGTCTATGTTGGAGGCAAAGGACTCTACCTTAGAGCAAACGCTCTTGGCACTAAAAAGGTCTAGACTCTGGGTGTCAGGACTGGACTTTTTAGATGTAACTAGTCATTAATGAGAATCACAGGAAATGGAGTGACTGGTTTTGGCAGACAGATAGTTCCCAGTAATGGTTGGAGTAGTAGATCAGAAATAGCAATACTTCTCTCAAGATAGTATTGAGCTCCAAGGAATGTCATCGTTAAGCCCATTAACGTTGGTGCCCAGACGATACACCCAACGTTGCTCCTTTTCGAAAAGTCTACTGGTTATGTTGGCTGTACCCTTCACCTCTTCGATTACCGTCCACCTCATGTCATTCGGAGTGTGGTTTCTGTCCAGAAAGTGGCGGCTCAATTTAGTGGTTAGTTTTTTGCATCTAACATTGCTCCGATGCTCGCAGATACGTTGTTTTATTCTGCGCGTTGTCATGCCGACATAGCGTAGCTGGCATGGACACGTGATCAAATACACCACGTTCATGGTGTTACAATTAGTATGTTCTCTTTGGGTCCATACTTTGCCCGCTTCAAGCGACAGAGTTTTGGTCGCCTCTGTCAGATGGCAGACACTACAGTTAGAGCACGGGAAATGCCCTACAACTTTTGGCATACCCCATGCGCTGGTGACTGTAGGCGTGGGTTCAGGGAATTTGTCCTTTGGACGGGTGTGCACCAGGGCGTCTTTTAGACTACGACCTTTTTTAAAAGAGAATAGAGGTTTCTCCCAATTCTCCCTGTAAGAGGTCAGTATGTTCCAATGTTTGTTTATGGATTTTTTCATCATGTTAGACAGGCTGCTGTATGTAGTCACACACGTGAGGGGTATTGATCCCGGGTTGGTGACTTTTTCCTCTAGCAGGGCCTCCCTTGGTTGGTTCCTTGCTCTCTTGAAACCTTTACTCAGGATAGGTGCTGGATATCCTCTGTCTTTCAATTTCCCAGTAAGGTTTAAGGACTGTTCTTTGAAGTCCGAAAGGGAGGTACAGTTGCGCCTAAGTCTCAAATATTGCCCATAGGGGAGGTTTTCCTTCAAAGGGCGGGGATGAAAGCTACTGAACTCTAGGAGGTTGTTTTTTGCAGTGGGCTTATGATGTGTCTTAGTCCTAAGGCCAGCTCCTTGCACCGAAATCTCAACATCGAGGAAGACAATCTCAGATCTGCTCTTGGTGTTTGTAAACCGCAAATTGCGGTCTAGGGTGTTAATCCAATTAAGGAATAGATCAAGATCGGTGTCATTCCCAGTCCATAGTAGTAGGATGTCATCTATGTAGCGCTTCCACAGGAGCATTGAAGATGAGAAAGATTGGGAGGTAGGCAGGATGTATTTGGCCTCAAAATCTGCTACATACAACCCTGCCACGCTTGGAGCAAAAATGCTGCCCATGCTGGTCCCTGAGCATTGTAGATAAAGCTTGTCTTTAAAAGAGAAGAAGTTCTCTTTAAGGGCAATTGTGGCACACTCGATAATGAAGGCTTTGGGTGTTTGATGATCCCATTCAGTGGAGTCTAGTGATTCTGCCAGGACTCTGATCGTGTCGTCCTGGGGGATACTCGTGTACAGACTTTCAACGTCCAGGGTAACGAGAGTGACTGAATTTTCCGGGAAGGTTACATCTGATAGTAGGCATAGGAGACTTTTGGTATCCTTGAGGTAAGTTGGGGTGGACTGCACCAAAGGTTTCAGGAAGTAGTCACAAAATTCGGATAGGGGCTCAAGGAGAGAACCGATACCCGAGACAATTGGACGGCCTGGTGGAGGAAGTCTGTTTTTGTGCATTTTCGGTAATGTGTAAAAATAGGGTATCACACATTTGGAATTCCTCAGAAACGCAGCCTCGTTTTTGGACACCTGTCCTTCTTCCTCTGCCTGTTCAACAAGGGTCGTAATCCTATTGGTGAGGACTGCAGTGGGGTCTACTGTTAGTGGGGTGTAGTTCCAAGTGTCCTCAAGCAATTGATAGCATGATTTCTCGTAGTCAATAGTGTCTTGAATGACGATGCCCCCGCCTTTATCGGCCGGCTTGATAGTAATCGTGCTGTCATTTTGCAGTTGTTGCAGTGCTTGATACTCAGCAGTGCTGAAATTACCGAAAACTACGGGGTTTTCACAGGACTCTAGGTCTTTGAATACAGCCTGCTCAAAGGTTGTGATCGCTGCAGGCGTGGTGTGAGGAGGGGGGGTGAAGGTTGAACTTGGTCTCAAACCTGTATCACCGTTTCTTGTAGCCTCGTTGGGGTCATCCTTGCCTTCGAAAAAAGCTTTCAGTTTAAGTTTTCGGAAAAAACTGGCAAGTTCACAGTGAAGTTTGAACTTGTCAGGTCTGGCTTTAGGAACAAAACCCAGGCCTTTCTCAAGCACCTGGACTTCAGTGGGTGTTAGTACTCTGGTAGAAAGGTTGGTCACTAGGCTTACATCCCGCTCGTTCCTGGTTGTTGGTTGCTGCGAGTGTGGCTCGCTACAGAGTCGTCCTCCTCCCAGGTAACTCGGTTGTTGCCTCTCCTCTTTCCTCTCCCTCTCCGGCCGCTCTCTAAAAAAGGCTGCCTTTGTTGGTTCTGGAAATTGGGTGGGGGCATAAAACCTGGGTTCCAGCCCATGAAAGGAAACTGAGGTTGGTGAAAGGCAAAGGGATTATGGCCCATCATCATTTGAGGTGGTTGCCATTGATGATGTTGACCTTGGTTCCCTTGTCTGCCCCTTGCGTTTCTATTTCCACGATTCCCTCTTCCCTTTGTTTGCTTGAATGAGCTATTGCTCGATCCACTGCTGTTGGAAGACTCATCATCAGAGTGGTCAGATTTGTTGTTGTTTCGAGTAGGGGGGGTGAAAGTGGGAGCAGAATAGGGATACACCTTTTCAAACTCAAACTTTTTTTGATCTTTTTGTAATTTGGTTGCTTTCGACTGCATCAAATTATCTCTGTACTCATTCAGTTCCTTATTGAGTTCGTCCAACCGTTTTTTAAAACCAGTGATCGTGGTTTTAAAGTTTCTTTCAGTTTCTGTGATCTCCACCATCAGTGCTTCAGAGAGTCTTAGCGCTGTTTTGATAATTAGGACTAGCCAGTCGCGTGTACAATGCCAAGCGATCATGGCCCAGTCTTTGCGGAAGGTCGCATCATTCAGGAAGATACGAGGGGCATTAGTAACTAGCAACCCTTTGGGTGCCGCGTTTGACATCAGATATTGTTTAAGGATAGTCCCATGGAGAATGGTGCGGATATGCTCTCTTTTTTTCTCTGTGAGATTTTCCCATTCAGTGGTATTAGCTATTGCCTGTGATATTTGGGGATCTGCAAATATCGATGTGTCCGACATCAGTTCCTCTATCTCTGATTCGGAATATGTCAGGCCCATGTTCGCCATGGTGGAGTAGTACAAGTGAGGCAAAAGGAGTAAATCTTTAAAACCCAGCAATGAAGGGGATTTTCTTGCCGGTAGTAAAAAGAAGCTCTCACAGCTGTGCGCTGCTATAATACTTAACAACAAAGGGAGAAGGAGACACTCTCTTAGTCCCCAGTCAGTTATGCAAAAACAAGAAAAGAGAGGTCAGATCAAACACTTGGTCAATCTAAGTGAAATCTCTATAGACCACAATTCAAGGAGTCAAAACAGGAATTACCACATCCGATTAGGAGTCAAAACAGGATTACCACATCCGATTTGGGTGGTAAAGAAAGCCCTCACACACTGACCTGGTCAGTGTCATGCTTCATCATCGGGCCCCACCGAAAGAGGCCGAATGCCTCTTCGGTGTGCTACGACGCCAGAAAGACTGCGGAGCTGGTTTGTGTGTGGGGGGCGTGCTCTTGTTTACAGTGAAATATTAAAAGTGCCTAAAAAAAGGGTATCAAAAACAAATTTTAATGAATGATCCCTGAGGCACAAAGCAAAGAGTATTATGTGTCTGTATTTACTTGCCAAGGTTCAGGATTGGTAAAATACAGGATATACTCAAATTCTTTTAGTCAACATGTTTCAGCCATAAGGGTGGTATATTACCGAGGCATTCTTCAGGACTAAACCCCGGCGGTATGGGCTCTCTAATCACCCACCCTAACCTGGGGACGTGAAAGTGAAAATTATAAAAGTGAAAAAAGTGCGTAAAAATGTTGGAAGAGTAAAATACTCAATTCCAAAAAATACTCCGTAAATTTGGAGTGTCACTGCACCTGTAAAGTGAAAAACAAAGACAAACAGAAGACAGACATGAACATTGTTAATATGAGCCTTCCTTCGTTGTCATAGTGCTCCATGATATGTGGCTCAAGTGGTGTTCCCAAAGTAAACATAGATTTTATGCACCATCCAGATAGCCCCTAGAGGATGATAGCAACTAGCTCTGGGAAGTGATGTGCTAGAGGTGTGCTATTTACAAGACAAACGATTAAGAATGGGGGGATTAAAAACGCAAATGCGTGTACTCCTTATGAAGGGCTCAATGGACCTCAGAGGTCTGTGCCCCTCAAGTTGGTAATAGAAGGTATAACTCTCACTTTCAAAAAGGGCGCTACTAGCACCATGGGTCTCGGGAGGGGATCGGAGCGACCTGGCACATCCTAAAAAAGAAGAAATGGTACAGTTGCAAAAGCCTGTGCACGAGCAGATACTTAGCTCTATTGGCAGATGGAGCAGCGGTCTCGTTTTCAGTGGTTACTCACGCCCTCAGCGCTCTCGACCCGCTGCAAACCTGGTTGTGGCCTCAATGTCGGACCCCGAGGATAGAAAGCCGGGGTCGGTAAGCCTGTTTTTAAGGAGCTCGGTCGCGTATGCGACCTGTTTCCGGGTGGGCGTGTCTAGCCGAAAGCGAGGCTTGGGACGCACATGCCCACCCCGGCGGGCCCAGTCTTGTTCAAAACGAGGCTTGGATGTCGGCTGGTAGTGTTCCACCGGGGTAGTGAGGACAAAGTTGCTAGGACGAATAGCGTTGTAGCGCTAATGCCAGAAATACTAGTAGATCCAGAACTACTAGGTTCTCGTCATTTATTTAGAGCATTAGCACAAATAGGTCTATGTTGGAGGCAAAGGACTCTACCTTAGAGCAAACGCTCATGGCACTAAAAAGGTCTAGACTCTGGGTGTCAGGACTGGACTTTTTAGATGTAACTAGTCATTAATGAGAATCACAGGAAATGGAGTGACTGGTTTTGGCAGACAGATAGTTCCCAGTAATGGTTGGAGTAGTAGATCAGAAATAGCAATACTTCTCTCAAGATAGTATTGAGCTCCAAGGAATGTCATCGTTAAGCCCATTAACGTTGGTGCCCAGACGATACACCCAACGTTGCTCCTTTTCGAAAAGTCTACTGGTTATGTTGGCTGTACCCTTCACCTCTTCGATTACCGTCCACCGCATGTCATTCGGAGTGTGGTTTCTGTCCAGAAAGTGGCGGCTCAATTTAGTGGTTAGTTTTTTGCATCTAACATTGCTCCGATGCTCGCAGATACGTTGTTTTATTCTGCGCGTTGTCATGCCGACATAGCGTAGCTGGCATGGACACGTGATCAAATACACCACGTTCATGGTGTTACAATTAGTATGTTCTCTTTGGGTCCATACTTTGCCCGCTTCAAGCGACAGAGTTTTGGTCGCCTCTGTCAGATGGCAGACACTACAGTTAGAGCACGGGAAATGCCCTACAACTTTTGGCATACCCCATGCGCTGGTGACTGTAGGCGTGGGTTCAGGGAATTTGTCCTTTGGACGGGTGTGCACCAGGGCGTCTTTTAGACTACGACCTTTTTTAAAAGAGAATAGAGGTTTCTCCCAATTCTCCCTGTAAGAGGTCAGTATGTTCCAATGTTTGTTTATGGATTTTTTCATCATGTTAGACAGGCTGCTGTATGTAGTCACACACGTGAGGGGTATTGATCCCGGGTTGGTGACTTTTTCCTCTAGCAGGGCCTCCCTTGGTTGGTTCCTCGCTCTCTTGAAACCTTTACTCAGGATAGGTGCTGGATATCCTCTGTCTTTCAATTTCCCAGTAAGGTTTAAGGACTGTTCTTTGAAGTCCGAAAGGGAGGTACAGTTGCGCCTAAGTCTCAAATATTGCCCATAGGGGAGGTTTTCCTTCAAAGGGCGGGGATGAAAGCTACTGAACTCTAGGAGGTTGTTTTTTGCAGTGGGCTTATGATGTGTCTTAGTCCTAAGGCCAGCTTCTTGCACCGAAATCTCAACATCGAGGAAGACAATCTCAGATCTGCTCTTGGTGTTTGTAAACCGCAAATTGCGGTCTAGGGTGTTAATCCAATTAAGGAATAGATCAAGATCGGTGTCATTCCCAGTCCATAGTAGTAGGATGTCATCTATGTAGCGCTTCCACAGGAGCATTGAAGATGAGAAAGATTGGGAGGTAGGCAGGATGTATTTGGCCTCAAAATCTGCTGCATACAACCCTGCCACGCTTGGAGCAAAAATGCTGCCCATGCTGGTCCCTGAGCATTGTAGATAAAGCTTGTCTTTAAAAGAGAAGAAGTTCTCTTTAAGGGCAATTGTGGCACACTCGATAATGAAGGCTTTGGGTGTTTGATGATCCCATTCAGTGGAGTCTAGTGATTCTGCCAGGACTCTGATCGTGTCGTCCTGGGGGATACTCGTGTACAGACTTTCAACGTCCAGGGTAACGAGAGTGACTGAATTTTCCGGGACGGTTACATCTGATAGTAGGCGTAGGAGACTTTTGGTATCCTTGAGGTAAGTTGGGGTGGACTGCACCAAAGGTTTCAGGAAGTAGTCACAAAATTCGGATAGGGGCTCAAGGAGAGAACCGATACCCGAGACAATCGGACGGCCTGGTGGAGGAAGTCTGTTTTTGTGCATTTTCGGTAATGTGTAAAAATAGGGTATCACACATTTGGAATTCCTCAGAAACGCAGCCTCGTTTTTGGACACCTGTCCTTCTTCCTCTGCCTGTTCAACAAGGGTCGTAATCCTATTGGTGAGGACTGCAGTGGGGTCTACTGTTAGTGGGGTGTAGTTCCGAGTGTCCTCAAGCAATTGATAGCATGATTTCTCGTAGTCAATAGTGTCTTGAATGACGATGCCCCCGCCTTTATCGGCCGGCTTGATAGTAATCGTGCTGTCATTTTGCAGTTGTTGCAGTGCTTGATACTCAGCAGTGCTGAAATTACCGAAAACTACGGGGTTTTCACAGGACTCTAGGTCTTTGAATACAGCCTGCTCAAAGGTTGTGATCGCTGCAGGCGTGGTGTGAGGAGGGGGGGTGAAGGTTGAACTTGGTCTCAAACCTGTGTCACCGTTTCTTGTAGCCTCATTGGGGTCATCCTTGCCTTCGAAAAAAGCTTTCAGTTTAAGTTTTCGGAAAAAACTGGCAAGTTCACAGTGAAGTTTGAACTTGTCAGGTCTGGCTTTAGGAACAAAACCCAGGCCTTTCTCAAGCACCTGGACTTCAGTGGGTGTTAGTACTCTGGTAGAAAGGTTGGTCACTAGGCTTACATCCCGCTCGTTCCTGGTTGTTGGTTGCTGCGAGTGTGGCTCGCTACAGAGTCGTCCTCCTCCCAGGTAACTCGGTTGTTGCCTCTCCTCTTTCCTCTCCCTCTCCGGCCGCTCTCTAAAAAAGGCTGCCTTTGTTGGTTCTGGAAATTGGGTGGGGGCATAAAACCTGGGTTCCAGCCCATGAAAGGAAACTGAGGTTGGTGAAAGGCAAAGGGATTATGGCCCATCATCATTTGAGGTGGTTGCCATTGATGATGTTGACCTTGGTTCCCTTGTCTGCCC
This sequence comes from Lissotriton helveticus, assembly GCF_964261635.1. Lineage (NCBI taxonomy): Eukaryota > Metazoa > Chordata > Amphibia > Caudata > Salamandridae > Lissotriton > Lissotriton helveticus. Next base: position 997,149,350 of record NC_136057.1, read on the forward strand.
CTTGCGTTTCTATTTCCACGATTCCCTCTTCCCTTTGTTTGCTTGAATGAGCTATTGCTCGATCCACTGCTGTTGGAAGACTCATCATCAGAGTGGTCAGATTTGTTGTTGTTTCGAGTAGGGGGGGTGAAAGTGGGAGCAGAATAGGGATACACCTTTTCAAACTCAAACTTTTTTTGATCTTTTTGTAATTTGGTTGCTTTCGACTGCATCAAATTATCTCTGTACTCATTCAGTTCCTTATTGAGTTCGTCCAACCGTTTTTTAAAACCAGTGATCGTGGTTTTAAAGTTTCTTTCAGTTTCTGTGATCTCCACCATCAGTGCTTCAGAGAGTCTTAGCGCTGTTTTGATAATTAGGACTAGCCAGTCGCGTGTACAATGCCAAGCGATCATGGCCCAGTCTTTGCGGAAAGTCGCATCATTCAGGAAGATACGAGGGGCATTAGTAACTAGCAACCCTTTGGGTGCCGCGTTTGACATCAGATATTGTTTAAGGATAGTCCCATGGAGAATGGTGCGGATATGCTCTCTTTTTTTCTCTGTGAGATTTTCCCATTCAGTGGTATTAGCTATTGCCTGTGATATTTGGGGATCTGCAAATATCGATGTGTCCGACATCAGTTCCTCTATCTCTGATTCGGAATATGTCAGGCCCATGTTCGCCATGGTGGAGTAGTACAAGTGAGGCAAAAGGAGTAAATCTTTAAAACCCAGCAATGAAGGGGATTTTCTTGCCGGTAGTAAAAAGAAGCTCTCACAGCTGTGCGCTGCTATAATACTTAACAACAAAGGGAGAGGTAGGGAGAAGGAGACACTCTCTTAGTCCCCAGTCAGTTATGCAAAAACAAGAAAAGAGAGGTCAGATCAAACACTTGGTCAATCTAAGTGAAATCTCTATAGACCACAATTCAAGGAGTCAAAACAGGAATTACCACATCCGATTAGGAGTCAAAACAGGATTACCACATCCGATTTGGGTGGTAAAGAAAGCCCTCACACACTGACCTGGTCAGTGTCATGCTTCATCATCGGGCCCCACCGAAAGAGGCCGAATGCCTCTTCGGTGTGCTACGACGCCAGAAAGACTGCGGAGCTGGTTTGTGTGTGGGGGGCGTGCTCTTGTTTACAGTGAAATATTAAAAGTGCCTAAAAAAAGGGTATCAAAAACAAATTTTAATGAATGATCCCTGAGGCACAAAGCAAAGAGTATTATGTGTCTGTATTTACTTGCCAAGGTTCAGGATTGGTAAAATACAGGATATACTCAAATTCTTTTAGTCAACATGTTTCAGCCATAAGGGTGGTATATTACCGAGGCATTCTTCAGGACTAAACCCCGGCGGTATGGGCTCTCTAATCACCCACCCTATCCTGGGGACGTGAAAGTGAAAATTATAAAAGTGAAAAAAGTGCGTAAAAATGTTGGAAGAGTAAAATACTCAATTCCAAAAAATACTCCGTAAATTTGGAGTGTCACTGCACCTGTAAAGTGAAAAACAAAGACAAACAGAAGACAGACATGAACATTGTTAATATGAGCCTTCCTTCGTTGTCATAGTGCTCCATGATATGTGGCTCAAGTGGTGTTCCCAAAGTAAACATAGATTTTATGCACCATCCAGATAGCCCCTAGAGGATGATAGCAACTAGCTCTGGGAAGTGATGTGCTAGAGGTGTGCTATTTACAAGACAAACGATTAAGAATGGGGGGATTAAAAACGCAAATGCGTGTACTCCTTATAAAGGGATCAATGGACCTCAGAGGTCTGTGCCCCTCAAGTTGGTAATAGAAGGTATAACTCTCACTTTCAAAAAGGGCGCTACTAGCACCATGGGTCTCGGGAGGGGATCGGAGCGACCTGGCACATCCTAAAAAAGAAGAAATGGTACAGTTGCAAAAGCCTGTGCACGAGCAGATACTTAGCTCTATTGGCAGATGGAGCAGCGGTCTCGTTTTCAGTGGTTACTCACGCCCTCAGCGCTCTCGACCCGCTGCAAACCTGGTTGTGGCCTCAATGTCGGACCCCGAGGATAGAAAGCCGGGGTCGGTAAGCCTGTTTTTAAGGAGCTCGGTCGCGTATGCGACCTGTTTCCGGGTGGGCGTGTCTAGAGGAAAGCGAGGCTTGGGACGCACACGCCCACCCCGGCGGGCCCAGTCTTGTTCAAAACGAGGCTTGGATGTCGGCTGGTAGTGTTCCACCGGGGTAGTGAGGATAAAGTTGCTAGGACGAATAGCGTTGTAGCGCTAATGCCAGAAATACTAGTAGATCCAGAACTACTAGGTTCTCGTCATTTATTTAGAGCATTAGCACAAATAGGTCTATGTTGGAGGCAAAGGACTCTACCTTAGAGCAAACGCTCTTGGCACTAAAAAGGTCTAGACTCTGGGTGTCAGGACTGGACTTTTTAGATGTAACTAGTCATTAATGAGAATCACAGGAAATGGAGTGACTGGTTTTGGCAGACAGATAGTTCCCAGTAATGGTTGGAGTAGTAGATCAGAAATAGCAATACTTCTCTCAAGATAGTATTGAGCTCCAAGGAATGTCATCGTTAAGCCCATTAACGTTGGTGCCCAGACGATACACCCAACGTTGCTCCTTTTCGAAAAGTCTACTGGTTATGTTGGCTGTACCCTTCACCTCTTCGATTACCGTCCACCTCATGTCATTCGGAGTGTGGTTTCTGTCCAGAAAGTGGCGGCTCAATTTAGTGGTTAGTTTTTTGCATCTAACATTGCTCCGATGCTCGCAGATACGTTGTTTTATTCTGCGCGTTGTCATGCCGACATAGCGTAGCTGGCATGGACACGTGATCAAATACACCACGTTCATGGTGTTACAATTAGTATGTTCTCTTTGGGTCCATACTTTGCCCGCTTCAAGCGACAGAGTTTTGGTCGCCTCTGTCAGATGGCAGACACTACAGTTAGAGCACGGGAAATGCCCTACAACTTTTGGCATACCCCATGCGCTGGTGACTGTAGGCGTGGGTTCAGGGAATTTGTCCTTTGGACGGGTGTGCACCAGGGCGTCTTTTAGACTACGACCTTTTTTAAAAGAGAATAGAGGTTTCTCCCAATTCTCCCTGTAAGAGGTCAGTATGTTCCAATGTTTGTTTATGGATTTTTTCATCATGTTAGACAGGCTGCTGTATGTAGTCACACACGTGAGGGGTATTGATCCCGGGTTGGTGACTTTTTCCTCTAGCAGGGCCTCCCTTGGTTGGTTCCTTGCTCTCTTGAAACCTTTACTCAGGATAGGTGCTGGATATCCTCTGTCTTTCAATTTCCCAGTAAGGTTTAAGGACTGTTCTTTGAAGTCCGAAAGGGAGGTACAGTTGCGCCTAAGTCTCAAATATTGCCCATAGGGGAGGTTTTCCTTCAAAGGGCGGGGATGAAAGCTACTGAACTCTAGGAGGTTGTTTTTTGCAGTGGGCTTATGATGTGTCTTAGTCCTAAGGCCAGCTCCTTGCACCGAAATCTCAACATCGAGGAAGACAATCTCAGATCTGCTCTTGGTGTTTGTAAACCGCAAATTGCGGTCTAGGGTGTTAATCCAATTAAGGAATAGATCAAGATCGGTGTCATTCCCAGTCCATAGTAGTAGGATGTCATCTATGTAGCGCTTCCACAGGAGCATTGAAGATGAGAAAGATTGGGAGGTAGGCAGGATGTATTTGGCCTCAAAATCTGCTACATACAACCCTGCCACGCTTGGAGCAAAAATGCTGCCCATGCTGGTCCCTGAGCATTGTAGATAAAGCTTGTCTTTAAAAGAGAAGAAGTTCTCTTTAAGGGCAATTGTGGCACACTCGATAATGAAGGCTTTGGGTGTTTGATGATCCCATTCAGTGGAGTCTAGTGATTCTGCCAGGACTCTGATCGTGTCGTCCTGGGGGATACTCGTGTACAGACTTTCAACGTCCAGGGTAACGAGAGTGACTGAATTTTCCGGGAAGGTTACATCTGATAGTAGGCATAGGAGACTTTTGGTATCCTTGAGGTAAGTTGGGGTGGACTGCACCAAAGGTTTCAGGAAGTAGTCACAAAATTCGGATAGGGGCTCAAGGAGAGAACCGATACCCGAGACAATTGGACGGCCTGGTGGAGGAAGTCTGTTTTTGTGCATTTTCGGTAATGTGTAAAAATAGGGTATCACACATTTGGAATTCCTCAGAAACGCAGCCTCGTTTTTGGACACCTGTCCTTCTTCCTCTGCCTGTTCAACAAGGGTCGTAATCCTATTGGTGAGGACTGCAGTGGGGTCTACTGTTAGTGGGGTGTAGTTCCAAGTGTCCTCAAGCAATTGATAGCATGATTTCTCGTAGTCAATAGTGTCTTGAATGACGATGCCCCCGCCTTTATCGGCCGGCTTGATAGTAATCGTGCTGTCATTTTGCAGTTGTTGCAGTGCTTGATACTCAGCAGTGCTGAAATTACCGAAAACTACGGGGTTTTCACAGGACTCTAGGTCTTTGAATACAGCCTGCTCAAAGGTTGTGATCGCTGCAGGCGTGGTGTGAGGAGGGGGGGTGAAGGTTGAACTTGGTCTCAAACCTGTATCACCGTTTCTTGTAGCCTCGTTGGGGTCATCCTTGCCTTCGAAAAAAGCTTTCAGTTTAAGTTTTCGGAAAAAACTGGCAAGTTCACAGTGAAGTTTGAACTTGTCAGGTCTGGCTTTAGGAACAAAACCCAGGCCTTTCTCAGGCACCTGGACTTCAGTGGGTGTTAGTACTCTGGTAGAAAGGTTGGTCACTAGGCTTACATCCCGCTCGTTCCTGGTTGTTGGTTGCTGCGAGTGTGGCTCGCTACAGAGTCGTCCTCCTCCCAGGTAACTCGGTTGTTGCCTCTCCTCTTTCCTCTCCCTCTCCGGCCGCTCTCTAAAAAAGGCTGCCTTTGTTGGTTCTGGAAATTGGGTGGGGGCATAAAACCTGGGTTCCAGCCCATGAAAGGAAACTGAGGTTGGTGAAAGGCAAAGGGATTATGGCCCATCATCATTTGAGGTGGTTGCCATTGATGATGTTGACCTTGGTTCCCTTGTCTGCCCCTTGCGTTTCTATTTCCACGATTCCCTCTTCCCTTTGTTTGCTTGAATGAGCTATTGCTCGATCCACTGCTGTTGGAAGACTCATCATCAGAGTGGTCAGATTTGTTGTTGTTTCGAGTAGGGGGGGTGAAAGTGGGAGCAGAATAGGGATACACCTTTTCAAACTCAAACTTTTTTTGATCTTTTTGTAATTTGGTTGCTTTCGACTGCATCAAATTATCTCTGTACTCATTCAGTTCCTTATTGAGTTCGTCCAACCGTTTTTTAAAACCAGTGATCGTGGTTTTAAAGTTTCTTTCAGTTTCTGTGATCTCCACCATCAGTGCTTCAGAGAGTCTTAGCGCTGTTTTGATAATTAGGACTAGCCAGTCGCGTGTACAATGCCAAGCGATCATGGCCCAGTCTTTGCGGAAGGTCGCATCATTCAGGAAGATACGAGGGGCATTAGTAACTAGCAACCCTTTGGGTGCCGCGTTTGACATCAGATATTGTTTAAGGATAGTCCCATGGAGAATGGTGCGGATATGCTCTCTTTTTTTCTCTGTGAGATTTTCCCATTCAGTGGTATTAGCTATTGCCTGTGATATTTGGGGATCTGCAAATATCGATGTGTCCGACATCAGTTCCTCTATCTCTGATTCGGAATATGTCAGGCCCATGTTCGCCATGGTGGAGTAGTACAAGTGAGGCAAAAGGAGTAAATCTTTAAAACCCAGCAATGAAGGGGATTTTCTTGCCGGTAGTAAAAAGAAGCTCTCACAGCTGTGCGCTGCTATAATACTTAACAACAAAGGGAGAAGGAGACACTCTCTTAGTCCCCAGTCAGTTATGCAAAAACAAGAAAAGAGAGGTCAGATCAAACACTTGGTCAATCTAAGTGAAATCTCTATAGACCACAATTCAAGGAGTCAAAACAGGAATTACCACATCCGATTAGGAGTCAAAACAGGATTACCACATCCGATTTGGGTGGTAAAGAAAGCCCTCACACACTGACCTGGTCAGTGTCATGCTTCATCATCGGGCCCCACCGAAAGAGGCCGAATGCCTCTTCGGTGTGCTACGACGCCAGAAAGACTGCGGAGCTGGTTTGTGTGTGGGGGGCGTGCTCTTGTTTACAGTGAAATATTAAAAGTGCCTAAAAAAAGGGTATCAAAAACAAATTTTAATGAATGATCCCTGAGGCACAAAGCAAAGAGTATTATGTGTCTGTATTTACTTGCCAAGGTTCAGGATTGGTAAAATACAGGATATACTCAAATTCTTTTAGTCAACATGTTTCAGCCATAAGGGTGGTATATTACCGAGGCATTCTTCAGGACTAAACCCCGGCGGTATGGGCTCTCTAATCACCCACCCTAACCTGGGGACGTGAAAGTGAAAATTATAAAAGTGAAAAAAGTGCGTAAAAATGTTGGAAGAGTAAAATACTCAATTCCAAAAAATACTCCGTAAATTTGGAGTGTCACTGCACCTGTAAAGTGAAAAACAAAGACAAACAGAAGACAGACATGAACATTGTTAATATGAGCCTTCCTTCGTTGTCATAGTGCTCCATGATATGTGGCTCAAGTGGTGTTCCCAAAGTAAACATAGATTTTATGCACCATCCAGATAGCCCCTAGAGGATGATAGCAACTAGCTCTGGGAAGTGATGTGCTAGAGGTGTGCTATTTACAAGACAAACGATTAAGAATGGGGGGATTAAAAACGCAAATGCGTGTACTCCTTATGAAGGGCTCAATGGACCTCAGAGGTCTGTGCCCCTCAAGTTGGTAATAGAAGGTATAACTCTCACTTTCAAAAAGGGCGCTACTAGCACCATGGGTCTCGGGAGGGGATCGGAGCGACCTGGCACATCCTAAAAAAGAAGAAATGGTACAGTTGCAAAAGCCTGTGCACGAGCAGATACTTAGCTCTATTGGCAGATGGAGCAGCGGTCTCGTTTTCAGTGGTTACTCACGCCCTCAGCGCTCTCGACCCGCTGCAAACCTGGTTGTGGCCTCAATGTCGGACCCCGAGGATAGAAAGCCGGGGTCGGTAAGCCTGTTTTTAAGGAGCTCGGTCGCGTATGCGACCTGTTTCCGGGTGGGCGTGTCTAGCCGAAAGCGAGGCTTGGGACGCACACGCCCACCCCGGCGGGCCCAGTCTTGTTCAAAACGAGGCTTGGATGTCGGCTGGTAGTGTTCCACCGGGGTAGTGAGGACAAAGTTGCTAGGACGAATAGCGTTGTAGCGCTAATGCCAGAAATACTAGTAGATCCAGAACTACTAGGTTCTCGTCATTTATTTAGAGCATTAGCACAAATAGGTCTATGTTGGAGGCAAAGGACTCTACCTTAGAGCAAACGCTCATGGCACTAAAAAGGTCTAGACTCTGGGTGTCAGGACTGGACTTTTTAGATGTAACTAGTCATTAATGAGAATCACAGGAAATGGAGTGACTGGTTTTGGCAGACAGATAGTTCCCAGTAATGGTTGGAGTAGTAGATCAGAAATAGCAATACTTCTCTCAAGATAGTATTGAGCTCCAAGGAATGTCATCGTTAAGCCCATTAACGTTGGTGCCCAGACGATACACCCAACGTTGCTCCTTTTCGAAAAGTCTACTGGTTATGTTGGCTGTACCCTTCATCTCTTCGATTACCGTCCACCGCATGTCATTCGGAGTGTGGTTTCTGTCCAGAAAGTGGCGGCTCAATTTAGTGGTTAGTTTTTTGCATCTAACATTGCTCCGATGCTCGCAGATACGTTGTTTTATTCTGCGCGTTGTCATGCCGACATAGCGTAGCTGGCATGGACACGTGATCAAATACACCACGTTCATGGTGTTACAATTAGTATGTTCTCTTTGGGTCCATACTTTGCCCGCTTCAAGCGACAGAGTTTTGGTCGCCTCTGTCAGATGGCAGACACTACAGTTAGAGCACGGGAAATGCCCTACAACTTTTGGCATACCCCATGCGCTGGTGACTGTAGGCGTGGGTTCAGGGAATTTGTCCTTTGGACGGGTGTGCACCAGGGCGTCTTTTAGACTACGACCTTTTTTAAAAGAGAATAGAGGTTTCTCCCAATTCTCCCTGTAAGAGGTCAGTATGTTCCAATGTTTGTTTATGGATTTTTTCATCATGTTAGACAGGCTGCTGTATGTAGTCACACACGTGAGGGGTATTGATCCCGGGTTGGTGACTTTTTCCTCTAGCAGGGCCTCCCTTGGTTGGTTCCTCGCTCTCTTGAAACCTTTACTCAGGATAGGTGCTGGATATCCTCTGTCTTTCAATTTCCCAGTAAGGTTTAAGGACTGTTCTTTGAAGTCCGAAAGGGAGGTACAGTTGCGCCTAAGTCTCAAATATTGCCCATAGGGGAGGTTTTCCTTCAAAGGGCGGGGATGAAAGCTACTGAACTCTAGGAGGTTGTTTTTTGCAGTGGGCTTATGATGTGTCTTAGTCCTAAGGCCAGCTTCTTGCACCGAAATCTCAACATCGAGGAAGACAATCTCAGATCTGCTCTTGGTGTTTGTAAACCGCAAATTGCGGTCTAGGGTGTTAATCCAATTAAGGAATAGATCAAGATCGGTGTCATTCCCAGTCCATAGTAGTAGGATGTCATCTATGTAGCGCTTCCACAGGAGCATTGAAGATGAGAAAGATTGGGAGGTAGGCAGGATGTATTTGGCCTCAAAATCTGCTGCATACAACCCTGCCACGCTTGGAGCAAAAATGCTGCCCATGCTGGTCCCTGAGCATTGTAGATAAAGCTTGTCTTTAAAAGAGAAGAAGTTCTCTTTAAGGGCAATTGTGGCACACTCGATAATGAAGGCTTTGGGTGTTTGATGATCCCATTCAGTGGAGTCTAGTGATTCTGCCAGGACTCTGATCGTGTCGTCCTGGGGGATACTCGTGTACAGACTTTCAACGTCCAGGGTAACGAGAGTGACTGAATTTTCCGGGACGGTTACATCTGATAGTAGGCGTAGGAGACTTTTGGTATCCTTGAGGTAAGTTGGGGTGGACTGCACCAAAGGTTTCAGGAAGTAGTCACAAAATTCGGATAGGGGCTCAAGGAGAGAACCGATACCCGAGACAATCGGACGGCCTGGTGGAGGAAGTCTGTTTTTGTGCATTTTCGGTAATGTGTAAAAATAGGGTATCACACATTTGGAATTCCTCAGAAACGCAGCCTCGTTTTTGGACACCTGTCCTTCTTCCTCTGCCTGTTCAACAAGGGTCGTAATCCTATTGGTGAGGACTGCAGTGGGGTCTACTGTTAGTGGGGTGTAGTTCCGAGTGTCCTCAAGCAATTGATAGCATGATTTCTCGTAGTCAATAGTGTCTTGAATGACGATGCCCCCGCCTTTATCGGCCGGCTTGATAGTAATCGTGCTGTCATTTTGCAGTTGTTGCAGTGCTTGATACTCAGCAGTGCTGAAATTACCGAAAACTACGGGGTTTTCACAGGACTCTAGGTCTTTGAATACAGCCTGCTCAAAGGTTGTGATCACTGCAGGCGTGGTGTGAGGAGGGGGGGTGAAGGTTGAACTTGGTCTCAAACCTGTGTCACCGTTTCTTGTAGCCTCATTGGGGTCATCCTTGCCTTCGAAAAAAGCTTTCAGTTTAAGTTTTCGGAAAAAACTGGCAAGTTCACAGTGAAGTTTGAACTTGTCAGGTCTGGCTTTAGGAACAAAACCCAGGCCTTTCTCAAGCACCTGGACTTCAGTGGGTGTTAGTACTCTGGTAGAAAGGTTGGTCACTAGGCTTACATCCCGCTCGTTCCTGGTTGTTGGTTGCTGCGAGTGTGGCTCGCTACAGAGTCGTCCTCCTCCCAGGTAACTCGGTTGTTGCCTCTCCTCTTTCCTCTCCCTCTCCGGCCGCTCTCTAAAAAAGGCTGCCTTTGTTGGTTCTGGAAATTGGGTGGGGGCATAAAACCTGGGTTCCAGCCCATGAAAGGAAACTGAGGTTGGTGAAAGGCAAAGGGATTATGGCCCATCATCATTTGAGGTGGTTGCCATTGATGATGTTGACCTTGGTTCCCTTGTCTGCCCCTTGCGTTTCTATTTCCACGATTCCCTCTTCCCTTTGTTTGCTTGAATGAGCTATTGCTCGATCCACTGCTGTTGGAAGACTCATCATCAGAGTGGTCAGATTTGTTGTTGTTTCGAGTAGGGGGGGTGAAAGTGGGAGCAGAATAGGGATACACCTTTTCAAACTCAAACTTTTTTTGATCTTTTTGTAATTTGGTTGCTTTCGACTGCATCAAATTATCTCTGTACTCATTCAGTTCCTTATTGAGTTCGTCCAACCGTTTTTTAAAACCAGTGATCGTGGTTTTAAAGTTTCTTTCAGTTTCTGTGATCTCCACCATCAGTGCTTCAGAGAGTCTTAGCGCTGTTTTGATAATTAGGACTAGCCAGTCGCGTGTACAATGCCAAGCGATCATGGCCCAGTCTTTGCGGAAAGTCGCATCATTCAGGAAGATACGAGGGGCATTAGTAACTAGCAACCCTTTGGGTGCCGCGTTTGACATCAGATATTGTTTAAGGATAGTCCCATGGAGAATGGTGCGGATATGCTCTCTTTTTTTCTCTGTGAGATTTTCCCATTCAGTGGTATTAGCTATTGCCTGTGATATTTGGGGATCTGCAAATATCGATGTGTCCGACATCAGTTCCTCTATCTCTGATTCGGAATATGTCAGGCCCATGTTCGCCATGGTGGAGTAGTACAAGTGAGGCAAAAGGAGTAAATCTTTAAAACCCAGCAATGAAGGGGATTTTCTTGCCGGTAGTAAAAAGAAGCTCTCACAGCTGTGCGCTGCTATAATACTTAACAACAAAGGGAGAAGGAGACACTCTCTTAGTCCCCAGTCAGTTATGCAAAAACAAGAAAAGAGAGGTCAGATCAAACACTTGGTCAATCTAAGTGAAATCTCTATAGACCACAATTCAAGGAGTCAAAACAGGAATTACCACATCCGATTAGGAGTCAAAACAGGATTACCACATCCGATTTGGGTGGTAAAGAAAGCCCTCACACACTGACCTGGTCAGTGTCATGCTTCATCATCGGGCCCCACCGAAAGAGGCCGAATGCCTCTTCGGTGTGCTACGACGCCAGAAAGACTGCGGAGCTGGTTTGTGTGTGGGGGGCGTGCTCTTGTTTACAGTGAAATATTAAAAGTGCCTAAAAAAAGGGTATCAAAAACAAATTTTAATGAATGATCCCTGAGGCACAAAGCAAAGAGTATTATGTGTCTGTATTTACTTGCCAAGGTTCAGGATTGGTAAAATACAGGATATACTCAAATTCTTTTAGTCAACATGTTTCAGCCATAAGGGTGGTATATTACCGAGGCATTCTTCAGGACTAAACCCCGGCGGTATGGGCTCTCTAATCACCCACCCTAACCTGGGGACGTGAAAGTGAAAATTATAAAAGTGAAAAAAGTGCGTAAAAATGTTGGAAGAGTAAAATACTCAATTCCAAAAAATACTCCGTAAATTTGGAGTGTCACTGCACCTGTAAAGTGAAAAACAAAGACAAACAGAAGACAGACATGAACATTGTTAATATGAGCCTTCCTTCGTTGTCATAGTGCTCCATGATATGTGGCTCAAGTGGTGTTCCCAAAGTAAACATAGATTTTATGCACCATCCAGATAGCCCCTAGAGGATGATAGCAACTAGCTCTGGGAAGTGATGTGCTAGAGGTGTGCTATTTACAAGACAAACGATTAAGAATGGGGGGATTAAAAACGCAAATGCGTGTACTCCTTATGAAGGGATCAATGGACCTCAGAGGTCTGTGCCCCTCAAGTTGGTAATAGAAGGTATAACTCTCACTTTCAAAAAGGGCGCTACTAGCACCATGGGTCTCGGGAGGGGATCGGAGCGACCTGGCACATCCTAAAAAAGAAGAAATGGTACAGTTGCAAAAGCCTGTGCACGAGCAGATACTTAGCTCTATTGGCAGATGGAGCAGCGGTCTCGTTTTCAGTGGTTACTCACGCCCTCAGCGCTCTCGACCCGCTGCAAACCTGGTTGTGGCCTCAATGTCGGACCCCGAGGATAGAAAGCCGGGGTCGGTAAGCCTGTTTTTAAGGAGCTCGGTCGCGTATGCGATCTGTTTCCGGGTGGGCGTGTCTAGCCGAAAGCGAGGCTTGGGACGCACACGCCCACCCCGGCGGGCCCAGTCTTGTTCAAAACGAGGCTTGGATGTCAGCTGGTAGTGTTCCACCGGGGTAGTGAGGACAAAGTTGCTAGGACGAATAGCGTTGTAGCGCTAATGCCAGAAATACTAGTAGATCCAGAACTACTAGGTTCTCGTCATTTATTTAGAGCATTAGCACAAATAGGTCTATGTTGGAGGCAAAGGACTCTACCTTAGAGCAAACGCTCATGGCACTAAAAAGGTCTAGACTCTGGGTGTCAGGACTGGACTTTTTAGATGTAACTAGTCATTAATGAGAATCACAGGAAATGGAGTGACTGGTTTTGGCAGACAGATAGTTCCCAGTAATGGTTGGAGTAGTAGATCAGAAATAGCAATACTTCTCTCAAGATAGTATTGAGCTCCAAGGAATGTCATCGTTAAGCCCATTAACGTTGGTGCCCAGACGATACACCCAACGTTGCTCCTTTTCGAAAAGTCTACTGGTTATGTTGGCTGTACCCTTCACCTCTTCGATTACCGTCCATCTCATGTCATTCGGAGTGTGGTTTCTGTCCAGAAAGTGGCGGCTCAATTTAGTGGTTAGTTTTTTGCATCTAACATTGCTCCAATGCTCGCAGATACGTTGTTTTATTCTGCGCGTTGTCATGCCGACATAGCGTAGCTGGCATGGACACGTGATCAAATACACCACGTTCATGGTGTTACAATTAGTATGTTCTCTTTGGGTCCATACTTTGCCCGCTTCAAGCGACAGAGTTTTGGTCGCCTCTGTCAGATGGCAGACACTACAGTTAGAGCACGGGAAATGCCCTACAACTTTTGGCATACCCCATGCGCTGGTGACTGTAGGCGTGGGTTCAGGGAATTTGTCCTTTGGACGGGTGTGCACCAGGGCGTCTTTTAGACTACGACCTTTTTTAAAAGAGAATAGAGGTTTCTCCCAATTCTCCCTGTAAGAGGTCAGTATGTTCCAATGTTTGTTTATGGATTTTTTCATCATGTTAGACAGGCTGCTGTATGTAGTCACACACGTGAGGGGTATTGATCCCGGGTTGGTGACTTTTTCCTCTAGCAGGGCCTCCCTTGGTTGGTTCCTTGCTCTTTTGAAACCTTTACTCAGGATAGGTGCTGGATATCCTCTGTCTTTCAATTTCCCAGTAAGGTTTAAGGACTGTTCTTTGAAGTCCGAAAGGGAGGTACAGTTGCGCCTAAGTCTCAAATATTGCCCATAGGGGAGGTTTTCCTTCAAAGGGCGGGGATGAAAGCTACTGAACTCTAGGAGGTTGTTTTTTGCAGTGGGCTTATGATGTGTCTTAGTCCTAAGGCCAGCTCCTTGCACCGAAATCTCAACATCGAGGAAGACAATCTCAGATCTGCTCTTGGTGTTTGTAAACCGCAAATTGCGGTCTAGGGTGTTAATCCAATTAAGGAATAGATCAAGATCGGTGTCATTCCCAGTCCATAGTAGTAGGATGTCATCTATGTAGCGCTTCCACAGGAGCATTGAAGATGAGAAAGATTGGGAGGTAGGCAGGATGTATTTGGCCTCAAAATCTGCTACATACAACCCTGCCACGCTTGGAGCAAAAATGCTGCCCATGCTGGTCCCTGAGCATTGTAGATAAAGCTTGTCTTTAAAAGAGAAGAAGTTCTCTTTAAGGGCAATTGTGGCACACTCGATAATGAAGGCTTTGGGTGTTTGATGATCCCATTCAGTGGAGTCTAGTGATTCTGCCAGGACTCTGATCGTGTCGTCCTGGGGGATACTCGTGTACAGACTTTCAACGTCCAGGGTAACGAGAGTGACTGAATTTTCCGGGAAGGTTACATCTGATAGTAGGCATAGGAGACTTTTGGTATCCTTGAGGTAAGTTGGGGTGGACTGCACCAAAGGTTTCAGGAAGTAGTCACAAAATTCGGATAGGGGCTCAAGGAGAGAACCGATACCCGAGACAATTGGACGGCCTGGTGGAGGAAGTCTGTTTTTGTGCATTTTCGGTAATGTGTAAAAATAGGGTATCACACATTTGGAATTCCTCAGAAACGCAGCCTCGTTTTTGGACACCTGTCCTTCTTCCTCTGCCTGTTCAACAAGGGTCGTAATCCTATTGGTGAGGACTGCAGTGGGGTCTACTGTTAGTGGGGTGTAGTTCCAAGTGTCCTCAAGCAATTGATAGCATGATTTCTCGTAGTCAATAGTGTCTTGAATGACGATGCCCCCGCCTTTATCGGCCGGCTTGATAGTAATCGTGCTGTCATTTTGCAGTTGTTGCAGTGCTTGATACTCAGCAGTGCTGAAATTACCGAAAACTACGGGGTTTTCACAGGACTCTAGGTCTTTGAATACAGCCTGCTCAAAGGTTGTGATCGCTGCAGGCGTGGTCTGAGGAGGGGGGGTGAAGGTTGAACTTGGTCTCAAACCTGTATCACCGTTTCTTGTAGCCTCGTTGGGGTCATCCTTGCCTTCGAAAAAAGCTTTCAGTTTAAGTTTTCGGAAAAAACTGGCAAGTTCACAGTGAAGTTTGAACTTGTCAGGTCTGGCTTTAGGAACAAAACCCAGGCCTTTCTCAAGCACCTGGACTTCAGTGGGTGTTAGTACTCTGGTAGAAAGGTTGGTCACTAGGCTTACATCCCGCTCGTTCCTGGTTGTTGGTTGCTGCGAGTGTGGCTCGCTACAGAGTCGTCCTCCTCCCAGGTAACTCGGTTGTTGCCTCTCCTCTTTCCTCTCCCTCTCCGGCCGCTCTCTAAAAAAGGCTGCCTTTGTTGGTTCTGGAAATTGGGTGGGGGCATAAAACCTGGGTTCCAGCCCATGAAAGGAAACTGAGGTTGGTGAAAGGCAAAGGGATTATGGCCCATCATCATTTGAGGTGGTTGCCATTGATGATGTTGACCTTGGTTCCCTTGTCTGCCCCTTGCGTTTCTATTTCCACGATTCCCTCTTCCCTTTGTTTGCTTGAATGAGCTATTGCTCGATCCACTGCTGTTGGAAGACTCATCATCAGAGTGGTCAGATTTGTTGTTGTTTCGAGTAGGGGGGGTGAAAGTGGGAGCAGAATAGGGATACACCTTTTCAAACTCAAACTTTTTTTGATCTTTTTGTAATTTGGTTGCTTTCGACTGCATCAAATTATCTCTGTACTCATTCAGTTCCTTATTGAGTTCGTCCAACCGTTTTTTAAAACCAGTGATCGTGGTTTTAAAGTTTCTTTCAGTTTCTGTGATCTCCACCATCAGTGCTTCAGAGAGTCTTAGCGCTGTTTTGATAATTAGGACTAGCCAGTCGCGTGTACAATGCCAAGCGATCATGGCCCAGTCTTTGCGGAAGGTCGCATCATTCAGGAAGATACGAGGGGCATTAGTAACTAGCAACCCTTTGGGTGCCGCGTTTGACATCAGATATTGTTTAAGGATAGTCCCATGGAGAATGGTGCGGATATGCTCTCTTTTTTTCTCTGTGAGATTTTCCCATTCAGTGGTATTAGCTATTGCCTGTGATATTTGGGGATCTGCAAATATCGATGTGTCCGACATCAGTTCCTCTATCTCTGATTCGGAATATGTCAGGCCCATGTTCGCCATGGTGGAGTAGTACAAGTGAGGCAAAAGGAGTAAATCTTTAAAACCCAGCAATGAAGGGGATTTTCTTGCCGGTAGTAAAAAGAAGCTCTCACAGCTGTGCGCTGCTATAATACTTAACAACAAAGGGAGAGGTAGGGAGAAGGAGACACTCTCTTAGTCCCCAGTCAGTTATGCAAAAACAAGAAAAGAGAGGTCAGATCAAACACTTGGTCAATCTAAGTGAAATCTCTATAGACCACAATTCAAGGAGTCAAAACAGGAATTACCACATCCGATTAGGAGTCAAAACAGGATTACCACATCCGATTTGGGTGGTAAAGAAAGCCCTCACACACTGACCTGGTCAGTGTCATGCTTCATCATCGGGCCCCACCGAAAGAGGCCGAATGCCTCTTCGGTGTGCTACGACGCCAGAAAGACTGCGGAGCTGGTTTGTGTGTGGGGGGCGTGCTCTTGTTTACAGTGAAATATTAAAAGTGCCTAAAAAAAGGGTATCAAAAACAAATTTTAATGAATGATCCCTGAGGCACAAAGCAAAGAGTATTATGTGTCTGTATTTACTTGCCAAGGTTCAGGATTGGTAAAATACAGGATATACTCAAATTCTTTTAGTCAACATGTTTCAGCCATAAGGGTGGTATATTACCGAGGCATTCTTCAGGACTAAACCCCGGCGGTATGGGCTCTCTAATCACCCACCCTAACCTGGGGACGTGAAAGTGAAAATTATAAAAGTGAAAAAAGTGCGTAAAAATGTTGGAAGAGTAAAATACTCAATTCCAAAAAATACTCCGTAAATTTGGAGTGTCACTGCACCTGTAAAGTGAAAAACAAAGACAAACAGAAGACAGACATGAACATTGTTAATATGAGCCTTCCTTCGTTGTCATAGTGCTCCATGATATGTGGCTCAAGTGGTGTTCCCAAAGTAAACATAGATTTTATGCACCATCCAGATAGCCCCTAGAGGATGATAGCAACTAGCTCTGGGAAGTGATGTGCTAGAGGTGTGCTATTTACAAGACAAACGATTAAGAATGGGGGGATTAAAAATGCAAATGCGTGTACTCCTTATGAAGGGATCAATGGACCTCAGAGGTCTGTGCCCCTCAAGTTGGTAATAGAAGGTATAACTCTCACTTTCAAAAAGGGCGCTACTAGCACCATGGGTCTCGGGAGGGGATCGGAGCGACCTGGCACATCCTAAAAAAGAAGAAATGGTACAGTTGCAAAAGCCTGTGCACGAGCAGATACTTAGCTCTATTGGCAGATGGAGCAGCGGTCTCGTTTTCAGTGGTTACTCACGCCCTCAGCGCTCTCGACCCGCTGCAAACCTGGTTGTGGCCTCAATGTCGGACCCCGAGGATAGAAAGCCGGGGTCGGTAAGCCTGTTTTTAAGGAGCTCGGTCGCGTATGCGATCTGTTTCCGGGTGGGCGTGTCTAGCCGAAAGCGAGGCTTGGGACGCACACGCCCACCCCGGCGGGCCCAGTCTTGTTCAAAACGAGGCTTGGATGTCAGCTGGTAGTGTTCCACCGGGGTAGTGAGGACAAAGTTGCTAGGACGAATAGCGTTGTAGCGCTAATGCCAGAAATACTAGTAGATCCAGAACTACTAGGTTCTCGTCATTTATTTAGAGCATTAGCACAAATAGGTCTATGTTGGAGGCAAAGGACTCTACCTTAGAGCAAACGCTCATGGCACTAAAAAGGTCTAGACTCTGGGTGTCAGGACTGGACTTTTTAGATGTAACTAGTCATTAATGAGAATCACAGGAAATGGAGTGACTGGTTTTGGCAGACAGATAGTTCCCAGTAATGGTTGGAGTAGTAGATCAGAAATAGCAATACTTCTCTCAAGATAGTATTGAGCTCCAAGGAATGTCATCGTTAAGCCCATTAACGTTGGTGCCCAGACGATACACCCAACGTTGCTCCTTTTCGAAAAGTCTACTGGTTATGTTGGCTGTACCCTTCACCTCTTCGATTACCGTCCACCTCATGTCATTCGGAGTGTGGTTTCTGTCCAGAAAGTGGCGGCTCAATTTAGTGGTTAGTTTTTTGCATCTAACATTGCTCCAATGCTCGCAGATACGTTGTTTTATTCTGCGCGTTGTCATGCCGACATAGCGTAGCTGGCATGGACACGTGATCAAATACACCACGTTCATGGTGTTACAATTAGTATGTTCTCTTTGGGTCCATACTTTGCCCGCTTCAAGGGACAGAGTTTTGGTCGCCTCTGTCAGATGGCAGACACTACAGTTAGAGCACGGGAAATGCCCTACAACTTTTGGCATACCCCATGCGCTGGTGACTGTAGGTGTGGGTTCAGGGAATTTGTCCTTTGGACGGGTGTGCACCAGGGCGTCTTTTAGACTACGACCTTTTTTAAAAGAGAATAGAGGTTTCTCCCAATTCTCCCTGTAAGAGGTCAGTATGTTCCAATGTTTGTTTATGGATTTTTTCATCATGTTAGACAGGCTGCTGTATGTAGTCACACACGTGAGGGGTATTGATCCCGGGTTGGTGACTTTTTCCTCTAGCAGGGCCTCCCTTGGTTGGTTCCTTGCTCTTTTGAAACCTTTACTCAGGATAGGTGCTGGATATCCTCTGTCTTTCAATTTCCCAGTAAGGTTTAAGGACTGTTCTTTGAAGTCCGAAAGGGAGGTACAGTTGCGCCTAAGTCTCAAATATTGCCCATAGGGGAGGTTTTCCTTCAAAGGGCGGGGATGAAAGCTACTGAACTCTAGGAGGTTGTTTTTTGCAGTGGGCTTATGATGTGTCTTAGTCCTAAGGCCAGCTCCTTGCACCGAAATCTCAACATCGAGGAAGACAATCTCAGATCTGCTCTTGGTGTTTGTAAACCGCAAATTGCGGTCTAGGGTGTTAATCCAATTAAGGAATAGATCAAGATCGGTGTCATTCCCAGTCCATAGTAGTAGGATGTCATCTATGTAGCGCTTCCACAGGAGCATTGAAGATGAGAAAGATTGGGAGGTAGGCAGGATGTATTTGGCCTCAAAATCTGCTACATACAACCCTGCCACGCTTGGAGCAAAAATGCTGCCCATGCTGGTCCCTGAGCATTGTAGATAAAGCTTGTCTTTAAAAGAGAAGAAGTTCTCTTTAAGGGCAATTGTGGCACACTCGATAATGAAGGCTTTGGGTGTTTGATGATCCCATTCAGTGGAGTCTAGTGATTCTGCCAGGACTCTGATCGTGTCGTCCTGGGGGATACTCGTGTACAGACTTTCAACGTCCAGGGTAACGAGAGTGACTGAATTTTCCGGGAAGGTTACATCTGATAGTAGGCATAGGAGACTTTTGGTATCCTTGAGGTAAGTTGGGGTGGACTGCACCAAAGGTTTCAGGAAGTAGTCACAAAATTCGGATAGGGGCTCAAGGAGAGAACCGATACCCGAGACAATCGGACGGCCTGGTGGAGGAAGTCTGTTTTTGTGCATTTTCGGTAATGTGTAAAAATAGGGTATCACACATTTGGAATTCCTCAGAAACGCAGCCTCGTTTTTGGACACCTGTCCTTCTTGCTCTGCCTGTTCAACAAGGGTCGTAATCCTATTGGTGAGGACTGCAGTGGGGTCTACTGTTAGTGGGGTGTAGTTCCGAGTGTCCTCAAGCAATTGATAGCATGATTTCTCGTAGTCAATAGTGTCTTGAATGACGATGCCCCCGCCTTTATCGGCCGGCTTGATAGTAATCGTGCTGTCATTTTGCAGTTGTTGCAGTGCTTGATACTCAGCAGTGCTGAAATTACCGAAAACTACGGGGTTTTCACAGGACTCTAGGTCTTTGAATACAGCCTGCTCAAAGGTTGTGATCGCTGCAGGCGTGGTCTGAGGAGGGGGGGTGAAGGTTGAACTTGGTCTCAAACCTGTATCACCGTTTCTTGTAGCCTCGTTGGGGTCATCCTTGCCTTCGAAAAAAGCTTTCAGTTTAAGTTTTCGGAAAAAACTGGCAAGTTCACAGTGAAGTTTGAACTTGTCAGGTCTGGCTTTAGAAACAAAACCCAGGCCTTTCTCAAGCACCTGGACTTCAGTGGGTGTTAGTACTCTGGTAGAAAGGTTGGTCACTAGGCTTACATCCCGCTCGTTCCTGGTTGTTGGTTGCTGCGAGTGTGGCTCGCTACAGAGTCGTCCTCCTCCCAGGTAACTCGGTTGTTGCCTCTCCTCTTTCCTCTCCCTCTCCGGCCGCTCTCTAAAAAAGGCTGCCTTTGTTGGTTC
Source organism: Lissotriton helveticus (assembly GCF_964261635.1). NCBI lineage: Eukaryota > Metazoa > Chordata > Amphibia > Caudata > Salamandridae > Lissotriton > Lissotriton helveticus. Next base: position 997,169,389 of record NC_136057.1, read on the forward strand.
TGGAAATTGGGTGGGGGCATAAAACCTGGGTTCCAGCCCATGAAAGGAAACTGAGGTTGGTGAAAGGCAAAGGGATTATGGCCCATCATCATTTGAGGTGGTTGCCATTGATGATGTTGACCTTGGTTCCCTTGTCTGCCCCTTGCGTTTCTATTTCCACGATTCCCTCTTCCCTTTGTTTGCTTGAATGAGCTATTGCTCGATCCACTGCTGTTGGAAGACTCATCATCAGAGTGGTCAGATTTGTTGTTGTTTCGAGTAGGGGGGGTGAAAGTGGGAGCAGAATAGGGATACACCTTTTCAAACTCAAACTTTTTTTGATCTTTTTGTAATTTGGTTGCTTTCGACTGCATCAAATTATCTGTGTACTCATTCAGTTCCTTATTGAGTTCGTCCAACCGTTTTTTAAAACCAGTGATCGTGGTTTTAAAGTTTCTTTCAGTTTCTGTGATCTCCACCATCAGTGCTTCAGAGAGTCTTAGCGCTGTTTTGATAATTAGGACTAGCCAGTCGCGTGTACAATGCCAAGCGATCATGGCCCAGTCTTTGCGGAAGGTCGCATCATTCAGGAAGATACGAGGGGCATTAGTAACTAGCAACCCTTTGGGTGCCGCGTTTGACATCAGATATTGTTTAAGGATAGTCCCATGGAGAATGGTGCGGATATGCTCTCTTTTTTTCTCTGTGAGATTTTCCCATTCAGTGGTATTAGCTATTGCCTGTGATATTTGGGGATCTGCAAATATCGATGTGTCCGACATCAGTTCCTCTATCTCTGATTCGGAATATGTCAGGCCCATGTTCGCCATGGTGGAGTAGTACAAGTGAGGCAAAAGGAGTAAATCTTTAAAACCCAGCAATGAAGGGGATTTTCTTGCCGGTAGTAAAAAGAAGCTCTCACAGCTGTGCGCTGCTATAATACTTAACAACAAAGGGAGAGGTAGGGAGAAGGAGACACTCTCTTAGTCCCCAGTCAGTTATGCAAAAACAAGAAAAGAGAGGTCAGATCAAACACTTGGTCAATCTAAGAGAAATCTCTATAGACCACAATTCAAGGAGTCAAAACAGGAATTACCACATCCGATTAGGAGTCAAAACAGGATTACCACATCCGATTTGGGTGGTAAAGAAAGCCCTCACACACTGACCTGGTCAGTGTCATGCTTCATCATCGGGCCCCACCGAAAGAGGCCGAATGCCTCTTCGGTGTGCTACGACGCCAGAAAGACTGCGGAGCTGGTTTGTGTGTGGGGGGCGTGCTCTTGTTTACAGTGAAATATTAAAAGTGCCTAAAAAAAGGGTATAAAAAACAAATTTTAATGAATGATCCCTGAGGCACAAAGCAAAGAGTATTATGTGTCTGTATTTACTTGCCAAGGTTCAGGATTGGTAAAATACAGGATATACTCAAATTCTTTTAGTCAACATGTTTCAGCCATAAGGGTGGTATATTACCGAGGCATTCTTCAGGACTAAACCCCGGCGGTATGGGCTCTCTAATCACCCACCCTAACCTGGGGACGTGAAAGTGAAAATTATAAAAGTGAAAAAAGTGCGTAAAAATGTTGGAAGAGTAAAATACTCAATTCCAAAAAATACTCCGTAAATTTGGAGTGTCACTGCACCTGTAAAGTGAAAAACAAAGACAAACAGAAGACAGACATGAACATTGTTAATATGAGCCTTCCTTCGTTGTCATAGTGCTCCATGATATGTGGCTCAAGTGGTGTTCCCAAAGTAAACATAGATTTTATGCACCATCCAGATAGCCCCTAGAGGATGATAGCAACTAGCTCTGGGAAGTGATGTGCTAGAGGTGTGCTATTTACAAGACAAACGATTAAGAATGGGGGGATTAAAAACGTAAATGCGTGTACTCCTTATGAAGGGATCAATGGACCTCAGAGGTCTGTGCCCCTCAAGTTGGTAATAGAAGGTATAACTCTCACTTTCAAAAAGGGCGCTACTAGCACCATGGGTCTCGGGAGGGGATCGGAGCGACCTGGCACATCCTAAAAAAGAAGAAATGGTACAGTTGCAAAAGCCTGTGCACGAGCAGATACTTAGCTCTATTGGCAGATGGAGCAGCGGTCTCGTTTTCAGTGGTTACTCACGCCCTCAGCGCTCTCGACCCGCTGCAAACCTGGTTGTGGCCTCAATGTCGGACCCCGAGGATAGAAAGCCGGGGTCGGTAAGCCTGTTTTTAAGGAGCTCGGTCGCGTATGCGACCTGTTTCCGGGTGGGCGTGTCTAGCCGAAAGCGAGGCTTGGGACGCACACGCCCACCCCGGCGGGCCCAGTCTTGTTCAAAACGAGGCTTGGATGTCGGCTGGTAGTGTTCCACCGGGGTAGTGAGGACAAAGTTGCTAGGACGAATAGCGTTGTAGCGCTAATGCCAGAAATACTAGTAGATCCAGAACTACTAGGTTCTCGTCATTTATTTAGAGCATTAGCACAAATAGGTCTATGTTGGAGGCAAAGGACTCTACCTTAGAGCAAACGCTCATGGCACTAAAAAGGTCTAGACTCTGGGTGTCAGGACTGGACTTTTTAGATGTAACTAGTCATTAATGACAATCACAGGAAATGGAGTGACTGGTTTTGGCAGACAGATAGTTCCCAGTAATGGTTGGAGTAGTAGATCAGAAATAGCAATACTTCTCTCAAGATAGTATTGAGCTCCAAGGAATGTCATCGTTAAGCCCATTAACGTTGGTGCCCAGACGATACACCCAACGTTGCTCCTTTTCGAAAAGTCTACTGGTTATGTTGGCTGTACCCTTCACCTCTTCGATTACCGTCCACCTCATGTCATTCGGAGTGTGGTTTCTGTCCAGAAAGTGGCGGCTCAATTTAGTGGTTAGTTTTTTGCATCTAACATTGCTCCGATGCTCGCAGATACGTTGTTTTATTCTGCGCGTTGTCATGCCGACATAGCGTAGCTGGCATGGACACGTGATCAAATACACCACGTTCATGGTGTTACAATTAGTATGTTCTCTTTGGGTCCATACTTTGCCCGCTTCAAGCGACAGAGTTTTGGTCGCCTCTGTCAGATGGCAGACACTACAGTTAGAGCACGGGAAATGCCCTACAACTTTTGGCATACCCCATGCGCTGGTGACTGTAGGCGTGGGTTCAGGGAATTTGTCCTTTGGACGGGTGGGCACCAGGGCGTCTTTTAGACTACGACCTTTTTTAAAAGAGAATAGAGGTTTCTCCCAATTCTCCCTGTAAGAGGTCAGTATGTTCCAATGTTTGTTTATGGATTTTTTCATCATGTTAGACAGGCTGCTGTATGTAGTCACACACGTGAGGGGTATTGATCCCGGGTTGGTGACTTTTTCCTCTAGCAGGGCCTCCCTTGGTTGGTTCCTTGCTCTCTTGAAACCTTTACTCAGGATAGGTGCTGGATATCCTCTGTCTTTCAAGTTCCCAGTAAGGTTTAAGGACTGTTCTTTGAAGTCCGAAAGGGAGGTACAGTTGCGCCTAAGTCTCAAATATTGCCCATAGGGGAGGTTTTCCTTCAAAGGGCGGGGATGAAAGCTACTGAACTCTAGGAGGTTGTTTTTTGCAGTGGGCTTATGATGTGTCTTAGTCCTAAGGCCAGCTCCTTGCACCGAAATCTCAACATCGAGGGAGACAATCTCAGATCTGCTCTTGGTGTTTGTAAACCGCAAATTGCGGTCTAGGGTGTTAATCCAATTAAGGAATAGATCAAGATCGGTGTCATTCCCAGTCCATAGTAGTAGGATGTCATCTATGTAGCGCTTCCACAGGAGCATTGAAGATGAGAAAGATTGGGAGGTAGGCAGGATGTATTTGGCCTCAAAATCTGCTACATACAACCCTGCCACGCTTGGAGCAAAAATGCTGCCCATGCTGGTCCCTGAGCATTGTAGATAAAGCTTGTCTTTAAAAGAGAAGAAGTTCTCTTTAAGGGCAATTGTGGCACACTCGATAATGAAGGCTTTGGGTGTTTGATGATCCCATTCAGTGGAGTCTAGTGATTCTGCCAGGACTCTGATCGTGTCGTCCTGGGGGATACTCGTGTACAGACTTTCAACGTCCAGGGTAACGAGAGTGACTGAATTTTCCGGGAAGGTTACATCTGATAGTAGGCATAGGAGACTTTTGGTATCCTTGAGGTAAGTTGGGGTGGACTGCACCAAAGGTTTCAGGAAGTAGTCACAAAATTCGGATAGGGGCTCAAGGAGAGAACCGATACCCGAGACAATCGGACGGCCTGGTGGAGGAAGTCTGTTTTTGTGCATTTTCGGTAATGTGTAAAAATAGGGTATCACACATTTGGAATTCCTCAGAAACGCAGCCTCGTTTTTGGACACCTGTCCTTCTTGCTCTGCCTGTTCAACAAGGGTCGTAATCCTATTGGTGAGGTCTGCAGTGGGGTCTACTGTTAGTGGGGTGTAGTTCCAAGTGTCCTCAAGCAATTGATAGCATGATTTCTCGTAGTCAATAGTGTCTTGAATGACGATGCCCCCGCCTTTATCGGCCGGCTTGATAGTAATCGTGCTGTCATTTTGCAGTTGTTGCAGTGCTTGATACTCAGCAGTGCTGAAATTACCGAAAACTACGGGGTTTTCACAGGACTCTAGGTCTTTGAATACAGCCTGCTCAAAGGTTGTGATCGCTGCAGGCGTGGTGTGAGGAGGGGGGGTGAAGGTTGAACTTGGTCTCAAACCTGTATCACCGTTTCTTGTAGCCTCGTTGGGGTCATCCTTGCCTTCGAAAAAAGCTTTCAGTTTAAGTTTTCGGAAAAAACTGGCAAGTTCACAGTGAAGTTTGAACTTGTCAGGTCTGGCTTTAGGAACAAAACCCAGGCCTTTCTCAAGCACCTGGACTTCAGTGGGTGTTAGTACTCTGGTAGAAAGGTTGGTCACTAGGCTTACATCCCGCTCGTTCCTGGTTGTTGGTTGCTGCGAGTGTGGCTCGCTACAGAGTCGTCCTCCTCCCAGGTAACTCGGTTGTTGCCTCTCCTCTTTCCTCTCCCTCTCCGGCCGCTCTCTAAAAAAGGCTGCCTTTGTTGGTTCTGGAAATTGGGTGGGGGCATAAAACCTGGGTTCCAGCCCATGAAAGGAAACTGAGGTTGGTGAAAGGCAAAGGGATTATGGCCCATCATCATTTGAGGTGGTTGCCATTGATGATGTTGACCTTGGTTCCCTTGTCTGCCCCTTGCGTTTCTATTTCCACGATTCCCTCTTCCCTTTGTTTGCTTGAATGAGCTATTGCTCGATCCACTGCTGTTGGAAGACTCATCATCAGAGTGGTCAGATTTGTTGTTGTTTCGAGTAGGGGGGGTGAAAGTGGGAGCAGAATAGGGATACACCTTTTCAAACTCAAACTTTTTTTGATCTTTTTGTAATTTGGTTGCTTTCGACTGCATCAAATTATCTCTGTACTCATTCAGTTCCTTATTGAGTTCGTCCAACCGTTTTTTAAAACCAGTGATCGTGGTTTTAAAGTTTCTTTCAGTTTCTGTGATCTCCACCATCAGTGCTTCAGAGAGTCTTAGCGCTGTTTTGATAATTAGGACTAGCCAGTCGCGTGTACAATGCCAAGCGATCATGGCCCAGTCTTTGCGGAAGGTCGCATCATTCAGGAAGATACGAGGGGCATTAGTAACTAGCAACCCTTTGGGTGCCGCGTTTGACATCAGATATTGTTTAAGGATAGTCCCATGGAGAATGGTGCGGATATGCTCTCTTTTTTTCTCTGTGAGATTTTCCCATTCAGTGGTATTAGCTATTGCCTGTGATATTTGGGGATCTGCAAATATCGATGTGTCCGACATCAGTTCCTCTATCTCTGATTCGGAATATGTCAGGCCCATGTTCGCCATGGTGGAGTAGTACAAGTGAGGCAAAAGGAGTTAATCTTTAAAACCCAGCAATGAAGGGGATTTTCTTGCCGGTAGTAAAAAGAAGCTCTCACAGCTGTGCGCTGCTATAATACTTAACAACAAAGGGAGAGGTAGGGAGAAGGAGACACTCTCTTAGTCCCCAGTCAGTTATGCAAAAACAAGAAAAGAGAGGTCAGATCAAACACTTGGTCAATCTAAGTGAAATCTCTATAGACCACAATTCAAGGAGTCAAAACAGGAATTACCACATCCGATTAGGAGTCAAAACAGGATTACCACATCCGATTTGGGTGGTAAAGAAAGCCCTCACACACTGACCTGGTCAGTGTCATGCTTCATCATCGGGCCCCACCGAAAGAGGCCGAATGCCTCTTCGGTGTGCTACGACGCCAGAAAGACTGCGGAGCTGGTTTGTGTGTGGGGGGCGTGCTCTTGTTTACAGTGAAATATTAAAAGTGCCTAAAAAAAGGGTATCAAAAACAAATTTTAATGAATGATCCCTGAGGCACAAAGCAAAGAGTATTATGTGTCTGTATTTACTTGCCAAGGTTCAGGATTGGTAAAATACAGGATATACTCAAATTCTTTTAGTCAACATGTTTCAGCCATAAGGGTGGTATATTACCGAGGCATTCTTCAGGACTAAACCCCGGCGGTATGGGCTCTCTAATCACCCACCCTAACCTGGGGACGTGAAAGTGAAAATTATAAAAGTGAAAAAAGTGCGTAAAAATGTTGGAAGAGTAAAATACTCAATTCCAAAAAATACTCCGTAAATTTGGAGTGTCACTGCACCTGTAAAGTGAAAAACAAAGACAAACAGAAGACAGACATGAACATTGTTAATATGAGCCTTCCTTTGTTGTCATAGTGCTCCATGATATGTGGCTCAAGTGGTGTTCCCAAAGTAAACATAGATTTTATGCACCATCCAGATAGCCCCTAGAGGATGATAGCAACTAGCTCTGGGAAGTGATGTGCTAGAGGTGTGCTATTTACAAGACAAACGATTAAGAATGGGGGGATTAAAAACGCAAATGCGTGTACTCCTTATGAAGGGATCAATGGACCTCAGAGGTCTGTGCCCCTCAAGTTGGTAATAGAAGGTATAACTCTCACTTTCAAAAAGGGCGCTACTAGCACCATGGGTCTCGGGAGGGGATCGGAGCGACCTGGCACATCCTAAAAAAGAAGAAATGGTACAGTTGCAAAAGCCTGTGCACGAGCAGATACTTAGCTCTATTGGCAGATGGAGCAGCGGTCTCGTTTTCAGTGGTTACTCACGCCCTCAGCGCTCTCGACCCGCTGCAAACCTGGTTGTGGCCTCAATGTCGGACCCCGAGGATAGAAAGCCGGGGTCGGTAAGCCTGTTTTTAAGGAGCTCGGTCGCGTATGCGACCTGTTTCCGGGTGGGCGTGTCTAGCCGAAAGCGAGGCTTGGGACGCACACGCCCACCCCGGCGGGCCCAGTCTTGTTCAAAACGAGGCTTGGATGTCGGCTGGTAGTGTTCCACCGGGGTAGTGAGGACAAAGTTGCTAGGACTAATAGCGTTGTAGCGCTAATGCCAGAAATACTAGTAGATCCAGAACTACTAGGTTCTCGTCATTTATTTAGAGCATTAGCACAAATAGGTCTATGTTGGAGGCAAAGGACTCTACCTTAGAGCAAACGCTCATGGCACTAAAAAGGTCTAGACTCTGGGTGTCAGGACTGGACTTTTTAGATGTAACTAGTCATTAATGAGAATCACAGGAAATGGAGTGACTGGTTTTGGCAGACAGATAGTTCCCAGTAATGGTTGGAGTAGTAGATCAGAAATAGCAATACTTCTCTCAAGATAGTATTGAGCTCCAAGGAATGTCATCGTTAAGCCCATTAACGTTGGTGCCCAGACGATACACCCAACATTGCTCCTTTTCGAAAAGTGTACTGGTTATGTTGGCTGTACCCTTCACCTCTTCGATTACCGTCCACCTCATGTCATTCGGAGTGTGGTTTCTGTCCAGAAAGTGGCGGCTCAATTTAGTGGTTAGTTTTTTGCATCTAACATTGCTCCGATGCTCGCAGATACGTTGTTTTATTCTGCGCGTTGTCATGCCGACATAGCGTAGCTGGCATGGACACGTGATCAAATACACCACGTTCATGGTGTTACAATTAGTATGTTCTCTTTGGGTCCATACTTTGCCCGCTTCAAGCGACAGAGTTTTGGTCGCCTCTGTCAGATGGCAGACACTACAGTTAGAGCACGGGAAATGCCCTACAACTTTTGGCATACCCCATGCGCTGGTGACTGTAGGCGTGGGTTCAGGGAATTTGTCCTTTGGACGGGTGTGCACCAGGGCGTCTTTTAGACTACGACCTTTTTTAAAAGAGAATAGAGGTTTCTCCCAATTCTCCCTGTAAGAGGTCAGTATGTTCCAATGTTTGTTTATGGATTTTTTCATCATGTTAGACAGGCTGCTGTATGTAGTCACACACGTGAGGGGTATTGATCCCGGGTTGGTGACTTTTTCCTCTAGCAGGGCCTCCCTTGGTTGGTTCCTTGCTCTCTTGAAACCTTTACTCAGGATAGGTGCTGGATATCCTCTGTCTTTCAATTTCCCAGTAAGGTTTAAGGACTGTTCTTTGAAGTCCGAAAGGGAGGTACAGTTGTGCCTAAGTCTCAAATATTGCCCATAGGGGAGGTTTTCCTTCAAAGGGCGGGGATGAAAGCTACTGAACTCTAGGAGGTTGTTTTTTGCAGTGGGCTTATGATGTGTCTTAGTCCTAAGGCCAGCTCCTTGCACCGAAATCTCAACATCGAGGAAGACAATCTCAGATCTGCTCTTGGTGTTTGTAAACCGCAAATTGCGGTCTAGGGTGTTAATCCAATTAAGGAATAGATCAAGATCGGTGTCATTCCCAGTCCATAGTAGTAGGATGTCATCTATGTAGCGCTTCCACAGGAGCATTGAAGATGAGAAAGATTGGGAGGTAGGCAGGATGTATTTGGCCTCAAAATCTGCTACATACAACCCTGCCACGCTTGGAGCAAAAATGCTGCCCATGCTGGTCCCTGAGCATTGTAGATAAAGCTTGTCTTTAAAAGAGAAGAAGTTCTCTTTAAGGGCAATTGTGGCACACTCGATAATGAAGGCTTTGGGTGTTTGATGATCCCATTCAGTGGAGTCTAGTGATTCTGCCAGGACTCTGATCGTGTCGTCCTGGGGGATACTCGTGTACAGACTTTCAACGTCCAGGGTAACGAGAGTGACTGAATTTTCCGGGAAGGTTACATCTGATAGTAGGCATAGGAGACTTTTGGTATCCTTGAGGTAAGTTGGGGTGGACTGCACCAAAGGTTTCAGGAAGTAGTCACAAAATTCGGATAGGGGCTCAAGGAGAGAACCGATACCCGAGACAATCGGACGGCCTGGTGGAGGAAGTCTGTTTTTGTGCATTTTCGGTAATGTGTAAAAATAGGGTATCACACATTTGGAATTCCTCAGAAACGCAGCCTCGTTTTTGGACACCTGTCCTTCTTCCTCTGCCTCTTCAACAAGGGTCGTAATCCTATTGGTGAGGACTGCAGTGGGGTCTACTGTTAGTGGGGTGTAGTTCCAAGTGTCCTCAAGCAATTGATAGCATGATTTCTCGTAGTCAATAGTGTCTTGAATGACGATGCCCCCGCCTTTATCGGCCGGCTTGATAGTAATCGTGCTGTCATTTTGCAGTTGTTGCAGTGCTTGATACTCAGCAGTGCTGAAATTACCGAAAACTACGGGGTTTTCACAGGACTCTAGGTCTTTGAATACAGCCTGCTCAAAGGTTGTGATCGCTGCAGGCGTGGTGTGAGGAGGGGGGGTGAAGGTTGAACTTGGTCTCAAACCTGTATCACCGTTTCTTGTAGCCTCGTTGGGGTCATCCTTGCCTTCGAAAAAAGCTTTCAGTTTAAGTTTTCGGAAAAAACTGGCAAGTTCACAGTGAAGTTTGAACTTGTCAGGTCTGGCTTTAGGAACAAAACCCAGGCCTTTCTCAAGCACCTGGACTTCAGTGGGTGTTAGTACTCTGGTAGAAAGGTTGGTCACTAGGCTTACATCCCGCTCGTTCCTGGTTGTTGGTTGCTGCGAGTGTGGCTCGCTACAGAGTCGTCCTCCTCCCAGGTAACTCGGTTGTTGCCTCTCCTCTTTCCTCTCCCTCTCCGGCCGCTCTCTAAAAAAGGCTGCCTTTGTTGGTTCTGGAAATTGGGTGGGGCATAAAACCTGGGTTCCAGCCCATGAAAGGAAACTGAGGTTGGTGAAAGGCAAAGGGATTATGGCCCATCATCATTTGAGGTGGTTGCCATTGATGATGTTGACCTTGGTTCCCTTGTCTGCCCCTTGCGTTTCTATTTCCACGATTCCCTCTTCCCTTTGTTTGCTTGAATGAGCTATTGCTCGATCCACTGCTGTTGGAAGACTCATCATCAGAGTGGTCAGATTTGTTGTTGTTTCGAGTAGGGGGGGTGAAAGTGGGAGCAGAATAGGGATACACCTTTTCAAACTCAAACTTTTTTTGATCTGTTTGTAATTTGGTTGCTTTCGACTGCATCAAATTATCTCTGTACTCATTCAGTTCCTTATTGAGTTCGTCCAACCGTTTTTTAAAACCAGTGATCGTGGTTTTAAAGTTTCTTTCAGTTTCTGTGATCTCCACCATCAGTGCTTCAGAGAGTCTTAGCGCTGTTTTGATAATTAGGACTAGCCAGTCGCGTGTACAATGCCAAGCGATCATGGCCCAGTCTTTGCGGAAGGTCGCATCATTCAGGAAGATACGAGGGGCATTAGTAACTAGCAACCCTTTGGGTGCCGCGTTTGACATCAGATATTGTTTAAGGATAGTCCCATGGAGAATGGTGCGGATATGCTCTCTTTTTTTCTCTGTGAGATTTTCCCATTCAGTGGTATTAGCTATTGCCTGTGATATTTGGGGATCTGCAAATATCGATGTGTCCGACATCAGTTCCTCTATCTCTGATTCGGAATATGTCAGGCCCATGTTCGCCATGGTGGAGTAGTACAAGTGAGGCAAAAGGAGTAAATCTTTAAAACCCAGCAATGAAGGGGATTTTCTTGCCGGTAGTAAAAAGAAGCTCTCACAGCTGTGCGCTGCTATAATACTTAACAACAAAGGGAGAGGTAGGGAGAAGGAGACACTCTCTTATTCCCCAGTCAGTTATGCAAAAACAAGAAAAGAGAGGTCAGATTAAACACTTGGTCAATCTAAGTGAAATCTCTATAGACCACAATTCAAGGAGTCAAAACAGGAATTACCACATCCGATTAGGAGTCAAAACAGGATTACCACATCCGATTTGGGTGGTAAAGAAAGCCCTCACACACTGACCTGGTCAGTGTCATGCTTCATCATCGGGCCCCACCGAAAGAGGCCGAATGCCTCTTCGGTGTGCTACGACGCCAGAAAGACTGCGGAGCTGGTTTGTGTGTGGGGGGCGTGCTCTTGTTTACAGTGAAATATTAAAAGTGCCTAAAAAAAGGGTATCAAAAACAAATTTTAATGAATGATCCCTGAGGCACAAAGCAAAGAGTATTATGTGTCTGTATTTACTTGCCAAGGTTCAGGATTGGTAAAATACAGGATATACTCAAATTCTTTTAGTCAACATGTTTCAGCCATAAGGGTGGTATATTACCGAGGCATTCTTCAGGACTAAACCCCGGCGGTATGGGCTCTCTAATCACCCACCCTAACCTGGGGACGTGAAAGTGAAAATTATAAAAGTGAAAAAAGTGCGTAAAAATGTTGGAAGAGTAAAATACTCAATTCCAAAAAATACTCCGTAAATTTGGAGTGTCACTGCACCTGTAAAGTGAAAAACAAAGACAAACAGAAGACAGACATGAACATTGTTAATATGAGCCTTCCTTCGTTGTCATAGTGCTCCATGATATGTGGCTCAAGTGGTGTTCCCAAAGTAAACATAGATTTTATGCACCATCCAGATAGCCCCTAGAGGATGATAGCAACTAGCTCTGGGAAGTGATGTGCTAGAGGTGTGCTATTTACAAGACAAACGATTAAGAATGGGGGGATTAAAAACGCAAATGCGTGTACTCCTTATGAAGGGATCAATGGACCTCAGAGGTCTGTGCCCCTCAAGTTGGTAATAGAAGGTATAACTCTCACTTTCAAAAAGGGCGCTACTAGCACCATGGGTCTCGGGAGGGGATCGGAGCGACCTGGCACATCCTAAAAAAGAAGAAATGGTACAGTTGCAAAAGCCTGTGCACGAGCAGATACTTAGCTCTATTGGCAGATGGAGCAGCGGTCTCGTTTTCAGTGGTTACTCACGCCCTCAGCGCTCTCGACCCGCTGCAAACCTGGTTGTGGCCTCAATGTCGGACCCCGAGGATAGAAAGCCGGGGTCGGTAAGCCTGTTTTTAAGGAGCTCGGTCGCGTATGCGACCTGTTTCCGGGTGGGCGTGTCTAGCCGAAAGCGAGGCTTGGGACGCACACGCCCACCCCGGCGGGCCCAGTCTTGTTCAAAACGAGGCTTGGATGTCGGCTGGTAGTGTTCCACCGGGGTAGTGAGGACAAAGTTGCTAGGACGAATAGCGTTGTAGCGCTAATGCCAGAAATACTAGTAGATCCAGAACTACTAGGTTCTCGTCATTTATTTAGAGCATTAGCACAAATAGGTCTATGTTGGAGGCAAAGGACTCTACCTTAGAGCAAACGCTCATGGCACTAAAAAGGTCTAGACTCTGGGTGTCAGGACTGGACTTTTTAGATGTAACTAGTCATTAATGAGAATCACAGGAAATGGAGTGACTGGTTTTGGCAGACAGATAGTTCCCAGTAATGGTTGGAGTAGTAGATCAGAAATAGCAATACTTCTCTCAAGATAGTATTGAGCTCCAAGGAATGTCACCGTTAAGCCCATTAACGTTGGTGCCCAGACGATACACCCAACGTTGCTCCTTTTCGAAAAGTCTACTGGTTATGTTGGCTGTACCCTTCACCTCTTCGATTACCGTCCACCTCATGTCATTCGGAGTGTGGTTTCTGTCCAGAAAGTAGCGGCTCAATTTAGTGGTTAGTTTTTTGCATCTAACATTGCTCCGATGCTCGCAGATACGTTGTTTTATTCTGCGCGTTGTCATGCCGACATAGCGTAGCTGGCATGGACACGTGATCAAATACACCACGTTCATGGTGTTACAATTAGTATGTTCTCTTTGGGTCCATACTTTGCCCGCTTCAAGCGACAGAGTTTTGGTCGCCTCTGTCAGATGGCAGACACTACAGTTAGAGCACGGGAAATGCCCTACAACTTTTGGCATACCCCATGCGCTGGTGACTGTAGGCGTGGGTTCAGGGAATTTGTCCTTTGGACGGGTGTGCACCAGGGCGTCTTTTAGACTACGACCTTTTTTAAAAGAGAATAGAGGTTTCTCCCAATTCTCCCTGTAAGAGGTCAGTATGTTCCAATGTTTGTTTATGGATTTTTTCATCATGTTAGACAGGCTGCTGTATGTAGTCACACACGTGAGGGGTATTGATCCCGGGTTGGTGACTTTTTCCTCTAGCAGGGCCTCCCTTGGTTGGTTCCTCGCTCTCTTGAAACCTTTACTCAGGATAGGTGCTGGATATCCTCTGTCTTTCAATTTCCCAGTAAGGTTTAAGGACTGTTCTTTGAAGTCCGAAAGGGAGGTACAGTTGCGCCTAAGTCTCAAATATTGCCCATAGGGGAGGTTTTCCTTCAAAGGGCGGGGATGAAAGCTACTGAACTCTAGGAGGTTGTTTTTTGCAGTGGGCTTATGATGTGTCTTAGTCCTAAGGCCAGCTCCTTGCACCGAAATCTCAACATCGAGGAAGACAATCTCAGATCTGCTCTTGGTGTTTGTAAACCGCAAATTGCGGTCTAGGGTGTTAATCCAATTAAGGAATAGATCAAGATCGGTGTCATTCCCAGTCCATAGTAGTAGGATGTCATCTATGTAGCGCTTCCACAGGAGCATTGAAGATGAGAAAGATTGGGAGGTAGGCAGGATGTATTTGGCCTCAAAATCTGCTACATACAACCCTGCCACGCTTGGAGCAAAAATGCTGCCCATGCTGGTCCCTGAGCATTGTAGATAAAGCTTGTCTTTAAAAGAGAAGAAGTTCTCTTTAAGGGCAATTGTGGCACACTCGATAATGAAGGCTTTGGGTGTTTGATGATCCCATTCAGTGGAGTCTAGTGATTCTGCCAGGACTCTGATCGTGTCGTCCTGGGGGATACTCGTGTACAGACTTTCAACGTCCAGGGTAACGAGAGTGACTGAATTTTCCGGGAAGGTTACATCTGATAGTAGGCGTAGGAGACTTTTAGTATCCTTGAGGTAAGTTGGGGTGGACTGCACCAAAGGTTTCAGGAAGTAGTCACAAAATTCGGATAGGGGCTCAAGGAGAGAACCGATACCCGAGACAATCGGACGGCCTGGTGGAGGAAGTCTGTTTTTGTGCATTTTCGGTAATGTGTAAAAATAGGGTATCACACATTTGGAATTCCTCAGAAACGCAGCCTCGTTTTTGGACACCTGTCCTTCTTGCTCTGCCTGTTCAACAAGGGTCGTAATCCTATTGGTGAGGACTGCAGTGGGGTCTACTGTTAGTGGGGTGTAGTTCCGAGTGTCCTCAAGCAATTGATAGCATGATTTCTCGTAGTCAATAGTGCCTTGAATGACGATGCCCCCGCCTTTATCGGCCGGCTTGATAGTAATCGTGCTGTCATTTTGCAGTTGTTGCAGTGCTTTGATACTCAGCAGTGCTGAAATTACCGAAAACTACGGGGTTTTCACAGGACTCTAGGTCTTTGAATACAGCCTGCTCAAAGGTTGTGATCGCTGCAGGCGTGGTGTGAGGAGGGGGGGTGAAGGTTGAACTTGGTCTCAAACCTGTATCACCGTTTCTTGTAGCCTCGTTGGGGTCATCCTTGCCTTCGAAAAAAGCTTTCAGTTTAAGTTTTCGGAAAAAACTGGCAAGTTCACAGTGAAGTTTGAACTTGTCAGGTCTGGCTTTAGGAACAAAACCCAGGCCTTTCTCAAGCACCTGGACTTCAGTGGGTGTTAGTACTCTGGTAGAAAGGTTGGTCACTAGGCTTACATCCCGCTCGTTCCTGGTTGTTGGTTGCTGCGAGTGTGGCTCGCTACAGAGTCGTCCTCCTCCCAGGTAACTCGGTTGTTGCCTCTCCTCTTTCCTCTCCCTCTCCGGCCGCTCTCTAAAAAAGGCTGCCTTTGTTGGTTCTGGAAATTGGGTGGGAGCATAAAACCTGGGTTCCAGCCCATGAAAGGAAACTGAGGTTGGTGAAAGGCAAAGGGATTATGGCCCATCATCATTTGAGGTGGTTGCCATTGATGATGTTGACCTTGGTTCCCTTGTCTGCCCCTTGCGTTTCTATTTCCACGATTCCCTCTTCCCTTTGTTTGCTTGAATGAGCTATTGCTCGATCCACTGCTGTTGGAAGACTCATCATCAGAGTGGTCAGATTTGTTGTTGTTTCGAGTAGGGGGGGTGAAAGTGGGAGCAGAATAGGGATACACCTTTTCAAACTCAAACTTTTTTTGATCTTTTTGTAATTTGGTTGCTTTCGACTGCATCAAATTATCTCTGTACTCATTCAGTTCCTTATTGAGTTCGTCCAACCGTTTTTTAAAACCAGTGATCGTGGTTTTAAAGTTTCTTTCAGTTTCTGTGATCTCCACCATCAGTGCTTCAGAGAGTCTTAGCGCTGTTTTGATAATTAGGACTAGCCAGTCGCGTGTACAATGCCAAGCGATCATGGCCCAGTCTTTGCGGAAGGTCGCATCATTCAGGAAGATACGAGGGGCATTAGTAACTAGCAACCCTTTGGGTGCCGCGTTTGACATCAGATATTGTTTAAGGATAGTCCCATGGAGAATGGTGCGGATATGCTCTCTTTTTTTCTCTGTGAGATTTTCCCATTCAGTGGTATTAGCTATTGCCTGTGATATTTGGGGATCTGCAAATATCGATGTGTCCGACATCAGTTCCTCTATCTCTGATTCGGAATATGTCAGGCCCATGTTCGCCATGGTGGAGTAGTACAAGTGAGGCAAAAGGAGTAAATCTTTAAAACCCAGCAATGAAGGGGATTTTCTTGCCGGTAGTAAAAAGAAGCTCTCACAGCTGTACGCTGCTATAATACTTAACAACAAAGGGAGAGGTAGGGAGAAGGAGACACTCTCTTAGTCCCCAGTCAGTTATGCAAAAACAAGAAAAGAGAGGTCAGATCAAACACTTGGTCAATCTAAGTGAAATCTCTATAGACCACAATTCAAGGAGTCAAAACAGGAATTACCACATCCGATTAGGAGTCAAAACAGGATTACCACATCCGATTTGGGTGGTAAAGAAAGCCCTCACACACTGACCTGGTCAGTGTCATGCTTCATCATCGGGCCCCACCGAAAGAGGCCGAATGCCTCTTCGGTGTGCTACGACGCCAGAAAGACTGCGGAGCTGGTTTGTGTGTGGGGGGCGTGCTCTTGTTTACAGTGAAATATTAAAAGTGCCTAAAAAAAGGGTATCAAAAACAAATTTTAATGAATGATCCCTGAGGCACAAAGCAAAGAGTATTATGTGTCTGTATTTACTTGCCAAGGTTCAGGATTGGTAAAATACAGGATATACTCAAATTCTTTTAGTCAACATGTTTCAGCCATAAGGGTGGTATATTACCGAGGCATTCTTCAGGACTAAACCCCGGCGGTATGGGCTCTCTAATCACCCACCCTAACCTGGGGACGTGAAAGTGAAAATTATAAAAGTGAAAAAAGTGCGTAAAAATGTTGGAAGAGTAAAATACTCAATTCCAAAAAATACTCCGTAAATTTGGAGTGTCACTGCACCTGTAAAGTGAAAAACAAAGACAAACAGAAGACAGACATGAACATTGTTAATATGAGCCTTCCTTCATTGTCATAGTGCTCCATGATATGTGGCTCAAGTGGTGTTCCCAAAGTAAACATAGATTTTATGCACCATCCAGATAGCCCCTAGAGGATGATAGCAACTTGCTCTGGGAAGTGATGTGCTAGAGGTGTGCTATTTACAAGACAAACGATTAAGAATGGGGGGATTAAAAACGCAAATGCGTGTACTCCTTATGAAGGGATCAATGGACCTCAGAGGTCTGTGCCCCTCAAGTTGGTAATAGAAGGTATAACTCTCACTTTCAAAAAGGGCGCTACTAGCACCATGGGTCTCGGGAGGGGATCGGAGCGACCTGGCACATCCTAAAAAAGAAGAAATGGTACAGTTGCAAAAGCCTGTGCACGAGCAGATACTTAGCTCTATTGGCAGATGGAGCAGCGGTCTCGTTTTCAGTGGTTACTCACGCCCTCAGCGCTCTCGACCCGCTGCAAACCTGGTTGTGGCCTCAATGTCGGACCCCGAGGATAGAAAGCCGGGGTCGGTAAGCCTGTTTTTAAGGAGCTCGGTCGCGTATGCGACCTGTTTCCGGGTGGGCGTGTCTAGCCGAAAGCGAGGCTTGGGACGCCTACGCCCACCCCGGCGGGCCCAGTCTTGTTCAAAACGAGGCTTGGATGTCGGCTGGTAGTGTTCCACCGGGGTAGTGAGGACAAAGTTGCTAGGACGAATAGCGTTGTAGCGCTAATGCCAGAAATACTAGTAGATCCAGAACTACTAGGTTCTCGTCATTTATTTAGAGCATTAGCACAAATAGGTCTATGTTGGAGGCAAAGGACTCTACCTTAGAGCAAACGCTCATGGCACTAAAAAGGTCTAGACTCTGGGTGTCAGGACTGGACTTTTTAGATGTAACTAGTCATTAATGAGAATCACAGGAAATGGAGTGACTGGTTTTGGCAGACAGATAGTTCCCAGTAATGGTTGGAGTAGTAGATCAGAAATAGCAATACTTCTCTCAAGATAGTATTGAGCTCCAAGGAATGTCATCGTTAAGCCCATTAACGTTGGTGCCCAGACGATACACCCAACGTTGCTCCTTTTCGAAAAGTGGACTGGTTATGTTGGCTGTACCCTTCACCTCTTCGATTACCGTCCACCTCATGTCATTCGGAGTGTGGTTTCTGTCCAGAAAGTGGCGGCTCAATTTAGTGGTTAGTTTTTTGCATCTAACATTGCTCCGATGCTCGCAGATACGTTGTTTTATTCTGCGCGTTGTCATGCCGACATAGCGTAGCTGGCATGGACACGTGATCAAATACACCACGTTCATGGTGTTACAATTAGTATGTTCTCTTTGGGTCCATACTTTGCCCGCTTCAAGCGACAGAGTTTTGGTCGCCTCTGTCAGATGGCAGACACTACAGTTAGAGCACGGGAAATGCCCTACAACTTTTGGCATACCCCATGCGCTGGTGACTGTAGGCGTGGGTTCAGGGAATTTGTCCTTTGGACGGGTGTGCACCAGGGCGTCTTTTAGACTACGACCTTTTTTAAAAGAGAATAGAGGTTTCTCCCAATTCTCCCTGTAAGAGGTCAGTATGTTCCAATGTTTGTTTATGGATTTTTTCATCATGTTAGACAGGCTGCTGTATGTAGTCACACACGTGAGGGGTATTGATCCCGGGTTGGTGACTTTTTCCTCTAGCAGGGCCTCCCTTGGTTGGTTCCTTGCTCTCTTGAAACTTTTACTCAGGATAGGTGCTGGATATCCTCTGTCTTTCAATTTCCCAGTAAGGTTTAAGGACTGTTCTTTGAAGTCCGAAAGGGAGGTACAGTTGCGCCTAAGTCTCAAATATTGCCCATAGTGTGGTATATAAATAAATAATACCGGATCTATTTTTGAATGAATGAATGAATAACAGATAGCTCAATAAAATAAGAGTCAAAATTCGAGGTAGTAGGAGTTTCTGCAGGTTTATTACAGCATAAGGACAGGATCAGGACAACCTGCATAGAACAGGGGTAACAGGGCTCGGCAGGACAACCGGGGCCCAGCAGGGGAAAAGAGGCCCAGCAGCTGCTGGGGCTGGGTCTGGGATGAGCGCGCTAACTTTTAATAACAATACATCAACTTATATACATAGCGCAAACACATAGCATTACATTGCAGTAGGCGTAACAGTGGGTGGAGCAGAAGGCGTGACGCGTAGCAGTCGCGAAAGATAACAGTAAAAAGAGGTGTAACTGGGAGTATACATAGACATGTGATGCAAACGTAACAGAATATGTCATGAAATGGGCGGAAACTTTGGAGGGGGCTACCTAAGGAGCCGGGACCTCTAACCTAATGGTGCGCGTAAACTGGCAATGACGTGTTACTAGGAGAAGCTGGGGGCTACGAACTCTGTGCTAGGAGCAGAGACTAGAGTCTTGAGGGTCGGAGCGACATGTACCTAAACCCTATCTGGTATCTGATGTTTAGGGAACATGTTGATATAAACTAGAAGTCATGAGGGGAAAAGCTAACTTGATTCTAAGACTGGACCATGCATTATTCTACATGTAGTGCGTGATGAAGAATATTAAATGACCATTAATACAGTATTTCTCTAACGTGGAGCCGAATAGGCTAGACAATGACGGAAACTATTGATGCAGTTCAGTAGCTTAGGAATGCAGAGAAGGAGGACTGAACTGATAACTGGAACTATAACATACTTTTGGCAGACTCAGAGGCAGAGCCAAGCTGCACCGGGCACTGCGAGGCAGGGAGTAAGTGAAGGGTCGAGGATACAGGTGGGGGCTGTATCGCTCCTCAGCGAGGCTTTCAGGAGACAGGAGCTGAATCTGATGTCCGGGCCCTGTTGAGGCCTGGAAACGGGGACTTTATGATGAAATAACGTGCACACTGGGAAACGTGGCAACATAACTTTACATAGGCCTGATATTCGTAGTATTCACGAGGACTGGAAACCGACATACTAGAGGGGGACACAACTATAATTGCGTCTTTAATCGGACATGGGGAATAACATATGCATATTGATCATGCACACATAACATATGATGGATGAGTAGGGACACAGAACATGGCAAAATTTACTTTTCCACATTCCCTCCTTGTCACTACGTTTCCATCAGGAAACATCAATTTTCATGATACCATCTATCATTTCATACAGTACCATTTGCTCGTCTCGAATTGTCTTGGAACGGGATTTAGAACGGGGCTTGGGACTAGGAATACAAGAGGTAGCACACATGCTGCAAATCGCAGGGCCACATTGTATACAGAGGCAGCAGCTGAATATGATCGCTACTGCAATACCTAGAAAGGACAGGACTTTCCATCCCCAGGCGGAAATTATATTCCAGAACCAACCGGACCATGTCCAGGTGCCTGGATCTTGGTGTAACAGATGGGCAATTTTATGGAGTCTGGTTATAGCTGAATAAACAGACGGCGCGTTATTTGGAATGAAAATGCAGCAACTAGATCCGATGACTCTACAGGCCCCGCCCCTATCGGCCAGTATGACGTCAAGGACGAGACGATTTTGCAAAACGACAAATCTCATAGCAGATTGTTCTTCGGTTAAGTTACCTAGAGCAGAGGCAGTCTCATTTACTACAGCTTCAAGGGTTCTTGTTAACCTACGGATCAGTTTACTATTCTGGACAGGTCCTACAAAGAAGAAGAAACCTTTATTGAAATCTGTATACTGTTCTAGAGTAGTTTCAGTATAATCGACAATTGGGGACTCCCTTCTATGTCTAATGTGTACTAGATGTGTGTTTCTGTGATAATCAGATGGGGCTAGGAAAACAGGTGGTAGTAGGAAAGCAATGTAACAGGTTCCCTCCCAATCGAGGGGCAGACGGACATATGCGGTTTGACCACAAATAAAATAAGAATGACGTGAAGCTTTGAAAACAGATTTCCCACTGTCACTATACTGGATAACAGTAGTACATTCACTATGACCTACATGTATGGAACCATAACTATGGACACATAATTCGCCTTTGACAGGTAGTACTGAAATAGCAGGTAAGTCTGGAGTAGTATCAGACTGAACATTCAGGACCATGAAATTCGACGAATAATTACCTAAATTATATACTTCATTTTCTAGATCTAAACCTGTTCTGTGGGGGAGACCTTTCTTGTCTGGAAAACATGTACTGTTAAGAAAAGACATATCTGTTGAGGATGACGTTAACGTGGACCATGCTCCACACGAACCATTGTGTGAGAATGGATAAGGAAAGAGTGGCAGAACTCCCTTCGGTGTCTGGAAAGGGGGGAGTCGACCACACACCCAACAATTAGTGGCATTGCTGGTCTGGTGTGAGTAATGTAACATACGGATAAATGTGTTGTTACGCATAGCGAAGCGATAAGAATATTCTTGAGGAGGCAGATCACTAAACGTGTGCTCTACTGTAGCATTAGCAGACATATTTACATGAGGAACTGGAAAATACAGATAGGACGCATAGCTGGTGCAGGAAATCAAAATGCTGATGAATAATATGAAACTCAGAAAAACGATACATCTGATTGAACTTTGACTGACTCTCTCACTATGGGGGTCTATTTTATACATGTCAGAAACAGTCTAACCGTTTCACCTAGGGGAGGACTTATACAATCAAACTGACTGACTTATTTTACTAGACCTGAGCTTTAACTTATACTCCTGCTGCGGAGTTTTCTCTAACAAGGGAGGGGTTGTAATAATGTCTTTTGCGGGACAGTCCTTTAAAACAATGTTTTGGCAGTCTTTAGAATCTTGGGAATCCTTGGAAATGTTTTTAGAAACCGGTTTCAATCCATTGAAAAGTTTTACATGAGAAAGGTGGATCCACCCCTTCCTGCCTTCCAGCTTGACGGCAGTACGGGTGGTCAAGAGGACCTGACGTGGCTCCTTCCAACGTGGTTCCAGCGGACTTGATCTGTCAAAATTTCTGATCATCACCAAGGAGCCTGGAACGATCTCGTGCGGTGCCACCTCGGTATTGTCTGGAAATGCGGCGGCAACCTGTGAACGACATGAGTTGAGGGCAGACATCAAGGAAGCTAGGTAATCTGTCAGCATATTACATGAAACATCGGTAATACTTCGGGGTCTAGGAGTACCCCACATGTTAGGGGGGCGGCCGAATACGACCTCGTACGGGGACAGACCTGATCTGGAATGTGCAACCATGCGCATATAAAACAAAGCGACTGGCAGAGCTACTAGCCAGTCCACACCTTTTTCTTTACAAACTTTGGCAATACGGATTTTCAGGGTCTGATTATGTCTCTCGACTAGACCGGCTGCTTCAGGATGGCGTACACAATGAAACTTCCACTGGTACCCTAACAACAGGGAAACGTGCTTCATGAGTTCAGATGAGAATGGCTGACCGTTATCAGAATATACGACTCTAGGGAGTCCGTATCTAGGGAAGAATTCACGAACCAACTGCTTGGCAGTGGTCGCGGCTGTGTAATCTGGGACTGGATATGCTTCTGTCCATCTGGACAAAGCGCATACAACTACAAGGACATACTTGAAACCTCGACATCGCTCCATCTGAATATAATCCATCTGGAGGACCTCAAAAGGGTGGTCAGGGGGCTGGAAACCACCTTGTTCCACCGGGACACTTTTACCTGGATTAAACTGACAACATATCATACAGGTACGGACTTTCTGTTTGGCTGCAGCTCGTAAATGCTTGTTGAACCAAATGTTCTGGATACTGTCTAACATAGCTTTTTCTCCTAAATGTGCTGGACTATGTGCGGTATTGATAATGACTTGAACCATAGAATCGGGGAGAAACCATGTGGCTCTACCCTTCGTTAACCATCCTTGATCTGTCTGGACCCCTCCTTGTTCGGACCATTTCTTGATTTCTTCAGGAGTAGCATGTAACTGGATATCTATGACATCTTGTGTAGGGTCCTTAACTGTCATGCATGTAATCGGATCTGGAGTATGTGTCATGTTAACTGGAATGTCTGGAGTCTGTGCTGTAAGCTTGGCTGTGCGATCTGCTAGATCATTACCTTGGGAAATAATGTCAGTAACTTTCGTATGTGCTTTGCATTTCATGATAGCAATAGATGTCGGTAAATGTATGGCATCTAACAGGGCTTGAATAAGGAGACCATGCTGAATCTTGGTTCCATGAGAAGTCATGAAACCTCTCTCCTGCCAGAGCACTCCGAAGTCGTGTACAACTCCGAATGCGTAACGTGAATCTGTGTAAACATTAACTTTCAGGTTCTTGGCATGTATACAGGCTTGTGTCAGAGCAACTAGCTCTGCTGCTTGAGCGGACAGGGTGTCAATACGGTGTGTTTCGATAACTTCAGTGTCAGTAGTCACTGCATACGCGGCGACTAGTTCTCCTGTACTAGTTCTCATACATGAACCATCCACATAAAGTGTCAGGTCGGGATCTGGTAACGGAATGTCTGTCAGGTCTTGTCTTGGCTTTGTCGTAATGTTGACTACTTCCACACAATCATGTGTGTCAGGATTTGAATTAACTGATGGTAACAGTGTAGCAGGATTCAGGACGTTGCAGCGTCTAATTTCTATGTGTGGCTGGAACAGTGTCAATTCATAACCTGTTAAACGTGCAATTGTCAAGTGCTGTGTTTGTGTTCGGTTTAAAAGAACTTCTACGGAGTGTGGAACTTGTACTGTCAGGGAGTGTCCTAAAACTATGGAATCACTTTGTCTGATAGCTAGTGCTGTGGCTGCAACTGACTTGAGGCACGCAGGCAACGCCTGGGCGACTGGATCTAATGTGCTCGAAAAATAAGCACAGGGCTTGTATTGTCCTGCTTGATCTTGTGTGAGAACAGATAATGCTGTACCTTCGCGTTCAGTAACGAAAAGTGTAAAAGGCTTACTGTAGTTCGGTGTAGCTAGAACTGGAGCTTGACATAGGGCTTTCTTTAACTCGTTGAAACTAAGTGTATGGTCAGATGTCCAAGGGAGGACAGTCGATACGGCTGCCTCCTGTGTCGTTAACTGTATCAGTGGCTTGGCTAGAAATGCATACTGAGGAATCCATTGTCTACAATAAGAAGTAAGGCCGATAAAGGCACGTACCTCCTTCTGGGTTCTGGGCTGGGGAAGACTCGCTATTAACTGGATACGGTCGGGTGTCAACTGCCTACCCCTCTTGGACAGTAAGTGTCCTAAGTATACCACTTGCTGGACACAGAATTGAAGCTTCGAAGGTGACACCTTGTGCCCCATCTCGGCAAGGAAATACAAAACTGTCAGTGACGCTCGCTCGCAGTCACGTTCAGAACGGGCTGTGATCAGTAGATCATCGACATACTGGAGCAGGGCAGTGTCAGTTGGCATGTGAATGTTGTCTAGTTGTCTCTTGAGTGCTTGGCTGTAAATACTAGGGCTTTCTGTGAAACCTTGAGGAGCGCGTGTGAACATATAGCTCCTTCCATTTAAACAAAATCCGAAAAGAAACTGGCTGTCTGGATGAATTGGAACACTAAAAAATGCATTCTTAAGGTCTATGACAGTGAAAAACATGGCTTCGTAATCAATAGCAGTTAACAGGGAAGAAATATCTGGGACAACTGGGTACTGAGGAATAATACATTTGTTAAGCTCTCGTAAATCAATCACTAATCGATATACTGGGGGTGCATTCGGATCAGTACGTTTCATGACTGGAATGATCGGAGAATTGCATACATTGGAGTCAGTTTCTACAACTACTCCTTGAGCCATGAGCTCGTCAATAATTTTGGATAAGGCTGCTACAGCCTCAGGTGGCAATCTGTACTGTCTGATTCGTGGTAACACTACACCTGGTTTGAGAGTCACACGATGGGGTGTGATTTGCATGTAACCTACATCAGTTGGACCTTGCGCCCATAAATGCTGCGGAACATTAGACAATCTTGAATCAAAATCTCGTAATACATAGTGACCCTTAAAGTCACGTAGGAACAGACGTATCCCCTCTGGGGAACAGCAAATAATTGCACCTAACTCTTTCAGTGTCTTAATGCCTAACAGATTTTCTGGACATGACTTAGTAAGTAACAGATCAGTAGTGCGGGACAATGGACCTACTTCTAGAGTAACTGGCTTAGATATCTCATTAACTATTGGCTTTCCTGAAAATCCAAGGGAAACATTTCTTGAGCCTGAGAGCGGAGCCCCTGGAACTTCGGCATGACTAATTGTGGTCCTACTCGCCCCTGTATCGATCAAAAACTTTCTGTCTTTCCCTAATACTTGACTGTGAACATAGGGACCTTCTTGATCTACAGGTATCTCGATGAGAGGCAAGCCTACCTCCCTCTCTAGGCTGTTTCATGAATATGGCTGATACTCTGGATACTCAGACTGTGCATACTGGTACATCTGCTGTGTAACATGCTGTGTTGCAGCAATAGGCTGCGGAGCTGTAACTGTCTGTGGTGCATTCTGTGGCTGAGGAATCTGTGAAACTTGTTCTTGTCTCGGCGGACGTGGTCTTTCTTTAGTCTTACCAGTAGCTATATTATGTTTCAGAACTGCACACTCGTTTATAAAATGACCTGGCTGTTTACAATAATTGCAGTTCCCTTTAACGGGAGCTGCAGGATGACTGGCTTGATTCGGACCCCTCTTCTGACTGTCTTGAGGAACAGATTGTGCAACTAGCACTTTCATTTTCGTGTCTTTCATACGTTTTCTTTCGTGTTCTTGCTCTTCTCTGATTCTATTCTGGTGGTACTGGAGCATCTGGAGCATCTGGGACGGAGTATTCGCTTGCCAGGTGCTTTCGACTTTCAAAACTCGATTTTTAATTTGTGGACTTGAATTCTCGACTAATTTAGTAACAAAAAGGTGAGGATATGACTCACTACTTGTCTTGAGACCACTGTTGATACTGAAACATTTCTCAAATCTAGAATAAAAATCACTAATATCTTCATCTTGTTTCTGTTTACAGGCTGAGATTGCATCCCAGTCTTCTTTTCTCGTTGTCAATAATCGGGGTAAAACTTGAATCAATAATTCTGGTAATTCTCTACATTTATCTCCAAGACCGGTACCTGGTACTCGTGCCTTGTCTTCAGCTTCTAGAGCTGTCCAATCGATCTTTTTCTCTCCCACCTCCCATTCTTTTTCTTTTAACTTTTCATATACCCCTGCGGGTAACAGGACTTTTAACATTTTAATGATATCTGGGTAAGTGTATTCTCCCATACGGAGCATGTCTTTTAATTCTCTATGGAACCCTGCTGGATCTTTGTCATGACAGGGAATTAATTTCTTCATTTCAAGAAGTTCCATCTTTGAAATCGGAGTGTATACGAACACTCGTTGCATTTCGCCACCCGTCCCTCTGACTGGGTGGACTTCTCGTAACGGATTCTGTCTGTCTATGTAAAATGATTTACTTTCTGGGGGTGAGACATGAACAAAATGCGGGTTCAAAAACGTTCTATATTTGTGGCGCTGTTCTAGAATGACACTAATTAAATCGGTACCCAGACCTCTCCATCTATACTGGAGTAATTCGTTCAGGATATCGTGTAACGGGCCTGGATCAGAGTGTTGACCCTCATACAGAGTAATGAGGTACTGGATCATATACATACCCACCAGTCGTTGCTCGGCTGGGGGCAGTTTCAGAAACATTTGTGCCACTATTTCGTCTGGAAAAGTGGTAGAATCAGTAATCCATCGGACTGCTGATCGGGCTAGTTCTTGTTCATGCATGGTACTTAATTCACTATAACCGATTCGTGATTTCAGAATGTGATCGGTAGCTTGAAATACTTGTTCT
This sequence comes from Lissotriton helveticus, assembly GCF_964261635.1. Taxonomy (NCBI): domain Eukaryota; kingdom Metazoa; phylum Chordata; class Amphibia; order Caudata; family Salamandridae; genus Lissotriton; species Lissotriton helveticus. The sequence continues at coordinate 997,196,011 of NC_136057.1, forward strand.
AGAGATCCTTGTTCTGGTGCTGGATGATGAAAAATAGACTTGGGTTCTAGGTGTAAATGGCGATCTGGAAATCTGGATTTTCCTACATACGCTATTCTGGCGGGATTCTCGTTCTCTTCCTCTTCTTCGGGATCAGAGATACTTTCTTTCTCGCTTACTTGTGCTGCTTTACGCTGTTCGTGTAACCTTATTATTTCTTTACGAATTTTCTTGTACATATTCTCCATAGCACCGACGGTCTTGTGCTTACCCTCGGCTATATTATCACTCCACCTTGTCAGAATTTTCATCTCGGCGGAATCTTTAGACGGATAATCTTGTTCTCTTATTAGACAATTGATCAGGAACTTTAATATCATGAGCTGAATCTCGGCTTTCCTTTGAGACATAATCTCGCCAATACTTTCTGGATCATCCCCTGTACGGATGAAACGATATATTCTGTCTAGATCTTCTTTCATATTCGGTAAGGTGACTAGATACTCGGTCACTCTCCTTACACGTAAGGAATATAAAACCATATTATACTCGCCTGGGACTGGATCATAGACACATTCGTTAAGGGCTTGTCTGATTTCTGTGACAGACTTATTACTTTTAGGAGTACGCTGTGATGCTTGAGCATGTAATTCGAGTGCTGATAAACGCTTGTGTGGCGGCGGGGTTTGAGGAGTAGCTCCTCCTGCGGCCCCTAGACTAGAATCGTCGACTGACATTCTTCGTGGCGGAGCGGGAAGTTGAAACGCTGGCTGGACCGGGGGTACCGTAGCAGGTACTCCGGTGTCTGGAAGAGCGGGAAGTGCCTGATTTACAGGGACTGGCGGAGCGCGAACAGGATTCGCATATTCTGGGACTGTGTCGTCCAAATAGGACGAAATAAAAATATCAGCTGCGGTCTGTTTGTGACGTAGCTTAGTCGGAACTAATGGTGGCGGGAAATTACTGGATGCCTCTGGGGTCGCTTTTGGCAAGCCCTCGGCAAGGAGAGGATACATACCCTTAATAAGGGCATGCCTCTGTCTGTCTGACTGTTCGGCTTTGACTTGTTCACCTATCTCGATTAATTCTCTTTCTTGGGCTCGTTCCTGGGATTCTCTACTTAACTCTAACTTTCTGACTTCTTTTTCCGTTCTTTTATGCGCTTCTTTACGCCACAACTCGATGGCATCTTTCTGTGACTGTCTGGCTTTCTTTTTCCATAATGCTTCTTCTACTCGCATGATACATTCGGCATCCCATGTACCCGATACGGGCCATCTATACTTTTCTTCTAACTGTTTGGTATACTCTACCCATAAATCTAGATACAGTATGGCGCTTATGCCATGTTTCTGATACATAAAGTGACCTGGACTGTCCCTAGGCGGAACAGGAACTGCTTCTTCTAATAAACCCTTTCTAGTTTTTAACTGACGTAATTTGGAAAAGAGCGGCATGACTGGACTATAATCTGGACACAATACAATACACAATGAAAACACGAAATCACGTCACACTCATACCACAACATTAAAATACATAAAGAACATTATAAATAACAGTTCGAACAGAATATTACCTGAAATACTGAGAACAGAAACAGAACAGAATTTCTCGAGAACGGAACAGACTAGAATTACTGGATGCACTGCTGTAACAGTACGACATTTACCGGTCTCATAAAGAGACACGTCAGAACCCGCATCCACCGAAGTGGACACTTCGTTTGTGAGTCTGGGCACCACCAACCCACGGACCAGGAGTCAATTCAGATTGGTCCTGTCTAGATACTACCCCAGCAATGGTACTCACCGGGCAGCTTGGAACGGAAGGCCTCGGACGGGACTGGACTGCTACGACGACGAACTTCGGACTTCGGACTTCAGTTACGGGTGGGCCTCCGGATACCTCGGACCTTGGACTCTCGGCTTGGGCTCTGGTCGGGACTCGCCGCGTTCCTCCACCGTCTCGTTCGGATGCTGGACCGCCTCCTCCGTCTCCTCCGTGGGCCTGAGGGATACTTGAGCAGAAATATCTGCCACTGCGCAGAAGAGTTCCGTCACGACTGCAGAGGGTCAGGGGGTCGGCGTGGCTTCACCGACGCGTGGGGAAAGGGCAAGTCCCTGTTCGGGCGCCATTATGTGGTATATAAATAAATAATACCGGATCTATTTTTGAATGAATGAATGAATAACAGATAGCTCAATAAAATAAGAGTCAAAATTCGAGGTAGTAGGAGTTTCTGCAGGTTTATTACAGCATAAGGACAGGATCAGGACAACCTGCATAGAACAGGGGTAACAGGGCTCGGCAGGACAACCGGGGCCCAGCAGGGGAAAAGAGGCCCAGCAGCTGCTGGGGCTGGGTCTGGGATGAGCGCGCTAACTTTTAATAACAATACATCAACTTATATACATAGCGCAAACACATAGCATTACATTGCAGTAGGCGTAACAGTGGGTGGAGCAGAAGGCGTGACGCGTAGCAGTCGCGAAAGATAACAGTAAAAAGAGGTGTAACTGGGAGTATACATAGACATGTGATGCAAACGTAACAGAATATGTCATGAAATGGGCGGAAACTTTGGAGGGGGCTACCTAAGGAGCCGGGACCTCTAACCTAATGGTGCGCGTAAACTGGCAATGACGTGTTACTAGGAGAAGCTGGGGGCTACGAACTCTGTGCTAGGAGCAGAGACTAGAGTCTTGAGGGTCGGAGCGACATGTACCTAAACCCTATCTGGTATCTGATGTTTAGGGAACATGTTGATATAAACTAGAAGTCATGAGGGGAAAAGCTAACTTGATTCTAAGACTGGACCATGCATTATTCTACATGTAGTGCGTGATGAAGAATATTAAATGACCATTAATACAGTATTTCTCTAACGTGGAGCCGAATAGGCTAGACAATGACGGAAACTATTGATGCAGTTCAGTAGCTTAGGAATGCAGAGAAGGAGGACTGAACTGATAACTGGAACTATAACATACTTTTGGCAGACTCAGAGGCAGAGCCAAGCTGCACCGGGCACTGCGAGGCAGGGAGTAAGTGAAGGGTCGAGGATACAGGTGGGGGCTGTATCGCTCCTCAGCGAGGCTTTCAGGAGACAGGAGCTGAATCTGATGTCCGGGCCCTGTTGAGGCCTGGAAACGGGGACTTTATGATGAAATAACGTGCACACTGGGAAACGTGGCAACATAACTTTACATAGGCCTGATATTCGTAGTATTCACGAGGACTGGAAACCGACATACTAGAGGGGGACACAACTATAATTGCGTCTTTAATCGGACATGGGGAATAACATATGCATATTGATCATGCACACATAACATATGATGGATGAGTAGGGACACAGAACATGGCAAAATTTACTTTTCCACAATAGGGGAGGTTTTCCTTCAAAGGGCGGGGATGAAAGCTACTGAACTCTAGGAGGTTGTTTTTTGCAGTGGGCTTATGATGTGTCTTAGTCCTAAGGCCAGCTCCTTGCACCGAAATCTCAACATCGAGGAAGACAATCTCAGATCTGCTCTTGGTGTTTGTAAACCGCAAATTGCGGTCTAGGGTGTTAATCCAATTAAGGAATAGATCAAGATCGGTGTCATTCCCAGTCCATAGTAGTAGGATGTCATCTATGTAGCGCTTCCACAGGAGCATTGAAGATGAGAAAGATTGGGAGGTAGGCAGGATGTATTTGGCCTCAAAATCTGCTACATACAACCCTGCCACGCTTGGAGCAAAAATGCTGCCCATGCTGGTCCCTGAGCATTGTAGATAAAGCTTGTCTTTAAAAGAGAAGAAGTTCTCTTTAAGGGCAATTGTGGCACACTCGATAATGAAGGCTTTGGGTGTTTGATGATCCCATTCAGTGGAGTCTAGTGATTCTGCCAGGACTCTGATCGTGTCGTCCTGGGGGATACTCGTGTACAGACTTTCAACGTCCAGGGTAACGAGAGTGACTGAATTTTCCGGGAAGGTTACATCTGATAGTAGGCATAGGAGACTTTTGGTATCCTTGAGGTAAGTTGGGGTGGACTGCACCAAAGGTTTCAGGAAGTAGTCACAAAATTCGGATAGGGGCTCAAGGAGAGAACCGATACCCGAGACAATCGGACGGCCTGGTGGAGGAAGTCTGTTTTTGTGCATTTTCGGTAATGTGTAAAAATAGGGTATCACACATTTGGAATTCCTCAGAAACGCAGCCTCGTTTTTGGACACCTGTCCTTCTTCCTCTGCCTGTTCAACAAGGGTCGTAATCCTATTGGTGAGGACTGCAGTGGGGTCTACTGTTAGTGGGGTGTAGTTCCAAGTGTCCTCAAGCAATTGATAGCATGATTTCTCGTAGTCAATAGTGTCTTGAATGACGATGCCCCCGCCTTTATCGGCCGGCTTGATAGTAATCGTGCTGTCATTTTGCAGTTGTTGCAGTGCTTGATACTCAGCAGTGCTGAAATTACCGAAAACTACGGGGTTTTCACAGGACTCTAGGTCTTTGAATACAGCCTGCTCAAAGGTTGTGATCGCTGCAGGCGTGGTGTGAGGAGGGGGGGTGAAGGTTGAACTTGGTCTCAAACCTGTATCACCGTTTCTTGTAGCCTCGTTGGGGTCATCCTTGCCTTCGAAAAAAGCTTTCAGTTTAAGTTTTCGGAAAAAACTGGCAAGTTCACAGTGAAGTTTGAACTTGTCAGGTCTGGCTTTAGGAACAAAACCCAGGCCTTTCTCAAGCACCTGGACTTCAGTGGGTGTTAGTACTCTGGTAGAAAGGTTGGTCACTAGGCTTACATCCCGCTCGTTCCTGGTTGTTGGTTGCTGCGAGTGTGGCTCGCTACAGAGTCGTCCTCCTCCCAGGTAACTCGGTTGTTGCCTCTCCTCTTTCCTCTCCCTCTCCGGCCGCTCTCTAAAAAAGGCTGCCTTTGTTGGTTCTGGAAATTGGGTGGGGGCATAAAACCTGGGTTCCAGCCCATGAAAGGAAACTGAGGTTGGTGAAAGGCAAAGGGATTATGGCCCATCATCATTTGAGGTGGTTGCCATTGATGATGTTGACCTTGGTTCCCTTGTCTGCCCCTTGCGTTTCTATTTCCACGATTCCCTCTTCCCTTTGTTTGCTTGAATGAGCTATTGCTCGATCCACTGCTGTTGGAAGACTCATCATCAGAGTGGTCAGATTTGTTGTTGTTTCGAGTAGGGGGGGTGAAAGTGGGAGCAGAATAGGGATACACCTTTTCAAACTAAAACTTTTTTTGATCTGTTTGTAATTTGGTTGCTTTCGACTGCATCAAATTATCTCTGTACTCATTCAGTTCCTTATTGAGTTCGTCCAACCGTTTTTTAAACCCAGTGATCGTGGTTTTAAAGTTTCTTTCAGTTTCTGTGATCTCCACCATCAGTGCTTCAGAGAGTCTTAGCGCTGTTTTGATAATTAGGACTAGCCAGTCGCGTGTACAATGCCAAGCGATCATGGCCCAGTCTTTGCGGAAGGTCGCATCATTCAGGAAGATACGAGGGGCATTAGTAACTAGCAACCCTTTGGGTGCCGCGTTTGACATCAGATATTGTTTAAGGATAGTCCCATGGAGAATGGTGCGGATATGCTCTCTTTTTTTCTCTGTGAGATTTTCCCATTCAGTGGTATTAGCTATTGCCTGTGATATTTGGGGATCTGCAAATATCGATGTGTCCGACATCAGTTCCTCTATCTCTGATTCGGAATATGTCAGGCCCATGTTCGCCATGGTGGAGTAGTACAAGTGAGGCAAAAGGAGTAAATCTTTAAAACCCAGCAATGAAGGGGATTTTCTTGCCGGTAGTAAAAAGAAGCTCTCACAGCTGTGCGCTGCTATAATACTTAACAACAAAGGGAGAGGTAGGGAGAAGGAGACACTCTCTTATTCCCCAGTCAGTTATGCAAAAACAAGAAAAGAGAGGTCAGATTAAACACTTGGTCAATCTAAGTGAAATCTCTATAGACCACAATTCAAGGAGTCAAAACAGGAATTACCACATCCGATTAGGAGTCAAAACAGGATTACCACATCCGATTTGGGTGGTAAAGAAAGCCCTCACACACTGACCTGGTCAGTGTCATGCTTCATCATCGGGCCCCACCGAAAGAGGCCGAATGCCTCTTCGGTGTGCTACGACGCCAGAAAGACTGCGGAGCTGGTTTGTGTGTGGGGGGCGTGCTCTTGTTTACAGTGAAATATTAAAAGTGCCTAAAAAAAGGGTATCAAAAACAAATTTTAATGAATGATCCCTGAGGCACAAAGCAAAGAGTATTATGTGTCTGTATTTACTTGCCAAGGTTCAGGATTGGTAAAATACAGGATATACTCAAATTCTTTTAGTCAACATGTTTCAGCCATAAGGGTGGTATATTACCGAGGCATTCTTCAGGACTAAACCCCGGCGGTATGGGCTCTCTAATCACCCACCCTAACCTGGGGACGTGAAAGTGAAAATTATAAAAGTGAAAAAAGTGCGTAAAAATGTTGGAAGAGTAAAATACTCAATTCCAAAAAATACTCCGTAAATTTGGAGTGTCACTGCACCTGTAAAGTGAAAAACAAAGACAAACAGAAGACAGACATGAACATTGTTAATATGAGCCTTCCTTCGTTGTCATAGTGCTCCATGATATGTGGCTCAAGTGGTGTTCCCAAAGTAAACATAGATTTTATGCACCATCCAGATAGCCCCTAGAGGATGATAGCAACTAGCTCTGGGAAGTGATGTGCTAGAGGTGTGCTATTTACAAGACAAACGATTAAGAATGGGGGGATTAAAAACGCAAATGCGTGTACTCCTTATGAAGGGATCAATGGACCTCAGAGGTCTGTGCCCCTCAAGTTGGTAATAGAAGGTATAACTCTCACTTTCAAAAAGGGCGCTACTAGCACCATGGGTCTCGGGAGGGGATCGGAGCGACCTGGCACATCCTAAAAAAGAAGAAATGGTACAGTTGCAAAAGCCTGTGCACGAGCAGATACTTAGCTCTATTGGCAGATGGAGCAGCGGTCTCGTTTTCAGTGGTTACTCACGCCCTCAGCGCTCTCGACCCGCTGCAAACCTGGTTGTGGCCTCAATGTCGGACCCCGAGGATAGAAAGCCGGGGTCGGTAAGCCTGTTTTTAAGGAGCTCGGTCGCGTATGCGACCTGTTTCCGGGTGGGCGTGTCTAGCCGAAAGCGAGGCTTGGGACGCACACTCCCACCCCGGCGGGCCCAGTCTTGTTCAAAACGAGGCTTGGATGTCGGCTGGTAGTGTTCCACCGGGGTAGTGAGGACAAAGTTGCTAGGACGAATAGCGTTGTAGCGCTAATGCCAGAAATACTAGTAGATCCAGAACTACTAGGTTCTCGTCATTTATTTAGAGCATTAGCACAAATAGGTCTATGTTGGAGGCAAAGGACTCTACCTTAGAGCAAACGCTCATGGCACTAAAAAGGTCTAGACTCTGGGTGTCAGGACTGGACTTTTTAGATGTAACTAGTCATTAATGAGAATCACAGGAAATGGAGTGACTGGTTTTGGCAGACAGATAGTTCCCAGTAATGGTTGGAGTAGTAGATCAGAAATAGCAATACTTCTCTCAAGATAGTATTGAGCTCCAAGGAATGTCATCGTTAAGCCCATTAACGTTGGTGCCCAGACGATACACCCAACGTTGCTCCTTTTCGAAAAGTCTACTGGTTATGTTGGCTGTACCCTTCACCTCTTCGATTACCGTCCACCTCATGTCATTCGGAGTGTGGTTTCTGTCCAGAAAGTGGCGGCTCAATTTAGTGGTTAGTTTTTTGCATCTAACATTGCTCCGATGCTCGCAGATACGTTGTTTTATTCTGCGCGTTGTCATGCCGACATAGCGTAGCTGGCATGGACACGTGATCAAATACACCACGTTCATGGTGTTACAATTAGTATGTTCTCTTTGGGTCCATACTTTGCCCGCTTCAAGCGACAGAGTTTTGGTCGCCTCTGTCAGATGGCAGACACTACAGTTAGAGCACGGGAAATGCCCTACAACTTTTGGCATACCCCATGCGCTGGTGACTGTAGGCGTGGGTTCAGGGAATTTGTCCTTTGGACGGGTGTGCACCAGGGCGTCTTTTAGACTACGACCTTTTTTAAAAGAGAATAGAGGTTTCTCCCAATTCTCCCTGTAAGAGGTCAGTATGTTCCAATGTTTGTTTATGGATTTTTTCATCATGTTAGACAGGCTGCTGTATGTAGTCACACACGTGAGGGGTATTGATCCCGGGTTGGTGACTTTTTCCTCTAGCAGGGCCTCCCTTGGTTGGTTCCTCGCTCTCTTGAAACCTTTACTCAGGATAGGTGCTGGATATCCTCTGTCTTTCAATTTCCCAGTAAGGTTTAAGGACTGTTCTTTGAAGTCCGAAAGGGAGGTACAGTTGCGCCTAAGTCTCAAATATTGCCCATAGGGGAGGTTTTCCTTCAAAGGGCGGGGATGAAAGCTACTGAACTCTAGGAGGTTGTTTTTTGCAGTGGGCTTATGATGTGTCTTAGTCCTAAGGCCAGCTCCTTGCACCGAAATCTCAACATCGAGGAAGACAATCTCAGATCTGCTCTTGGTGTTTGTAAACCGCAAATTGCGGTCTAGGGTGTTAATCCAATTAAGGAATAGATCAAGATCGGTGTCATTCCCAGTCCATAGTAGTAGGATGTCATCTATGTAGCGCTTCCACAGGAGCATTGAAGATGAGAAAGATTGGGAGGTAGGCAGGATGTATTTGGCCTCAAAATCTGCTACATACAACCCTGCCACGCTTGGAGCAAAAATGCTGCCCATGCTGGTCCCTGAGCATTGTAGATAAAGCTTGTCTTTAAAAGAGAAGAAGTTCTCTTTAAGGGCAATTGTGGCACACTCGATAATGAAGGCTTTGGGTGTTTGATGATCCCATTCAGTGGAGTCTAGTGATTCTGCCAGGACTCTGATCGTGTCGTCCTGGGGGATACTCGTGTACAGACTTTCAACGTCCAGGGTAACGAGAGTGACTGAATTTTCCGGGAAGGTTACATCTGATAGTAGGCGTAGGAGACTTTTAGTATCCTTGAGGTAAGTTGGGGTGGACTGCACCAAAGGTTTCAGGAAGTAGTCACAAAATTCGGATAGGGGCTCAAGGAGAGAACCGATACCCGAGACAATCGGACGGCCTGGTGAAGGAAGTCTGTTTTTGTGCATTTTCGGTAATGTGTAAAAATAGGGTATCACACATTTGGAATTCCTCAGAAACGCAGCCTCGTTTTTGGACACCTGTCCTTCTTCCTCTGCCTGTTCAACAAGGGTCGTAATCCTATTGGTGAGGACTGCAGTGGGGTCTACTGTTAGTGGGGTGTAGTTCCGAGTGTCCTCAAGCAATTGATAGCATGATTTCTCGTAGTCAATAGTGTCTTGAATGACGATGCCCCCGCCTTTATCGGCCGGCTTGATAGTAATCGTGCTGTCATTTTGCAGTTGTTGCAGTGCTTTGATACTCAGCAGTGCTGAAATTACCGAAAACTACGGGGTTTTCACAGGACTCTAGGTCTTTGAATACAGCCTGCTCAAAGGTTGTGATCGCTGCAGGCGTGGTGTGAGGAGGGGGGGTGAAGGTTGAACTTGGTCTCAAACCTGTATCACCGTTTCTTGTAGCCTCGTTGGGGTCATCCTTGCCTTCGAAAAAAGCTTTCAGTTTAAGTTTTCGGAAAAAACTGGCAAGTTCACAGTGAAGTTTGAACTTGTCAGGTCTGGCTTTAGGAACAAAACCCAGGCCTTTCTCAAGCACCTGGACTTCAGTGGGTGTTAGTACTCTGGTAGAAAGGTTGGTCACTAGGCTTACATCCCGCTCGTTCCTGGTTGTTGGTTGCTGCGAGTGTGGCTCGCTACAGAGTCGTCCTCCTCCCAGGTAACTCGGTTGTTGCCTCTCCTCTTTCCTCTCCCTCTCCGGCCGCTCTCTAAAAAAGGCTGCCTTTGTTGGTTCTGGAAATTGGGTGGGGGCATAAAACCTGGGTTCCAGCCCATGAAAGGAAACTGAGGTTGGTGAAAGGCAAAGGGATTATGGCCCATCATCATTTGAGGTGGTTGCCATTGATGATGTTGACCTTGGTTCCCTTGTCTGCCCCTTGCGTTTCTATTTCCACGATTCCCTCTTCCCTTTGTTTGCTTGAATGAGCTATTGCTCGATCCACTGCTGTTGGAAGACTCATCCTCAGAGTGGTCAGATTTGTTGTTGTTTCGAGTAGGGGGGGTGAAAGTGGGAGCAGAATAGGGATACACCTTTTCAAACTCAAACTTTTTTTGATCTTTTTGTAATTTGGTTGCTTTCGACTGCATCAAATTATCTCTGTACTCATTCAGTTCCTTATTGAGTTCGTCCAACCGTTTTTTAAAACCAGTGATCGTGGTTTTAAAGTTTCTTTCAGTTTCTGTGATCTCCACCATCAGTGCTTCAGAGAGTCTTAGCGCTGTTTTGATAATTAGGACTAGCCAGTCGCGTGTACAATGCCAAGCGATCATGGCCCAGTCTTTGCGGAAGGTCGCATCATTCAGGAAGATACGAGGGGCATTAGTAACTAGCAACCCTTTGGGTGCCGCATTTGACATCAGATATTGTTTAAGGATAGTCCCATGGAGAATGGTGCGGATATGCTCTCTTTTTTTCTCTGTGAGATTTTCCCATTCAGTGGTATTAGCTATTGCCTGTGATATTTGGGGATCTGCAAATATCGATGTGTCCGACATCAGTTCCTCTATCTCTGATTCGGAATATGTCAGGCCCATGTTCGCCATGGTGGAGTAGTACAAGTGAGGCAAAAGGAGTAAATCTTTAAAACCCAGCAATGAAGGGGATTTTCTTGCCGGTAGTAAAAAGAAGCTCTCACAGCTGTGCGCTGCTATAATACTTAACAACAAAGGGAGAGGTAGGGAGAAGGAGACACTCTCTTAGTCCCCAGTCAGTTATGCAAAAACAAGAAAAGAGAGGTCAGATCAAACACTTGGTCAATCTAAGTGAAATCTCTATAGACCACAATTCAAGGAGTCAAAACAGGAATTACCACATCCGATTAGGAGTCAAAACAGGATTACCACATCCGATTTGGGTGGTAAAGAAAGCCCTCACACACTGACCTGGTCAGTGTCATGCTTCATCATCGGGCCCCACCGAAAGAGGCCGAATGCCTCTTCGGTGTGCTACGACGCCAGAAAGACTGCGGAGCTGGTTTGTGTGTGGGGGGCGTGCTCTTGTTTACAGTGAAATATTAAAAGTGCCTAAAAAAAGGGTATCAAAAACAAATTTTAATGAATGATCCCTGAGGCACAAAGCAAAGAGTATTATGTGTCTGTATTTACTTGCCAAGGTTCAGGATTGGTAAAATACAGGATATACTCAAATTCTTTTAGTCAACATGTTTCAGCCATAAGGGTGGTATATTACCGAGGCATTCTTCAGGACTAAACCCCGGCGGTATGGGCTCTCTAATCACCCACCCTAACCTGGGGACGTGAAAGTGAAAATTATAAAAGTGAAAAAAGTGCGTAAAAATGTTGGAAGAGTAAAATACTCAATTCCAAAAAATACTCCGTAAATTTGGAGTGTCACTGCACCTGTAAAGTGAAAAACAAAGACAAACAGAAGACAGACATGAACATTGTTAATATGAGCCTTCCTTCGTTGTCATAGTGCTCCATGATATGTGGCTCAAGTGGTGTTCCCAAAGTAAACATAGATTTTATGCACCATCCAGATAGCCCCTAGAGGATGATAGCAACTAGCTCTGGGAAGTGATGTGCTAGAGGTGTGCTATTTACAAGACAAACGATTAAGAATGGGGGGATTAAAAACGCAAATGCATGTACTCCTTATGAAGGGATCAATGGACCTCAGAGGTCTGTGCCCCTCAAGTTGGTAATAGAAGGTATAACTCTCACTTTCAAAAAGGGCGCTACTAGCACCATGGGTCTCGGGAGGGGATCGGAGCGACCTGGCACATCCTAAAAAAGAAGAAATGGTATAGTTGCAAAAGCCTGTGCACGAGCAGATACTTAGCTCTATTGGCAGATGGAGCAGCGGTCTCGTTTTCAGTGGTTACTCACGCCCTCAGCGCTCTCGACCCGCTGCAAACCTGGTTGTGGCCTCAATGTCGGACCCCGAGGATAGAAAGCCGGGGTCGGTAAGCCTGTTTTTACTGGGAAATTGAAAGACAGAGGATATCCAGCACCTATCCTGAGTAAAGGTTTCAAGAGAGCGAGGAACCAACCAAGGGAGGCCCTGCTAGAGGAAAAAGTCACCAACCCGGGATCAATTCCCCTCACGTGTGTGACTACATACAGCAGCCTGTCTAACATGATGAAAAAATCCATAAACAAACATTGGAACATACTGACCTCTTACAGGGAGAATTGGGAGAAACCTCTATTCTCTTTTAAAAAAGGTCGTAGTCTAAAAGACGCCCTGGTGCACACCCGTCCAAAGGACAAATTCCCTGAACCCACGCCTACAGTCACCAGCGCATGGGGTATGCCAAAAGTTGTAGGGCATTTCCCGTGCTCTAACTGTAGTGTCTGCCATCTGACAGAGGCGACCAAAACTCTGTCGCTTGAAGCGGGCAAAGTATGGACCCAAAGAGAACATACTAATTGTAACACCATGAACGTGGTGTATTTGATCACGTGTCCATGCCAGCTACGCTATGTCGGCATGACAACGCGCAGAATAAAACAACGTATCTGCGAGCATTGGAGCAATGTTAGATGCAAAAAACTAACCACTAAATTGAGCCGCCACTTTCTGGACAGAAACCACACTCCGAATGACATGAGGTGGACGGTAATCGAAGAGGTGAAGGGTACAGCCAACATAACCAGTAGACTTTTCGAAAAGGAGCAACGTTGGGTGTATCGTCTGGGCACCAACGTTAATGGGCTTAACGATGACATTCCTTGGAGCTCAATACTATCTTGAGAGAAGTATTGCTATTTCTGATCTACTACTCCAACCATTACTGGGAACTATCTGTCTGCCAAAACCAGTCACTCCATTTCCTGTGATTCTCATTAATGACTAGTTACATCTAAAAAGTCCAGTCCTGACACCCAGAGTCTAGACCTTTTTAGTGCCATGAGCGTTTGCTCTAAGGTAGAGTCCTTTGCCTCCAACATAGACCTATTTGTGCTAATGCTCTAAATAAATGACGAGAACCTAGTAGTTCTGGATCTACTAGTATTTCTGGCATTAGCGCTACAACGCTATTCGTCCTAGCAACTTTGTCCTCACTACCCCGGTGGAACACTACCAGCCGACATCCAAGCCTCGTTTTGAACAAGACTGGGCCCGCCGGGGTGGGCGTGTGCGTCCCAAGCCTCGCTTTCGGCTAGACACGCCCACCCGGAAACAGGTCGCATACGCGACCGAGCTCCTTAAAAACAGGCTTACCGACCCCGGCTTTCTATCCTCGGGGTCCGACATTGAGGCCACAACCAGGTTTGCAGCGGGTCGAGAGCGCTGAGGGCGTGAGTAACCACTGAAAACGAGACCGCTGCTCCATCTGCCAATAGAGCTAAGTATCTGCTCGTGCACAGGCTTTTGCAACTGTACCATTTCTTCTTTTTTAGGATGTGCCAGGTCGCTCCGATCCCCTCCCGAGACCCATGGTGCTAGTAGCGCCCTTTTTGAAAGTGAGAGTTATACCTTCTATTACCAACTTGAGGGGCACAGACCTCTGAGGTCCATTGATCCCTTCATAAGGAGTACACGCATTTGCGTTTTTAATCCCCCCATTCTTAATCGTTTGTCTTGTAAATAGCACACCTCTAGCACATCACTTCCCAGAGCTAGTTGCTATCATCCTCTAGGGGCTATCTGGATGGTGCATAAAATCTATGTTTACTTTGGGAACACCACTTGAGCCACATATCATGGAGCACTATGACAACGAAGGAAGGCTCATATTAACAATGTTCATGTCTGTCTTCTGTTTGTCTTTGTTTTTCACTTTACAGGTGCAGTGACACTCCAAATTTACGGAGTATTTTTTGGAATTGAGTATTTTACTCTTCCAACATTTTTACGCACTTTTTTCACTTTTATAATTTTCACTTTCACGTCCCCAGGTTAGGGTGGGTGATTAGAGAGCCCATACCGCCGGGGTTTAGTCCTGAAGAATGCCTCGGTAATATACCACCCTTATGGCTGAAACATGTTGACTAAAAGAATTTGAGTATATCCTGTATTTTACCAATCCTGAACCTTGGCAAGTAAATACAGACACATAATACTCTTTGCTTTGTGCCTCAGGGATCATTCATTAAAATTTGTTTTTGATACCCTTTTTTTAGGCACTTTTAATATTTCACTGTAAACAAGAGCACGCCCCCCACACACAAACCAGCTCCGCAGTCTTTCTGGCGTCGTAGCACACCGAAGAGGCATTCGGCCTCTTTCGGTGGGGCCCGATGATGAAGCATGACACTGACCAGGTCAGTGTGTGAGGGCTTTCTTTACCACCCAAATCGGATGTGGTAATCCTGTTTTGACTCCTAATCGGATGTGGTAATTCCTGTTTTGACTCCTTGAATTGTGGTCTATAGAGATTTCACTTAGATTGACCAAGTGTTTGATCTGACCTCTCTTTTCTTGTTTTTGCATAACTGACTGGGGACTAAGAGAGTGTCTCCTTCTCCCTACCTCTCCCTTTGTTGTTAAGTATTATAGCAGCGCACAGCTGTGAGAGCTTCTTTTTACTACCGGCAAGAAAATCCCCTTCATTGCTGGGTTTTAAAGATTTACTCCTTTTGCCTCACTTGTACTACTCCACCATGGTGAACATGGGCCTGACATATTCCGAATCAGAGATAGAGGAACTGATGTCGGACACATCGATATTTGCAGATCCCCAAATATCACAGGCAATAGCTAATACCACTGAATGGGAAAATCTCACAGAGAAAAAAAGAGAGCATATCCGCACCATTCTCCATGGGACTATCCTTAAACAATATCTGATGTCAAACGCGGCACCCAAAGGGTTGCTAGTTACTAATGCCCCTCGTATCTTCCTGAATGATGCGACCTTCCGCAAAGACTGGGCCATGATCGCTTGGCATTGTACACGCGACTGGCTAGTCCTAATTATCAAAACAGCGCTAAGACTCTCTGAAGCACTGATGGTGGAGATCACAGAAACTGAAAGAAACTTTAAAACCACGATCACTGGTTTTAAAAAACGGTTGGACGAACTCAATAAGGAACTGAATGAGTACAGAGATAATTTGATGCAGTCGAAAGCAACCAAATTACAAAAAGATCAAAAAAAGTTTGAGTTTGAAAAGGTGTATCCCTATTCTGCTCCCACTTTCACCCCCCCTACTCGAAACAACAACAAATCTGACCACTCTGATGATGAGTCTTCCAACAGCAGTGGATCGAGCAATAGCTCATTCAAGCAAACAAAGGGAAGAGGGAATCGTGGAAATAGAAACGCAAGGGGCAGACAAGGGAACCAAGGTCAACATCATCAATGGCAACCACCTCAAATGATGATGGGCCATAATCCCTTTGCCTTTCACCAACCTCAGTTTCCTTTCATGGGCTGGAACCCAGGTTTTATGCCCCCACCCAATTTCCAGAACCAACAAAGGCAGCCTTTTTTAGAGAGCGGCCGGAGAGGGAGAGGAAAGAGGAGAGGCAACAACCGAGTTACCTGGGAGGAGGACGACTCTGTAGCGAGCCACACTCGCAGCAACCAACAACCAGGAACGAGCGGGATGTAAGCCTAGTGACCAACCTTTCTACCAGAGTACTAACACCCACTGAAGTCCAGGTGCTTGAGAAAGGCCTGGGTTTTGTTCCTAAAGCCAGACCTGACAAGTTCAAACTTCACTGTGAACTTGCCAGTTTTTTCCGAAAACTTAAACTGAAAGCTTTTTTCGAAGGCAAGGATGACCCCAACGAGGCTACAAGAAACGGTGATACAGGTTTGAGACCAAGTTCAACCTTCACCCCCCCTCCTCACACCACGCCTGCAGCGATCACAACCTTTGAGCAGGCTGTATTCAAAGACCTAGAGTCCTGTGAAAACCCCGTAGTTTTCGGTAATTTCAGCACTGCTGAGTATCAAGCACTGCAACAACTGCAAAATGACAGCACGATTACTATCAAGCCGGCCGATAAAGGCGGGGGCATCGTCATTCAAGACACTATTGACTACGAGAAATCATGCTATCAATTGCTTGAGGACACTCGGAACTACACCCCACTAACAGTAGACCCCACTGCAGTCCTCACCAATAGGATTACGACCCTTGTTGAACAGGCAGAGGAAGAAGGACAGGTGTCCAAAAACGAGGCTGCGTTTCTGAGGAATTCCAAATGTGTGATACCCTATTTTTACACATTACCGAAAATGCACAAAAACAGACTTCCTCCACCAGGCCGTCCGATTGTCTCGGGTATCGGTTCTCTCCTTGAGCCCCTATCCGAATTTTGTGACTACTCCCTGAAACCTTTGGTGCAGTCCACCCCAACTTACCTCAAGGATACCAAAAGTCTCCTACGCCTACTATCAGATGTAACCTTCCCGGAAAATTCAGTCACTCTCGTTACCCTGGACGTTGAAAGTCTGTACACGAGTATCCCCCAGGACGACACGATCAGAGTCCTGGCAGAATCACTAGACTCCACTGAATGGGATCATCAAACACCCAAAGCCTTCATTATCGAGTGTGCCACAATTGCCCTTAAAGAGAACTTCTTCTCTTTTAAAGACAAGCTTTATCTACAATGCTCAGGGACCAGCATGGGCAGCATTTTTGCTCCAAGCGTGGCAGGGTTGTATGTAGCAGATTTTGAGGCCAAATACATCCTGCCTACCTCCCAATCTTTCTCATCTTCAATGCTCCTGTGGAAGCGCTACATAGATGACATCCTACTACTATGGACTGGGAATGACACCGATCTTGATCTATTCCTTAATTGGATTAACACCCTAGACCGCAATTTGCGGTTTACAAACACCAAGAGCAGATCTGAGATTGTCTTCCTCGATGTTGAGATTTCGGTGCAAGGAGCTGGCCTTAGGACTAAGACACATCATAAGCCCACTGCAAAAAACAACCTCCTAGAGTTCAGTAGCTTTCATCCCCGCCCTTTGAAGGAAAACCTCCCCTATGGGCAATATTTGAGACTTAGGCGCAACTGTACCTCCCTTTCGGACTTCAAAGAACAGTCCTTAAACCTTACTGGGAAATTGAAAGACAGAGGATATCCAGCACCTATCCTGAGTAAAGGTTTCAAGAGAGCGAGGAACCAACCAAGGGAGGCCCTGCTAGAGGAAAAAGTCACCAACCCGGGATCAATACCCCTCACGTGTGTGACTACATACAGCAGCCTGTCTAACATGATGAAAAAATCCATAAACAAACATTGGAACATACTGACCTCTTACAGGGAGAATTGGGAGAAACCTCTATTCTCTTTTAAAAAAGGTCGTAGTCTAAAAGACGCCCTGGTGCACACCCGTCCAAAGGACAAATTCCCTGAACCCACGCCTACAGTCACCAGCGCATGGGGTATGCCAAAAGTTGTAGGGCATTTCCCGTGCTCTAACTGTAGTGTCTGCTATCTGACAGAGGCGACCAAAACTCTGTCGCTTGAAGCGGGCAAAGTATGGACCCAAAGAGAACATACTAATTGTAACACCATGAACGTGGTGTATTTGATCACGTGTCCATGCCAGCTACGCTATGTCGGCATGACAACGCGCAGAATAAAACAACGTATCTGCGAGCATCGGAGCAATGTTAGATGCAAAAAACTAACCACTAAATTGAGCCGCCACTTTCTGGACAGAAACCACACTCCGAATGACATGAGGTGGACGGTAATCGAAGAGGTGAAGGGTACAGCCAACATAACCAGTAGACTTTTCGAAAAGGAGCAACGTTGGGTGTATCGTCTGGGCACCAACGTTAATGGGCTTAACGATGACATTCCTTGGAGCTCAATACTATCTTGAGAGAAGTATTGCTATTTCTGATCTACTACTCCAACCATTACTGGGAACTATCTGTCTGCCAAAACCAGTCACTCCATTTCCTGTGATTCTCATTAATGACTAGTTACATCTAAAAAGTCCAGTCCTGACACCCAGAGTCTAGACCTTTTTAGTGCCATGAGCGTTTGCTCTAAGGTAGAGTCCTTTGCCTCCAACATAGACCTATTTGTGCTAATGCTCTAAATAAATGACGAGAACCTAGTAGTTCTGGATCTACTAGTATTTCTGGCATTAGCGCTACAACGCTATTCGTCCTAGCAACTTTGTCCTCACTACCCCGGTGGAACACTACCAGCCGACATCCAAGCCTCGTTTTGAACAAGACTGGGCCCGCCGGGGTGGGCGTGTGCGTCCCAAGCCTCGCTTTCGGCTAGACACGCCCACCCGGAAACAGGTCGCATACGCGACCGAGCTCCTTAAAAACAGGCTTACCGACCCCGGCTTTCTATCCTCGGGTTCCGACATTGAGGCCACAACCAGGTTTGCAGCGGGTCGAGAGCGCTGAGGGCGTGAGTAACCACTGAAAACGAGACCGCTGCTCCATCTGCCAATAGAGCTAAGTATCTGCTCGTGGACAGGCTTTTGCAACTGTACCATTTCTTCTTTTTTAGGATGTGCCAGGTCGCTCTGATCCCCTCCCGAGACCCATGGTGCTAGTAGCGCCCTTTTTGAAAGTGAGAGTTATACCTTCTATTACCAACTTGAGGGGCACAGACCTCTGAGGTCCATTGATCCCTTCATAAGGAGTACACGCATTTGCGTTTTTAATCCCCCCATTCTTAATCGTTTGTCTTGTAAATAGCACACCTCTAGCACATCACTTCCCAGAGCTAGTTGCTATCATCCTCTAGGGGCTATCTGGATGGTGCACAAAATCTATGTTTACTTTGGGAACACCACTTGAGCCACATATCATGGAGCACTATGACAACGAAGGAAGGCTCATATTAACAATGTTCATGTCTGTCTTCTGTTTGTCTTTGTTTTTCACTTTACAGGTGCAGTGACACTCCAAATTTACGGAGTATTTTTTGGAATTGAGTATTTTACTCTTCCAACATTTTTACGCACTTTTTTCACTTTTATAATTTTCACTTTCACGTCCCCAGGTTAGGGTGGGTGATTAGAGAGCCCATACCGCCGGGGTTTAGTCCTGAAGAATGCCTCGGTAATATACCACCCTTATGGCTGAAACATGTTGACTAAAAGAATTTGAGTATATCCTGTATTTTACCAATCCTGAACCTTGGCAAGTAAATACAGACAACTAATACTCTTTGCTTTGTGCCTCAGGGATCATTCATTAAAATTTGTTTTTGATACCCTTTTTTTAGGCACTTTTAATATTTCACTGTAAACAAGAGCACGCCCCCCACACACAAACCAGCTCCGCAGTCTTTCTGGCGTCGTAGCACACCGAAGAGGCATTCGGCCTCTTTCGGTGGGGCCCGATGATGAAGCATGACACTGACCAGGTCAGTGTGTGAGGGCTTTCTTTACCACCCAAATCGGATGTGGTAATCCTGTTTTGACTCCTAATCGGATGTGGTAATTCCTGTTTTGACTCCTTGAATTGTGGTCTATAGAGATTTCACTTAGATTGACCAAGTGTTTGATCTGACCTCTCTTTTCTTGTTTTTGCATAACTGACTGGGGACTAAGAGAGTGTCTCCTTCTCCCTACCTCTCACTTTGTTGTTAAGTATTATAGCAGCGCACAGCTGTGAGAGCTTCTTTTTACTACCGGCAAGAAAATCCCCTTCATTGCTGGGTTTTAAAGATTTACTCCTTTTGCCTCACTTGTACTACTCCACCATGGCGAACATGGGCCTGACATATTCCGAATCAGAGATAGAGGAACTGATGTCGGACACATCGATATTTGCAGATCCCCAAATATCACAGGCAATAGCTAATACCACTGAATGGGAAAATCTCACAGAGAAAAAAAGAGAGCATATCCGCACCATTCTCCATGGGACTATCCTTAAACAATATCTGATGTCAAACGCGGCACCCAAAGGGTTGCTAGTTACTAATGCCCCTCGTATCTTCCTGAATGATGCGACCTTCCGCAAAGACTGGGCCATGATCCCTTGGCATTGTACACGCGACTGGCTAGTCCTAATTATCAAAACAGCGCTAAGACTCTCTGAAGCACTGATGGTGGAGATCACAGAAACTGAAAGAAACTTTAAAACCACGATCACTGGTTTTAAAAAACGGTTGGACGAACTCAATAAGGAACTGAATGAGTACAGAGATAATTTGATGCAGTCGAAAGCAACCAAATTACAAAAAGATCAAAAAAAGTTTGAGTTTGAAAAGGTGTATCCCTATTCTGCTCCCACTTTCACCCCCCCTACTCGAAACAACAACAAATCTGACCACTCTGATGATGAGTCTTCCAACAGCAGTGGATCGAGCAATAGCTCATTCAAGCAAACAAAGGGAAGAGGGAATCGTGGAAATAGAAACGCAAGGGGCAGACAAGGGAACCAAGGTCAACATCATCAATGGCAACCACCTCAAATGATGATGGGCCATAATCCCTTTGCCTTTCACCAACCTCAGTTTCCTTTCAAGGGCTGGAACCCAGGTTTTATGCCCCCACCCAATTTCCAGAACCAACAAAGGCAGCCTTTTTTAGAGAGCGGCCGGAGAGGGAGAGGAAAGAGAGGCAACAACCGAGTTACCTGGGAGGAGGACGACTCTGTAGCGAGCCACACTCGCAGCAACCAACAACCAGGAACGAGCGGGATGTAAGCCTAGTGACCAACCTTTCTACCAGAGTACTAACACCCACTGAAGTCCAGGTGCTTGAGAAAGGCCTGGATTTTGTTCCTAAAGCCAGACCTGACAAGTTCAAACTTCACTGTGAACTTGCCAGTTTTTTCCGAAAACTTAAACCGAAAGCTTTTTTCGAAGGCAAGGATGACCCCAACGAGGCTACAAGAAACGGTGATACAGGTTTGAGACCAAGTTCAACCTTCACCCCCCCTCCTCACACCACGCCTGCAGCGATCACAACCTTTGAGCAGGCTGTATTCAAAGACCTAGAGTCCTGTGAAAACCCCGTAGTTTTCGGTAATTTCAGCACTGCTGAGTATCAAGCACTGCAACAACTGCAAAATGACAGCACGATTACTATCAAGCCGGCCGATAAAGGCGGGGGCATCGTCATTCAAGACACTATTGACTACGAGAAATCATGCTATCAATTGCTTGAGGACACTCGGAACTACACCCCACTAACAGTAGACCCCACTGCAGTCCTCACCAATAGGATTACGACCCTTGTTGAACAGGCAGAGGAAGAAGGACAGGTGTCCAAAAACGAGGCTGCGTTTCTGAGGAATTCCAAATGTGTGATACCCTATTTTTACACATTACCGAAAATGCACAAAAACAGACTTCCTCCACCAGGCCGTCCGATTGTCTCGGGTATCGGTTCTCTCCTTGAGCCCCTATCCGAATTTTGTGACTACTTCCTGAAACCTTTGGTGCAGTCCACCCCAACTTACCTCAAGGATACCAAAAGTCTCCTACGCCTACTATCAGATGTAACCTTCCCGGAAAATTCAGTCACTCTCGTTACCCTGGACGTTGAAAGTCTGTACACGAGTATCCCCCAGGAAGACACGATCAGAGTCCTGGCAGAATCACTAGACTCCACTGAATGGGATCATCAAACACCCAAAGCCTTCATTATCGAGTGTGCCACAATTGCCCTTAAAGAGAACTTCTTCTCTTTTAAAGACAAGCTTTATCTACAATGCTCAGGGACCAGCATGGGCAGCATTTTTGCTCCAAGCGTGGCAGGGTTGTATGTAGCAGATTTTGAGGCCAAATACATCCTGCCTACCTCCCAATCTTTCTCATCTTCAATGCTCCTGTGGAAGCGCTACATAGATGACATCCTACTACTATGGACTGGGAATGACACCGATCTTGATCTATTCCTTAATTGGATTAACACCCTAGACCGCAATTTGCGGTTTACAAACACCAAGAGCAGATCTGAGATTGTCTTCCTCGATGTTGAGATTTCGGTGCAAGGAGCTGGCCTTAGGACTAAGACACATCATAAGCCCACTGCAAAAAACAACCTCCTAGAGTTCAGTAGCTTTCATCCCCGCCCTTTGAAGGAAAACCTCCCCTATGGGCAATATTTGAGACTTAGGCGCAACTGTACCTCCCTTTCGGACTTCAAAGAACAGTCCTTAAACCTTACTGGGAAATTGAAAGACAGAGGATATCCAGCACCTATCCTGAGTAAAGGTTTCAAGAGAGCGAGGAACCAACCAAGGGAGGCCCTGCTAGAGGAAAAAGTCACCAACCCGGGATCAATACCCCTCACGTGTGTGACTACATACAGCAGCCTGTCTAACATGATGAAAAAATCCATAAACAAACATTGGAACATACTGACCTCTTACAGGGAGAATTGGGAGAAACCTCTATTCTCTTTTAAAAAAGGTCGTAGTCTAAAAGACGCCCTGGTGCACACCCGTCCAAAGGACAAATTCCCTGAACCCACGCCTACAGTCACCAGCGCATGGGGTATGCCAAAAGTTGTAGGGCATTTCCTGTGCTCTAACTGTAGTGTCTGCCATCTGACAGAGGCGACCAAAACTCTGTCGCTTGAAGCGGGCAAAGTATGGACCCAAAGAGAACATACTAATTGTAACACCATGAACGTGGTGTATTTGATCACGTGTCCATGCCAGCTACGCTATGTCGGCATGACAACGCGCAGAATAAAACAACGTATCTGCGAGCATCGGAGCAATGTTAGATGCAAAAAACTAACCACTAAATTGAGCCGCCACTTTCTGGACAGAAACCACACTCCGAATGACATGAGGTGGACGGTAATCGAAGAGGTGAAGGGTACAGCCAACATAACCAGTAGACTTTTCGAAAAGGAGCAACGTTGGGTGTATCGTCTGGGCACCAACGTTAATGGGCTTAACGATGACATTCCTTGGAGCTCAATACTATCTTGAGAGAAGTATTGCTATTTCTGATCTACTACTCCAACCATTACTGGGAACTATCTGTCTGCCAAAACCAGTCACTCCATTTCCTGTGATTCTCATTAATGACTAGTTACATCTAAAAAGTCCAGTCCTGACACCCAGAGTCTAGACCTTTTTAGTGCCATGAGCGTTTGCTCTAAGGTAGAGTCCTTTGCCTCCAACATAGACCTATTTGTGCTAATGCTCTAAATAAATGACGAGAACCTAGTAGTTCTGGATCTACTAGTATTTCTGGCATTAGCGCTACAACGCTATTCGTCCTAGCAACTTTGTCCTCACTACCCCGGTGGAACACTACCAGCCGACATCCAAGCCTCGTTTTGAACAAGACTGGGCCCGCCGGGGTGGGCGTGTGCGTCCCAAGCCTCGCTTTCGGCTAGACACGCCCACCCGGAAACAGGTCGCATACGCGACCGAGCTCCTTAAAAACAGGCTTACCGACCCCGGCTTTCTATCCTCGGGGTCCGACATTGAGGCCACAACCAGGTTTGCAGCGGGTCGAGAGCGCTGAGGGCGTGAGTAACCACTGAAAACGAGACCGCTGCTCCATCTGCCAATAGAGCTAAGTATCTGCTCGTGCACAGGCTTTTGCAACTGTACCATTTCTTCTTTTTTAGGATGTGCCAGGTCGCTCCGATCCCCTCCCGAGACCCATGGTGCTAGTAGCGCCCTTTTTGAAAGTGAGAGTTATACCTTCTATTACCAACTTGAGGGGCACAGACCTCTGAGGTCCATTGATCCCTTCATAAGGAGTACACGCATTTGCGTTTTTAATCCCCCCATTCTTAATCGTTTGTCTTGTAAATAGCACACCTCTAGCACATCACTTCCCAGAGCTAGTTGCTATCATCCTCTAGGGGCTATCTGGATGGTGCATAAAATCTATGTTTACTTTGGGAACACCACTTGAGCCACATATCATGGAGCACTATGACAACGAAGGAAGGCTCATATTAACAATGTTCATGTCTGTCTTCTGTTTGTCTTTGTTTTTCACTTTACAGGTGCAGTGACACTCCAAATTTACGGAGTATTTTTTGGAATTGAGTATTTTACTCTTCCAACATTTTTACGCACTTTTTTCACTTTTATAATTTTCACTTTCACGTCCCCAGGTTAGGGTGGGTGATTAGAGAGCCCATACCGCCGGGGTTTAGTCCTGAAGAATGCCTCGGTAATATACCACCCTTATGGCTGAAACATGTTGACTAAAAGAATTTGAGTATATCCTGTATTTTACCAATCCTGAACCTTGGCAAGTAAATACAGACACATAATACTCTTTGCTTTGTGCCTCAGGGATCATTCATTAAAATTTGTTTTTGATACCCTTTTTTTAGGCACTTTTAATATTTCACTGTAAACAAGAGCACGCCCCCCACACACAAACCAGCTCCGCAGTCTTTCTGGCGTCGTAGCACACCGAAGAGGCATTCGGCCTCTTTCGGTGGGGCCCGATGATGAAGCATGACACTGACCAGGTCAGTGTGTGAGGGCTTTCTTTACCACCCAAATCGGATGTGGTAATCCTGTTTTGACTCCTAATCGGATGTGGTAATTCCTGTTTTGACTCCTTGAATTGTGGTCTATAGAGATTTCACTTAGATTGACCAAGTGTTTGATCTGACCTCTCTTTTCTTGTTTTTGTACAACAAAATAAGTCAAGTGGGGTAGGGTGGGGAAGCAATTGCCAAACTTGTGGATGGGGGAGCAACATGAAGAGTGCAGGGCGTGTGGATGTGAAGGGTAAAGCTGCACTCAGTGGAGTGGTGGAGCTAGCAAGAAAACACATGCCTCCAACCAAATGTACAATGTTCCTTGTTTCCATAAGAGCTAGTCTAGCTTAAGTGTCAATCACACTCTTTAGAGCATCATCCAAAGGCTGAGCCTCCTTTGCCTTCAACGGCTGCACTTACCAACAGGCTATAATTGACATATTATTAAATATTCTTTAGGAACAATAGTAAGTACCCCAATCTCCATTTACCCTCTGTGGATACTAATGTTTTTTGTGTCTCTTAGGGTGAAAAGGGTTCCACAGGGGGCACTGTAAGTATACTATTTGATAATGAAATGTACATCGCTTTGTATTGAATGTTAAAAACTTTATAATCAATGTGCATGCAGTGTGAATACTGATACATCAAATCAGCAAAGATCAGGGAAAGGAGTGCCTTTCTTTTGTGCAATCAGACCATTTAGTAAAGGCACAACTAGTAGTTGTTTTGACGATCTGAGGTCAGCTATTGAAAAAGATACTTTTTTGGTAACACTTTTTCTAACGTGAATCCTACTTTCCAGAAAAACACTTGTCCTAATAGCTATCGTCAGGGAGAAGAACTGAGGGTGAGAGCCTTTGCCTTTAGATTCAAGGCATAAATAGGACAGGCAAATGCCAGGACTATCACCATTTTAACTGTAGAGCCTGGTATGTTTCTTTTTCTCTTTCTTTTTCAAATACAACTACCCTCAATGGCGATTCCTTGGAATATACTATTTCTATTAAATTAAAATGATCATAAGCCATTCACTTGATAGTTATTAGTTATTCATTTTTTTGGGTAATGAGTGATGGAGAGACATTCCGTGCAGCCTACTTTTAATAAACTGTGCTAATCAGGAATCACTCATGGTATTTTGTGTCAAAATCTATTAGAATGTACTTGATAGATTCATGGAAGTTGTCAGTAAATAACGTTTTCTGGGCCAATTCAGCCTTCTTTTTTTCCTGCCCAATACAAAAACACAATCTAAATCTGAATTAAGCTCTTGTGTTTGTCTCCTTTTCTTTCATTCACCCATAGGCAATTTATCTGATAAACATGAATATTCCAGAGTGAGGCAGACAGGGCACATGCACATGTATGCGCATTCACCCACATACCGAAGCACACACGATTTTGTTAATAAGCTCCGCAATACCTGTGTGATGATAATGTCATGTAGCAATCTTACTACGGTTGTAACCTGTCATGTCACCAAGCAAGTTCCGTATACAAATTTGTAATACATTTAAATTTCTGCCTGGAGGCGCACTGCTAGTCTAGATGTAGAGAAAAGTGACTATACTACAACTTATAGGATGCTTAGATTGAACACATGAACAATCAGATGGGATCACTGTGATGATGATAAATGTAAGGCTCAGCTGGCTTTCTGAACTAAGCTTGGGTGGTACTGTTCAAGCAGAGGGTATGGCATGTTCCACTTCAATTTCATGAGTGTTTTTGCCTTGGTACAAGGAGCATGGAATTAGACTCTGCTAGGGTTTAGTTCCTCGTTATAGTCTCCAGTGCACGCGAATTCACCTCTGAGGTCTCGAGAGCATCTCCTTATGGCTCTTTAAGAAAGAACACGGAATACTGGTCCTAGGCTTCTCCCTTTGTGGTTCTAGATGACTCAAGTACCCTGGTATTTATGCTTCTGTGTTCCTAATGCTCCCCTTCTCCTTGTCCACTGCAGAGTTTTACTGGTCTACAGAGCGGAGGAGGCTACGACTCTTTTAACTTTGCTTCAAAGGGCGAGAAAGGGGAACGGGTGAGTATCCAACATGAACATTAATGCAAAGAAATACATGCTACAATTGTTACCATTTGTCATGAAATAATACTTAACTCCTCGTTATGAGTGGCCTCATAATTCCGAGGTGTCATTAGTGCACCAAAGAGTGGTGCATCTTTTGCTTAACGTGGTGACAACACCTGGGATACATTGAAATGGTATTAATATCTCTAATTAATAATGCCTTGCCCAAGCTTCTACTAAAATGGGGTGCTCAAGTATCACTTTAGAAAAGACAAATTGTACCACAGAGACTTGATCGATCTTTTACAGGGATTTTATTTCATAATACAAGACCTTCCTACTTTATCAAGGCCTTCTCTGGTTCATATCGACTTGCATGGACCTCAGGCCTGCACAATGACTGGGATAATAATGAAGACAGAATTGAACAAACATAATCGAGAGTGCCTCTGGGACACTCTTGGAGATGGGGGAATGGTAATAGGAGTGTACACTACATTTCATATAGTTGTTATGTCAGAATATTTTGTTTAGAAAACATTGGCTAACATAAGTATTATGTCACAAAAATCATTAAAACAAATATCATCCTTTTGGTAGTAGATGTCCTACTATTAACTCGAATAGCCTATATTTGTGTTAACCATATTTAGTACATAATAGTTATGTCATATGCTATTTTGACAATTATATTCTAGAACCATACCAGCATTTAAGAGTTAGAAACAAAACTTGAGCAATTTAGTTCAGTTCTAAAAGTAGAATACACATTTACCAAATTGGGAAGCTATATATATATATACGGCAATTAAATCCGCAAACATTAATAAATGCTGGAGAGCAGTTACGATGAAGTAGTCCAAAAAGGGCTCTCACTATCGAGTATCATAATCCTTGGAAAACTTTGCACAGCACATAGGAATGTCTTTTAAAAACTTAATAAGGATATAATATTAGATTAACTGGCACATGCATCAACGTAGGCTTTTGCGATTCCTAAATAGCAATTTTTAAGGAATCGCTATTTAGGAATCGCAAAAGCCTATGCATGTAGGAATCGCTATAAACATAGCGATTCCTAAACATTCCTTAATTGCTAATCGCAAATTGCTAGTCACAATTAAGGAATGCTGTCCCATTCATTCCTATGGGCCTGTAGGCCCATAGGAATGAAGTGGAGATTGCATGAGCAATTTGCGAGTGCCAGTAGGTACTCGCAAATTGCTCATGCAATTTCAAGGGTGCAAGGGTGTCAACATGACACCCTGTTGCACCCCTGAAATTGATCTCTGCACATATGTTGCACACACACATGCCCTAAGGGCATGTGTGTGCGCAACATGAAACTTTGAAGTTTTAGCAAATTACCATGAAGTTCAACTTCATGGTAATTTGCTCCTCCTATTAGCGAAATCGCTATTTTTTTTAACTTTCATGCATTACATTTAAGGAATCTCAATTTGGGATTCCTTAAATGCAATTACAATTTAAGGAATCACAATTTAGAGATTCCTTAAATCGCGATTTTTGCATTTGGGATGATGCATCCCAAATGCAAAAATACTGGTGGCAAAGGAGCGGATTCTGAGAATCTGCCCGTTTGCAACCTGTATTTGGTTTGATGCATGGGGCCCTAAGGCTTCTTTTTTAGTGAATTTTCACAGATTGAGGCCACAACTAATCAGTTTGTTGACCACATTAACAGAGTTAAGTCCTCAGACAGGGAGGGGCCTGATGGTCATTCCACTAATGCTCAAATTCGTAGGAACATACTAGGCTTTGACAAGCAGAGAAAAGCTCTGCATTTATGCCTTATCTCAATTACTACTGAAGTGTATGCTGTATTTTCTAAGTTATTCAGTTGTCTTTAGTCCATATAGTTGAATCTGACTTTACCAAAATGAGGACGATTACCGTAAATCTCATTAGCATTATGAGTAAAGTAGATAAAGGTTCACTAGATTCACTCATTAATTATGGAAATGTTATCAACCACACTGAAATGCAACGGATTATGTACATTTTGATTTGTTTGTGTTTTTAACATACAAAAAGATCCCAATTTACAAATCAAATAACCAACAAGAACTTTATACACCATAACGTGTGTCCTCAAAGGGAAAACTATTCATATTAATTTAATATGTTTTTCGGAGATATTGATGATGATCTGCACATAGCATAAAAACCGAGCTACACCAGAATATACAAATATAAACATACTGAATACATATGATGACTGCATGTAATTAAAAAACATACTGGGCTACCAAGTTAACAAATGTATCACCCCAATGCCACATAATATGCATCATCTATTCTCAACAAATTGAGAAGGCTAACAAAACAAACTAGAATTTGTCTAAACGAATCAAAATGCAAACAATCCAGTGAGACTCATGCAACAGGTAAGAAAGAAAATGATCAAAAACAGTCAACAATTGTTCTGACACGTCTAAAGTGTTTACTGCAGGTCTTCTTCAAGATGGATAGTCCCATAGTAAACTAAATGCATAAAATACGTCACGCTCTTTAAGGGAATTGAAGACATGGCCTGCATGTTCTACCCAGTGAGGGATTGTTGAGCGATGGAACTGTGTAAGTGGACATGAAGTGCATTGAGATGAAAATAGAGGTTAAGGAATGTGATACGATAGGAAGTCTTTCCACTTCTGATGTGAATGACTAGGGACTCGGACTCGGACTAGGGACTCAAAACATCTGGAATAGGACAACGGACGTCACAATTATCTAATACTTTTCATACAAACCAGACATACACACATACTCTTATTTCTCACACATATTCATGCACAAACACACACCAGTATTTTTAGTGGCAATCTTTTTAATTTTCCCAGTTGAATATATCTTTTGGATATGTTAAATATTTTTCTAACTTGTATAACCTTTGCCGTAAAGTGCTCCATGTAACGTGTTTTCACTTATTCTTCCATCCCATTTTAGGGACTACCTGGAAAGAATGGAATACCTGGTCTTCCAGGTAGGCCTGGGCGCACGGGTCCCCCAGGGTCTCCTGGGCTGATGGTAATTACGGCAACAAATCTAAAACAATGGTTGCAACATTCACACATTTATCAACCCTTATGTTTTGAAAATCCTAAATCTTTATTCTCTTTCTTTTTAATATATTTTAGGGTCTTCAGGGTATCCAAGGTGACATTGTGAGTACAACAGAGTATTTCAACTATATTTACTTTCTATGGCCCATAATAACAAATAATTAAAATGATTGCTGACTACTCAAACTATATGTGTTTGCTTTATGTATTGGTTGCTGATAATGATGTATGCAGCTGTGCAACAAATATCGTAGGTGCCCAGAGTTCGCACCACATAACTTGCTGCACACACAGTAGTTCCTCTAAACAATGCCTTTAATGTGTTTATTGCAATGTAGTGTTAGGCTTTCGCACAGAATCGTTGCTTTTTATGGTTGTATATACTCTTTGGTCTGTCGATGTTGCATGCAGTTTGGTGTATGTAAGCTGCATATTGTGTTGTGTTCTGTGCAGTCTCTCATCCACTGAAGAAGGTATTACCCATGGATTGCAGGTGCTTGGATCTTGGTTACTTTAATGGAACTGCTTCCATTTTCGTAGAAGTTCCTTCTTTGAATATACTTGTTTCTACTTTGGCTTCACCGTGGTGTATTAATTGTGGTCTCAAGGAGTTTGGTTTGTATTTGTTTAAATACAATATGGTGGTTTACAAAGGACGGTCCTAGAATAGGATCAAAAACGAAATAACTGGTTAGATGAAGCTTTGGAGATCCCGTTGTTAACTAATGATTCATACATTTCGGGTGAATTTGTGCAAAAATGACATTCTGTGCTTGTATTCAAGCTTGTTCTCCTAGATCGGTGTGTTCATGCATATGATGCTTGTGTTTATGTTTTTGAGAGAAAGGCGATAAGTCTTGAAAGGTATGAATGTTTGAGGAGGGCCTGCAATGCTGAGTGTGGACAATGTGGCTTTTCATAATATTGTCCTGGATGGAATGGATGAGGGTTAGAGTTTGACCTGCTGGTGGCTGTACGGGGCACATTGAATGGCGCCATCATGATCTGGAAGTAACTTGAGCCCTATTGCTTTTTTACAGGGACCTCAAGGGTATCCGGGCTCACCGGGACCCAAAGGAGACAGGGTAAGTTGTTGTCTATTTTCCTTTCATATCCTTGACATGTTCACGCAAAGGAGATTGTAAAACTCTTCCCACGTCAAAGTGTTCCTATCAAGGTCTGTTTCTCAACATTATGACACAATCTTTGCCCTGTGATGGTATATTCATGAGATTGAATAGATGGGCAATAGAGAGAAAACAGCCTTTTTAAAGTAATCCCACCAATATATCACCTGCTCTCACTCAGACAAGGGATGGGACCTGCAAAAATCCCAAGGGCAGACAGAGAGGCTGCATTTATAGCGTACAAGCTCTCATTCTGTAATCAGCCTCTCGCATGTCTGTTGTAATTATACACGCCTTCAGCCTCTGAGAAGGGGCTTTTACGGGGTAAATCAGACACCAAGCTCCATGATGTGTTAAGGGTAAGAGCTGGATTAGTGAATGGTAACTGATAGCGTAAGGGTTAAGTTAGGGTAAAGACTAAGGCTAGTGTCGCTGTCATGGTTGGGGTTGCCTAAAGGTAAGGGTTAATGTAAGGTGTGGCGTTAATTTGGGTCAATGGGTTACTGTTCAATTTCTATTAGGGGTTCAATGTGGCTTTCGGTATAAATTAAGGAGTAGCGGAATAGGAGATGAACTTCAACTTTTATTTTCTATTTTTACTTAGAAATGCGTTAGCCTCAATTTTCTTGTAGCAGCTTTTTATGCAAAACAGTTTTTGGGGATGCCGTTCGTTCACATATTTGATAAATGGTCAATATTTTACAGCATTGAAGGGTTGCACGCTTATTATCTGTAAATCAAGGTGGGGTGTTTCTGAGTTGTTTTGCAGTGACAGTACTGTTATGAATCGAAGTATGAATGACCCAGAGTAACACCATATTCACTACAGCAATGCGACCTGTTCATTCTATTTCCAGGGAGAGCCGGGCTACGTCATAGGAGGGTCCGACCTCGTCCCCGTGAGAAGCGGCTCCCCTGGGCCACCGGTGAGTGCACTGCATCACAAAGCATGGGCCTTCCAAGGAGGGATCATCTCAGAATGAAACCATTGGTTTACATTCATTAGCTCTCTCTTTTTCTCCCTCTCTTTTATTCTTTTTTCCCTGGTTTATGCTCTTGCTCTCTGTTTGTGAAGAAAAAAATCCCCTTACTGAGTTTGTTAAATTAAAGGTGTGCCTTGTAAATATATTGGGAATTCACAGGTAAAGCCTCAGATTTTGAAAAACATGTAAAAGTTAACTCCCTCTTTATACATGTCTGTTTCTGCCTGCCTGCCTGTCTGTCTGTCTGTCTGTCTGTCTGTCTGTCTTGTCTGTCTGTCTGTCTGTCTGTCTGTCTGTCTATCTATCTATCTATCTATCTATCTATCTATCTAGCTAGCTAGCTAGCTAGCTATCTAGCTATCTATCTATCTACAAACTATTTATCATCCACACTTCCATCTATCCGTTAGTCTCTTTCACCTCTCTTACTCCCTATCACTATCACTACCTTTCTTTCTCCTCCTTCCCTCTGGTTTTCCTGCCTTCTTGCTCTCCTTCGCGCCACTTTTATCTTTTTCACTGTCTCCTCTATCTCTTGCGCTGTGCTGCATTTTACACTCCTACTTGTATTGTATGCTCTGTTCTCTCTTTGGATCTCTGTACCTCGTTCTCTTTACTCTAATTTACTCTAATTATTCCGTTATTCTATTAGGGTTCTTCCTCTCTCTCTCTCTCTCTCTCTTGCTATGCAACACTCTCCTTTCCCATCATTCCTCTCATTGTCTCTCCATGGTGTATTATCCCATGTTATTTGACTATATTTTTTACGTTTGCTTTACCTACTTTAAAAAAAGATCTACTAATATTTACTTAGCAAAATAGTTGCTTTGCAAGCCATAAAATATTGTAATCAACACAAAATAAAAACACTACATCATTTTACATTCATTTTGTCCAGGCACCACACTCCCTTAAAATCCTGTACAGAAATCTATTCAGAAACCATCAATGTTGATAACTTTAACTATTGAACCCGTCACTTCCATCCCTCAGATGTCTCCTTTTGGCGACAGTTCTCGTAAGTGTAAAGGGCATACAAATGTTACATGTATCCGTGTCCCATTAATACCTTTCCCGCAGGCCCAGGACGGCTTTGCTCTGCAATGGTTTCTCAATGCCACAGTTTTACTTGGCTCAGATGTAATGCCAAGTGTCTTTAAATCATACCTCGATTAGGAAAATTCAAATACATTTATTCAGGTGGTGGCTAATCCAAATTCTGAATCAGGGCCTTTGCTTCAGCATGCCATAATACAGGAGTCTTTATCATCATATGATCCTTGAAAGCCCGCAGTCCTAGTAGCTGAACTTTGCCCTGTTACTTGCATATCCTCACCTATCTCATTGCAATATATCAGAATCTCCTTTTCTTTGCCATGGTTATCTAGCGGGACTTTAAATAATAAGCCTTTCTTCAGCGTTTTTTTCACCAAAAGAGTGCAAGTGCTTTATCTTTCTCTTCCTTTCAGATTCTACAGATCATGTCTGGGTTTGCAGCTGTCCCAACAGCCCTTTCAAGCTATCCGAATACGCACCTCAGTCGATTTAATTCCTTATAGTGCCTTCCTAGAGCTTTTTTTTTATCTGTAAACATTTTAATGAGGCAAGGAAGGGTACCATATACTCAATCACCCCACACATGTTATCAGTATAAGTCTTACTTTCTTTTTAAATCCCATTCCCTGAAAGTCTTCCGGAGTGGCTACAGTCCAGTCCAAGGCTTAATCAAAACAATGATAATATGAATGAGGGCTTGACTTCCTCCACTGAAAACAAAGGACGAGTCCATGTAACGCATATTGGTTTGTTTCTATCACCTCTTTCATCCCTGTAGCTCTCTTCAGTGTACTTTCATGTTCTCTCTCGTTCTATACCTTTATTGTTTCTCTCTCTCTCGCTCTCTCTTTCTTTACTCCTCTCCACCCTTCCGCCTCTATCTTTTTGCTCGCTTTTTTGGGATCTCTTTCTCTCAGACTTTGTCATTTTTTCCCTTTATTGGTCTCTTCTAGTCTCTTCTAGTCTCTCCTCATGTAAATATCCGTCCCTTTGTACACCTGAAAGTACAAACAAATCTCTGCGTGCCAATGGACACTAATCAGCTGCCTCCAGTCCCACAAAAGTGTGAAGTGGAGGTCAGTGTGCGCCTCTTGGCCAGTAAAGCATTTTGGTCCGAAAGTTAACATTGATAAAACACAGAAGTGGACCGTGTGCAACATTCCAATGTGTGAATATAGACCTATCACCACATGAGATGTAAATTAACATTTTTTAACTTCTGTTCTGAAATGATGTGCAAATTCGCCTACTGAAATGTGGGGTATTTTATTGCAAAAAGTTGCCCCACCTTAAAACGTGGGGTTCACCTGCCCATGAAGTGTGGCTCACTGGTTAGAGGAGGTAGACCCTGAAGCAGAGGTCAGACCTGGGATCAGGGTTCAATTCCCGACGCGGCAGGGTCTTGGGCCCAAAATATCCACGGACTCGATAATTCTCGTTTCGGTGCCTACTTGAATCACGGGTTCACACTCTGCAGCTCTGGGCAACAGCATGCTTAATCTCCACTACGGCTCCCCCGCGGCGGGATGCCTGGCTTTCACCTTGGGGATGCCCAGTACGGGTATCTCACAGGGAAAAGCCAGGACGGGTTCCCAAGGCAAGCGCCGAGATGCCTACGGGTAATCGAGCGCTATATAAGAACGCATAATAATATAATAATAATAACATGAGTGCAGGTGAGGTCATGCTGGGTCAGTAACGGACACTGCATTGCCCCCAACTTATATCTGACAGATTCACGCACTGTACGCTGACTCCCAAACTTATTTTTTACCTCCCCTTGTGGCAACCCCGCTCAGCAGCATCTGCTCTCCCTGATCTGGGACCAGCCTTTAATTTTCATAGGAAACAAGGTCTCAAGTTGTGCTGTGAGGTGTGAATTGAGAAGTGTCCCGAACCCCATAACACATTTTGCTGTTCCTCTAGGGAGCCAAGGGGCAGCCGGGATATCCTGGAGTATCCGGCCCACCAGGACTTCCAGGGCAGCCAGGACCCCAGGGACCACCAGGGATATCCGTCAAGGTTTGTGCATGTGCTTCCTTTTAAGGTGTTTGCTGTATGATCATAACACCTTGCTTCCAACCCAACTCATATAGCCAAGCATTGAAATTGCAGCACCAATTTTCACTTCTGTGCACTCAACATCAAAGCAAATAGATGGGGATTTTAGAATAGTAAAATGACACCTGGGTGCATGTATGTGCCATGATGATAAATTGATAGTTGATATTTTGACAAAGATGTTGTGCCATACAACAATGAAACTGTGCTTTAAAGGATGGCAGTTTTTGAAGAACTATACTTTTCTTAAACTGGAGGACAGTGCTTTGTTTTTAGTGCAAACAAAATGAATACACTGCTGCCACCATAAGCAGTTTTTGACACTAACAAACATTGATCTTGTGACCATTATTGTTGCATTTAATATCTCATTCTCCTTGATTGCTTAAAAGCAAAGGGCACCCAGTTAATTGCTTTAATATGTCCGTACTGCCATATCAGACTGGATGCATGTTGTATTGCTTTATTGAATTTGCACTGTAATTTAAAAAATCGTTTTTATTGCTTGTTTTTATTTGATTTTAATGTGTTTATCTTATATGTTTTCTTCAAAACTGAATAAACAATGTTTTGATTGATTAAACAACTTTCTTTATTAACTATATTGGTTTGGGAATGTTATCATTTTCGTGCTTAACTGTGATTTTTGGTGCTGTTGCTGTTGATATGTCTCACACACTTTCTTTGAGGTAGGGCTTGCTGCTTGTGCCAAGCAATCAGGGGTAAACATAGGATTCCTCACCAATGCTTGCTTTTAATTTTAGGCTCTCTGCTGTTTGGCTCAGCTCTAATTTTCAATAGAGTTGAGATGTTTAGACAATCTGAACGATCTGTTAGGGAGACGCTTTAGTGGCTAGGATATGGAGGTGCCCTGGCCTTTTATATTGATCCTCATGTACTCACCATTCTTGAGGTAGTCCTTCTCTTTGCCCTTTTTAAAACTTGTACACCTGCAACCCAGTGCACATAGATTCCAGACCTTTTGAGTACACTAATGCTACGTGAATCCAATTGTGACCGTCTCCTCACTGATGTTTTTTAGGGAGAGCCAGGAGAAGCCGGTCAGCCAGTAAGTAACTTTTATAACTTACTATAATCAAATGAACAGGTTTATTTTTTTTTACCAGGGGCTTCGATTGTGGAAGATTCTGTATGAGGCCTGTCTCTGTATTGTTTCCCATATTTTTATCTCGATTATTCTATCTCTAACTTGGTTTAGACATTACCTCATTCCCTCTCTTGCAGTCTCTCTTTTTTTGTATTCTTCAATCTATAAAAGAATGCTGTGCATTGTAGTTTTCTTTTTTGTTTACAGTAGTCTCAATTACTGCTGTGTTTATATCTGTTAGCATCTCTTAACTACACTCCTCTGTTTTTATAAAGTTAGCTCTGTTTGCCGCATGAGCATCATCTTACTGCATCTATTTGCATCCTTTTTTTGTTTGGAAAGGTATAATGGTGAAAGCCTATTTGATTATTATTTCAGAACTACAGCCTAACATATTCTGAAAATGTCATATTAAAATAGCAATCTTCCAAAAGTTGTTGTTCCTTACCACTATCCTGTTTTCCTCACATCCACTCTTGCTATCACTCTGTCCCTCAACTTACTTTAATGCCCGTCTTTCCCCATCATACAAATACCGCCATATCTCATGGCGGTGGTGCAGCGGTGTGAGGCTATAATATCCTGTTTCTTGGCGCTGCAGCACAGCCAAGCATATTGCGAGTTTTCTCACTGCGACTCTAATCATGGCGGTGAGCCCGCTATGAAAAGGGTGGCGGTGAGGAAACTAAGACTGGGCCTGGGGGTGCATGCAGGGGCCACATGGTGTGCCCTCCCGTAGGTATGCACCCCCTGTTCCTGCACGGCATGGATTGCTTACGCTGGCATTCTAAGGCATTAATACAAGCCTTTGAAAGGCACTGCCGTGGGAGCGCTGTCATTGGACCGCCCGCACCAGATTCAACTTGGAATCTAGCAGGCGGTCTGCCTACGGGTTTGGCGGTGTTGCATCGGGGTGCTGGCGTGGCGGCCCCCTACAGCACCTCCAAACTTGTAATCAGGCCCTAAATCAAGTGATAAGAAGTCTTGCTAGAAGCCTTTTCATTCTCTGGTAATAAATATTTTCAACTTACAGGGCCTAAGAGGAAAGATCGGACAGAAAGGGGACAGAGGAGATGTGGGAGAAAATGTGAGTCAACATTTACGACATTGCTTTATTTCTGATATTAAGTATAGTTCCAGATCAATCACAGTTAATTCTAAAGAGACTTGTTCATTTCGTGGACAGAACATTTCACCTTTTTAACATTATGGTTTTCTGAGTAATAAGTGCCTTTAGCCATTTGGAAAATATCAGATTGTTAATGTATGTGGCATGACAGAATTCTAGGGATTTTAGATATATGCAAATATGACACTTATGACTTTTATCGTCTTTTTGAATTCTTATAAAAGTTTGCTAGCTTCACCACCAAGGTGGCAAAGTTTTAAAATGATATGTGGTTGACATGCTGCAAACCAGGTAAAAATAACATTTTAATGGAATATTGTGTCATTATAAAGCATTTTTCTGGAAATGTTCATCTTTAAAGAAGGGTTTTTGCTGAGGTTTCCATTTTAGCAAACTTTCACCAGCGGAATTCTAGTTATTCATACTCCTGAAATATTCTTGTTTACTCCTTTAATTCCAAACCCTGTGATGCAATGTATTACCTTGCGAGGCAGAAAAATGTTCATCATCAGTTACTTTAATAAGGCTCTGATCTAGTCTCATACTGTCAGTAATTTTTCCTACATTGTATCTGTTTGTTTTAGTAGGTCATTTTTTACAGATTTTTAGGGCATTATATCTACTTGCTTTTTAGTTAAAACTTGTTAAGGCCTCAAAACATCACAAACGCTGCTTTGTAGTCCAATTAATGACAAAGAGATGATCATAGATCATATGCAACTAATGGAAAGTTTAAGCGAGAAAATGTCTAGTTTTAAGGGGTCTACATGCCTGTTATGGTAGGTGTACAAAGTGAAGTCTTACTTAGCAGCATTATACAAGGCCCTGAGTTTTACATCAGGTAAGACAAACTATATGTTTTGAGATGATCATAGAGCCTCGTTTTCACAATAAGACCTCTAATTCACGTCACACAAAAACAAAAATCAGCAAAAAAAAGTAATAATCTTAATTGTGGGTCCTAAAAATGGAGTCTTATTGAATCCGTGTTACGAAGAGTGCATGTCATTAAAAACTGAGGAATGCCAAAAATATTTATTTTATTTATAGTGATATAATTAATTTTTAATATCATGCAGCTTAACTTCCTGGTGTCATTTGAGACTAGGTTTTTAATATGTAAGTAGGGCTGGACGCATAGCCTGCCATTGCCAACTAGTGCCAATGATTCAGCTAGAGGCACTGTCTAACCCCATTGGCAGCAGTGGAACCTTTTTGCTAGAGCGTGTGCCCTGTCAGAGGCTGTACAGTACTTTAAAAATATTAGGGAGGGGCTTTTGGCTGATATGACCACGCCCTGGTTAAAGTCCTCAAATGACGATGCGCAGTTATCCTCCCAAACTACACAATATACATTACACATTCACTGCACGTTATACTGTTCTTAATTTACGTTCTGTGCAGTGGCTTATCCTCTCTGTATTTAGAGTAATGTTTTCTAATGGCAGATTCATTTTCCACTTTTATCTGGTTTTTATGTTATTTTATATGTATTATTCATACGTGGCCAGATGCATGTTATTAGTAATTGAATTTCTGATATGTGAACCAGGCAATACTACTTTCCTGCTCCTATCACTGATCTGACTAATGTCTGTTCATACCAGATATTATTAGCAGTATTACTGTATCGCGTTGTATTGTAGAATTTATATCACACTTCATATTTCCAATAAAGCCTAAAGCTCTCCAATTTGTTGGGGTTCCTCTGCTCCCTTTTAGAGTGCACGGTTGATAGGATGCTGAATGTATTTTGGCCTACAGGAGATACATTAAGTAATGTATGTGAGGTTTAAAGATGTGCTTCGCACGCGGTGTGGTGAATGTCACTGTGAGTAAGCATGAGATGCTGCACAGAGAGGACTTACCTACTGTTTTGTGTTTGGAGTGGGTAGTATCCCAACGTTGAGGCCTCCACAGAGTTAAAAAATAGGTGTGGATCATGGAAGTCCTCCAGGGTGCATAGTGATCAGAGCCCACCCAAAAGAAAGAGGGGCCAACTCCTGTGGAATCCATGTTTAGAAGTAAGGATTTGTTTTTTGCCACATCAAAAGGCGGGTGGGGGGTGGGGGCACCCAGAAGAGACAAAGGTATGATACAAATTAGATTACTGGAGGTGAGTGATTAAAGACGTGCAATGTGGGATTGTTATTTTAACTAAGGGAGGAGATGCTACTGACTGCCACTAACAATGAGTAGGGACAAAATTGTGACTGTCAAACAATGTAGCTGCATTGCATGCATGACATGATACTACTTAGGCCCCCACTACCAGTGTCCTGTTAACGGAACTGGTACTTCTGACTCTGAGGTTACCCTTACTAGCAGGGACCATAGCTCTGGTGGTCAGAAAAACGGATCTATTACAGGTGGGACCCCGAGGATCCGATTCGAAATGGGAAATATAGGGGAGGGAAGCAGATTTGCACCTTCCAATTCCCTTACTTATTCCTCACTCTTGGTCGTATTTTCATCCTGAGATTTTGCCTTCGTTGCATACCCTGAGTCCGTGGGGGAAGCTGTCCGGCCCATTAATTCACCACTTTACTTGTAATGGGGCCCAACTCTTTGATCTCCTCTAAGTTTGAAGGCTGCTTGTTTACAAAGTTTTATGGTAATATTGGTTGATTATTTGCTTGAAAGGGAGCACAGGTTAACAGGTGGGTGAATGTGACGTCACACAGTGCGGTTGACATTATTTATAAATCGTAGATCTAATGACATCCATATGTAAAAAAACATATTCAAGACCTAACATTTTTATTGACAATCAAGTGTTCAAGTGTTCATCAGACGTTTTGCCTTTTTGAAGTGACATGTTATGTGGGATGAGGGGTTTGAACCAAACCAATAATGTAGTTGAGAAGCCTTTAGGGCGTTAATTACCATCCTAAAACCCCTGGAAAGGAACCGCAACACTTGGAAGGACTGTCAAGTTGAATCTCAAAGAATGTGGATGAATATCTTGTTTTTTAAGGAGGTAAAAGACACCTTTTATCGCTATCAAACTGAAAGGGGCCACATGCAAAAGAACATGTAACTGTGCTACCAAATCTTCCTTGAATGAGCAATACATGTGGCACTAAAATGGACAAGTGAACACGGAACGTGGTTGGTCCAAGTATTTACGTATCGCATAGTAGTTGATTGAAGGTAATACTGGGGTAATCAGTGATTGATATTAAAATGTAGATAGCCCCGAGTATTGAACGCTTTCTCTGGCAGTGTATGTGTTAAATTGGCATCTTCTATACTTTGTATACTTGCCTAATGAAGGAGGCATAGTAAGGCGATGAAGAAATGAATGGGGCTTGAAGCAAGACAATGTAGACTATTAAAAGGACAAACATTTCCTCCTTCTGTCTGCAGGGCAGAGCAGGTTTGCCTGGGCCAATTGGACTTGATGGAGCTCCTGGACCTTTTGGGCAGAAAGGAGAAAAGGTATATTATTTTCTGAGCTTTTGCATGCCTCAAATGTATGCATTTTTATAAGCGGAAATCCTACTGATTGCCGATAACTCTGTGAAACAGCTGCGTTGCAGAGGAACACTTGTGTCTTTATATAGCTGGGGTCTCCAACATTGGCCATGCCATATTTCAAAGACTATACCATTATTTTAGGATGTTCATATGAGACACATTTACATAAAATGAATACTACTGGAACACGTGTGCATAGTGAGTGGTTATCCTGAAAATGAGGCATGGACCCAATCCTTCTGCATACATGTTGGACCCCACTCTTTTAAGTGACATTGTGGCGAACATAGGATTCTTTTGAAGGGTTTTTGCAGAACGAGCACCAATCCACCCGTTTTCTTTTGTCATTAGAATTCCTTTCTTGCCCAACTGTAAACCTGTTCCCAGTGCCTCTCAGATTATGAAAACAAGCCTGTGCTCTGATCGCTAGACATTCTTCTCATTCACAGCACACAAGTTATAGAAATACCACAACGTTTGTGGAAACTCACACATCGCATTACATCACCTCTACTGTAATCCATACTCAAGCCTCTAGTGAATGCAACAACCTCTTTCTTCTTGCAGCTGATTATCTGGCTGACTCAAACCGAAGTGGCAAGAAGCTCATATAAATGTTGATTAGCTCTTGTAATGATGGTTGAAGATTATTTTCTACATCTTATCTCATTGTCACCGGCTGTTCTTGCATTGCAGGGTGCTCAAGGTATCGGCATTCCAGGCATTCCGGGTCTGAAAGGAGAGCTGGGGAAAAAGGTACGTTTGCTGTGAAGCACCCTTTGCTGCAGTCTAGGTCCATCTTGTTTCAAGTACACAGCCATTATCATTGCACTTTTTCTTATGTATATAATGAACATGTGTGAATGTGCAAAATTCGTGTAATATGCTTTTCCATAATTACATGAAATTTCAGGATAATTACGTGTAACTATGTGAAATGCAAATCCATCACTTAGCACTACATTTTAGCACAGAATGGGTTCTCACATCAATTTAGAGCTAAAAACACAGGCGGTGCGTGCTACAGCTCCTATCGGTCAGGCTCTTTGCGTTATTATCGCATGCTCGTGGTATCATTTTGACATGAACAGCGCATCGTTAAACTGATGTGGCGTAATGGTGTAACTAGAGGAATTTCGGGTGATAAGTGTTATACAAAATTCCCAAAACGAATTGAATTACGTGATATAATATAAATATGGGCTGTGCCTAGTATTGACCACATATCACTCTTCCTGATGCATGAAAGGCGGTGACTCTGTGGCAAATCTATTCCTTCCTTTGATTGACCACCGGCGGGCTGGCACTGGCACCAGCGACTGTCATTCAGAGGTTCCCCTGCACTAAACGGAGCTGGGAAACCACAAATTTAGCAGGGTGGGATAATCAATGATTTACAGCAGTTGTTCTGTCCCATCAAACTCTAAATGCCCCCTATATGGTTATGGGCCATCTAGAAGAACCAGTATCAATAAGCAACCTGGTTAGACCTGGACAACTGGGTGATGAAGCTTGGCTCTGTCAAAAAGAGCTACCTTCAGAATGAGAGAATGTATTGCAGCCCAGTTTGAGCAAGTGAGAGGTGGTAGAAGACAGTGTCTGAAATAAGATCTTCAGTCTTATGTCTTCATACCAGGAACACACAGCAAATGCAGAGGAGATGTAGAAGCCTCCAGAAGGAGAAACAGTCTATGTGACTGTCATAACTATGCAGTCAGTTTCTCTCAGTTGATTGTCAAGTAGTAGGTTTCAAGGAGAAAAGAACTCTGAGGAATATACAGGTCACAAGAGAATTTAAGAGATGGTTCCAAAACCTGCTTGGCAAGTACCTACTGTGATGCACATTTTGAGAAGAAAAATGCTTTGTCTAAGAGAAGGCGCTGGCAGGAGCAAACAAGCATTGGAAATGCAATAGGTCTCGCATTTGCTTAAGCTAGAGCTATTGGCGTTGTAAATTACAATGTCTTTTATCCATGAGTTACGGAATGTCTTTTGTGTGTAGTGAAGTTCCCGGTTTCAGATTCACTTGTAGAGCTGTACAGTGTTTGAAATTATAGTTCTTTTTTGCAGAGTTCTTTATTGGTTCGTCCAACAAAAGTGTGTTATTTACTCACTGCAGCAGACCGGCCTGCTGGTCTGCTGGCCTCAGGCTCCTAGCGATTCTCAGCTAATCTGTTTAATAACTGCTTAAACTGCCAAGATGTGGCAGGGTTTTTGTTAAGCCCTTAACACGTTTATTATTCTATGTAAAAAGTGGGTGTATACATAAACTCACTTATGCAATGCTTTGCTCTTCCCTCTCTGCACCGCCCCGGCCTCCATTTGGCCTACCTGGAATGGAGGGATCTCATGTAACAAACAAATTGGTCCTTTAAAAAGAAGAACGTCCTGTTACAAAATTGCAGGCCATGAGCTTCCTTCTGACAAAAGAAAGGAAAAGACAAGAGCGCGCAGTAAATCAGCCCCAGTCCAGCGCGTGTAACCCGAAGCCGAGTGTCAAGACTGGACACTGCCTGGGCCTGCGACATCCGAGAGCAGAGCGTAGCTCTGTTTGAAAACCCCGTCTTGACAACGTCCCCTGTCATAGGTGCAAGGGAGAGCGTCAAACGGCATGACGGGAACAGCAGTTTGAGGGCTCAGTCAGTGGGCTAATGTGCCTGCTGCCGAGGCCTGTGTACCCCTCGGGTTCTGATACAAGCTCCTTCCCAGGCACGTAATGCTTGGGAATACCTGTGCATGACCTAGCCCCTTCAGTCCATTTGAGCAAATATTTGTTTTTGTGCAGCGTGTGGAGATAATATTGTGCAATCTGTCTTCATAACCACCCGATATAGATTTGCAAAACGGATACATTGTTGTATCTCAGCATGCAGTTTGGGTAGTCGAATTATTTCAGGTGTGAGGTCGACTCAGTCTTTTTTCCTTCAAAAGTTGATAAAATTAGTATTGTTCAGTTTGGCCCTAGTAACAACTATATAAACAACAGGGTGAAATAAGAAAGCAGCAAGCA
Organism: Lissotriton helveticus; assembly: GCF_964261635.1. Classification (NCBI taxonomy): domain Eukaryota; kingdom Metazoa; phylum Chordata; class Amphibia; order Caudata; family Salamandridae; genus Lissotriton; species Lissotriton helveticus. The sequence continues at coordinate 997,239,644 of NC_136057.1, forward strand.
GTGTAAAAACAAGTTATGGTTCGCATGGGTGGCTGTGGTCTGTGTTGCGGGGCACCCTGCAGGGCCTGGTATTTCTGGGCACCGGTGCGCGAGCGCTTACGCTGGGCGCAATGATAGACACCACACGCTCAGCCACTGTCGCAGGTAACGCCCCCGAACGGGCGCTTCCCTTTATTTAACCCTGCAGGCCACGCCTGGCCTGCAGATGACGTGTGGCGGTCCTGTGACAACAGGACAGCTAACCATTACATTCCTTCCCAACTCAGTCCTTTGAAAACGAATGGTTTAACAGTTCAAACAGTTCTTGTGACCAGTGCTCGGGTTCAGAGCGTCTATACCAAGAGGTATTCTTTCCTCTTCTCCAGCCCCTCAGCACACAAAGTCTCTCAGGCGGAGTTTTGGACGAGGATTGGGTCGCAGGTTGTATCCCTGAGGACAGCTCCGCAGTCGCATGCTGTCCGGGGCCAATCCGCTCGGATGAAGGCTAGGGGATGGCGAGATGGTGGTTTCCAGTGTTGCTCTGCCTTTCATGCTCTCTGATTCTCTGCTTGGGTCTTCTGGCGTAGTGACGGCTGGTCCGCTTGGCTGACTCTCCCGGGATCCTGGCGGGTGTTCACTCGGGATTTCCTTGAACCATGATATGTTACATGATACTTCTTCACCTCTTCTCCGGGCTGTTATCATGGTTCCATTGTTCGCTGTTACTGTCCATGTTCCTGGATCGTAGTTTGTTCTGAATTTTCCTCCTGGGCGGCGGTCCTTGAGTAGGACAGTGGTACCTGTTTGAAGGGTCCTGGGTGCGGCGGGGCGGCGGAGACTCGCCCGTTAGTTTTGGCGGGTTCTCCGGTTTTGCGTCTCTTCGGCTTCTAGAGGTGGTGGTGCCCATGTGGGGAGAAGATCTCTTCTCGGGCTGGATAGCATCAGTGAGCAGGGGCTCCTCTGAGTAGTGCAGTGAGGTGTGCTCCGGTATTCTCTGAGGAATTCTTGAAGCCGCTCCTCGGGGTCAACTTGTTCGACCATTGCTATGCAAAACATCTTGTTTAGCGTGCGCATGAAGCGCTCCACATCGCCATTGGCTTGTGGCCACTGTGGCATGATTTGCCGATGATGTATTCCTCGCTGTCTTAGGAAAGTGGCACACTCGGTCCCTTGGAATGGTGGCCCATTGTCACTGCGGATCTCTTGGGGAAAACCGTACATGGCAAATACTTTCTCTAGTACCCACGAGGCTGAACGCCGTGGACACAACCGACTCCTTTTTGGGGTATTTCGAGAAGGCGTCTATGAGTACCAATGTGTGTTTTCCTCCTGGGAGGCTTCCAAAATCTATGCTTACTTTGGACCATGGGGCATTGCAGGCGTCCTTGGAGATTATTGGAATTGGCCTCTCCCGGGCACTCGTTAGCTGGCATGATGGGCAGCGATGGACCAAGTCTTTGACCATCTTCTCTAGTTCGGGGAACCAGACTTTTTCTCTCATTCTCGCCTTCAGCTACGTCACGCCTTGATGCTCTGTGAGCTAACTGGGTGGTGCGGTGCTTTAGTGCATTGGGTATCACGAGCCTCGACCCTCGTAGTAATATTCCATCTCCCGTGGCGCTGAGTTCATTTCTTATCCTCCATATCTTCGTCAGATTTTCGTGGTTTTCTGGGCTCCATGAGTTAGCCTGCCGGAGGTAGTTTGCCCATGACCTGTCTTGGATAAAGTCCACATTTGTCCACATTTGTAAAGCGCACAATCACCCGTAAGGGTCTCTAGGCGCTGGGGGCCGTCGGGAAGATTAAGCGAGCTATTGCCCAGAGTCACATGGTGCTGGGCTAACCTGCCGCCGGAGCCGGGGATCGAACCGTGGTCCCCAGATTCCAGCGTCAGTCGCCCTGGCCGCGGCGCCACACCTCTCCCACATGGATGGCTTGTAGGGTACTGGTATATACTGTGTCAGTGGCAGCTGCTTCTTTGATGTCATCCAGGGTCATGTTCTGGGGGCAGGCCGCCTTGGATATCAGATGTACGTAGTGGTCTATACCTTCGGTTTCTTCCAGCGTCTTCTGTGGTGCTGGGTGTCTTGACAAGAAGTTGTTGGGTTCTTGGCGCCTGGACGGTACACCACTTCCATTTCGTACGGTAGTCGCTGAACTGCCCATTGCTCAATCCGGGGAGGGGGGTGAGGCGTGGTCCCTTTGAAGAGAGGAACCAGTGGTCGATGGTCGGTGACCATGGTGAATGGTTGTCCTGTTAATTATAGTTGGAAATGGCTACAGGCCCACTTGATTGCCAGGGTTTCTCTCTCAATCTGAGCATATCTTGTCTCAGTGGGCGTGAGTGATTTGCTGGTGAACACCAGAGCTGTCCACCCGCAGGGCTTGCGTTCCTGGGTTTGCACTGCCCCTAGGCCCAATGGGCTTGCATTGACAAGCACCTCCGTCCTTTTCACTGGATCAAAGTATGCCAGCGTGGCTTCTTCCAAGAGGGCGTCTTTTATGCTTTGGAATGCCTCTTCTTCCTTTTGGCCCCACTGCCACCTGGTGTCTGTCCGGGTGAGAGCTCTGAGCGGTTCAGCCTTGGTGGCGAGTCCTGGGATGAATCTTCCACAGTATGTGGCCATTCCTAGGAAGGTTTGTACCTACGTTGGTGTTGTTGGGGCAGGGGCGTTCTTGATGGCGTGTGACTTCCTTGGGTCCACCTGGATGCCTTCCTGGTTGAACACATACCTGAAGAACTCGAGGGATGGCTGGAAGAACTGGCACTCATCCTTGTGCAATGTCGCTCCATGTTCACTAAGACGTCTTAATGTGTCACGGAGGTGTTTGTGGTGTTCAGCAGCGGTCGCGGAATTGATTAAGATATTGGCGCTGACGTTGAGCACTCCTGGTAAGCCCAACAGCATCTCCCGATTCATGTTCTAGAATACTTCCGCTGCTGAGGAGATCCCGAAGTTGAGCCTTTTATAGCATCGTGAATATGGTAATGAATCGGCTTTCTTCGGACAACGGAGGTTGGTGATATCCAGCGTTCAAGTCGATTTACGAAAAACACTTAGACCCGTTGGCATCCGCAATGATGTTGGCCATTGTTGGCGTGATGTGACGTTCCCTTCGGATGGCTTCATTTGGTAGCCTCATGTCGATATATGGACGTATTGCTCCTGGCTGCTTCGGCTTTTCCGCGATGACCATCGGGGATACCCACGGCGTTGGTCCCGACACCTTTTCAATGACGCCCTGTATCTTCCAGGGTTTCTAGTTCTTTCTCCACCAGGGGCCGTAAGTGGAACGGTACCCTTCTGTGTCGTAGGGCAACTGGGGGAATTGTCTGTCTTGTCTGGTCATCCTCGGTGCACGTGCTGGCAAGTTCGCTTAACTGGGTGTAGAAAGTGTCCATGGACTCCCCTTCCCTCTGGCGGGCCTGACGCAGCTTGAAGCATTCGAAATCAGGGTTTAGTTGGGGGTCAAAGTGCCCGTCTAGCGCGGTTACTTCTGCAGCGTAGTCTGTGGCTGCTTCTGTGTTTGGCAGGTGTTTGAAAAGTCTCCGGCATAGTGTAGCAGTAGCAACCTCTTTACTGCGTCATCGGTTTCGCGGGTCGCCACATAATAATTGTTGAGGCGTTCAATCCATATTTTCCACCTGGGGGACGCTGTCGCTGGATCTTCTAACTCACTGAAAGGTGGTAACACCCCGAGGCTGCGTGTTGGAAGGGGGGGATGGGCAGGTGCTGCTGCTTGATTGTCGTCCGTCATGATGGTCACAGGTGAGGCGTGTTGGAGCGGCGAAGATCACCGTACATGCACTACGCTGGTGAGCCTGGCAGCTGAGGCCGCAGCGGAAGGAGCAGCAGGAAGATGGACACCCAAAGAGCAGGGGGTACAGCCGGCAGTTCACTTGCGGGCTATGTAGACAGGGGGGATGTGGATTGTCTCTCCCTCTTTATTGTGCCCTTGGATGTCTAGCTGGCTGCAGGGATCTCACACCCCAGTGGTGGCTTCAGTTCCTTGAGCAGTGAGTCACACAGACATTTCAGTCACTTGGCTTTGTATAGATCTTTCTGTGGTCAGAGCTACTGTGGTCGTGGAGACTCGAGGAATGCAGTGTTGAAGGGAAAAGGGTAACTCAGCATAGATTCTGTTCTCTTCTCTGAACTGATGCATGCTGTTTCCTCGAAGTCCAGATGATGTACATGGGGTGGGGAGTGGAGGGGGTGGGTTCCCTCTGGGTGGGTTACTTCTGGGTGGGTTCCCCTCCCGGTGGGTTCCATCCTGGTGGGTTCCCTCCCATGTGCACCCCTGAAGGTCCAAGAGAGCTGTTTCCATGGAAGATTTCCCAAAACAACCACTGTCTATGCGAATGAGTTCTATTTACAATTTCTATTTCTATTCATTATATGTAAATATATTGTACTTGATTGTTCTGTAAATATAGCATGGATCTAGTCCTCCTGGGACTATGCTCAGCAGAGTTTACTGGTGTAGAGGGACAGCAATTATACATCTGAGGCGGCCAGAAGGGCAAACCGAGCAACCAAAGATTTTAATTATTCAAAATTCTAGCCTTTACCAGTCATGGAAAAGTGCATCTCCCTTTTTTAAGTAAGCTTTCATGGGGTCAAGGAGCAAGGTGTGCAATTTTAGACCCAACAGGAGGCCACGATTGCCATTTGACAGCCAGCAACGCAGGAAGAGGGCCTAAAGGTGGGTTTTATTCAGGATCAGACTGGAACAGAAAATGGGCCTAGGCACCTTACTAAAAGTGGCCCCACTGGCGAACCAGAAGGCTAAAAAAAGTCACCCACACTTGCAGATTGGGTCAGTTTTGAACTGGTAAAGACATTCTGTATAGATTATTTGCTAATTTTGTGGTAATATCAGAGATATCAACAGTAAACAAAGGCCCACTACACCATAAAACGGTCCCAGAAACCAGACAAAAACAAACTAGGCACCGACCTATCAGAGCAGCCTTGGGTCACTGCCACATTACCCTATAGGCTAGTCCGACTCTGGTTTTACTATAACTGGGGAAGCCTACACTAAACAAATGGAAAAGGAGTTTCAACCCCACTACTCCTAAGAGATAAGACCATTCCAGGGCGGTGGTCCTGAGCAGATAGATGCCAAGTCGTAATGCTGCACATGGAAAAAGGACAGCCTTTGGGAGACCACAATATTGTATTTCCAGTCGCTTAGTATCCAAAATGAACATTCACTCAACACATAAACACATGCCCCACACACAAGAAGAGGCAGGGCACTCCAGTTAAGGGGAACTTGCTGGATCATGACCAGGAAGGTCTAGTGGGAAGTCTATAGTTTGATGCCACCACTGCCAGTCACCTCAAAGCCTCAATGGATGGGACAAGAGCCACCCTCGCTGAGTAAGGGGATACACTTTGAGTGACGTCCCCACCTCAGAGCAACTTAGTGGGTTTGAACGAATGTTGAGCTGGTGGAGAAATAATACAGATCTTTTAAAGAGTAAATTCGATATCCTGAATCACAAAACCAGGGTATTCTAGAAAACATGAAGGGCTGGATGCCACAGCTCTACCAAGCCTCACAGGGGACTACGATCCCAACATACTGAAGAGTGGAAAAGTTAATTACCCTGAATTGTCATCTGGTGAATAATTCTGCATGAGTGATTGATTCATAAAATGCCCTTTTCCTGGTCTCCACGTGGACAATATATATTTTACTTTGGCTAAACCCCACGTAGGTTTCCTCTGCTTTCATAATGTGGTAAGGCAACTTCTCTTGTCACTTACAAGAGTAATTGTGGGTGCTTCCAGGATTGGAAATTATCTGCAAATTGAATGTGTCGGTTTGTTGGTGCTCATTGTAACATATAGGAACAACATCTATTATATGGAACTTACTCTTTAATTTTTTTTCTTTTTTACATCTCAGTGAAATTTAGATGCACAACAACTTTTGTGAATGGGGGTATTAATATTTCTGTGCTTAAGTTCACCTTTCTTCTAAACTAGGCACTATTTAAAAATGGGCTTTTATACAATATATCTGTTAACGTTAGTGGCATCTCTTGATGGCAGCGACATTTTTACAATGACATAAAATTAGTTTATTAAAAAATCAACAGAATGTTCTGGATACATTTTTTATTCTTTTTCCCATTTGTTACCATAAAATAATTTAGAAACAAACTTGCTACTTCTGTGACTGCATGGATGAGGTGCCAAAAGCTCTGTGGTAACAGATCTGTTCTCTCTTGTATTTTTAGGGCGATGGTGGCCCTGAGGGACCCCAAGGACAAAAGGCAGGTATTTAAATGCATTCACAAATACGGAGCCGGGCTTCACTGGTGTGTGACGGACCCACAACTCTGCTCGCTTTGCTTGCTTCATGGGCAATTGAGCCAGTGCTTTAAAGAATGGAGTGTCCCTAAACATTGATTTATAACGTAGAAGTGCATAGATGCCAGTGCTTTAGAGTGTGCAGAGAATCCAATTCCTCATTTAAGGATATTTGATAGGTAGGTTCCAGTGCTGTACAGCCGCGGCCGCTGAAGGTAAGAGCGGTGGGGCCGGGTGGGGGATTTCGAGAGACGACCCAGAGGGAAACTTAATTAATTATTTAATTGTGCCTCGTTGTCATGCATCAACCCCCCCACCTCCCCTCCCCCCTCCGCCCCACGCTCTTACCTGCAGCGGCAGTGGCTGGTGCTGTAGAGTGTGCAGTGCATCTGATTTGATTGCCAGGCGCCAGTGTTGTAGAGTGTACAGTGAATCCGATTTCTCATTTATAAATGTGTGGGGTAGGTGCCTGGTCTGTAGAGTGTGCAGTGCATTTGATGTGATTGGTAGGTGCCAATCTTGTTGAGTGTGCAGTACATGCAGTTGCTCATTTAAGAATATTTGATTTGTAGTTACCAGTGCTATAGAGTGTACAGTGCATTTGATTTGATTTGTTGGTGCCTGTACGGTAAAGTGTGCCTTGTATCAGATGCCTCATTTAAGAATATTTCATGTTTGGAAACCAGTGCTCTGGAGTGGGATCTTGAGTGCAAAAGGCCAGTTCTTTGGCCATTCAGTCTTATGTCAGCCTGTGCTACATTTCCTGGCATCAGGGCAGTGATGTGCAGACTACGTTCTCGGATCCACTTCCTGGGGATGTTTGGTTCCAGAGGGCTTTTCCTATTGTGCATGTCACATTTGGACAGCCTGCTCAGATTACAAAAGCCTGTCAAGGCGAGTCTAGAAATGTCATCCTTCAATGCCTGCCGCCACTGTGGTCCTAACAGTACCATGTTTGCTGGCCCCTGTGTATGTGTGTGGGTGTCATATTATTTGAGCTGCTAAGGAACTGATGTATGCTAATGGCATTATTGGGCAAGATGCAGCAGTGAAAGACCTCTCAACTACCAAGCGTGTGGAAAAGGCCACTTTAATGAAGCAGGTGTGCATGACAAAAACATCAACCTTGGCTATAATCCTTACAGATTGGTATTATCTATCACATCAATTACCCCCACCCCCAAATAACCATACCAACAAACCTCCTCAACATACTGTGCTTCCGCTCACCTTCTCCTACCATCAAAACATCCATTAAACTTCTAGAACTGCTAACCTTGAAGTAATTGTCTATGATCTAAATATCAACTCTATCCCCCCCCCAAAGCACCCCTTGAAGCTTCTTTGCCATCTCAACTTGCACTGTTTGTCAGCATAAACATCCATCAACACCGCCACCCAGAAAAATCCTGCTTGGCAGGCATTTGTCTGCCACCTCCTTCAACCCTCCCACCACTGTCTACTATCTTTCACAGCTTTACCCCAGTGCCTGGTCCAATGCCTCCCTCAACAGCATGAGGTATAAATCTATCACCACAGCTGACAAATGCACACCATAGTCCAGAAAGAAACTCATCACCTCACATCGAATTTCCCAGTGCTGCACTCTACAGATTCCATCCTCCCCTCCATTCCAGCTCTTCACCCAACCAATGCTATATTATTGTGTGCTTTAAAAATCTCCTCCACATCATCAAATCAGCCCGCATCCCAGCTGAAAGACTGATTCGGTGATGCCAAGCCCAGCTTCTTGCTGAATGCCCTACTTGACTTCACCACTCTACATGCAACATTTGAGTGGTCTAGCAGCACCTGCACCTCCCTCACCTGCATCTTCTTTTACTCAACATCTTGTCCAGCAGCTCCAACATTGCCTGTTGCTTTTCTTCTGGAAGCATGGCCTCCATACGACCCAAGTCAATCTCAATGTCAAACATTTTGCCTGTTCCCACCATTTTCTCAGCTGCCAATGGAACATCCGTCATTAAATCCCTAAAACTGGCCAGCATTTTCTCACACTCCTCCGAGGAAGCCACCCCCTATTGAAAAAAATCATCCAGATAATGTGATACTAACTTGTAGTCCATCACAAAAGTAAATAACCACTGTAGGATCGGGCTAAATTTCTCAGGGCATAAGAAACAGAACATACCATGGACAGTGCTTTATCTACAAACCATTCCCTCTGAAATTGAATCCCCAGCAGTTCAAAACTCTCTGGGCATACCAGTAACTGGTGGAAAGCTGCCTAAATGTCTCTCCTTGCCATCTGGGACCCAAATCCTACTTCCCGTACCAATTTAATTGCCACATCCACCGAGGAGCAAGTTACTGAAAAGAACTTCTCACCTATGAAATCAATTCCAGAGCTGCCTTCCGGTCTTGAAAAGTGTTGAATCAAGTGGTACAGTCGCTTTTCCTTTTTTGGTACTGCCATGATAGGAGAGATGATCAGATTTTGCAGTGGCCAATTACTAAAGGGGCCTGATATCCTTCTGCCCGTACCTCTTTCTGCAGTTTAGCTGTCACCACTTCAGGGTGTTCTTTGGCTGATTTTCAAATCTTCACCCACCTTTTTTGCTTCGGCTCTGGTACCCCAATCTGAAACCCGTTTTACACCCTTCAAGCAATATCTGAACGTCCTCTGTGTTCCCATACCACTGTCACAAGTATGCCAGCCTATGCCAGTTAACTGCTGTAGGCGCCCTTTCGCAGGTACACTTGTGCTCCCCTACCACAACCTTGTTGATTTTGTTGCTGCCAGATTCCTCTCTGGTGTCCCTGTTCTCTCGCAGAGTTAAACCTGCATAGTATTATCGCTGCTTCAAGCTCCATTTTGAACAGTCGCATCAAAATTTGCAGAATCTTCTAATACAAAATTCCCAGTTGAAGCCCCAATTTGGGTCCCTCTGTCCTTGATGTCCTTGGCCCACTGACCCTACCCCTCCTTGAGTAAAACATCCCTGAAAGGGCTGGTACACCACCAAAAGCTCACTGGTAGGAAAGACTGTTTCTACTGACCCTGTAGGTGCTATCGTGTGGAACCACAAATCATTGTCTAGTTCTCTCCACTTACCTTTGTTTTGGCATCCTCTGCCAAGTGAAGCACAAACTCCATGTTACACTTGACCCATGCAAACCTCCAAACGTGACCTGGGCCTTCCATATTACATTCATGTCTGTGAACTGTGCTATATATCATTCTGGATATTTTTCGTATTACAATCTGGAGTATATTAAAAACACCTTTGTCCAATTCTCTACATTGACCGAAGCCTTGGCCTCTTTGCCAACTGGTACTCTTCTTCCTTAGACTCCTCCTTAGTCTGTACTTTCCTATGCAATAGCTTGAACACCTCCATGCAGTCTACTTTCCATATCTTTTCTTTTGTAGCTGCCATTACGTGTGCTGCTATCGGCTTAGTGATGCCCATATAACGCAGTTTTTTCACTGTTAGCTTTTTATTCTTTTTCTTCTCTTCCATTTTTACTCCCCTCATCTCCTGTCTTATCCTGTGATCTGTTATCCCTCTCACTTGCCTGGCTTTTCCCCCCAACCATATCTGCTCCTGACACTGTGTCTGTCTCCTTCGCCCCATTCATACCCATGCCTTGGTCCACACCTTTTGACACCATTTTAGACCTGATGAAAAACAATGTGGACAAGCCCACTATGTGTATGTGATTGTCGTAGTCACTGTTTAGTGGCCTGGATTGTGGACCCATTAGGTGTTATTAAAAGACCCCTCACACACCAACCTGGTTGGTGTCATGCTTCATCATCGGGGTCCCAACCAGGCGGCCGAATGCCACCTGGTTGTGCTTCGACGCCTGACTACAGCGGAGCGGGTGTTGGTGCAAGAGTGTGATGTGGATTCAAAAATACCTCTGGGAATCCTTACCTGTATTTTTATTGATGGTGGCCCAGGGTATAGGTTAAAAATATGTGTAATGCAACTACTAAAGGGGGAATTTCCCGATGAGTTGTCTTATATGCGGCGGTCTACACGTTTCAGCCCCCTCTAGGCATTTAACGGGGCTTTCTTCAGAACCAGTGGAGAAAGGTGAGTGGCGAAAAAGAGTAGATGCCACGTGAAAAAGTGATAAAGTGATATTTTTCCTACACACTCGCTAAGGTGTGTGGTCAAAAAGGAAGAATAGTGTCGCCGTACTTAACGGACACTTGCAAGTAGCAAAAAAATCAATGCTAAATGGTTGGATGGCAGTATTCGGGGCTTGGGGGGGAGGCACTAAGCATGGCCAATTTGATAATGAAGTGTCCTCCGCGGTAAACCTGTGTGCGGTCCCTCGGCGTCCCGGCTGGCATTTTAGACCTCACACCAGCATCAAGCTTCTGACAGCTCCTCAGGGTTGGAGCCCACACTGAAGCCTGTCGTCCTGCCAGTGACCGGCCTCCAGAGCTTTCACTGCTCTCTCCTCCACGGAGTCCTCCACACTGTGTCCTGTAACCAATCTCCTACTCTTTACAATGGCTCTTCAACCACTCGTGTGAAAAATCATCTACCCAACATTGTAATTCTGCCCCAATTGTGTCTTTCCCCTCATTCTCTCTGTCCCCCTTCCTGTAGTTCCTCCTCCTTCATCATAATCTAACAACAACAACACATCCTGCTCACTGTTCTCTCTCCGCTGACCACAGCTCCCCATCTGCCTGCCTGCCCCTCTACTGAAGCCCTGTCTGCTGCCTTGTTGAGAGCCTCCTTGCTACCTTTGTTCCTCCTTCCATACACTTTTAAAGGCCCCGTCCTTCCCTTAAAGAAGGAACGCTCTTCCACCTCATTCTCTACCAAACACATCTCACTCCATTGCTGCTTGCTCCATTCAAGCATTGCGGCAGAGAGCATTGTTTCCTTTCCTGCCTGCGGGCCTACCGACACGCTCCACTGCCCCTCCCTAAATGCTGCTTCATCATGGCCTCACCTCTGCACTGACATCATTCCGCTTTAGACGTGGTGCATGCAGTGGTGAAGAACCCCTGTCGTGCCTATGCCTCCTCCTGCCGCAGAGACCTGCCTCATGGTCCTGCCCCTCCCCTGCAGCCCAGCAGCAGATGACGGACAACCCTCTGGCGTGGGATCCGCAGGTAATGGGTCACTGCTAGCTGAGCCCATGCACCCTTGCCCATATACTTCCCTCTCACCTTATTCTGAAATCTCAACTTCATTTTTTGTTAGGCACAGGGAAATTAAATGATTTGCCCAAAATCACAGGATTGTGAGCGTCTTTGCAGAGACTCAAACCCAGTTCCCCAGCTTCGAGGTCGACCGCTCTAGCCGCAAGGCTACATCCTCTCTTCGCCCTTAATCCCCACTACCCTACCCCCAAGCAATGACTGACCAAAAGGGGCCTTGTAATCCCCTTCATTGCATCAGTGAACCCAAACAGCTCGGGCGGGCAGACCTCCAATGTTGGCTAGCCCCAAAACCCCATGTCAGGACACAAACCTTTCTGTTCTCAAGTCAAGTCAAGTCATAACTTTATTCGGTTAAAAGCAAATAACCATAAAAGTACACACACAATTTCATTAATCAGGGATACAGAGACAAGAAAAATAAAATACATTACAGAGTTAAGGACCGACATAAATATAAATGTAACATTTTTAAATACAAATTGATTTACGCAATCTAAAAACATTTTTAAAAAATTCAGAACTAGATGCCACAATCCAAATAACATCTAATCTCTGCAGTATAAGAAATGCAGGGTGGCAGCGGTTAACTTCCATCTCCTTCAGAATGGGTATAATCAGTCTTCTGCGGGGTAATATATAAAATTTACAAAAAAATATAATGTGAATATCCGATTGTTCAGAGAGGGCATCACACGGGCATTTAATTAAATCGCGTGACCATGAATTCATAATGGGGAAGCTAAAAACTCTAAAAAGAATAGTTAACCTTAAACGTGTTAAAATGAACCGGTCATGTTCACTCATGGAAAGGGTTAGATATGGTTGTATTTTATCGTGTGTCAATATCATTTGATGAGCTTCAATGTTTTTTTCTTTGATTCCTCACTTATTCTTATATCCTCAAGGTATTTCATACAATGTTCTTTTAGGGACTTCCTTGGGATATTGCACATCGAAAGTGGATCTTCATAATAATTCTGACAACCCATTTTCACCAAAAAATCTTTTACATAAACAAATTATCTTATCCTGCTCACATGATCTAAACATAAAGCATCCTTTATGATAGCACGGTTCAATGCACACTCATCGTTGGTCCAAACCCTGTGCCATGTTAATATTGGCTGGACCCTAATTGTGTCTTCAATGTAAGGTTGTCCAAGCTCCATGTGACAAATATAGCTTGAGACACTCTCAGGTACAGCTAAGATGTGTCTCAAAAACATATTTTCCACAAGCTGGATTGATTTTACATTGGCATATCCCCAGATGCCAGCACCGTAGATAGCAATTGGAATACATGTTGCGTTAAAAATTGTTAAAAGCTCAACTATAGGTTTATTCCCCATTTTTTTCGAGAAATTTTTTAAGGCCATAATTGATTTACAGAACAGAAATTTTCTTGCTTTGATAGCACTTGCCCATGTGCCGGCTTCGTGAAACAAAATACCTAAATATGGAAAAGTAGGTGTGAAGTCTAGAGGACAAGCATTAATGTACATAGCCTTCTTCTTTTTTTTATTATTAGGGCCCAAACCGCAATTCATAGAGAATGTTTTAGTACAGTTAATATTCAGGTCTAAACTTGACATAAGGATGTTAAAGGAAGTCATTAAGACTTGTAATGCCACAGGCGTCCTAGCCATGATGACTGCATCATCTGCGTAAAGAAGCGCAGGTATCGGTCTCCTAGCTACCATGGGCATATCCCTTGATTCTTTCAACAAGGCTTTCCCAAGAACATTTATATAGACTAAAAAAAAATAAGAAGGGGGCGAGAACGCACCCCTGCCGTACCCCGCGCCCTATGGCAAATGGTCTAGTGCATTCTCTGTTTTTTCCATAGCGCACTGTAGTGGTGGCACCTAAATATAATTCTCTGAGAAAATAGATTAATTTTTCTTCTACCCCTAAATTTTCCAAAATGGACCATAATTTACTATGTGAGACGCAGTCAAATGCTGACGTTAAATCAACTAAAGCAAAGTAAATGCGCTCCCGCCTGTCCCTAATGTATTTGTGCTGCAAGATAAATAAATTTAAGCCTTGATCCACAGTTCCTACCCCTTTTTGGAACCCATACTGAAGGTCGCTGATAATGGAGTTATCTTCCGCCCAAAATTGAAGTCTGCTTAAAATTACTCTCCCCAGGATTTTTATAGAAAAATCCAATAGGGAGATTGGTCGATAACATATAGGATTCTGTCTGTCTCCCTTTTAAAATATGGGCACAATAACAGAGATATACCAAGAGGGATTTATGCCCATCACGAAAGTGGCATTAAATAATTGTACTAAAAAAGGTCCCCATAGATTGATATTGTTTTTAAACAGATCATGTGGTATTACCTCCCAGAGTTGCTTTAAGGCTTGCTATTACCTCTTCCAAGGTGACCTCTAGTTTCTCATCATTAGCTCTCACTTCCCCTATGGTTTGGGGTGGAGGTTGTTGCCCCCCTTCTGGGTTACTATACAATTGAGAGTAATGATTTACCCAATCGTCTTCAGAAATAGCAATTTCGATACGTGCTTTAGTGTTTTCCCCAAAGAATGGGGTATTCACAGCTTTCCAGAAAGCAGAAGAATCCCTGTTCTGTGAGGCCTCACATAAAGACTCCCATGCCTCCCTTTTAATTGCCATTTTCCTTTTTTTCAATACCTGATAGTAATGTCTCCGAGACTCCTTAACCAATACGGGGTCACGGGGGGTGGCGTGTAGTGCATGTTTAAGTTTCGTATGGGCCTTTGTACATACAGAGTCAAACCAGCTTTTAGTCTTCTCTTTCCGATTTTTTAAATCCACCCATAAACTATCCTGTATTTGGGATGCAATGTTATCAAACTGTTTAATAATGTCCTGACAGTCGAAATTCTCATCCAGAACGGTCAAGAAACTGGGTAGACATTTTGACAATAGATTAGCAAAAAAGTCATCAGGGACCACCTTACTCCATTTAAGAGAATAACCATTTTGTCTTCCCATACTCACATCTGGGATGTTCTGCCTACATAGATGGCCGACACCTAACTCACAGAATAAATTTAAGATCTCCAGAGTTAGAGGATAGTGGTCACTTACTGCAACATTCAGGGTCTGACAGGATTTGATCTGGTATCCAAAACGGGCAGAGACTAAAATAAAATCAATTGTAGAGGACGCACCCCTGCCAACAAATGTTGGGACAAAAGGGGACCCAATCTGACCAATTTCGTTTGCATACCCTAGGTCCCCAGAGAAAATGATATAATTTAGCAAATCCCCACACACGGAATGCTCAAAGTGTGTTAAATACTCTAGTCAGAGACCGCACGCGGCAACTCTGGGCATCAGCTTGCCTCATCTTCACAACGGCCCCCCAGATCGCCGGGGATGCTTGGTCGCACCTTAGAGATACCCATCTGGGACCATCTCTCAGGGTGAGCCAGGACGGGTTCCCCAGCGGTCGAAGCGTGGAGATACTCCTCCGGGAGTCGATTCCTAGCGCTATATAAACCCGCAATTAAATTAAATTAAATTAATTAAATTGGTATCCTGATCGAGCATAATGCCACAAACTCCTTGTCGTCCCTTTTTACAGACTCTACAATTAAAGTCACCTTCCCAAATAATCGAAACATCTTTCGAATTTGAATCAGTTTGTTTAATCAAATCATTACGCAGTTTTTTTAGCGTTGGTTCAGTATCAACTGAGGGGATATTATTATAGAAATTAATAATTATAACACATGCCACCTTATTTGTGTGTATACTCACTAGCTGATAATAGATATTATTAGATAATAAAAGAGCTTTCTGGTATTGGAGCTGATTTGGTAAGAATATGCACAAACCCCCTTTAGCCCTGCCATGTGGAGCGTCCACTGCTGGTGTGAGCAGAGTTTTATAACCAGGGAGATGAAGTGGCGCTGTTAGCCATGTCTCCTGGAGACATAAAATGTCAAACTCATTTATGGTATTTAGCCAAATTGGGTTATCTATTATAGCCCTAAGGCCTGCCACATTCCAAAACATTATACGGCATACATCCCCATTGTCCACTGGGATAGTGAAACTACCTGGTTCATTCCTCGTCGAGATCTCCCCCGATGCATCTCCCCTAGTGTGTAAATTACCGGAAACACCACTTTTCCCATTAGTACTAACTTCCTGTATATTGTCACTGTGTCCACATCTGACCATTGAACCTCTTTCTAGGGGAACTTGGTTAATGTACCTCTTCCCCTCCGTCACTTCCCTGGACGCTCTCTCTGCCAACTGATCACCATTAGGTCCGCATTCAGAAGTTATTTGGCTTACATCAAAGCTAGACATTTCATTAATAAGTCAATCGACAGACTCTAACCCTGGTAACGGGGCAAATTGGTTAAATGTTGGAATATTAAAACCATTATAATGAGGGTCAACTGGTCTAGCCGTATGGTGGACTCCTAAGTGGTGCATTGCCCCTGGGATGAATGCTCTGTCTGTATGAGAATCTCCTCGTTGGTATCTTGCCAGTGGCATAACTTGTGTCCTAGGATAGAAGTGACTCAGGTCTTGCGTCGATATACCACCCTCCCCTCTCTGAGCACACCTACCTTGTAGGAAGGAGGTTGCGCACGTATCTTTAAAATTAACAATGATCAGATCCCCTGGTAGATTTTTTAATCTATGTCCCAGCCATCCCACTCTCCTTACATGGAGGATTTCCCCATTTATATATGTCGGGAGCGGTCTGTTTTTAGTCAACCAATGAATTACTTTATTTTCCAACTCAGGGTATCCCTCTATTTTCCCTTTGGGTAATTCGGGGACCCCCGCTAAGACAACTACGTAAGGGGCTGCTTTAGGTGGCAAGTCAATATGGGGTAGGGCTCTGTTTATTTTTACACCCATGCTAATTTTCCTGTCAGAATTAGGGGCTAGGTTTACCCTGTCCACATTGCCTACCCCTTTCTGTGTTATATCACCATTAGTGTTGTTCGACGGCGGCACAGGATTGGATACGGGCAATAACTTCTGTCCCACCTCATTCTGATCAATACCGTTCTTTGCCCCAGATGTAATAGTTAGCTCATCTTGATTTAAAGTCAGGGTTTGGGTCTGGTTTTGAGGAGGTAAAACCATTCTGTTGATTAGTGAAGTGTTAGATTTTATTTCTTCCTCTAAAGTACCCAGCTTCTCCCCTATTCTTTTTATCCTTTCAACCAATGGTATGATCAGTGATTTGAGCATTTGCTCAGTTTTTTCAAGTAGAGCTTGGGACTGAGGGGACAGTGTGTCAGAAGGCTTTAGCACTGTTTTCCTGGGGGCAAGTGTATTTTCCTTAGATGGAATTACACACAATTTTGGTGTTTTTGCCGCTCTACCCCTGTGCTTAGACCCCCCACGCTTTTTTTTGGAGGTGAGCCCCTGGCCTTGCAAAATAGTTGGGGAGCTATTTAATGGGGGACAGGGGTCACTCTCTTCAGAAATAATGTCTAGTATCTGCTCCACACTTCAATCCTCTCCAATAGTTTCCCTATTTGAGACTAGATGTATCCGGAGAAAATAAATGGGGCGAGGTACTATCCACATTAATTCGGTCTTTATCATTGCTGGGTGTTAATGGCGATCTTGGTGGTGTAATGGCTAGATGTATAGGTCCTAAAGAAGACCACCTAATATAAAGTGGTTCTTGGGATAAGCGACGCTCCGTAATGGCAATTTCATGTTCTAAAACTGAGGCCGCCCTAGTGATGAACTGGTCTAAAGTCCCTGTAATTGTACCACCCACCACAGACTTCCTAATCTTGCCCAATTTTGACATCATTTTATTTATCTTTAAGTGTCTAAATATAAAAATATACAGACAGGGAAGGTGTAACAGTTAAATGTTAAACAGCCACATTTAAATGAACTATTGCCACAATACAATTGCATATAGAGTCTTACTCAGAGAGTCTTAAATTCGAGTTTAGGGGGGTGGCCCAGCCCAGCCCCGTCTGGCCGCAGACGGTCCCGCCCTTGTCCCGGGCTTCTCCTGGGCTTCTCCCGCGCGCTCTCGCGACGCGGGGGTGGCGCTGTGATTTATGCACCTCCTGTCGCGATTTCCCCGTAGGCGGCTTCCGGCCGCATAGGCTGCTGGGAATTGTAGTTCACTGCGCCACAGGCCCCCCCCACACAGCGGCCGCACTCAGATGTAGTAGAGATGCGGCGGCGGGAGGCGAGCGGGCACAACAGCGCATGCAGCGGGACCAGCGGGAGAAACGGGCTGCGGATCCAAACACCCTCAACAAGACAGGTAGGGGTCACAAGAGTTCACCAGTAGTTCAAAGTAAGCTCCCCGCTCTACCGGGGGTGGCGTTGTGATTTATGCGCCTCCTGGCGCGATTTCCTCGTAGGCAGCTTCCGGCCGCATAGGCTGCTGGGAATTGTAGCTCCCCTGTTCTCAAATAGAAACCCTTATGGTGAAGATAACACTCAAACTGTCCAGCTGTACAACTCCCCCTGAGGAATCACCTACAACATGTCATATTCCCAGACTCCATATACGGAAGCGGGCTATGCACCCATTAGTATGCGGTCCCCTGGGAGAGACGTAGGTTACAGAACCGTAGGCGGCTTTGACGAAAGTGTCACCACAAACCCCTCTACCCCCGGCTTTGACCATGATGCAATAATATAGCATTAATAGAAATACAGATTAATCACTGGAACCGTATGTATACAGTGCATGCGCATCAGGTGTGCATGTTTTGTGTTCTTATTATAGGATTCACTAGGAGTGGTACACACTGTTCTGGACCCCGTGGAGTCCTAATGAAGAGCTATTAAGGGAACAGCTCGAAACATGTTGACAAAAACACATTACTGAGACAACCAGGCTCATTAAGGTCAGGTTTCTTCTCAGTAACAACCCTTGATTTTTAACCATACCAACTAGAGGCAGGAATAAAAGAGTGGACAACTAGTTAGGTAGTTTTAAAAGTTCTTTCCCTTTCTATTCCACATCACTGCACTACACGTAGTCTACAATAAAAAGTGCTCCTACGTAATTTGAGAGTCGCAGCACGCCTCAATCCGTAGATAATTGAGAGGAACCCCATTAATGAAGCATGCCACCTAGGGGCAACCCTGGTGGGTAAGGGATCTCTAGAAAATAAGTCTTTTTTCTAGATAAGAGATTACAACGAACTCTCGTTGTATCCTATCTAATTTCCTAAGGGCTGGTTTTCTTCAAAATACTCGATTTTTGTCTCACTATGTAACTGTCAGGACTCAGGAGGATACACCTAGCCTCTACCTCTGCTTCCCTCTCTACTTTGGTAAATATTCCCATATTTCCACTGCCCAGAGGGAAGTGCTTTTGACTTAATTGAGCCCACCAAACGGAGGGATCTGGTGTGTCCGCATTTAAGGGCATTGCACAAAACCAGCATTTCTTTGCAGTGGTCCAGCAAAAGGCCAAGGGCCAGATGTAGGTCGGTCGGTAACGGCCGAAAATCGGTATTTTCGGCCGTTACCGACCGGTATTTCAGTAATGGTATGTAGGGCCCTAAATTATACAGAATCGGTAAATTTACCGATCGGTAAATTTACCGATTCTGTAAAATACCGAATCGGTATTTTTACCGATTCGGTAAATTTGAGATGTAGGTGGGACTCTTCTGAGTCCCACAAGCCTTACCGAATCTGTATTTTACCATCAAATCCAATTTGATGGTAAAATACCGATTCCGGTGTGCATGCACATGTGTGCATGCACACCTCTGCCATATGACAGGCAGACCTGCCCTTGGGGCATGTATGCCTGCCACATGGCACCCGAGCCTATTTTTGGGGTGCCAGAGGGTGTCAAAGTGACACCCCCTGCACCCTTGCTAAAATCGGTAATTACCGACAGAATCGGTATTGCCCATTGATTCCTATGGGCTTCACAGCCCATAGGAATCCATAGGAAATACCGATTCGGTATTTCCAGATTCGGTAAATACCGAATCTTAAAGATTCGGTATTTACACATCTGGAAATACCTACATCTCCCCCCTTCATATTTACCACTTCTTAAATACCGAATCGGTACAATTCGGTATTTAAGAAGTGGTAAATAAGAATTACCTACATCGGGCCCCAAGTGTTGTAGTTATTGTGGTTGGTATTGCTTTTGTTTGGCCCAGCCCTACATAGTTGTTGCTGGAATGAATTTGGGATTACCAAGTGGCGCCCTTTTCCCTTGACTGTTCTTAGTGGAAAAGGAAAATGTTTGTTTTTCTCTCTGCAGGGCTTGACAGGGGTGCCAGGGAATGACGGAGTTACCGGGCCACGGGTAAGGCTATTTTTTTAAAAAGTGTCTTTTGTTTGGTTAAAAAAATTATACCACTGCAATGATAGGTCTCTCACAGTATAAATCGTTATACTGGTCCCACGAGTCAAGCAGCTCACAGTATTGAAGAGGTAACTTTGTTTAGTCCCTTTTGTTAGAGGTGGGCACACCACAAAATTCTTAGTGAGAGCCAAGCTAAGAGTCTCCCTAAAAATATAAATGTCCTAATTTATATCTGCTCATACAGCATTATTAGTGTGGAGAAGTGTGGCTCAATGGTTAGAGTGGCAGACCCTGATGCAGAGGTATAGCCCGGGACCAGGGTTCAATTCCCCGCCTCAGCGGATCTTGGGCTCAAAAATTCCACGGACCTGATCATTCTCGCCTCGGTGCCTATTCCAATCATGGAGTCCCACTCTGCAACTCTGAGCAATAGCTTGCTTAATCTCCACAACGGCCCCCACAACGCTAAGGATGCCTGGCCTCCACCTTGGGGGTGCCCAGGAGTGGACACCGCACAGGGAAAGCCAGGATGGGTTCCACAGCGGTATTCGTACAAGTGCCTTGAGACCCTTGCGGGTGAGTAGTGCGCTATACAAGTATCAATTAACATTTATTACAGCATCTCTTCTTTATTGTGCAGAGCACAATGTGACCAACTAGCTAGGTTAGTAACTGGTTTGAAAAGGAGTATGAGTCCCGAGGTAATATGGTCTGCATCATGCAAGACTACAACTGTCCAATATCCAACAACAAGTATTTGGCTCCATATGAAGGGCTTCATACACTTTACAGGGCTTTGCAATTTGCAATGCCTTATTAACGGAGAAGGCAACCTCCTTGTTTGAGAAGCTCATCATCTGAGGCAGACCTCTTACAAGTAGGACCCAGAAACATTTGAAAGCTCTGAGGTGTAACAGATACAGGAGTGCAGGTCCTCTCAAGCTGCACCCCTTCCCCAGCCTCAGGAATACTCCATGATCTCTGATCTGAACTCATGAGAGAACTGAAAACATGCCCATTCCACACACACTGCGTTTACTAGCTGTAATCTAAAGTAAATGTGTACCTGTCTATAACACTTGATGCATATATGTTGCAACAAACTGTGACTTCCCAATTTGTCTACATATGCTACTGTAGCACTGCCCTTTTCTGTATACGCCACTCCGATGCCCCATGAAGCAAGGTTCACATTGCACAAATACCCTAAATCAAATCAATAGTTACCTATCTTTTGAGCTCCATGCTAACACAATGGTTGAGTAGTGAACATATCCCATTTTGGGGTGGAATATCAATCTGTGTCTGGGCAGGAAGTGGATTTACTGTATAGGACCCTCGTCTTTCCTAGATTGGAAAGCTGCAGATTCAACCACATCAGAGAAACACACAAAACCAGTAAGCCCTTCTGCATTTTCCAAATTATAGTGTCAAGGAGGAGCTCCAAAATGAAACCTGGGAAATATATTCATCCAACACTGAGGCGCCTTTACTTGTGCCAGTGGCATGAGAATCACTCAAGCTTCATTTTCTGGTGTATATCCTTATATAAATGCACAAACTAACTGTAAAAACCAGTCCACTCAAGACTTCAGATTATTCTACAAAAATAAATTGATTCTTTTCTGAAAATGGAGAAAAAGCTGATGTAAGAAATTGGGTTATTACTAGAGAGGGGTAGAAGACCCACTCAAATAATAAACACAATCCTCAGGGTGAACCTCAAAAGTCACTAAAGAAAGCTGTGCTTAACCCTCTCGTACAAAAACAGTCAGGCTTAACTTAGAGACGAATTGTAAAGTATTTATGTAGCACTCCAACAGTAATAAAGTAACAACGCAACATAAGAACAATGTCAAACCAATTTAGAAAAGTACAGTAACATTTAATAAATAAAATGGCACTAACACAACAGAAATCCAATAAGTGGAACCGGAGATGTGATTTTTCAAATTTTTGGGTGAAAATAAAGCACAAAGGACCACTTGCGGTTATCTGCACTGGCGTAACAAAACTTGAGGTGACCCCCCCTTTAGGGCACGTGAAGGGGCCTCCTCTGGACTCAATCAAGAGCTCTCCAGCCAGACCAGAAAAATGTGCTGAGGGGGCCCCCTGGAGCTTGGCCGGGGCTACAGAGGCCTGTGTTATGCTACTGGTTGGCTGGTCATGTTGGTCCAGGGTAAAGTCACAAATTCAGTCTGATTGTGCTGGAGCATGGGTCGGATACAGAAACCAGGTTCATCCCACTGAGGACTTACCTTGTCAAGTGTGCGTGAGGAGCTGCCATTCGTGGGGGCACAAGGAGGTTGTTCTCAGCATGATGAGCAAGCCCAGTGTCACAGACACCCGCTGTTTTGGTGCGAAGAGCCACTCCTCCAGAGATATGGAGGAGTGCACTCTGATACCAGCCAACGATGTTATGTTATGTTATAATGATTTATAACGGCTACTCATGAGTGTCCCGGCGTGAAAAGCCAAAATTGAAAACAGTAAGGAATTGGGGAAGATAACCGATTATGTAAACAGCAGGGTTTTTCGTCTTTTCTTGAACAAGCTGGGGTCGTGAATACTGCGCAGTTCAAGGGGGAGAGAATTCCAAGCTTCGGCCACTTTGAAGGATAGAGAACTACCTCCAATTCTTACTTGCCCAAAGCGAGGAATCAAAGCCTAGCCACTGTGAAGCAGATGCCTGTTTGGAGTATAGAAACTAAACCGCTTCCTCAGATAGAGGGGCCCTAATCCATAAAGGGCTGAGTGAGCAAGCGTGAGAGCCTTAAATTTGACTCGTTGGGCCACTGGGAGCCAGTGCAGATCCCGCAAATTATGTTTTACGCTAGACCTGCCCGGGATACCCATCAGAACTTTGGCCACAGCATTCTGTATTACCTGGAGTTTCTTGAGCTGGTATCCTGGAAGGCCAACATAGAGAGCATTGGCATAGTCAAGGCGGCTAAGGATCAGTTCACGCATGACCATCTCCTTAGCAGACCTGGGTAATAGGGGAAGAAACTTTCTAAGAGACTTCAATGTGCCAAAGAATTGGCCGGACTGTTTCTTTACTTGTGTACAGAACCTGAGATTTTCCTCAAACCAAACGCACAAGTTCTTGACTGCCTGTCCCATGGAACTGGGGAGGGTGTATTCTGGAGGCCAAAGTGCTTCCCTGAACTGTGGGGGAAAAGATCAGAATAAGAAGATTTTGGACTTGTCCTCATTGCACTTTAACTGAGCGGCTGCAAGCCATTAAAAAATGGCTGTTAAACAGTTTTTTGTTCTTGTAGGGTAAATATCTGAGTCCTTCCTAGTAAAGAGGAGCTGGGTATCATCTGCATAGGCAATGATTTTTGCTCCCAGCTCCTCAGCCAGATAAACCAAAGGGGTGACATCAACATTAAAAAGGAGGGGGCTCAGGGTAGAACCCTGAGGCACTCCTGTGATCACCTTTTGTGGGGTTGATGAAAAGGGAGGGAACCACACTTGCTGATCTGTCTGCCAAAAATGATTTTATCCATTCCCACACTGGGCTGATAACACCAATGTTCGCGAGACGCTTTAGTAACAGTGAGTGTGGCACTGTATCGAAGGCGGCAGATAGGTCCAATAAAATCAGGGCCACTCTCCCGCCCCCATCCAAGCATTCTCTAATGGCTTCCGATACTTTCACAAGCACCATCTCCATGCTATACTTGGCTCTAAACCCTGACTGAGCAGTATGTAACAATCCTGTAGTCTCTACAAAGTTGGCCAGCTGCTTAAAGACCGCCTTTTCACATATCTTGGCTACCGCTGGAAGGAGGGAAATGGGGCAATAGTTGGCGGTGTTGGCTGGGTCAAGAGAGGGTTTTTTTTAGCAGAGGAAGAAGTTTGACCTGCTTCCATTCGGGCGGAACAGTGGCAGTTTGAAAGGACATATTAATGAGTGAATTAACTTCAGGATTAACAGCTTCTGCCACAGCGGCCAACAAGCGGGCCTGCCAAGGGTCCGTTGGCGAACCAGATTTCAGTGATTTCCAAATAGTCAGTGAGTCTTAGTGAGCAACAGCAGAAAATTCAGACAGGGAGAAGGATCCATTAGAAACATCATGGCTAGGGCTGACCATATTCAGGGCAATAGGCAGTTCCTGAATCGAGTTGGAGACGTCAAAACTGGCTTGTATCGACTGGATTTTATCAATAAAGAAACTTGAAAGTTTCTCACACCAGATGGCCGATGAAGGTAGAGATATCTCCTATGCCCTAGGGGTCACAAAGCTTTGCACAATGGAAAACATTTCCTTGGTGTTATTACAAGACTGGGCTATACCCTCTGCGTAATTATCTAGTTTTTTGCAATATCTTTTCTGCTCTTTAAGCTCCTTTGAAAACAAGGGTTTAGATGGAGGGATTCTAACCCGCTTTGCAGAACTGGATGGAGCTAGATGTTCCACTGCCTGAGAAATTATCAGGGTTGAGCATAAGGTTGAGGGCTCAATTTTGTGTGTGGGTTTCCCCTGGACCTGTTTGTTAGGAGTGTGAGGCGCCTGAATGGTCCCTAAAAAGTTGATCAAAAGATTATCGGACCATGTTACTTGGAGGGGTACGGTTACGCATAAGGGAAAATTACAGCGGATCAAATCTAACGTATGCCCTCCCTGGTGCGTAGGGCCATTGACCCATTGACTAAGTTGGGCAATGTTCAAGGAGTCATATAACTCCCTGGTATCCCTCGCCTCTGCACAATCAATGTGAATGTTAAAATCCCCAAGGAGAAGAAACTTAGGGAATTGCAAAGCTAGAGCAACAGCAATTTCATCAGGTGCTTTTAGGAAATCTCCGGAGGGGCCAGGGGGTCGATAAACCACCATGCCACCTAGCGTACAATGAGGTGAGATGATAATAAAGGACTTGGGTGACCCCTCTTGGCAGATCAGGACATGTTTCAGCAGAGACTAGCAGCCCAATTGACACTGGTCAGCAGGATAGTTGTAGGTAGACCTACATGTTGTGTCCCATTAGCTCAAACAGGAGGCCAGCCAGTTGACCCTTGTTTTACTTCTGGGGAGTCGGTTTACAAGGCAAGATTCAGGTCCAGTCTTCCTTCTTCAGACAACAAGGTAGTCCTTCTTCTGAGTCTTCCACAGGTCCTGGAGTGTTCTGATGAGGGATTCTGAAGATACCACATTCATACCTGGTGCCAGCCTTTGTGTGGGGGAATTCTCTGGCCTTCCCCTTAAATTTGTTCAGGACAGTTCTTCCCTTCCCCCTGGCTCCAAACTGACTAGGGTGACAAACGTATGGGCAGGCTTAGTGTCAGGTTCTTTTTTTTGTGCTGCAGGCAGGGCCCTTTGAAGTGCAATCAGAGCAGGGCACAGCTCCTCCACGACCATCCTTTCATGAAGACCCACTCTGTCCTCATGTCTGGAACAAATACATATCCCACAACAGGAGAGTTATTCACAGTCATGTGCCTGGACACAGGAAGAAAGGCACATTTGGTTTAGAAAGAACAATTGCAACTTTCTAAAAGTGGCATTTTCCGAACTTAAAATCCGATTTTACCATTAAAGAGGATTTCAAATTACAATTCATTTGAGAGGAAATAGCATTTCTCTCTCTGGTCTCAAGCTGAAGTTATTGCTTATTTAGTGCATTAAGAAAACCTGGTGACAGTCTCTGGAGAGACAGCCTTACAACAGTATATTTTAGAAGGTCAAAATGACAGTTTAAAATTCACTATAGGCTGAAGTGGCAGGCCTGACATATGTTTTGCAGTGCTACTTGAGTAGGAGGCACAATGGGTGCTGCTGACAACTAGTAGCTTTTCCTTTACAAGCCCTGGGTACATGTAATATAATTTACTAGGGACTTATAGGTAAATTAAATGTGTCAATGAGGTGTAGGCCACTTTTACCATGTTTTAGGGAGAGAGCTCAAGTGCTTTACCCCTGGTTAGTAGGCGTAAAGTGCACAGAGTCCTAATGCCAACAAAAATGAGATACTCAAAAACTCTGGAGTTATGGCAAAAAGGTTGGAGGAATACCATGTCAAGGATGTCAGGTCCACAAATTGGTAGCAGACCATAGTTTGTGCATGGCCTCCTTTGCTGCATTGCCTTGCCAGATGCCGTCATCTCAGGTATGGGATATTTTTTCTCAGGAAAAGACCGGCGGTTAGCTTCTTAGACACTATGCCTTGACTATCGAGGCTAGCTATGATAAACTTTTAAGGAACCTGCTGTTTCCACATTATAAAGAACCTAAAAAGAAACATTGAACATATTCTTAGATACCCATACTGTTGTTGCGGATGCAGTTCGATAAAGGCAACACAGCCTCTATGTTTGCCATTATCACACAGGATCCTAGTAAACATAGGAGCCATCCTAAAACCTGACTCTTGCTTCCTCCAACTCCACCCCGGGTCAGAAGCTGAGCAGGATGAACACAGCTCTAAGCAGGCGGAGCAAAATGATAGTCATTGGAGTCAATGAGCACATAACCACTCTAGCATGCACCCCAGCCCGCCGATTGGTCAGTGGCGCGTGACTCTGGCATGTCTCCAATATTTCAATGTAACATAAATGAGATTGAACCACCTCTTGTATGCTTATAAGCATCAAGTTCAAGTATCTCTTCTTAAACCTAATTTCTCTCTTTTAGGGCAAGAAAGGTCTGAAAGGGGAACAAGGAGAAAAGGTGAGAACGGACACATTGTATGACTGGATTTTGTTGTTTATTCTATTGAGAGGCTATTCTTTGATTGGCGCTCCACAGCTTTTGCTACTCTGTCAATATGTATTGTGAGGTTCGGATATTTTTTAAATTCCTAAATAACACAACAAGACGAAAAACTAATGATTTAGAACAGTACAACAGAAAATAATATATCCTATTGCACAACGTTACATCACACAAAATACTTACAATATATAAAGCAGAGGGAATACAATGAAAGCAAAGACATAACTCAATCAAACATCCTGAAACAAAACTAAGAAAACTAAGAAATGCATATAACCTAGCAAAATACCTAAATGAGAGTCCCATGAAACATAACCAAATACACAAACTTTGTACATCACATCACACACAAGACGTAGCAGAAAACAACAAGACTCCAGATCAGCAAGTTCTTTATTAGGACAAGGTTGGCTTCCAATTTATTGGATTAAAATCATGCGTACTGTTTTGCATTGGGTATTTAGGCGTACTGTACACCAGCCTCATTACTCTTACAGCAGCCATTGAACATTATTTTAGAGGTGAGAGGCATGTTTTGCCAGCATTCTAGAGCCCTCTGACACCATCCATTGGATAATATACAGTTCATATTCTGCTTAGAACGTGGTTTGTCTCCCGGTCTCTTTTCCCTTTGAAAAAGGACTACGCCCACTGCCAGTCAAAAACATGAAAATCAGTGATACCTTTTTCATTTCACACAATATTGAAAGTACCAAGCTGTTTGAAAACGAGGCATTAGTTGTGAGGCATGCACAAATAATGGGTCTACATTTGTCCTTCACTGGGAATCAAACACCCCATTGTAGTGCTTGACTCTCAGAGGGTACTGTTACAGAGCAGTCTAAGGCTTACTCAAGGGAGGTGGTGTGGGCTAGTAATCACCATTTACAGGTGTGCAGAAACAACACGCAATAATTGATTGCCCAGTCTGTACTTTTCTTTATAAAAAGGAAGAGGCCATTTATAACATACATCGTACCCAATACTATGCATCAATTTACAAATATACATAAGCTGTGGGAAATACTTCTTGACAGTGCGCAAACCTTCCCACCCCTCCCGCAGGAGGCAGATATAGTACCACCACTCCCATGTATGAACATCGTCTTGTCCCCAAATGCAGCGGTTGACCATAACCTGGAGTGAGGGCCCTTCCCACTGGCACCACCCTAGTGGTGGCCCACCCCATTATTTCAACAAGCAATAATGATGGGAACACCTGCCATAGTGACACATAACCCTGACTGAGAGCATCTCATACTGACCATACAGTATACAGTATACACCCTTAAATCACAGTGGCTGATAGTCTGGTTGTTCAACTAACACAGTAGCAAGAATACCTGCCTAAGCATCACTTGGAATGACTGGGTACTGATGATATCTGGTAACATAAATAACACAAATCAATCACACCCTCTAAAAGGCATCACATTTATAATCACATGGCTATGCAATTACAACCAGGCATCCTAGCTAGGATACCTGGCAACATATTTCCAATGTACTTATTACCTCACATATTGCATGTGACCTCCAGTCCCCAAAAGGAGCAACATTAAATAGATGCACCTCCTGTGCAATTACACCTTTGCATCCCTAGGAGATATTTCCTCAAAGACAAACAATATTCAGTTTCTCACACTTCAGTGTAGTCTTAAACATCACCTCCCAGCTGAAGTACGAAAGTTCCAGCATTAGGTAGGCTTGAAATCATGGATGAACCTTTGAAGGGGTTATTTCCTTTAAGTAGCACAGACTTAGGATAGGGACTTTCCACATTTGTTCTCGGGAAGTCTGCGTTGCTCCTGCAGTTCCCCCTGCACCTTAGCATTCAAATGGTGGTGACCCAATCTTCCTGGACTCATCACATTCTGAAAACAAGCCAGTTTTCTTTGTAGATGGGTCATGCCCCACAGGGCATTATGGGGCGCTCTTCTTGGGATCGTGCATTTTCGAGCAGCAGCTCTCCCGCTGCTCTGAGGAGAGCCACGCTGCCTTGGATGGCGGTCTCACGCCACTCCTACACATCTGTGGGGGCCGGTCCCACCCCGGAACCCCACACCCAGGTAAGTTGGAGCCTCCCCCCTGGCCAGCACCCTTGTGCGCTGCCGCGGGAGTCGATCTTTCATTCAGACACGGACTCTACAGCTGGCTGGGCGGGAACTCAGGGAAGTGCAATGGCACGCCCCTCTTTCTTCCCGCTGTGGGGTAGTGCAACGGCACTCCCCCCTATGTTCTCCAGCACCTGAGGCCCAGGGGTGTGGTCCAGGGCACCCACCCACTTCACCCCTTCATAGGCACCTTTATGGAGAGGCGCGATGGTGCACCACAACATCAAATTCTTCTGGTGGCAGCCCCCGGGACCTGACCCACCCCAGGGGCCCATCTGGGACTAGCGGGGGAGCCCCACGCGCTTAGTCGTGGGTCAGATTAGAGGTCAAAGGTTGCCTACCTTCTGGGGGGCATATCCCCGCCCCTGTGGGGGCGATTTCGACAGTCTTGGCCTCTTTCTGCTCCTGGTGGCCAGCCCTAGCCACCTGAAGCACTTTTCCCCACCCTCCAGGCCTCCAAGAGGGTGCACTCAGCAAGGAGCTGTCTTAGCACACTGACTATCCCTTACCTACGTCTCCCCACATTATAAGGCCTATTCCATGTCACCACCCAACTCTGCATAGTCCCTTCCACACCATTCTATCTGTACCCAGCTCCTGGGCTGCACATGACAAGAATCTCCCTCCCACAGCCCTTGCACGGATGCACACACGTGTGCGCACGTGTCCACATGTAAACTGTCTGGTGCCCCTTACCCTGGCTGCAGCACAGCAGCCTTCTCTCAAAGCGGACACCGGTGAAACCCACATGCAGTCCATTTTATTATGAGTTTACCGTGGGTGAGTCCCAGCTTATGAGGCTCTCCCACAGTAAAAGCTAAACAATCAGGTGTTCAAAAAGCAAAACATCCAGGCATCTCAGATGGTCAGAACCATCTTGTCAAACAAGCATACTATAATTCAGATGATAAATGGTAACACCGACATAATTTTTTTTTTTTTTTAATACTCTACAATTATGTTTTTCAGGGAGAACGTGGAGAAGTTGGGAAAAGTGGACCACATGGAATTGCTGTAAGAAACCTTGTCCATGCTTGTGGCACTAGCGGGGACCCATGCCTTTCTCTTTTCACATGCAGTAGTGCGGCCAGGCACACCCCTGAAATGAACCCAAAGACAAGCATGTAAATGATGCGCAGTAGCCATTTTGGAGGGTACACTGTGGCTGTCTTGTGCCTACATTCTGTGAAGGGAATCAATGTACTGCCTGGACTAAGTGAGGATAACCTGGAGAGTTCTAGATTTACTTTTCTATCTACTTCCCCTTCCTCCCCTCGGTACCACAAGACTGCAGTGCGTGACTACTAAACTTCATTTTTGCTTGTCCTAGAGATATTGGTTGCAGGGTAGGTCTGTAGTGGTGGTCCAAATAATTGTGTGGATATCGGCTTCCTTAAACTGATATCTCCAGCAGCATTTACTGCTATCGTTGTTACCAGTGCACGCAAAAGTACCGTAGAATTAGCTGAGAAAATCCTACAGAGCAGCAACCACAGAAGTAGGAAACACAGCTCTACGAAATAACATTAGGTACGTAGGAGCAGAGAATTCAGAAAAGGATGAATTTGAGGGTTTCTGAAGGCAGGGCAGTCGCCCTCAATGGAGAGAGCCAACAGAAACATGTTCCTTTACATGGGATATTGGAATGTAATGCGTACGCCATCTTTGTAAACTCCTCAGTGCTTGGCGAACAAAGAGTGAACCTTCGTCCAGGGGTGTTGTGGTGTTTTGTAAAGCTGAAGTACTTGCAAGGTGATCTATGGGTGTATTTTTGTGTGGGAAAGAGGGCTATGCAGGTATCGTATGTGCTGATGGCAAGGCAATGATGTGTTTCAAGACTCGGAGAGGCAGTCCCAGTGATTCGTTTAAGTTGTCGGTGAGGTTGCAGCAATTTGAAGCAGTTTAGAAGTTTGAGATTTCATGTTTTCCACCACCAAAGAAAAATTAGTTGCCTTGACCAAGTAGGGGGTTGTACACGCTTCCTCTACTATAAAGCACTCTAGAGGGCAGAGGCGTACCTCAAAATGATGGACCCCCTGCAGAATATGATGAGGGGCACCTCAGTTTCCATTCTCTAAGATATTCATTGGGATCAGGATGAACGGAGCACCCTGAAAGGTTGGGGACACCTTGAAGGGTTGCCCCCCAACCATGTGCCAGAGGGTCTGCAGGTACCTCCATTACGCCACTTCTAAAGGGGAGATGAAAGGAGGGATTCACTTGACTACACAAATGTATTTATCGAAATTACTAACTCCAGATCCCATCTGTTTGTTGAGTACCGTATTTTGAGTGAAGTGACCTATAGGGTTTTTACTTAGAAGCTTAGATTATTTAGTTGAGAGGAGGTCTTTCATTGGTCTGCAGCACTCCAGCGCTCAGAGGCGTGTGGTCATGATTCAACGAAGAACAGGCAGGCTTCCAGGGTGTTGCATTAGTGTTGCTTGTTGGTGAGTTGAGTGGCACCAGTTTAGGAGTGGGAGAATAAGTCAGGGTTGTCGATGCTGGAACACTCATCACGGTAAGCCATAGAATTAAAGGACAATATTAGAATATTTAAAGACACATTGAGAGAATAAATAAGAGAATAAACATGACACATAGTTGTTGAGGCATGTCAAAATGTGGGAAATTATGGTCTTTTTAATAACCTTGGATGAGGAAGATGGCACTAAGCAACAGTTCGAAGGTGCGACTTTTCAGTGGATACATGAGGATGGCTTGGCAAGAGTAAGCTGGTCCATTTCCTCTTTGAATATTAGTTAATGAAGTCAGTTATTCAAAATTTCTAAATGTCTTCATTCACTTTACACGTTTTTGTCAGCGTGGTATTGCAAGTAGATTTCTGAGTGATTCCTTGTTGGTGGTTTCATGGGTTGTATACGATCAGTAGTTGCTTTTGTCTGATTGGCACTTTTGTGTATTTTCATGGTTTCTTTTATTTTTTGTAGAATGTTATAAAACGTATTTGATATAGAGTATTTATAGAAGAAGGTTGTCAGTGTTTTTGAGGCACTCCCATTGGGAAACATGGGATTCATCAACTCTAAATGAGGTGGGGAACCTGAGAATTGGGCGCACTAAACGTCAGCCAAGTTTGTTGGCAGTTGTCCAGCTACCACCCAACTGTGTTTGTGACCCTTAGACTCTTGTCATGAGTCAGAAGTTAAAATCAATGAAAGGTGTCTCAGATGAACATTTTGTTAGGGAAGAGTTTTCTATGTAGGTGTTGATGTTACCGTGGACCCGAAAATGGCCACCTCAGCCAGTTTCTGTGAAGAAGAGATGGCTAGTGAAAGTGATTTGAGGCTTGCTCTTCCTCTTGGTAAATTTTTGCGATAATGGAGGATGTTAATGTCAAGTGCTCCCAATCAGGCACTTACCAGCAGAGCTAATTTTACGCTAGTGCCGGAAAGAGGGGCAGAGTTTACATAGAAATACAAAAGATTATCACAAGGCCTAAATTAGTGAAAATAGAGCACTGCGGGCATGTGTAGCTCCACTTCCCCTAGACACAAGAGTGTTCCATGGGTCACCCTAAATCCTATGGTCAGCGTGCATGCTACAAGCTTTCTGTGCCACAACCCAGGAAGTGAAAAGAATTCTGCAGCTCTTTAAGAGAATATGTTTTAATATTTATTGTACTTAATTGGCCTGATCTCTTTACACTGATTTTTTTGCTATTTGACCTTTTCTAGGGTCTTCCAGGTCCTGTTGGCCACAAAGGTGATCAGGTGAGTAGCAAGTTATTATTATCAAGAGATTAGTACAAGGTCCAATCCCCCTAGAAAGCAAGATCAGTCTTGAAATCCACCCCCTCCTGCTCAGCGGTGTTAAGGGACCTCTGCTACCTTAATAATAACTTGATTTTACATAGCGCTTCAGCACACTTTGCTGTTTCTAAGAGCTATAACTAAGCTATGTTACCATAATGTATTAACACTCAGCTTAAGACCTCGGAAGGAGTGAAGGCTTAGTCAGTGATGCCAGGATTTGCACGTATGACCCTCACGTCACAGAAAAGGTCAGCGTCGATCATAAACCATTTGAGGCATCTGACTGGTCCTCCTCATTTGCTTGGTAGACAGATGGGGTGAGAGGGTTCTGCTTACTCATATCTTTGTTCTTCATTCATGTTAACTATTCGTGTATATGTTGCTTTGGCATTGCAGGGTAATCAAGGATTCCCAGGAGCTCCTGCCATCGGTGTAAGTACACACCTTTCTTACCTTACTAGTACAGGGCTGGCCATCACGCGCCCTTCCTCAAAAAGCAAGGAGCTACTTGAATTTGTGTTCCAAGACCCCAGATTCTTGACGTATTATGTCATAAACGCTGACAGGGCAAAATAATACCCAACTCCTGCTACAGAGCAGAAACCATTGACCCACACCACATCATTTGTGGATTGAAGAAGCCACAGTGATTTCTACAGCACTCACCTTTCATTCAATTTCCATTGCTTTGAAAAAGAAATGAATTAGAAAAAAATGCAAGCTGTCAGTTGAAGTTATGGGGCCATAGAACGTAAACTGAGCACTAGGAGCGCCACTTAAGATAGTCTACGCCACAGTTTTGGGGTTACTGGTGTCTTACATGGTTGAAGCGCAGGAGCAGCACTTTTGTTGCACCTTTTACAGTGGTAGATGGCTGCTTGTCACAGGAATCTTCAAGCCATGTGCTGCTTTTTGTTGGAAATATAGCAACATTTGTTGACGTATCTAACAACTGAACATAATGTAATACCATAAATAAAGCAACTAATCAAGACAATTAAAACAAAACAGGGCACACCATAACACAACAGTCAAAACAAAATGCAACACAGCCGCCATAGTATACAACACAACAAAAACCCATTGCAGTAATAAAGCATAGAAACACAGCAGCACACAAAAGACAGAACATATCACCAGCAAAACAAGAAAGGTACACAAATGTTCTTGTGACACATTACCACCTCCAGAATCTAGGGGCAGATTATCAAGAAACAGCGTTAACATTATCACAACTTTAGCGGCAGAAAACTGCTGCTAAAGCGACGATAATGGGCTTGATAATACGCCCTTGTGAATTCCCATAGAAGCCCATGGTCTGGTGTGAACATGGGCTTCTATAGGAATTCACTACGGCGTATTATCAAGCCCATTATCGCCGCTTTAGCTGCGATAATGCTAACGCCGTGCTTGATAATATGCCCCCTAGTTTTCATAAAACTTTGGTAAAAGGTGTTTAGGGCAAGCACTGTTGTGGCGTACGACCAAAGACATGAAATAGACATAGCCCCAGTCAGAATTTCTTGTAAACGTCTCAAGATCATGGCAATTAAAAAAAAACTTCAAGAAGCACTCCTCTCGAAGTCAAGTTCCCAACCCACTACCGAAACATTTGTTCATAGGTAAAGGTACAAAAAGGATGCAGAATCCGCCACACCCATTCAATGTGCCAACACTCCGGGCTGTTTCCACGACAGCTTTAACCCTTCCCTGTCTCTCACACTGCAGCTATTTTCAGTGTCAGTCTTCTGAAGTTTTCATTTCTGTTACGGAATTTCCCATCATCACTCTTGCTGGAAGGCATGTCCATGCATTTCCAATCCTTTTTCAGTGAAGATGGTATTTGTTACTATACAGGTGCAAGGCTGCTTTTAATATCGCCCTGGTGGCAGAATATGTTGGCTTTCAATCAGGCAGGTATAATTCCCGGCTTTGCCCTACTTCGACAAGGTAAAGTTGAAAAAAATCTGCCCGAAGTTTCGAAGCACTGTGTGATTGCACCTTCACACAGCCTCACTTTTGTGCCCAACTTAGACAACGTATTTTCAAACTGACCTTCTTAGAGTCCAGGCACCTCCCTGGCTTGTACCATGAAGCCATGTTTGCTTTTCTGGGATGTTCCCCACAAAGCACAGATCACCAGAGAGCTGAGACATGACATTCCTCGGTATAAAGTTGTGTGATGAGGAATACCGAGGTAGCCAGGATATATTAACTGTGGTTTCAAAAGAGCAAACAGATACAACACCCAGTCTGGCAGAGATCCCACCTTGGCTGCTGGCTTCAGGACAACACATGCCCCTTATAGAAAAAGGAGAAACGATCCCTCAGTATGTTTCCTATGCATCCTATTTTTGTTCACAGTGCGTGAGACCGTAAATGCACCTTTTGAAACGGAAAGCAGCAAAAGTAGTGTCATGCTTTAGGGCGAGTATCTAAGGAACAGTCGTGCCATCCACAGATTGTGATACTTTGAGTCAAAGTGTGGAAATCACAACTCAGTCAGCGGAAAATCAGGGTCATCCTGTGAATATCTTTAAAATTGTTTGATCTGGCACTTGGTGACACTAGGCCCAAGACGGGCACAGCCTTATTTCGGATGAAGGGT
The DNA here is from genome assembly GCF_964261635.1 of Lissotriton helveticus. Taxonomy (NCBI): domain Eukaryota; kingdom Metazoa; phylum Chordata; class Amphibia; order Caudata; family Salamandridae; genus Lissotriton; species Lissotriton helveticus. The sequence continues at coordinate 997,274,612 of NC_136057.1, forward strand.
CCTAAACCCTGAGGAGGATGAATATATGCAGGTGCTTGATCACTGCTTCCCAGAGGGTGAAGGACATAACATGTAGATGGATACATGTATGCAAGTGCCTCTTCATTGGTACATAGAGCTTGGGGGATCCTAGAGTATATACGGACACGTGGATGCATACTGATGGTCAGTGCTTCTGAGCCAGCATGGCTCTAAAGCCCAGATGGTTGAATTAAAGTGCTCAGTCCTACAGAGCTCTACAGTCCAGATGGATGAATAAATAAATGTGCTGGTTCAATGCTAGGGACCCATCTGTGAATGCTTGGACATTTTCTGAACCGAGATCGCATGTTTTTGGAACATTTTGTTGCTCCAATGTATTGTCAAGATTCTAGTTATAAAGTATAGCGGGTACATAATGATGCTATTCTTTGTTGCTTTAATTGACGTTCTGCTGAGAAAATATCATATTTATCAGAGATGTGCAAATGCAGAATTCTGGCTTAAATTCTTGGTTTCTGTCCAAGTACACTGAGAACACTGTACACGTCTGTTTGGTCACATAACATACAAATTGAAGAGGCTCCCTATAGATTAAACTTAGATTTTCATGTCTCGCTGGCCAATAGTTTGTACCTGTTGCAGCATCCTCAGCGCAGATAAGCCCCACTTGAGGTATCTGACTCTGTTCTCACTGCCCTGATTCCCTTTTAGATGCTGTGGATTTTTTGGGGTGGGTTTGTCACATGAAACCAGCCTTCTAGATGGGCTGCTCTGTGCTCCCATTTTTTTAATTGCCAATTTAGATTTGATGCCCTCTGGCTTCCCTTAGCAGGGAGCTACATCTAATGGGAGGTAATAGTTGCCAAGGATACCCAATTAACCCTACTAGCAGCAGAGGTTGTGGTAAAAATTCTAGCACTGGAGATGACCACAGGACAGAGCCCATAGTTTCATTATTTTCAGAGTCATTAATCACTTCCAGATTGATCTCAGACTTTAATAAAAAAAATTTGGTTTACAAAATCGAGGTGGGGAAGGGGCGTTAGAATTCCCAGGTTAATCTCAGAATTTCTTTTTTTTTATTAATAAATTAATATAAGTAGTCCCATTTGCCCATACTTCTTAATAATCTATGTTTTATTAAACTTTTTTTTAAAATATATTTTCAGACACTCCCATACCTCTATTAGCAAATGTAACTTTTTTACCTAATCTCTACATTCAAACTGTTTTTATCGTTGCCATTCCCCGTACTCTAATCCCTCGTTCTAATTCTGATTTTGTGTATCCAATGTTTTTATGGTTCGAGTTTGATACCCTAAGATTTTTGCATCCTTGAATAAGTGTCCTGAACAAATGACATGCTCCTAATTCAAGATACCTGGACATTCTACATGAAGGCAGAAGCCCGGGGTATTTAGTGCTATGTGGATAATTGTGAATTGCTGCACATCCAGCACAATGTTGCTGATGTTATGCATTATTGAATGCTGTAGTACAGCCAATCACAGAAGTATCACGCTTTTTATCTCTCCGCAGGTTGTGGGTCCCACTGGGAGAAAAGGAGGCAGGGTAAGTTTGCCTTATAGGGTAAGTTTGCCTTATTTATGATGAATTAACTCCAGTGCTTTAAGTGAGCTGGGTCCTGGCAGTGCAAAGCACCGGGAGTTCTAAAAAGGAGGTGATGAAACGGTTCCTTATCGGGCTCTCCAGTTTTTCCCTCACCTTTGGTGAAAAAAAAAATATTAGCTCGGCTTGTTGTATTTGTAATCTTACTTGTATTATATATCTGGATGCAGTGACAGAAACAGTAAAATACCAGTCAGGCGGCATACTATGCTAAGCACACATTTTCAATGTATCTGTTTTTAAGCCACATCCTTAATTACATCGGCCACACCCTTTGAGAGACCCCCAGTTTTTCATCCCACTTAAAGCCCTGATTGACTGTTTTTTAAATTTGATCCCACTCACCCCAGCAATGAATGCAAAAGTAACAGGTCTTCCCTCATACCTAGGAAAGTACCCCACATCCCTTCTCACCTAACCAGCATGAAAAGTATAAGCAAAACTCTTCCATGCCAAACCTAATTAGCAAGATATATTTCCTGGTGCACTATTCTGCACATTTTTGCCCATCTCTTGCCCCACCCCCATCTCACCCCCACGGGGGAAGAGAGTGGGGAGGAGGAAGGGGATGGTGGACCACTATGAAGGTTGGTGGACATGTATGGTCCTTTGGATCTTTGGAAACTAGCAAGAAGTGTATCCCTGAACTTTTCCCACACCCCATCTCATCTCTTTCTGCCCACCTAGTGAAATTATAGAAGCCATGGGCGGACTCTACATTTTGGTATGTGTGTGATGGGTTCTGGGATTTCCTTTCAGGAAACACTTACCTTGATACAGTGCATTAAAACATGGGACAGGGACCATTTTTCCACTTTTAGTTTAAGTACTGTGGGGCAGATTTACAAGCCCCTGGCGTCACTTTTGCATTGTGTAACTTTTTGTGATGCAGTGGCGGCGTAAACCATGCGCCACGTTATGGGCCATTTACAACGTGACACATCTAGGTAGATGCGTCACGTTGTAAAGCCCTGTGCCACAGTATACCTCCGTCCAGAATAATGTATGCAGGGTGGGCGTTCCCACTTAGGTAAGCCTCGTAGAAGTGACGCAGTGAAATCTACAAGATTTCACTGCACCACTTCTAGGACGCCACTGCGTCAAAACCTTACGCCTGCTTGGAGCAGGAGTAAGGAGTGACTCAGAAGAATAAGTGTAGGCCTCCCCATGCTTTGCTGGAGTATCATTTTGCTTGCGACACAACTCCAGCAATGCGTGACTTTTGCGCCAACTGATGCGTCAGAATTTCTGACGCCTCTGTCAATCCTTGCGCCATGGTGCGCCGTATTGTAAATACGACACATCCAGGGTTTCGCACGCAGGCACAGGGAAACTGACGCATCGCTGCTCTAATACAGCGATGTGTCCGTGTCTTGTAAATCTGCCCCTGTGTGTTTGGAATACTTAGGGCCTGTACATCCATTACTGATTGTAAGGGCTGTTGGCAACCAATTATCTGAAATGCTTGGTATTCCAAGAATGATGCACACATGTCACTGCCATAGTGTACCAAATAAAGTGGGGCATTCAGAAGCTTCAGAGACCACCTCCAGACCACACGTTGAAGCAAGTTACCTTTGATTGAATCACCAATACTATTTTTAGGTAGTAATCAAAAATGTAGTAAAAAATGCAGGAACTGTGGATTTGTCTCTGCGTGGGCGAGAGAGAGGCCCTTGTGGTGTTTCCCTTTCAGTCACCAGATGGAGTCTGTGATAAGTGGGTCCATTTTGTCATGAAGTGATATTGATTCTTACCTGCTTTCTAGGTAGAGACAAATACTCAACTTCCACATTTTTGAGTAGTCCTTCGATTACAACCATAACCACCATATAAGCCTTGCAAACGCCTCAGGTGTGCACATGTTGGCAGTTGCTTTACCATGTATGATGTTCTACCTTTATGTAAAAGAGATGACCCTCAATATGAGGCTGCAAAGAATAAAACACCCTTACTACAACAAAACCACGTCATGCAAGAAAATGTTTTATATCAAATTATGAATATCATCACTATAATTATTGTGCTTATAAAACTCTTTATACCCAAAGTTAATTTAAGAATACAACTGCTATCATTCCTGTGCTTAAAGATCTCTTGCAGACTTGCTTTGATTCAGTAAGTCTTGGAAAGGAGGGCTAACCCAGGACAGATGGGATTAGCTCATTTTAACATATCTGTTTGTCCAGGTATTAGGGCGAACTATATAGATTAAAGTTTACCAGCAGTTTATGGTGTAACACCGGCATAGCTTTGCAAACAGAACATTTGGCAAAATAGAGGCTTTTAAGAAACAAATCCTGTCCTATGATCAACAGTCTATAAACAGGCCTATGCTTTACAAACAAAGGGTATACTTTACAGATGCTATAGTTTACAAAGATAGGCTAAAGTTTCTAGAGACAGTGACTAGCAGAGCCCATAGATACACTATGTTTTTCAAATGGACCACATGGTTTGCAAACAATAAATATACTTTTTAAACACAGTCTCTGCTTTTCAAAGTGCAACCATCCTTTCATTGACTGTGGTTGTCAAAGAAAGACTGGTTTTCGAACAGAGACCATAGTCCACAAACATATACCATGTCTTACAAACAGTGACTGTAGCTTCTATCTCACTGATGGAGAACACCCACCCTCTTCAGAGATCCCTACTTACCTAGGAGAATATCTACAAATTCAGAGGTACTGCTGCTGTGGTGGTTGCTCTGAAGGCTGAAGTGTTTATCAAGTGGGTACCATGTTTGTTGTGCCAGCTCGGCTAACATGTTTTCAGAATGAACTCCGAAACAGAAGTTTGTTCTTGAAAACCAAACAGTCAACGGCCCTCTCAGAGAGTTTTGTCACTGCGCATGGGAGTCCAAGGGGATGCACTCAGATGGGTCAACTTTCCTCCTCACCAGAAGGACACAGAGGGTCCGCCCACCACCTTTCGCCTCCGAACTCAAGGATGTCATTTGTGGTGTACCCCAGGGCTCATCCCTCAGCCCTACGCTCTTCAATGCATAGATGAACCCACTGGTCAACATCGTCAGATCTCACGGTCTTGACATAATATCCTACACAGACGACACCCAACTCATCCCCTCCCTCAGCAATGACCCTACCATCCCACAGAACCAGCTTCCACAGATGCATGATAACGTCGCCGGCTGCATGAGGAATAGCTACCTGAAGCTGAAAATGGACAAGAAGGATGTACAGATCTTCGGCAACAACAGCAACCCCTGGAACAATTTCTGGTGGCCCCCAGGTCTGGGGCCGTCCCCTATACCAGCCGACCACACCAAAAACCTCAGAATCATTTGTGATGACAAGCTCACCATGTAATCACAGATCAATGCCGTCATCTCTGCCTGCTTCCTCATTCTACGTATGCTACAGAAGTTCTTCAAGTGGCTACCCTTACACATGAGATGCACCGTGACACAGGCCCTCATCACCAGCTGACTAGAGTATGGCAACACTCTCTGTGTAGGAATCGCTACACACGTCCTACAGAGACTCCAAACCATAAAGAGCACTGCAGCCAGACTTATCCTCGACCTCCCCTGACAAACCCACGTCACACCCCACCTCAGACAACTCCACTGGCTTCCCTTCCAGAAGAGATGCCGATTCAAGCTGCTGACCCATGCACACAAGGCTCTGAGCAACCAAGGACCTGCCTACGTTAAACATCTTCTGAATTTCCACCAACCGTCGACAAGACTATGCTCTTCATCCCTATCACTTGCCCACCTTCCCTGCATCCACCGAAGCAGAAGTGGATGAAGCTCCTTCTCCGACATTCATGCAAACACCTGGAACAGCCTCCCCATGGACCATCACCTCACTTCCGGAATTCTGAAGGGCCCTCAAGACCTGGCTGTTCAAATTAGCCTTCCGAGACCTGCAAGTGCCTGGATACCTTATTGGGTGATTAGCAGCGCTATTTAAATCCCGATTGAATCCTGATTGCTACACTACAGAAAAAGATTCCATTTTACATAGTATAATAGATTTTATAATCATCATCTGCTCTTTGCAAAACTAGATATATTACAAACCAAAGCTGTAATTTTCCTATAAAGCAGCGTGAAACTGAGTTTATAGTCACCGTACATATGATATATTGAAAAGTAATTTAATATATAATTGAAGTAACCCATCTTTCTCACGCAGACACTTTATTTTAGAAAGTGGGTTACTATTGAAGTAAAAACATGTGTTGCATTTTACTAAGAGACTATACTTTACAAACAAGTGTAATTTTATACTAAAAGTACATATGAAATGCATTTGGTTTGTTTCATACAAAGAGGCTATAATCGTCGACTAGGTACCGAAAACAGCAATTTAAAAAAAAGGTTCTCCTTGACAAATGCATTATTTCATCAATATGGATAACAAACAGGATTAAAACATTTTAAGCAGGGTGAACTTTAAACAGATGAAGCCAACAGTTTCCAAACGCAAATGTTTGTTAACCAACACAGACCATAATATATGACACTGGCTATGGTTTATAAGCACAAGTCACAAGCGAAGTAAGCACATCAAGGCCGCTGTTTTAACTAACACGATCTATAGTTAACTAACAAAGAATGTTGTTTGCAGACATGGGTTTAAGTTTATACACAAAGGGAATTATTAGCTACGGTGATGTGCAGGCAAGTGTGTGGCGCAAAGCAGTACAAAGCATTGCACCAATTTAAATAATATTATAAAAGTTTGTGGATGCAGGGCAAATATTTGCACTTTTGTACAACAATTAGTACATACCCAAAAAAGTTTGTTGTGTTCCACCAATTGCTGTAGTTTACAGAGACTTCCTTTTACAGAGAAACTGTATATTTATTAACATGACCTGTAGTTTGAGAAAAGTTAAAACGTTTTATAAACCACCCCGGTTGTTTGCAGAGACTAATCTTCATAAAAGAGTTCATGGTTTCAATATTTTAGAAATATTTGATATTGTGATGGCCCCTAGAGAGCATGACTAAGGAACAATGGTCGAGGCAGCATGGTGAACTGAATTCACCTGTACTCTCCTCCTTAATGGTATATTGCTGGTGTACTGCAATGTCATGATACACTGCAGTTAGTTGTACGCTAGTTATCTGGATTGTTTTCATATCAGTTATTGTGTTAAATCACACTTGGGGAGGTATATATCCCTGTACAGCAAAACTGGCACACAATATGCCACAGTACTCTGTAGTAAAAGGCTATTGTTTACCAAACTGTATTACTTCATTAGCCTCTGTGAAGAGCTTTTATATGAACATGATTGTTTGTGTTAATGTGCAGGGTGATGTAGGACCAGTGGGTCCTCCAGGACCTCAGGGAAACAAAGGAGACCAAGGAGATAAAGGTGAAAAGGTAAGAAGATCGGGTATGTTTCTGATGATATTGGGTATCACTATTCAATAAATGCAAATGAAAAGTAAGCTATTAATGCAAGGCCACACTGCTACGTCAGCGATGACCCACTTTGCTGCCTCTCAATATCACCTTTGACTTTCTACTTAGTGGTGGATATAGTATTGAATTGTATTGTTGCATTTGTGTAGTGTATCATACTCATGACAAGGGCTCAAATTTCTTCTGTGTGATCAAGTACAAGTTACCATGTTTTGTTGTGCATGACTGGTGTACTATTGGTTTATATTGTCACTTTTCCATGCCCTTCTCACATACAAATTATTGTACGGGTCACTTTCATGTTAAATTAAGTGGGTGGCCACACCCACAAAAGTAGCGAATATGAAAAGAAGGGCAGCCAAAAAAAAAGTTTGCTAGTATTTGTTTTCTGTTCTTCTAGGGAAGTCCTGGCTTTGGAATCCCTGGGCAGCCTGGATTGAAAGGAGATGCAGGTGAAAGGGTGAGTTGAGATGCCAACATAGTTCTCATGAGGAAAATCATGTGGCTAAGCTACATGGTGACAAGGAGTGAGAGGTGTGGAGAGACTGTCAGAGTCAGGTGCATGGTTAGAAGATGAGCACTAGTGATAAAGGATCAAAGGTGCAACATGGACAGTCAACAAATTATGAACAAATCAAACATATCTTGATTGGTTAGGGATTGACAAGGATTTAAGGATTAGAAGGATAGAGTTATGAGGAATGATTTACAGTCATGTAGAAACCTAGACAATGGAAGGGTGGTTGATGAAGAAGGGTTGACAGTTAGATTAGTCAGATGGTTTGAGGAGTAGAGTGATGAGAATTGAGTGATGTTCAGAGTGATAGAAAGATGATTAACAAACGAGCAAAACGACTGCGGACTATAGGTGTCAAAGTTTTAATCTCCGATACAAGTGTGCACAACAAATCCTGTACCTGTCGTCCTTAAGCGCAACTGCAGCGCAGATCAAGAATCCTGAGTATATGAAATGGTGCACCAATGAGCTTCTCTTTCAAGATTCAATAATGTAGTAAGTAATGGCAAATATTCCTTTCAGGTTTCTCCTTTATTAGAAAAGAACAAAGTGCCTGCATCAACATACAACATCCAGCCAACGCATTTCATTCAATTGTCATTTAACTTCAACTTACATATAGTAACGCATAGGTCAAAAATCAAATTCGAGTGGCAAGAGAAATTTCTAGTCAGCCGGAGACTTGGCATATCGCTGTGCTGCTACGGTATTTGTGACGGGCTAACACATCCGGGGCTCTTATGTGGGGCCGGTTTTCATTGAAACCTACCAGCTTTGGTCGTGATACACAAGTGTACAGAGAATTGATCCAAGTTACATATGCTGTGGTATTGCTCTTGCCACTCAAATTAGAATTTTGACCTATTCGCTACTATAAAAGCCATGATGAAGTTCAATGACAATTAAATGAAACACGTTGGCTGGATGTTGTACATTGATGCAGGGACTTTGTTCTGTTCTAATAAAGGAGAAACCTAAAAGGAACATTTGCCATTGCTTATTGCATTATTGAATCTTGGAAGAGAAGCTCAGTGGTGCACCATTCCAAATACTCAAGATAATAGAAAGATGGATAAATGGAGATTTATTGTATCCATTAATTTCATTGGTGGTATTTAGGAAGTGCAAAATAGAATCCCAAATGACAGTGCAAGGATGCTTATAGCCACAGGATACGTAGCAAACCTGAGGGTACATGACATGCTGATGTACTTACAGGGTGAACCGAGGATGATAAGCAAATATGAATACAGAAGGGTCAGAAGTATAACATCACACTGGGATAAGACCGGAGAATGATTTTTTGCAGAGAAATTGCAAAGCTTTCTGTTAGAATAGGGGAGATGTGCTTAAAACCTTTTAAGCGATACCAAAGGGGATGATGGATGGAGCGCTTGAGCAAATCAAACACTCACCCCCAGTCAACTGATCTAGGTTTAATCCATCATCATTCTTTAGCTCACTCCACCACCCCAGTTCAGACATGGCCAAAAGCAAATCAGTCTGACTCTGTGCCTCATGGGAACAGTCCAGCCCGAACTGCCAAGCCATGTCTTTCCTGGACCGGAAACAAGCATCCTGGGACCGGTTTCGGGTTCATAACCCTCATCAGCCATGCTATCTTGAATCAAGTGGCAAAGTGAGCAAGGGACCCACGTGTGGGCAGGTCCTAGAATGCTTGTTTCCAGTCCAAGGAGGACCTGGCTTGGCAGTTCGGACATGGAGCACAGGGTCAAGCTGATTTGCATATGGCTGGGTTCAAACTGGGATGGCATAGTGAGCAAAAAAACGATGGATTTAGGCCCAGATCTACTGGGGTGAATGTATGACATTGTTCTGCATTCTGTCCATCAACTGTTGTTTTTGCATTTGTCACCCAGAGTGAGACGGGTATGCTCAGACTTGAGTCGCGTGTTCTCCATGCCACTGGAATCAAGCTCTGCTGGCTGATGAGGGCTGAAAGCCCGAAACCAGTCCTAGGATGCTTTTTTCCAGTCCAGGGAGGACCTGGCTTGGCAGTTCGGGTGGGACTGTTCCCATGGGACACAGGGTCAAGACTGATTTGCATATGGCTGAGTTCAAACTGGAATGGCATGGTGAGCAAACAAACGATGGATTTAGGCCCAGATCTCTGTACTGGGGTGAATGTATGACATTGTTCTGCAGTCTGTCCATCAACTGTTGTTTTTACAAACCTTTTAAGGCTGGTGATCAGATGATTTCTTGACTGCACTGTGGAATGGAAGTTTGTAGGAGGAAGGAAGAGTTTTATTTTGGACAGTACTGTTTACCGAATGAATAATATTTGTTTATCTTTTCTTCATATTGTTCTTGAAGAGCTGAGTGGGCTCAACAAGAATGTTGCTGGATTTAGCAGAGGACGAAAGACTAGGATGAAGCTGTTTCATTCTACATTGTTGAACCATTCCTGGATGTGGAGCTGATGGTTCCACCCTTAACAAAGTCAAACTCATTTTTTCTTGTGTAGAGTTTATGTAACACCACAGACACCAGGGCTACTGTGACATCCAGGAAGAATCTCAGTTCAAGGATATCTTTGTTTTGATAAAGTTTTGATGTAGAATTGGGTGTCATCAGTATACCGGATAGCAATATTATGTTAGCTGGATAGTCGTCCCCATGGCTTCATATACTGCTTGCAGATAATGGGGCTGTCTACTTCACAGTGGAAACCCTTAAGTGACAGAAGAAGTAGCTTTCAGCCTGGGAGGTAGGGGGTGATTTAATTGTACCTTACTTGCATAAATGGAGAGTTTTAAACAAGATATGGCACTATGGGATTATACAGTTAAAACAAGTCAAGTAGCACCAAAAGGCATGGTTCACCATTTTCAGTGATTGATATAATGTCACCCAGTAACTTGATGTGTACAGGAATTTATATAGCGCAAATCACCAAGCGGTTTCTAAGCGCTTGCTTAGGGAACCCATCCTGGTATTCCCCTGTGAGATAACCCCGGCAGGGTATCCGCAAGGTGAAAGCCAGGCATCCCGCCGCGAGGGGCCGTTGTGGAGATTAAGCAAGCTATTGCCCAGAGTCGCAGAGTGTGAACCTGTGAATCGAGTAGGCACCGGAGCGAGAATTGTCGAGTCCATAGACATTTTAGGACTCAAGACCCCGCCGAGCCGGGAATTGAACCCTGGTCCCGGGCTGACCTCTGCTTCCAGGTCTGCCTCCTCTAACCAGTGAGCCACACTTCTCACACTTCTTCATCTTGATGATGGTTGGTTCATACTGCAGAGGGAATGAATCACAGATTGGTAGTATGGGAGGAGGCAGTAGAGATCAAATTCCAGATCATGATTCTATTCTTTGTGCAGTGCAAGCGCAAAATTTGTCTCTTCATTTATTTTTTCAGTATAAGGTGCATATAATAATTCTAAAAAATGTCCAGGGCTGCAGACAGCAGAGCTAAGAAACACAAGGCAGTAATTGCCTCTTTGTGTTTCCGAGCTCAATTGTCAGGAACAGATAAACTAACTTGGAGATGTTTGAGTTAATGTATGTGCTGTAGACAGCAAAAAGAAACACACATGCCACTTGTATGTTGGTGAAGTGCAAAGAATGGGATCATGATATAGTCCCAAGTGCTCTTGAGTATTTCCCATTAAAAGGGGATATATGTGATTGGACAGTGATTAGAAACCTCTCTTGGGGAAGGTTCAACATTTAGAGCATGGGCATTTATGAACAGTTCAATCAAAACAATAGGAGAAGGACCTGCACAGCTGGTGATTCTGATTCTAATCCAAAGTGAGACTTTGTAGCGTGCCAGCAGGGTCGGACGCTGTCTGTACCTTCCAGCGAGAGTCTGAACTAGTACAAAGCTCCCCCCAATTGGAAGGAGGCACCCTGTTGCACAGCTTGAAAATTAGACAAGTTTGTCTATCAATTGTTCATCCAAATTAATTCCACCTCATATTGGGGTTCCAAAAGTATTTAATACTTCATCAAAGGTTCAACAAAACTCAAAGTTCTGGTTATATATCCAACATCAACATAATCCCGTCATATTCCATCCCCAATGCATTTCGGGCTGATGAGAAAGCCCTTCCTCAGGGGACAACTCTACAAAAAAGGAACAAATCATCATATCACTATGTATGTCATGGATGGTGTCTGTACAATCATCTGTTTGCATCATTGCATTCATAAAACCAACTTCATGCTAATCAGTGAGTGCCAAGATATCAAATCAAACACTTAAGTGCCATGCGTGTATTGTGAGTTTCTAGTCATGCTCTTTAATCACCCGGTGAAACTGTGCTTGGGAATGTGAGTCCTTGAAAGTGCCAGAAAGATAAACGTGCGTCGCATACAAAGACCACCGTCTCAAAATTCCCAATCACCAAAATGTGCAACCAAACAGAACCCACACTTCTTCAGAGACGCTAACGTGAGGCCAATACTCACGGACTGTTTTAAAGATATGCGTCGCGATATCTGTAACATAGCAAAACAGCGCGTGTCAACATTTAACGTCGGCACGTGTGCCCAAATTATAACGCGGTGATTAAAGAGCATGACTAGAAACTCACAATACACGCATGGCACTTAAGTGTTTGATTTGATATCTTGGCACTCACTGATTAGCATGAAGTTGGTTTTATGAATGCAATGATGCAAACAGATGATTGTACAGACACCATCCATGACATACATAGTGATATGATGATTTGTTCCTTTTTTGTAGAGTTGTCCCCTGAGGAAGGGCTTTCTCATCAGCCCGAAATGCATTGGGGATGGAATATGACGGGATTATGTTGATGTTGGATATATAACCAGAACTTTGAGTTTTGTTGAACCTTTGATGAAGTATTAAATACTTTTGGAACCCCAATATGAGGTGGAATTAATTTGGATGAACAATTGATAGACAAACTTGTCTAATTTTCAAGCTGTGCAACAGGGTGCCTCCTTCCAATTGGGGGGAGCTTTGTACCATTTATGAACAGTTTCCAGGAATAACTAGAAGATACCTGTAGAGGAAAGGTGTTGATGATGTCCAAGAAGAGTATGAAGGCCTCACAAAATTGTGGTTTAATGACAGAAATTGGAATTGGGATTCATCATCATAGGAAGTTGATTTTAGAGACTGTAAGGAGGGTTGGGTCAAATATTTTGTGGTTGTAATTTGATGGAGTGTTGAGGAACGCTATAGTGGGGGCTGTGTAAGATTTCGCAGCATGGGCGGTGAGTTGCCAATGATGAGTATAATTGCACTGTTTATTTTAATAATTAGTCACTAATGTAAATTGTTTCTATATGAAACGAGAGATTGAGGTGGGGTGGATTGGAGCAGTGTTTGACTGCTTTAAATAATTGTGTACTTTCCAATTTCCTTGGGAGTGGAGCCAAATTAGTAGTTAGCTTCGGGTGACTGGGTGCTGCGTGTTATTTTGTGGGTGGGACAGTTAACTAGAGATTTGGATCTACCTCACTTCTGATAATGTCTATGTATGTATGTTTATTAACATTCAGGGTATACCAAGTTGTTGAGGGTTTAGGTTTGACTATTTTGTCAGCATATTGAACATAGATGTCTACAAAGTGCTGGTGTTGTTTAGTGTGAAGTGAAGGGCTCCAGGTCTCAAATGTAAGAGGAGACTGAAAATGATGCGTTTAGCTTTCATTTGTGGAAATGGAAGAATGTTATTTTATGGGCCCAAGACTGTAGAGCTTAGCTCTTCAAAGTGAAGAAAGATTAGAAAAGCGAACTCTTTCCTCTTTTCCTGGAATTATCAATCTATGGCTTCCTCCTTATTATATTTCTGAAGCAACTTCTTCCTGGGTGCCAGGGTAGCGTGACAAGATTATACTGAGCTGAAGTACTGCTTAATTTCTCTCAGGGTAATGATGAACAGCAATCTGATGATGTGATCAGTGCATACCAAATACATACTACATGCGTCCATTGACAATTGGGGGTGCCACACACTTTCATCAAACAAATCTTTTGAGGTGGGGGCAAACTCTCCGAATGGCAGGTGGTTTTCAATTGGAAGGTAGAGGCAAAGGTCTACGCTACAGGGTTTAAATTGCTCCATTAGTTCAAGAGGGCTTCACGAGGCTTGTGGCAATGAGCAGGAGCTTGCTGAGAAAGGCTATCGCCACCTCAGAGGGATCTTTAAATACTTTGAGGACTTTCCACAATCATTGGACTTAGCAACATCTTCAGAACTGTCTAACAACAGACCATGCACTACAGCACAGCAGCTGGTGGATCACAGTTGCTCTGCTAATGTAGCTCCTCCTATGGAGGGCCTGGAATTGTCTTCTGGGCACAGTGCAGTTTGATCCACTTCACTCTTGTCTGCTGTTTTTCTGGTTCGAAGGCTTTTAAAGTACTATCCACAGCACCAAAGTTTGATCTAAGCCTTTTTAAACAGCTAGAGCGCCCTGGTACCCTGATGGGTATGCTAGAAGTTGGCTTCCTCAGCACAGTGAAGAGTCAACTGTTAGTTGCAAAGAGTTAAATTTCCAAAATGGTTCAACATTTCAAGTGCCCTTTTTGCCCACCGTATAAGGCTATCTTAAGTTCTCTTATGTTACAAAGGTTTATCGACCTCTTCACCCACTACCACTAGGTTTCTAAATCACCCTAAAAACTTGACAGAGCTGTTTGAAAGCATTTGCCAGTGACTTTTTGCACAGTTCAACTTGAGATCTGTGACCACCTTTGAGAGAAACTCCTTTCCACACTTGCTTTTGTTCTTTTAAGAAGTTATACCACCCCCCCCTCCCCTTTGTGAGGATCCTTGATTGTTTGGTGATGACCAAAGAGCTGGTCTCCTCACAGAGGTCTCACCTGTGCTTGACAGCACCCTAATCATCTGTCTGCATCAAAGTGTGAATACATGTCATCTTGCACTACGGTCAGAAGTATCCCCTTGAGAATGACAAGGGGTGAGCAGGACCATTCTGTCCTTGCCAGCTCCGTTACAAGCAGACAGTGAAAAACATGGCGTGGGGTTTGCTCTTTCCACAAATATGTTAAATAGATCTATTCACTTATTCTCTACCTTTGTCGTTTCATAGGTGACATGTTTTCTGTCATCTTGTTATAATTGGATGTTCATTTAATTTTTCATATTTTAAAATAAACAGAGTTGCTACAGGAACACAATGCCCCACATCAGTAAGATACTGTTGCTGCTGGCACAAACCTAAGATTATGATTAAAGGAACCTCCATAGTTTATTTATCCCATGTAGAGAATTGATCAAAGTTGGGGTTTTGGAAATAGATGTATTTTATTTTATGAAGGTTTCTGTTGGGAACATGCTTTTTGTTCTTAGCTAGGACAAGGGAGAAAATAAAACAGGCCCCATTTCTCGTTTAAATCAGTATTGGCATGGAGTGTAGCCTCGCGGGTGCCAGGCATTAATGCAGATCTACAGCTGTATTATTTTGTCTTCATTGTGGCATTAAAGTTGAGCCTGGCGGTCATTGTGCCGACTCCTGCTGTGTGCATATGAGGGGGTGGTGTAAACAAAATTGAAGGAGTCAAGTAATGAAGCACAATGCAGAGGTGCTGCCCAGCAGGAAACTAATAATTACTTCTAAATTGTCCTAAATTAACTGAAAGTGCAAAAAATCGAGAGGCACTTTAAACTGAATATTCATTACATTTATTATATCCAGTTTCTCAGTCACTAATATTCTCAGATTCGTAAGACAGCCAACACAGGGTTTGAAGGCAGTTGCTGCTTTTTCAGGACTATAAGATTCTTGTAAAATAATTAACGGAATATCACGCCTGTACGTGTTAAAATAGCAATAAACTATTAGAGTGTCTCCTAATGAAAAGCGTGTAAAAATAATCTAAAGTGTTACGGTAAAGGCAGCTGGGATCTATTCAGACTGTTATGTCTGAAATGTGTCTACAGCCTGGGCCATCGCTAGTGGTTGAGAGCACGCAAATGTAGTCAACATGTTTCTGTACTACCACAAGGTGACCAGCAGTTAATACAGTCTAGAATTGGAGAACATGCTGTATTATTGACTGTTTAACTCATTTTGTCCCGCAGGGGAACGTGGGGTTGTCTGGCAAACCTGGCAGGAAGGTAAGATAACATGCATTTATTTCGAAGTATTGAAAGATTGTGAAGTTCATGTGATGGAAGAGATAACAAAAGAACAAAGAAACATGATTTTAATTAACACATCCTGGAGTCGTCTTCACAAACCTTCTCTTCTTCCACCTGGACCTTTCTGAGGTAGCTACTTTTTACTCTAATTTACTTATTTTCAATTGCTAAATACCTTATAAATAATAAGGTATAAAGCAATTGAAAATAAGTCAATTAGAGTAAAAAGTAGCTATTATGGCTAGAATAGCTAGAATGCATTAGTCTTTTGTGCTTTACAGTCTAACAAAGCATCAAATGATAAAGCATATATCTGATGAAAGCAATTTTCGAATGAAAGTGATGGGAAAAGCACCTGATTCAAAAAGGTCCAGAGGAAGAACAGAAAGCTTTCTGAGAAAGCTTAAGGACGTGTCAATTGAAAATGTTGTCACAAGTAAAACCGCAATCCCACAAATGAAAATGTTCCTAACATGCCAGGTCCTCTCCATCACCCCCCATCCCTATTTCCTTCTCTGGTGCTTCCCTATTTCATTGGGCTGATGCAGCTAATTCTTACATGTGCTTGAAGGTGCATGATTTTCTCGTTTTTATTTATGGTTGGCTAAAAAACACGATGTTACCTCCTTTGGATGCACATGCCATTCTTGACACTATCAAATAATGCATTCATTGCAGCAAGCAGTTTTCACAACTACCCTCACAAAGCATATTTTTTGTACCCGTGAACAAACTTACGCTCATAAATGGATGCAAACAATCACCTTCAAATAAGAAGGGCACAGTAATATTTGTATTCAAAAGAGTCACTGGTGTCTTCTCCAGAGAGTGGCCCTTGACCTATTGATAGCTCTCTGGTGTGGTGCCCAGCCCACTAAAAGAGAAGCTTTTGTTTGAATTAATATATGTATATCTAAATTGAAAAGTGTGTACAAGAGGAAACGGTGTGTATTTTCATCACTTATAAGC
The DNA here is from genome assembly GCF_964261635.1 of Lissotriton helveticus. NCBI lineage: Eukaryota > Metazoa > Chordata > Amphibia > Caudata > Salamandridae > Lissotriton > Lissotriton helveticus. The sequence goes on from NC_136057.1 coordinate 997,291,229, forward strand.
TGACGTTTGGAAATAAATGGCTACATTTCCAAAATATATTTAAAATTGATATTTGAGTGATAAGTCGTGCGGAATTGAGGGAATTTATTGCTAATAATATTATCTTGGCTCCAGGGGCATGGCAGCTTTGGCCTTTATGTATTATCCTTGTACAGACATTCTGAATTGTTTTTTTTTTGTTGTAAATATGTTACTGATTTTGTGCATATATAAAATCCACATATCTTTTACAATTCCAACAACCCTGGTGAGAGAGGGAAAGTCTACCATGCACTCCTCATGCTCAGCCATTGAGATACACAGCAGAATATGCTCAAGCCCCCTGCTGCCAGTACACAAAAACTGTCCACCATAGGGAAGCAATGAAGCCGATCAGGCAGAGCATTACGTATATTTGGTAGGTATAAAAGAGAAAACAGGAGGAAAAAAGACAACAACAATCATATTCTTATTTAAGCATAACCAATGTACAAGAAAAAAAAAATCTAAACCATGTGTGCATGTGTCTAGCCCACAAACCCCCCCAACGCCCCGTACCGAGCCCTGTCCGCTTCCCGGTTTCCCACCAGGACCACCTCTAATCAAGTGGCCTTAATTATAGTTCATGGGCATATGCTCTGCTCCCAGGCATTTTAAATTGTTAAAAGCTTTTTCATGTTACCCTGCCAACCCTGCCTGATGCTCTGAGGTGACCTCTGTCAATAATCTTTTATAGGGTGGTCCCTATTGTAATCTTGCCTCATATGGGTGTGCAGTCAAAATATCGAGTTGTTTATTTCGACTGGACAGAATATCGAGTAAAAAATATAGAATGGACAAAATATCGACTAGACATAATATAGACAACAAAAATATCGACTAGAAAAAATGTATATCGAATAGAATGGACATAATATCGAATCAAAAATATAGAATGGACATAATATCGACTAGACATAATATAGACAACAAAAATATCGCATTTAAGGTAAGTTAATAATATTTTTACTTTTTTGTGTAATATTATTCTGTAGCGGGTTGTGGGTTTATAGGGGAATAGGGTGGGAAGTAATTTAATTATAATTAATTAAATATGTTAATTTATGTATTGATATTTATTTAGAATTAATTGGTAAATAATTATTAATTGGTAATTAATTAAAAGATAATTGGTAATTAATTAAAATTGATTAATTGATAAATATTTTATTTTTGGTAATTTATTTTCTGTAGCGGGTTGTGGGTTTATAGAGGAATAGGGTGGGAAGTAATTTAATTATAATTAATTAAATATGTTAATTTATGTATTGATATTTATTTAGAATTAATTGTTAAATAATTATTAATTGGTAATTAATTAAAAGATAATTGGTAATTAATTAAAATTGATTAATTGATAAATATTGTATTTTTGGTAATTTATTTTCTGTAGCGGGTTGTGGGTTTATAGGGGAATAGGGTGGGAAGTAATTTAATTATAATTAATTAAATATGTTAATTTATGTATTGATATTTATTTAGAATTAATTGTTAAATAATTATTAATTGGTAATTAATTAAAATATAATTGGTAATTAATTAAAATTGATTAATTGATAAATATTTTTATTTTGGTAATTTATTTTCTTTAGCGGGTGGTGGGTTTATAGGGGAATAGGGTGGGAAGTAATTTAATTATAATTAATTAAATATGTTAATTAATTCATTGTTAATTATTTAGAATTAATTGTTACTTAAATAATAATTGGTAATTAATTAAAATATAATTGGTCAATAATGTTAATTGATTACTTGATAAATATATTAATTTCATTAATTTATTTTCTGCAGCGGGTTGTTGGTTTATAGGGGAATAGGGAGGGAAGTAATTTAATTCTGATTAATTAAATATGTCATTTAATTTATTGGTATTTATTTTGAATTAATTGTTAATTAATTATTAATAGGAAATACATTAAAATATAATGTTTAATTAAAATTAATTGATTAATTTTTAAATTGTAAATTAATTTATTGTTAATAGGTAATTATTTAGTATGAGTAGGCAATTTTTATAATTAAATAATTTTATTTTGTATTTATAAATAAATATTTAATATATTTTATACACTTTTTAAATATTTTAATTATTTGTAATTGGTATTACTATTTATGTTATTTATATCTATTTGTGAAGTATTTACTTTCCCTACTATTGCACTCTCTGAAGTTGGAATAGTAATTTAAACCCTACGCTATCCAACACTTTCCCTACTGTTGCACCCACTGGAGTGGGTATGCAACGTTTACAACGCAACTTTTACTATGCACTACCATTACAACGAAACTTTTAAAACGCAAAAACTTTTACAACGCATACATTTACAAAGCATGTTTTTACAACGCAGATACCTTTACAACGCATACCATTACAACGTAAGTATTGGTAAGTATATAATTATTTTTAAAATGTTATATGTTCGGTTTGGAAAGTTTGCATGTCAATTTTTAAGTTTCAAAATGATATATCTTTTCTGCTTGTGTTTCTGGGTTCCCTTTCGTCTGATGTTGATATGCCTTCATCTGATTCCAAGTTGTTTGATCGCTTTATTGCTCTAGCTATTAAGGTTATTCTATCGTCCTGGAAAGATAATTCCAAAATATCTTTCTCCATGTGGTGGAATTTTATTTGTGATGAACATAGAATTGCCAATGTATCCTCCTCCTCTATTCCTCAAAAAATTAAAACTGACCTTCTTTGGTTGCCCTTTGTTTCCTATCTTTCCTCTAACGCTGTATCTCACTGACCACTATCTATCTCTCCTCATCTCTTCTCTTTTCTTCTTCTTTCTTCCTTTCTCTTTCTCCTTTCTTTCTTTCTTCTTTCTATCTTGCCTTTTCTTTTCCTCATACCCCTCCTTTACATCCCTTGGTTAACTGTATTTCATCACGTAATGTTATGCCTGATAATATCCACCAATTTGCGTTCAAATGTTTTTACTGTATGGCATGTACTCTGTTTTACCTGCAAAACTTTTCAATAAAAAACTATTAAACAAAAAAAAAAAATGTTATATGTTTGGGTTTTTGGGTAAAGGGGTATTTTTTGGGTTCAGTGTCAGTTTTCAGTTTTTGGGTAAAGGGGTATTTTTAGGGTTCAGGGTCAGTTTTCAGTTTCTGGGGTAAAGGGGTATTTTTAGGGTTCAGGGTCAGTTTTCAGTTTTTGGGTAAAGGGGTATTTTTAGGGTTCAGGGTCAGTTTTCAGTTTTTGGGTGAAGGGGTATTTTTAGGGTTCAGGGTCAGTTTTCAGTTTTTGGGGTAAAGGGGTATTTTTAGGGTTCAGGGTCAGTTTTCAGTTTTTGGGGTAAAGGGGTATTTTTAGGGTTCAGGGTCAGTTTTCAGTTTTTGGGGTAAAGGGGTATTTTTAGGGTTCAGGGTCAGTTTTCAGTTTTTGGGTAAAGGGGTATTTTTAGGGTTCAGGGTCAGTTTTCAGTTTTTGGGTAAAGGGGTATTTTTAGGGTTCAGGGTCAGTTTTCAGTTTTTTGGGGTAAAGGGGTATTTTTAGGGTTCAGGGTCAGTTTTCAGTTTTTGGGTAAAGGGGTATTTTTAGGGTTCAGGGTCAGTTTTGGGTTTTTGGGGTACAGGGGTACTTTGTAAAAATAAAGTAAAATTACATTTAAATTAAATTTATTTAATAAAATTAAATATAATTAAATTATATTATAATATTTTTAATGAATTTATATTCAAAAAATTATTATATACTTACCAATACTTACGTTGTAATGGTATGCGTTGTAAAGGTATATGCGTTGTAAAATCTTGCGTTGTAAATGTATGCGTTGTAAAAGTTTTTGCGTTGTAAAAGTTTTGTTGTAATGGTAGGCGTTGTAAAAGTATGCGTTGTAACGTCATACATCCCTGGAGTGGGAATAGTAATTTTAACCCCTACGCTATCCAGCGCTTTCCCTACTGTTGCACCCACTGGAGTGGGAATAGTAAATTTTACCTCTACGCTATCCAACACTTTTGCTAATGTTGAACTCACTATAGTTGTAACAATAAATTTTAACCATTTTCTATGCTACGCTAAAAATGTTATATATGTTTATTTAATAATATGTTTATATATATATATATATATATATATATATATATATATATATATATATATATATATGTATTATTTTTGGTGATATCATTTTTTTAATTATATAAATTATTTATTAAAATTACATTTTTTAATAATTATTTCTAAGTTTATATTAAATATATTTATTACTATATTAGTTTTAACTTAATTTTAAGACATTTAAAAAAATCGATATTTTGACAGTCTATATTTTTGTAAGTCGATATTTTGGAGTCGATATTTTGGTACTTACCTGTTTGAAGATAGGGAGTCGATATTTTGTCAATCGATATTTTTGACTCGATATTTTTGTATCTCGATATTTGTGACGTCGATATTATGTCAGTGATCCCTCATATGATTACAATTTCAACACTAGTGATGTTAGTAGCTCTGGCTGATTTTCATTGAACACAAGTAGCCCTTATTACAGACAAGGTTAGTGAGCCTTGGGTTAGAGGGTCTTCTCTTCTGTACTGGAATGGTCTGCCACCTATTTAGTAGGGGGTTCCCTGGGATTATGTATTTGAAAGTACCTCACAAAGGGAAATTTCATGACGAGAAACTCATCACTCCCCCTGAGTCTCATTGTCTTTTTCACAGTAGACGCAATGTGATTATTACCACAGAGGAGTGTTCCTGATCAATATACAATGTTACATAGCTGTGTTCACACCGCAATACCTTTACATACAGCACAGGCATTACAACGCAAGTCGTTACAATAACTTGAGCTGGAGGGCGCTGAACTTAGGAATAGTATGATTTACTATTCCAACTCCAGCCTCCGTTACAGTAGGGAAGGTGTTGGAATAGTAAATCATACTATTCCCTAGCTTAGAGTGCCATCCAACGCAAGTCATTATAATGACTTGCGTTGTAATGCCTGTGGTGTAAAGGTATTGCGGTGTGAACAACGCGATGTAACCGATGGTTCCCGTTCCGGACATTTAATCCTATCAAGTATGATTGGAGGATACTGGGTTACAGTAGGATCCTAAAGCCTAATCTCCCATGGAGGTGAAAAGACTTTTCCTCAAATCTCTCCAATGAGCAACTCTTCCTCAAAAGTCCTGTTACTAGTTCATCAATACACTGGTATCTGAGACAGGTAAGTATGCACTGAACAGTTTAAAAGCAGTTCATCCTATCCATAGTTTTCATGTGTGTCTACCACTAGGGTGTCAGAGGAAAGTTGTGAAAATCATACTAGACCCCAAGACAGTACCTGACCCTGTTTATGAAGCCCTTATTTCAATTCATAAACATAATTGGAAGTGAGTTCATCTGTATACCTGTAATAGGCAATGTGGCTTTAAACCCACACACAAAATAAATCTGCATTTACTTCAGTACTAGTGGTTATAAAACAAACGTCTGTATGTTCTCTTTCTCTTTGATATCCTGCACACAGTTCTGATAACAAGTTTAATGTTTCAGATTTGTTTCTTTGCCACCTGACCAACCTTTTTTACTTGAATGCTTGCCTAATTTGCATCATAATCTCTTGTTTTCATCCAGGCTGCCTCCTATAAATTTGTGACAGCAGTCTGTAGTCTTTTTTTTTTTTTAAAGATTTTTATTTTTCTCATCAGCCATAAGCATAAACATCTTATACAAGTTATTTTAACACCATACACCGTTTCAGCACAGTTAAGCACAACCAAAATTACAAAAACACATCTCTGTATTACAACACTATTACGATCCATGCCCCGTTGGAGGTTCATTCCATCTTCCTTTTCATTCCGTTTCAGAGTCTTCATCTTCTTGTTCGGGCGGTGGATCACAAATGACCCCCCTGTCCAATTTCCCAGATTTTACTCCACTTTTGAGGGCACCCCGATTAATAAACACCGTTCTTTCAGCCAGCATGGCCGCATCCATGTCCCTTACCCATGCAGCAAGAGATGGTGCCTCTGCCACTCCCCATTTCTGGGCAATGTTCCGCTTAGCGACCATGAGCCCCAGCGTAGCCCAGCTCTGAGCTGGACGGGTTAGGTCATTAGCAGCTAGATTCATCAATGTTAAATTCTGCGATTCCTAAATTGCGAGAAAAAGCTAATCGCAATTAAGAAATCGCAGAATGGCATTCATGAATTTTTGCGAGAAAAAAAGCGAATCGCAATCGGCCGCAATCGCCGAGTGCGAGTCCCCGAAAATCGGTAAATATTCGCATAATCGGCCGATACCCGTGTTGAAATTGCGATCTCGCAATTACCAAAATCGCAAATTGCGATCTCGATAACTGCGAGATCGCAAAAACGGGAAGTCGCATCCTGAGCACAGTGATGACATCACAACCAGGAAGTAGGCAGGTTCCACCCTCATTCAGCAGTGAGAGCCTGAACTGGAAGCATCATCATCAGAGGTCCCCTCCAGTGTGCCTACAGGAGTAAAACAGGAGACACCCCAGTCGCAAGCATGTCACAAGAAGCTGCAGGTGGATCTTCTAGTGGGAGAAAGAGGAAAATAAAATTTTCGGAGCAAGAGCTCGAATTTTTGATTGAAGGAGTCTGCAAGGAGTACAATTGGCTCTTTGGTAAAGACTCCAGAAGGGTGCCTGAGGCCGATAAAAGGCGGATATGGTTGCGCATCCGCACTAAAGTAAACTCTGTGGGGGTGACACAGCGCTCCGTGGACGAGCTTAAAAAAACGCTGGTATGACCTCAGAGGGAGGTCAAAGGAGAAGATTGCGGAGAGGCTGGGGGAGCGTGTGGCGACAGGTGGAGGGGAGCCCACTGTCCCACCGAACACACCACTGGAGGACCGAGTGGAGGACACCATAAATCTGCAGGCATGTGTGGGTGTGACCCAGCTGGACTCCTCCCAACCCACCCAAGACACACCAGGTAAGTGCCATGCGACTGCGACCCCCTGTCCCCTAACAATGTCCATGACTCCAGAACATCCCATAGCAAACCCCAGTCATGCTGCCAAAGCACACCACTAAAGCGCTATTGCATTGTGGGACATGTAGTCTGACCACAATTACCATCTTGCCCCATTAAGCCAGACATGTTTAGTGAGAGTCAATCCTGCAGCGAGTCAGGGAATGGTAGTCTGCATGCATGTAGGAAGCCTAAATGTGTAAGAAACATGTCACTAATTAACGTCCACTTCACATCACAGGTGGCGCAGACGTCCCCAGCACAGACAGCGATGCCCTGGTAATTGAGGACATCACGGAGGACACAGAGGGAGACACACATCTATCCCCACAGCCCGGACCATCAGGGCAAGCTGCCGCACCAGCAGCCATTACACCACCTGCCCCTGTGGCCAGTGCCACCCCTCTGCCACCAGGCGCTGCAGTACCACTACGCGTCACACAACCACCAGTGGGGCTTGCAACACCAGCAGCAGTTCGCCAACCAACCCGCCGCCCTGCGGCTGTGAGGAGCCAGTCAAGCGGACTGGTGAGGGTACAGCGCACTAACAATTCCCGCGCTGGCAGGGGACAAAACGTGCAACCAGGTGGGCTCTCCATTGAGCGCCGTATGCTACGTGTGCATCAGACCCAGGCCCGTCATCTTTCGGCTATCCACCTCCAACTTAACAAGACCGCCCGTAATGTAGCACAAATGTCAGACCGCATGGAGAGTATGACAGCTGCTATGGAGGCCAACACACAGGCCATCTCCAGCCACCAGAATCTCAACCGCCGCAGACACCGCCAGCTGCTGACCCACCTGTCAGCATACACGCGGTCCAACTATATAATTGGGAACGCTACCTCCCAGCTCTCGCGACGCTCCTTGGCCATGCAGGTCCAAATGGTCCAGTGCTGCCAGGACGTCGCCAGAGCTCTGGAGCATGTGTCAACAGCAGTGCAGGGCATGCAGGCTAACGGCCATGGCCAGGCGGGGGGGGCTGACGACACTAGTGAGGCTACATCCAGCCATAGCAGCCAGTCCATTCCACCGGTGGTAGCACCCCGCCGCAGCAGCAGGCCCTCTGCTGCCTCACGGCCTAATCAGGAGGAGGATGTAGAAAGGAGGTTGGGAGCATCTGCCCGGAGGCGGAATTGAACAATAGAACATTTACATGAGGGGCCATGCTGCTGCTACAAGCATCCCCTCCTGAAGAACAGACATAGGACGCAATATGTCATTCATGTACCAGTTTGCAGAATGCCAAGTTTATTGTGCTGTAACAATTACAAATATTCTGACTAACTTAATCTGACTCATGTCATTATTAATGTTGTCATGCATGAGTTAAGTAATGGGTGTGGGTGCACTAGAAATAGTTCATGCAGATTTGGTTACGGCGCCTGTGTCCTTCTGCAGGATTCTCCCCGCGTGCGTGACACACATGTGCAGGTGGTTGGTTGTCCCCTTCCGACTCACTGCCAGAGATGTCAACAGGGATCCTGCGCTTGGTAGCAATGTTGTGAAGGATAGCACACACGGCCACGATGCGGCAGCAGACCTCTGGCTCGTATTTCATGGCCCCATCAGTCTTGTGAAGTATGCGGAACCTGCTTTTCAACAGGCCAAATGTCCTCTCAATACAATTTCTTGTTCGTATGTGTGATGCATTAAATCGCCGTTGCTGTGGTGTTGCAGGGTTGAGGTATGGGGTGAGGAGGTACTCACGGAGAGCATAGCCGCTGTCACCTGAATGAAAGGAGCAGAGGGTGAGTGCCTGTTCTGCACAGCTACATGATCACAGTGTACAATTTTGGGGCATGTGTACTTACCTAGTAGGTGTCTTTCCCCAAAGTCTCTCCTGGCCAGTCGTGTGTGAATGCCGATGTGCCTGAATATGAAGGAGTCATGTGTGCTCCCCAGGTACTGTGCCACAATGTCCGTGATGAATGTTTTTGCATTGCACACCATCTGGATGTTGAGGGAGTGGTAGCTTTTTCGGTTGCGGTACATGTACTCCGTTTCTGCAGGTGGGCAGATGTGGATGTGGGTACAGTCAATACATCCTATGACATGTGGAAATTGAGCTACATTGTAAAATTATAGCTAGGTCTCATTCAGGTCTTGTTGGCTGGTGGGGAATGTGATGTAGTGGTGTAGCCGGGTCAGCACAGCATGCAGGAAACTCCTTAGGCAGCGGGACATGGTGGGCTGGGATATCCCCCCTGCAACAGCGACCATCCCCTGGAAGCTTCCGGAGGCCAGGAGGTGCAGGTAGCACAATACCTGCACATGTGTGGGCACGGCATTGGTCCTCCTTGTTGGGTGCTGCATCAGGGTGTCCAGGTCCCGGATAAGCTTGATGTCCATGGCCCCACTCAGGCGGTACTTTGCATACATTTGCTCCCTGGTTTGGCCCAGAAGGGTGACCCACTGGCGGAATATCCGCTCCTGGATCCTCCGTCTGTTCCGTGCTGCTCGCTGTAGCCTTCGCCGCCTCACCACCATGTAGAGTCCAGGCATTGTGAGAATCCTCAGGCTCCAGCTGCATGTCCTTAAATGTGTTTGGTCAGCCCTGCACCTGTTGGTAGTTTGTTAACCGTTTTTTGAAGAAAAAAAAAATTTCCTTACTGGTTACCGCCTGATTTGTGTTATTTTTAATTTGTGCGTCGCAATTTGCGATATTCTGGTTTTCGCATTTAGCGATTTTTCATGAATGGCGATTGCGAATGTTTTGCGACTTCGCAAATTAATTCGCAGAATCCATGGTTTCTCGCAATTTCAGATTCGCAAATGCCCATCCTCCAGGATTCTGCGAATTTATTTACGAAGTCGCAATTTTTATTTAGCGATTTCGCATTTTTGGACTTTTCTGTATCATGAATTCCTTTCCGTCAAATTGCGATCGCAATTGCGAATTCGCAGCTATTGCGATCGCAATTTGGCTTCATGAATCTAGCTGATGGTTCCCATACATTTAATAAGCACCGTCTGGGCTCAGGTACCAGCGATACTCCCTCTGATTATGACATCATCCTCATCACCAGTGTCCAGTTTCCATTATTTTAGGACATTCCCATATAGTGTGGAAAAAGGTACCCTCATCTCCGTAGCCGCTCAGACAGAAAGGGTGCAATGCCTTACCTATCTTGTGTAGGGTGTGTCTCGTGTAGTATGAGCGATGTAGAATCCAGAGCTGCACCAGCCAAAGTCATGAGGGTATGCCCACCTCCCACGGAGAAGCCAGTGCTTCCTGCCACTCAGAGTCGTTGAAGTTGCCTATGTCATGGGACAATTTGTCTCGTAGGGTGCCCGTTGGGTCCGGTAGGTTATTCACCAGTTTGCGATCTGTGAGTGAAGTGGCCTTCTTTTGCATACATTCTGTCAATAATCTATCTTCCATGGCTGATGCCTCCGGGACTTCAGTACCAGATGGCAACAGTGTCATCAGGGCGTGTCTGATCTGTGTGTATCGAAACAGCTCCGTAGGCGCCAATTCATATTGTCGTTGAAGACTCTCAAATGGAACCATCTCGCCATTATGCCATATGCCATTATGCCATAAGTCGCGCACCGTGGATATGCCTATATCATCCCATTTGTCAAAGCCCTTAGTATTTCTAAGTCTGCCCAGTCGTTTTATGTCCCATAATGGAGTGAGTTGGGTCAGAACTCCGCGCCATCCCAGTTTGGCCTGGGCGGCATGCCAGAGGATCACGGTATGTCTCAGAGGTCCGATCATTGCTGGGGTCAGTTTTCTGTCGTAGAGGGGAGAGAGCATACCTTTCGCACCTAATATTGCTCTGTCCGCCTGAAATGCTGGGTCAGACTGCGGAACGTGCAGCCACTGATTAATTACCTTCAGTTGCGCCGCCCAGTAATAAAGTTGTATGTTGGGGAGTGCTATCCCACCATCATACCAGCAGCGCACTAACTTAGATTGCACTATGCGTGCCGGCTTGTTGCCCCACATAAGGCTGGAGACCTGTGCCGCAATTGCCCTAAAGTATTTTGGGGGCACCGGGTATGGCGTGTTCTCCAGTGCATATAGGAAGTGGGCTAAGGCCATCATCTTGAAGAGTGCTGCCTACCAAGCAAAGTCAGCGGCAGGGTTTCCCAATGGCGCACATCCTCCTTGAGACGATCCAACGGTGGTTGTAGATTCCTTGTAAAGAAATCCATCGAGTCAGTAGTGATGTATATGCCCAGGTATTTAAATGCACCCTCCGAAACTCGGAGTGGGCAGTCCGCGGGAAGCTGTGGTGGTGGGCCGTGAAGCACATACATTACCGATTTGGACCAGTTTATGGTATATCCAGATGCCCTCCCGAAAATCGTACAAATATTTAGAAGGGCCAGGATGGATCGCCTAGGAGAGGTCAGGTATAACAAGACATCGTCTGCATTCAGGGAGATTCGATCCGCCCAGCTCTCTGTCCATTTGAGTCCCCGTATCATTGGCTCCCACCGTATCCACGCCGCCAGTGGCTCCTGCACCAGAGCAAAAAGCAGCGGTGACAGTGGGAAACCCTGACGCGTGCCTCGCGTCAGGGGAAAGTCGTCAGAGATGTGACCATTAGTAGTGACATGGGCCATTGGTTTGGTATACAGAAGCCGGACCCATGCACAGAAGTTTGGCCCAAAACCCAGGTGACGGAGTACTGCGAATAGAAAGGGCCATTCGACCATATCGAACACCAACTGTGCATCCAATGACAGCACCACCTCTGGTTCCTGTAAATAGACCGCACGTGCAAGTACTCTGTGTAATCGACTCAGATTGAGGGCCGTGTTCCTACCTGGCATGAAACCAGACTTGTCTGGGTGTATTATTGCCGTTAAATGGGGTGTCAACCTAGTCGCCAATAGTTTTGCAAGGATTTTAGCCTCTGCACTAATTAATGATATAGTGCGGTAGGAGGTGCACTGATCAGCTGGCTTCCCTAGTTTTGGTATAGCCACTATGGTGGCCGTGCTCTGATCCAGTGCGAGTTCGCCCACTTTCAAGCTATCAGTATACATGTTTAGCAAGTGAGGTTTGATGGCCTTCGCCGTCTTTTTGTAGAGTTTGAGAGGTATGCCGTTTGGCCCCACGGCTTTACCCGACTGCAGTGCTCCAATTGCCACCTGTAGCTCTTCTATCGTGAGATCTGCCTCCAGCTCACGCGCTACCTCAGGGGTGAGTCTGGGCATATCAATGTCCTTCACATAGGTCAACGCCTCCTCTAGTGTCATTGCAGAGGCTGAAAGTGCCGCGCTAGTGTGTGCACTATCGTCCGCGGGTCAGTTATTGCCTGCCCCTCCTCCGAACTGAGCTGCGCTATCCATCTGGTACCCCTGTCCCTTCTGTCTAGCCATGCCAATAATTTCCCGGCTTTATCACCTGTGTCGTACACCTTGTGTCGTGTGGCCTCTAACTGTTGTTTGGTCAATTCCGTAAGGTATTCCCTATGTTGCCGCTGTTTGAGATGTAGGCTGTGGGATGTGTCAGGAGTTGGGTCATTAGCGTGTTGGGTCTCCGCTTAGTGCAACTCTAGCTCCAAATTTTGCAGCTCTAGCTGCTTCTCCCGCTTAGTCTGTAGTCTTTTTGACAAATATTTGTATACCTACCCCTATGTCGGCTATTGTGTAGCACAACACTAATGAGGACTCCATTACCTCACAAGACTCGTTTGGATAACAGGAGACCCCATCAGCTCCAATCAGTTCCCTGCAGAATTGGTCACAATTTCTAAATGTCCTTAGTGTTCGTATTAAGGACAGTATTCGTTAGCAAGCTCCAAATCTGCACTGGTTCCTACCAAGCATGAGCCCTTCTCAAACCCTGAACCACTGCTACAATATCTTGGGGTCCCCAAAGCTGCAAGGGCTGGATTATTAAACCCTCTGATGCACGGACTTAGTTCAATGCTTCAACATTGAATTGGAAACCCAGTTGTACAGCAGCCCTAATGCTAGTCCATAGAGCGAACCTGCATAGGCATCGTTTTCTGGTAACTACCAGTACCAGTGCCCTCTAAATGCATTCAGGGTTACAGTGGCATCTAAACAATCTTTTGTTTATGAATAACACACTCAAAGATAGCACTAAGAAATGGAGACATGTAGTTTAAGATGTTTACTTTAAAATCCTCCATCTAGTGCAGAAAATATGTACGATAATCACACAGAATCCAAAAATAAAAGCAGGTAGGCATGTAATGGTCAGCGAAAACAAGATATGAACGATAAAGGTTTCTAAAATTCTTAGTGAGTTTCTAATATCCTAACACCCTAAAGCTATTTCTAAGTGATGTGCTAAATGTTTGCTAAGACATTCTATAGCAAAACGTGCCTTACTGGTTTCTTTGGATGGATTGCACATTATACCTTAGAACAACTGGATCCAGTTATTCCTTATCAGAGTTCTGATGCGGAAGCAAAATATGTGCTCTAGGTGAAGTACGCCTTCTGCACATCTTTTGAAATCAATTCTGTGACTGAAAATGGTCAGCAATCTGGCGTGACCTCCGGTGATAATTTTGGTGTGAAGAACTCTCCTATTCAGTGGTCAGATCATGGGAGTTTTTTACCATTTGACCTTCGATTTTACATCATATTTACAAAATAAAACAGGTCTTGGAGACACTAAGCTTGCTGTCATACTAAACTAATATGCATCAGTGCGATCCACATTGTAGTGTCTTGATAGGAATGATGACAGACACTATATATCTTTATCAAGGAGCTTTATTCTCTGCTTGTTGCTTCGTCCCAGTCCCTACTCTAACCGCCCTTTCCTTCCCAGTCTCCTCCTCTTCCCTTGACCCACTAACTCCGCCCACCCAGCTACTAGACTGCTCACAACATCACATCTCCCCCTTTGTTAACAAAACAAACATGACTGACTTGGTCATAGTTCTTCAATTAGCCATCGTGGCTGTTGAATGTCTCGCCGAGGTCGGAGGGACACACCTCCAACTTCAGAATCATCTCCTACTTGATTGTCCTGTCTCTGGACTACTGCAGCCGGATCAGGCCTTTCACTCTTCTCACTCTCCGATTGTCCAATCATCCTCTGGAGAGACTCTCTCAGGGCAGGAGTACACATTTGAAAGTGCGACGCATCTCTGGTGAGACGTCTGCTTTCCGATGCCGCCGTCACCATGGTGCCTTTCTGATGAGCGATAGTCGAAACTTCCGCCCTAAAACGAGACACATCTCCATTTCCATGGTGTGGTTTTATCTTGCCTTGCTGAGAATCTCCTTGATTGCAGGAGTGCATCTTTCTGAAACTGCGAAATGTATCATGTGTTATCCTTTTTCCCAATTCGTGGTGGTTTCCGATAAGTTTCGGGATCATCCACTCATCTTCAGTTTCAGAGGCGATCATGAGTGCCCCTGTTGAGGTGGCTGTGAAAGGCTCATCGTGATAGTGACAGTTTATTTTCCTTTGTGGCCCTGATGCGATAGATGCTCTATGTTCTTCATGAGTGTGTGCTGATCTGGTTCTCTTCCCAGCACCCGCATATCGTTTTATTTCTCTTTGTCTTGTCTGGTTGAGGGCAGCACTGTCCTCCTGTCCAACGTCATGCATCCCGGACTGGGATGCCTTATTTGAAATAATAATTCTGGTTCGGTTCAGGGACTAATTCGCTGCCTCTGGTTGGCCCACCCATTCTCGCTCACATCTGGGACTGGGGAACCCTTTGACGATCTGAGAAGGCGTACGTTCTGTTCTCATCTGAGGAGGACCTGTCTCTGTCAACACGTCAGGTTTCCTTCGTAGAGTGACTGGATAGTCCGTTGTTATCCAGTGTGTGACATCTGTTATCTCTGTCTTCGTTCGGTAAGTCCTTCTAGTCAACCTCACTGATCCCTTAAGGGGTGACGGTATATACTTTATGTCGTGATATCCCTGCGACTGATATGACAGGTTGGCTTGTGTGGTGATGGAATGTTCAGGAACATTGGTGTGAGGTATGTTGCTCTCGACGGGAAGAATGTCCTTAGGTTGTATGAGGTGTTCGTGTGTTTGATGCCGTGGTCGTTGGCGGGACCCTGACCCCGTCGACTCAAAGGATCGGACAGACATGCATTCGGAATCAGAGGAGTCTTGTGTTGATCCCCAGGATCGGACAGACATGTCTCCGGAGTGAGAGGAGTCAGGTGTCAATTGTCTTTGAGAACGTTCCTTGTAGAATGGCTTGACTGGTAAATCTCTGACGTGAGTAGGCCATGACAAATTGCTCTTCGCGTCGGAGTTGTTTTTGGGATACTTCTCCGAGTATCTTTCTCGAAGTATCTGCGGTGTCATTTCACTGGAGAGGTTGTTTGACACCCATGTGTTGGTTTCTCGTGTTTGATCCCCGGGTATTTCATCTCTGCCTCTCTCACGTGCTGTTAATGACCTATTCTCAGTTTTCCCGTTATCTCGGATGTCATGGATGCGAGAATCAGCCCAGCTTTTGCGCTTGGCTTCTTCTTCCCCTTTGTTTTGTGCACTGACATCTGCGCAGCGGGTGTGATGTGTTCTCCAGCTTGATGTTTCTTCGTAATCATCTCCAGCAATTGGCAAACAGTGAGGTGCTCGGGCGTGGTTCAATCTCTTATAGTTTGTCTTTCTTGCCTGCTTGGTGGGCAGGCTGCCGTCTTGTCCATGGGTGCGATCTGTCCCACTTGACATTTCATCCTCTTCAGAGTATTTTGTGCCATACTTTGAATGACTCCTTAAGGTTGAATAACTCCCCGAGGTTGTGTCAGTGACACTATCACAGTCCTGGATTATCTCGGTCATTTGTGTTGTTGACTCGGAGTATTCTCTGTCATTTTGTCTATCCCGCCGTCTTCTCTTCGATCTACCTTCATCCTTCATCTTTCTGGTTTTGTTTGTTTTGGTGACTTTATTTTCAGACATAAGGGATGTATCTTTCCTGGTATCTTTGGTTCTTGCAATGGTGTGCAATTCTTCTGATACGTATCCTGCTTTGATCCGCACTCCAACATCAGCTTTCCTGATGATTTCTTTTAGCGACCAATGCCCTTGAAGGATCTTGTGTTTCGTGTTATAGTCTGAACATCCTTCGATTATCCGAAGCCGAACTGCTTCCTCATTTGTAAATGTGTTGAACTGGCAACCTTTTACCAGACTTTGCAGCCGGGTGATGAAGCTTGGCAATGGTTCTCCTGGTTCCTGCCGTGCTGTGTTGAAAGCGATGCGATCATGATCCACATCTGCCTGTGCATGGATATGTGCACGTAACTTCTCTTGGAGTCTTTCATAGGTCTCTGTGTCCTTTTCAGAAAAGGTGTTGATTAGACGTCGGCCTTCATGACCCACCAGCTGGAGGAGTAGCATCAGACAATTTCTATCCCTTCGTTCACCGATTGCGTCCAGAAAATCATCCAGTGATTCCAGCCACCGGTTCCATTTGGGACTCAAACTCTGAGTGTCAGTCTGTGTCACTGGGGGTGGTACTCCAAGCCAGGGATTGGACCATTTTGTTGCTTTCCTCACCTCCATGAGGGAAGGAGACTCTGATCTGCTGCGGTCACAGGACCGTTTACTTTGCTTCCCGTCTTCTTTGCTGACTCTCTTTAGCTGAGACCCTTGGTCTAGTCGTTTCCTTTGGGGTTGATAGGCTTCGCAACTATCTCGGTATGCGCCAGTGAATGACAGCTTGAGTTTCATGAGTTCAGAATGGCCACCACTCAGCTATGCTATGCGTGACTCGTGGCTCGCTTCCTTTAGAGTCGTATGCTAGCTTGCAGGTGGGTAGTGATTCTTCCGCGATGACGCCTGGCACATTTGACATCTTGTTTGCTCATGCATCTCTTTCCGGACGAGTGCAGGTTATCCAATCACTTCGTTGATGGGAGACGGCTCCCTTGGCATTCATCTACCCATGCTTCTGAATCATTTATTTTCTTTGCTTCTGTTACTTTTACTTGCTTGTGCCCATTACATTCGGGATCTGCATGTGCTTGGTGCATTCAGGATGTGCACTTGCTTGTGCTCGCTGACTTCAGAACCTGTGTTGATCCGGGCTTGTTTATATTCTTTCCTAGGCCTTCCGTAATTCCGCCCTCTTTAGGGTCTTCAGTAATTCTGCCCTCTTTGGGGTCTCCTGCAGGACTGCCCTTTTCGGGGTCTTCTGCACTTCTGCCCTCTTCGGGGTCTTCTGCAAGACTGCCCTCTTCGGGGTCTTCTGCACTTCTGCCCTTTTCGGGGTCTTCTGCAGGACTGCCCTCTTCGGGGTCTACTGCACTTCTGCCATCTTCGGGGTCTTCTGCAGGACTGCCCTCTTCGGGGTCTTCTGCAGGACTGCCCTCTTCTGGGTCTTCTGTGGAACTGCTCTCTTCAGGGTCTTCTGCACCTCTGCCCTCTTCGGGGTCTTCTGCAGGACTGCCCTCTTTTCGGTTTGTGCCCAATGTTGTCTTTACTTGTCGCTTGATTTGCTTTCGCGTAGTCTCTTATACCTCTTGCATTTGCCAGTGCTTGTTTTCATTTACCAGTGCTTGTTTTCATTTATCAATGTTTGTTTTATTTCATTGGCCAATGCTTGCTGTTGCTGTTCACTTACATTTATCACTGCTTGTTTTCTTGTTCACCGTCTGCATTCACTCGTGCTTGTTTATTATTTCACTCTTGAGTTTGCTTGTGCTTGTTTGTTAATTCACTCGTGTGTTTGCTTGTACTTGATTCCTGATTCACCGTTGTATTTACTTGTGCTTGTTTGTGACTCCACTTGCATTAGCCAGTGCTTGTTGCATTAACCCTCTTGGCTCAATCAATGCTTGTTGAATTTAACTCTGCCTGACTCCAAGATGGCCGCTCATGGGTCACACAGGGGATGTCTCTCAAGGCTGCCTGACTCAAAGATGGCCGCTCGCCTGGAAATCTCATTCCTCTCGAGATTTCAGCCTCATTCAAACTGCAGACTCACAGGGATTCACTCAGCACTCACCAGAAGCCGGTCGTTTGCAGGCAGCAGTGTTTCATCAACGCCTCGCACGCTCTTTGGTCCCAGGAGCGTCCAGGTAAGATTGGGGTAGGCTCCCGATTTCGTTACTTTGTTTGCGTGCTATTCCTCACGCATCGGGGGCTTTTGTTCACGTGCCAATCCTCACGCATCGGGGGTGAGCTTTCACTTTTGGCGCGTACCGGCGCTCTTCTTCGGGGCACTTCGACGAGGCTTTAGCCGTGCCTCATACGCTCCTCGGTCACCGAAGCAGCAGGCAGGATCGGGGTAGGCTCCCGATTTCTTCTCACTGAGCGCATGCCATTTTACACGCATCGGGGTGGGCAATTTTGGCGCACACCGGCGTTTCACTTCAAACGCTTTCAGCGCTCGCTGACTCTTCTCCCTCGAAACTCTACGCGACCAGCCGATCACGGAGCAGGGGCAAATACCGCTGGCCTCTTGGTCTAGGAGGCGGACTCAATGCAAACACACGTGTCACAGCCGCGTTTTATCCTTTTGTGCTGCACGGGACGGGACGCTTCTTCTTGGGGTTTTATGGGTGGCAGACTGCACCATCCCACCCTCATCGCCAGCTGTAGTGTCTTGATAGGAATGATGACAGACACTATATATCTTTATCAAGGAGCTTTATTCTCTGCTTGTTGCTTCGTCCCAGTCCCTACTCTAAACGCCCTTTCCTTCCCAGTCTTCTCCTCTTCCCTTGACCCACTAACTCCGCCCACCCAGCTACTAGACTGCTCACAACATCACACACAAGTGACATTAAACATCCATCTTTGTAAACAATAAGCTTGTACGGGCTGTAGAAATAGTGATTTATTTTGGCGAGGTGAGGTTAGCCCTGTGTATGACATAGAACTGGATACGCCTAAAAAGAGTGTTGCAAGGAATATGAACTGGGCCTTCCCATAAGGCAGTCCACTCCTTGTCTGCACAGGGGCGAGCCAAGTGTCCCTCCCAATGGTAGGTCAAAGGTGGGAGCTGCTGTGCAGTATGGATTCATAGTGAGTCTGCAAACCACTAAATTAGGTGTCTTCCCGGTCCCATGACATGGAGATACTGTATTGTGAGGTGTGTCAGATGCTTATATGTCATGTCGCCCCACGCATTTCCCCTTCTGCATCATTACTTGCTCCCCTCACCCTTCCCTCGCTGTTGTTTGCCTGTTGTTGTTATTGCTTTCCCCTCCTTCCTTCACTACCCATCCTTTGTCATTGTTTGCTCGTTGTTTTCCTTAAACCGTACCCTCTCCCACGACATTACTTAGCCCTTAATTCCTTGCCCCAGCATTCTTGTTACTTCATCCATGCTCCCCATCCCCACCCCCATGCTTGCTTGTCTTGTGACACCAACCATCACCCCCTCCTACCCCTTCACACACATTGTAGCTTACCTCATCCCACCAGCCCCCTTCCCCCTTCCACCTCCAGCACTCCCATGTTCCACCCGTTGTTGCTTGCCCCGTCCTCCCCACACCTCTCTGGCCATGAAAAAACACATTGACAAAGCCAAATGGCTGTCAAATTTGCTATTTGGCTTTATCCATGTGTTTTTTCAGCCATGTTGTACAACAGAGCGGCTCTTGTGCAGCATCGTTGAAAGCAAAAAAACAAAAGTGATATGACATGGCCAGCATTGACCACACCATAGCGCCTTTTTATACTTTCAGCCATGCTGCACAGCAGCCACACTGCTGTACAAAAAACATGATAGATATTTCATAGTTGAGCCCTATTGGCTTTGCCAATGCTTGTTTCTGATGTGGTTTCTCTCTGCTTCCCTGTAAACCAACCCATCCCCTCCTTTTTTCTCATTTTTTTCTTTTTTTACTTTTTATTTGGTACACGACTCACAACAGGGAGATTTGCAGTAATAGAAGATATATACGACATTTTTCAACAAAAAGGCCTTCCCCATCACACACCAATTCTCTTTCGACCGATAGCAGAGTTACACGGCCAATTTATACTGCTGCCCTAGATGTGTACCTTAACACCAATCTACAGGGTCATGGTGTGTTCACGTTCACATAAAAAGTTACACCAAGGTCTAGTCCCACTCTAAAAATTGAAAATAAAGTGAGCAAAGAGAGAGTGCCTCACGGTAACAACACCCGAGGGGGTTCCTGGCAAGCAATTGCCAGTTTACCCAATTCTCATCATCGGCCAATCTCTCTTTGTGTGAGTAAGGAACGAAAAAGAAGAACACAATTAGTGATTCCTTAACTAATATAAGTGTAGTGCACAAATGAAAAACCTCACATGTATACCGTAACCCTCGGCCGAGCATATCGTGCCCAGCCCGGGAAAGCCAACTCGCTCTCCCTTGGTCCAACGTGTGTTGCCCTCTCCCACAAACAGATACTAATCAGAGCGCTAGTGCTCGACATTGACCCTGAGATTCTCAGCATTAAAACAACACTTCCCCATGTGGTGTCGCTACAAGGCTAGGCGCTTTGAAATCATTATAGTAATGCCGCAGTTTGTACCAACCAGCTTGTGCAGCAAGCCTTGGTTGAAGGGACTCTCTTACCGCTACCGAGGGCACTCCTATGCTTAAGCCCCATTGCGACTGCCTAAAAAACGTGCTGACGCGTCACGTTACGTGTCATGCGGCGGCGGGAGGGCATCTTGGAACGGGTCCAATCACATAAATAAAGTTTGTTCGAAAACAAAATGTCGGGGGGATACCTCACTGAAACCCACTCTCCCTGGGCGGAGAAACGTTATTCAAGTATCAGGGAGGTTGTGGGCGGAACGGCGAGAGCAGGGTGCTGTTATAAATGAGAGAGTCATAATCGGGTGTGCAAAGTGTAAAACATTATCTTTCTTTACAGAGCCATTGTGAATAAAGTTACCACAAAAGGGGACATTAGCAAATCGTTAGCAACGCTGTTGTCAGATACTCAAATTTTTCGGTGCCACGGCTAAGGTCACGTAAGAGTGAAGAGGTACTCATCAGACTGCAGCCTCCAACAGATTAATAGAGCCAGACTGCCCAGGCAAAATCCTGCGTGATTCATCATGTCTACAATTTACTATAAAATAGTGTGCAAGAAAATTACTCAAGGGATGGGAGAAATGAATGTGTAACCAAAAAACACAGGGGATATATGTTGGCTGCTGACTAGTCTAGGTCGATGATGGTAATCTCCCTCTGTCATTGTGTCAATCAGTGCCTTCTCACTTTGTTCCATTCGATCCCATCATTGAGTCCCTCACGGTTCGCTTTATCGGAGAAAATCCATTTGGCTTCCTTCCGATCTAGAATAGCTTCAATATTGTGTGTCTCGCCAACAACTTTTTCCAGGACTGCCCATTTAAGGTCCTTGTGGTCATGTCCCTGCTCTGTAAAATGTTGTAAAAGACGAGTGGTGAGTTTTTTAGCTTTAATAGTGCTGATGTGCTCCTGGATCCGTATTTTCACTTTGCGTGAAGTGAGTACAATGTAATACAACCCGCAGCTACACATCAACCTTGAATAACGTTTCTCCTCCCAGGGAGAGTGGGTCTCAGTGAGGTATCCCCTTGACATTTCGTTTTCGAACAAACTTTATTTATGTGATTGGACCCGTTCCAAGATGGCCGCCCGCCGCCGCATGACTCGTAGTGTTAGACGGGGACCTGGAGGGTCGGCCGAGCACAAGGGGAGAGGCCTCCGGTGAGGGCCGTCTCCAGCGATCGTACAGACAAGTAACTTCCCCCCCCCACAGATGGACACCACACGAAGATCAGAGTAACACCTTTTATAGGCAGTTCTTGAAGTAAGGTAGTACGATACAAGGAGATCAGGACACGAGGATCCTCTCAATTCTAGTCTCTAGTAGGGAAAGGGGGTAGCGGGACAGTCTTGGTACCTACGGGTACTGAGGTGAACCGGCGGTAGCTCACAATCCTCGAGCTCGGTGGTCGGACGGGTCGGACCGCGGCAGCGCCAGCAGGTCCCGAAGAGATCGTAGGTGGCAACGGGCCGCGGCAGCGCCAGCAGGTCCCAACGAAGATGGAAGTTACAACGGGCCGCGGCAGCGCCAGCAGGTCCCACGAGGATGAAGGTTGCAGAAGGCCGCGGCAGCGCCAGCAGGCAGGACGATAGTTCACAAGGCAGGGCTGCGGCAGCGCCAGCAGTCCGTCAAGGAAGAGTTCTTCTCGGTGTCTCTCGACTCCAGGATACAACTCCCTTCCTGCTCTGGGGCTCCTCGGTTATAGGTCTGGCGCCCTTTGATGTCCGGACCCTCGCACTGGGAGGTCGGGAGGTCCGGGATGAGGGAGTCCAGACACCCAGCAGGGGGGTGGAGCCAGCACCCGGGGAGGCTGGGGGCGATCGGCACCTGGCGGGGGAGAGCCATCGACACTTCTTTCTCCCATTAGCCTGCCAAGTGGTCCGTTCACCTCCTGGATGGATGGTGGTGCCGGGATGGCGGGGCCTGGCCGGGCCCAGGGTTGGGGTCGAGCTGAGGCCACGCGGCCGCGTGGTGCAGTGTCCAAGATGGCGGCTGGGCCGGGCAATGGGGCTGCCGGGGGCCCGGGCCCGTGACACAGAGATATCCGGGAGCAGGCGTCCCGGAGGGGACGGGTTGTGGGTTGCTTCTGCGGGTAGCCCCCGGAGAGCCGGTGTCTGGGCCCTGTCATGCGGGGAGGGAGCGAGCCCTTCGTGGGGCCTGTCCAACATGCGTCCCCCCCAGCTGAAGGCGGGGAGAGTCACCCATCCTCTTGGGGACTCTCCTCGTCGAGGAGGAAAAAGCGGGACAGGCCATGGTCTTGGCCAGGGCGATGCTCCACAGTGAAGTCCATCCCCTGCAGGGAGATGGACCATAGCAATAGTTTGGGGTTCTCCCCCCGCATTTGCATTAGCCATTGCAGGGGCCAATGATCTGTTTGTACCCGGAAGTGGGTTCCGAAGAGGTAAGGCCGGAGCTTCTTGAGGGCCCATACTACTGCGAAGGCCTCTCGCTCAATGGTGCTCCAGCGCTGTTCTCGGGGCAGGAGGCGTCTGCTGATGAAGGCCACTGGTTGGTCGACTCCCTCGGGGTTCAGTTGGGAGAGGACGGCCCCGATGCCATGGTCTGAGGCATCAGTCTGGACGATGAACTCACGGCTGTAGTCGGGGGCCTGGAGCACAGGAGCGGTGCACATGGCGGCCTTCAGCCTCTCGAAGGCCGCTTGACAGTCGGGAGTCCAGTTGACTGTTTTTGGGTTGGTCTTGGATGTGAGTTCCGTGAGGGGCCCCACAATGCTGCCATAGTCCTTTACGAACCGCCGATAGTATCCGGTGAGCCCCAAGAAGGCTCGGACCTCGGTTTGGGTTACGGGGGGGCGCCAGGACTGGATGGCAGCGATCTTGAGCTGGAGGGGGGCCACCAGACCGCTCCCCACTTGGTGTCCGAGGTAGGTCACGGACCCCTGGCCGATTTGGCACTTGCTGGCCTTGATTGTGAGGCCGGCCCGTTGGAGGGCCTGCAGGACCCCTCGGAGGTGGCGGAGGTGGTCTGACCAGTGGCGGCTATACACCGCGATGTCGTCCAGGTATGCGGCGCTGAACTCTTCGAGGCCCGCCAATACCTGGTTCACAAGTCGTTGAAACGTGGCTGGAGCGTTTTTCATGCCGAATGGCATCACTCTGAAATGGTAGTGTCCATCCGGGGTGGAGAAAGCGGATCGTTCTTGTGCCCTGGGGGTGAGGCTGATCTGCCAGTAGCCCGCCGTCAGGTCGAAGATGCTTAGGTAGCGGGCCGCCCCCATGCGGTCGACTTGTTCGTCGGCTCGGGGGATGGGGTGAGCGTCGGTTCGGGTGACGGCGTTCAGACCCCGATAGTCGATGCAGAATCGGAGCTCGGGTGTGGTGCCCGGGGCCGCAGCTTTGGGGACCAGTACAACCGGGCTGGCCCAGGGGCTGTCCGAGGGTTCGATGACTCCGAGTGCGAGCATCTTGGAGACTTCTTCTTGGATGCAGGTGCGTACCCGATCTGGTACTCGGTACGGCCGGTGTCGGATAGGAGGACTGTCGCCAGTGTCCACGTCGTGCAGACACCAGGGGGTGACCCCGGGTGTGAGGGAAAATAGGTTTGCAAATTGCAGCAGGAGGGCCCGACAGTCTTGGCGCTGCTCCGGGGTCAGAGCCTCGGAGAGTTGGACCCCGTCCACTGAACCATCTTTTTCCCCGGCCCCCAGTAGGTCAGGGAGGGGCTCGGAGTCCTCTTCCGCCCCACTGTCTGTAGCCATCAGCAGGCTGAGCTCCGAGCGCGCGAAGTGGGGTTTGAGTCTGTTGGCGTGGAGGACCCGGAGGGGGTTCTGGGGGGATTCCATGTCGATGAGGTAGGTGACGGGGCTCTTACGCTCGATCACCTTGAAGGGCCCCGTCCATTTGTCCTGTAAGGCACAAGGTTCGATGGGGGACATCACCCATACCTGCTGGCCAGGCTCGAATTCGATGGAGGAGGCATGTTGATCGTACCACTTCTTCATGTCCTCCTGACTGGCTTCAAGATTAGCTTTGGCGAGCTCTCTGAATCGCCGGGTCTGATTACGAAGGGTCAGGAGGTACTTGTAGACGTCTGGAGGGGTCTTCAGGGGGGCCATTTCCCACTCTTCTTTAACTAGGCTGAGAGGCCCGCGAACAGGGTGTCCGTACAGGAGTTCGAAAGGGCTGAAGCCGAGGGACTTCTGGGGGACTTCTCGGTAGGCGAAGAGGAGGCACGGTAGTAGCACGTCCCACTGGCGGCGTAGGGGTTCTTCCAGCCCCATGATCATCCCCTTGAGAGTGCGGTTGAATCGCTCGACCAGTCCGTTTCCTTGCGGGTGATAGGGGGTTGTGAATTGGTAGGTGACTCCGCACTGTTGCCATAGGGATTTCATATATTTTGAAATAAAGTTCGTGCCCCTGTCGCTGACGACTTCCCTGGGGAAGCCCACTCGAGAGAAAATCCCCATTAAGGCTCGACCTACCACTGGTGCTGTTACAGTTCGAAGGGGAACCGCCTCAGGATAGCGGGTGGCGTGGTCCACCAGGACCAGGATGAATCGATGCCCTTGTGCTGTCCGGGGGTCCAGGGGCCCCACAATGTCTATTCCCACCCTTTCGAACGGGGTGGTCACAACGGGGAATGGTTGCAGAGGTGCCTTGAGTTTGCGGCCGCTCTTCCCGCTGGCCTGGCAGGTCGGGCAGGACCGGCAGTGGGTGGAGACGTCATTTCTCATTTTCGGCCAGTAAAAGTGAGTCACCAGGCGGTTGTATGTTTTGTCTTGCCCCAAGTGTCCAGCCAGGGGGACATCATGGGCCAAGTTCAGAAGGAAGTCTCTGAAACGGAGGGGCACCACCAGCACTCGACTGGCCCCCAGCTCCGCTATTCTTTGTTCGCTGTACAGTAGGTCATTGTCCCAATAGATCCAGTGGGCCCCTGCGGCGTCTCCTGCGCCCTGGGCGAGCGCTTGCTGTCGCAGTCCCTCGAGGGAGGGACATGTCTTTTGCTCTTGCCGGAATTGTTCTTGGGTGGGCCCCCCTTCCTGACGCCACTGAGCTAGGTCCGGAAGGTCTTGGGGCTGAGCGGGCTCTTCGTGGGTTTGTTCCGGGGTGTCGGTAGGGATGGAGTCTACCTCTGGAGCGATCGGGGGAGGAGGTGCTGGCCATTCGGGTTCTTCAGATCTAGGGATGGTGTCGGCGGCCATGGACCGGGTTGTTACGCACGCCCAGCCCGGGAGGCCTAACGTCCCCAGGTGCTCTCTTCTTTCAACGGCTGCCCACGGGGAACTCTCGAGATCGTTCCCCAGGAGGCAGTCCACGGGGGCATCGTCGCGGACAGTCACTTTTAACATACCGGAGACTCCTCCCCATTCGAAGGGGACGCAGGCCATCCGACACAGGCTCTCCGAATTGTCGGCCGATCGGACGGGGCAAAGAACGTTTGGCAGAATTTGTTCTGGGGTCACCAGGTGACAACGGACGGCCGTCACACTGGCCCCTGTGTCACGCAGGGCTTCGGCCTTACGCCCATTTATGTCCACCCACTGGCTGTATTTCCTGGTGTTGGCTGGTAGGGGTGCCCGCGGGATCAGGTCTCTTCCCCCTAGGCAGGCCAGGGTCATGGCGGCAGGTTCCCACTCGGGCTGCTCCTGCTCATACTCGTCAGGCTCTTTGGAGACTTGCTCTTCTCCTAGGGCGGCGGCAGCCACCTGGCGGGGTCCGGGGGTCTGGTTCTTTGGGCAGGTCGGGTCACTGGCATAGTGGCCGACTCGCTGGCATCGATGACACGTAAAGTTGGCTCGGAACCCAGGGCGCATCGGGGGGTTGCCCCGGCCGGCCGGGGGCGGGGTGTTGTTGGCGGGAGCGGCCGGGACGGCGTCCCTGCCCCGGCCCTGTCCTCCTCCTCCTCCTCCTCGGGGACGATGATGACCTTGGTTGGTTCTGTTCTGCTCGTTTGGCCCACTCCGGGTCACTCGGGTGCTCTCCCATCGGTCAGCCTCGGCGGCGAGCTGCCGGGGGTCAGTCAATTTACTGTCGAGGAGGTGCTGCCTGAGCTCGACGAAGCAGTTGTTGGAGAGGTGCTCCCACACAATGAGGTTGAAGAGCTGTTCGTAGGTTGTTACGTTGCTACCCTTGATCCATCCCTCGAAGGCTCGGCTGAAATAGTTCACATATTCTATCCAGGTTGTACCCGGGATCCGGGTGCAGTTGCGGAACCTCTGGCGGTACATCTCGGGCGTCAGCCCATATCGACTGAGGAGGGCGGCCTTCATGTGGTCATAGGACGTCATTTGATGGTCCGGAAGCTGCAGCAAGGCATCCCGGCCTTCATTGACGAATCTCCCCCATAGACCGGCTCCCCAGTCACTTCGAGCGATCCGGTGGGCAGTCATGGCGATCTCGTAGGCCTTGAACCACTGCTGTATGTCGTCGTTCCGATAGTATTCACGGACCACATCCTTGGGGATGTGGACCTTCTGTTCGGTAGTACCTGGGGGGCGCGGTTGCTCGGGCACCCCTAGGTCTTTGTTCTGTTTGCGCATTTCTATCTCCGCTAGCTTGCACTCGTGTTCGTATGCCAGTCTTTTTTCTTCGAGTTCTCTCTGTCTCTGCTTTTCCTCTCGCTCTTCTTGGAGCCGTAAGTGTTCTAAGTTCATCTTTTGTTCTGCCAGTTTCAATTCTCCGTCTAATTTGAGCCGTGCCAACTCTAACTCGTGTAGTCTATTTTTCTCTCGTTCTCGGATCTCTTCCCGGGAGAGATCCGTTCTCCTTTCTTCCGTCAGAGTGGTGTTTGTCTCCGGGGCTTCGGGGTCCCGGGGTCCGGCGATATTTGTCTCTGCCCAGGATTCTAGGGCGTGTTTGAAGTCCTCTTTCGTGCTCAGACCGGTGGTGGCAATGCCTAGTTCTATGCAAAATTGTTTTAGCTCTCGGTGGTTGTACTCTTCCAGTTTTTCCATCTGGAATTTCTCTGCAGATCCGCTCTCTCTGGTCGTCATTGTGGATTAGTCGTAGGGTGAGTTACTCTCTGTACGGTTACGCGTTGGTTCGGATCGCGCTGCTGGCCACCAATGTTAGACGGGGACCTGGAGGGTCGGCCGAGCACAAGGGGAGAGGCCTCCGGTGAGGGCCGTCTCCAGCGATCGTACAGACAAGTAACTTCCCCCCCACAGATGGACACCACACGAAGATCAGAGTAACACCTTTTATAGGCAGTTCTTGAAGTAAGGTAGTACGATACAAGGAGATCAGGACACGAGGATCCTCTCAATTCTAGTCTCTAGTAGGGAAAGGGGGTAGCGGGACAGTCTTGGTACCTACGGGTACTGAGGTGAACCGGCGGTAGCTCACAATCCTCGAGCTCGGTGGTCGGACGGGTCGGACCGCGGCAGCGCCAGCAGGTCCCGAAGAGATCGTAGGTGGCAACGGGCCGCGGCAGCGCCAGCAGGTCCCAACGAAGATGGAAGTTACAACGGGCCGCGGCAGCGCCAGCAGGTCCCACGAGGATGAAGGTTGCAGAAGGCCGCGGCAGCGCCAGCAGGCAGGACGATAGTTCACAAGGCAGGGCTGCGGCAGCGCCAGCAGTCCATCAAGGAAGAGTTCTTCTCGGTGTCTCTCGACTCCAGGATACAACTCCCTTCCTGCTCTGGGGCTCCTCGGTTATAGGTCTGGCGCCCTTTGATGTCCGGACCCTCGCACTGGGAGGTCGGGAGGTCCGGGATGAGGGAGTCCAGACACCCAGCAGGGGGGTGGAGCCAGCACCCGGGGAGGCTGGGGGCGATCGGCACCTGGCGGGGGAGAGCCATCGACACTTCTTTCTCCCATTAGCCTGCCAAGTGGTCCGTTCACCTCCTGGATGGATGGTGGTGCCGGGATGGCGGGGCCTGGCCGGGCCCAGGGTTGGGGTCGAGCTGAGGCCACGCGGCCGCGTGGTGCAGTGTCCAAGATGGCGGCTGGGCCGGGCAATGGGGCTGCCGGGGGCCCGGGCCCGTGACACAGAGATATCCGGGAGCAGGCGTCCCGGAGGGGACGGGTTGCGGGTTGCTTCTGCGGGTAGCCCCCGGAGAGCCGGTGTCTGGGCCCTGTCATGCGGGGAGGGAGCGAGCCCTTCGTGGGGCCTGTCCAACACGTAGCGTGACGCGTCAGAACATTTTTTAAGCAATCGCAATGGGGCTTGAGCATAGGTGGCGCCAGCATCAAGCGGGAGTAGCGCTCAGGACCGAGTGCACTCAGTAGCGGTAAGAGAGTCCTTTCAACCGAGGCTTGCTGCGCAAGCTGGTTGGTACAAACTGCAGCATTACTATAATGATTTCAAAGCGCCTAGCCTTGTAGCGACACCACAGGGGGAAGTGTTGTTTTAATGCTGAGAATCTCAGGGTCAATGTCAAGCAGTAGCGCTCTGATTAGTATCTGTTTGTGGGAGAGGGCAACACACGTTGGACCAAGGGAGAGCAAGTTTGCTTTCCCGGGCAGGGCACGATATGGTCGGCCGAGGGTTACAGTATACATGTGAATTTTTTGGTGGCCACACTGTATGTATGTAATTTGCTTTGCAGGGGGCCAGATTTTAACTACGCCACCAGTAGACACGTGATCTTTTGACACAGTGTCTAATGCGCTTAATGGCTGCAGGTATGCAGTAGCTGGCAGCCTTCAGGTAATAGCGGACTTATTCTACCGTGTGTGTGTATTACATGTTGTACGTTCACATTGTTGTGTCTTCATGTAGTCCTGTGTTGGGGACTAACTTTTCATTTCCGCTGTGTTTGTTTTTAAATATCACTACATGTCCTGTGAACTTACTAAAGTAAAGATTGAAAACAGAACCCCAATCTTGCCCTGACGAAGTTGCTGAAGTTTATGGCAATGAAACATGTCGGCATTGAGTAAATATATATGGTATATTAAGAAACATTTTTAACTAGGAACTCTTGCAGCATCAGAATAAAGTTGTATAGCTAGTAAGTCTCCCTTTTTTTAGCAGTGGTGACCGATTGTCCTTGGCTATCACAGGGGTTCTAGGTGCACACATACACTTGTTTCACCTTAATTTAGATGAGGGAACAGAGGTTTTTCATTTGTGCACTACACTTATATTAGTTAGGGAATCACTAATTGTGTTTTTCTTTTTCGTTCTTTACTCACACAAAGAGAGAGTGGTCGATGATGAGAAGTGGGTAAACTGGCAATTGCTTGCCAGGAACCCCCTCGAGTGTTGTTACCATGAGGCACTCTCTCTTTGCTCACTTGATTTTCAATTTTTAGAGTGGGACTAGACCTTGGTGTAACTTTTTATGTGAACGTGAACACACCATGACCCTGTAGATTAGTGTTAAGGTACACATCTAGGGCAGCAGTATAAATTGGTCGTGTAACTATGCTATCGGTCGAAAGAGAATTGGTGTGATAGGGAAGGCCTTTTTGTTGTTGAATAGTCATTGAGTGGGGGGGGCGGCCTTTTTCCCTTTGTTCCCCCTAGGGCTCCTTTTTGATTGAATGCTATATACGACATTTCCCAGCTTCAGTTTACATCATTTCCATCGAAAGGTATACAATTGTGTCATGCATATATCTTTTAAAGAGTTAGTTTGTTTACTGTCATATTATTCATCAATCATCTTCGGATACCGATCCTGTAGATGGTAAAGCACAGATGCCTCCCCTAAATGTGTTCCATTTTCCCCACATCCGCTCCCACTTCTTGGGGCACCCTCTGTGAACGTAATCAGCTTTCTCAGCCGCCATGGCAATATCCAAAGCATTACACCATTTTCCCGGGGTTGGAGTAGTTTGTGATCCCCTATATCTAGCAATATTTTGCTTGGCTTTCATCATGCCCAGTGTTGCCCAAGCTTGAGCTGTTCGATTTAGGTCTGTTGCTAACCATATATTTAGGAGACATCGTTTAGGCTCCGGTGGCACAGGAGCTCCACTAACTTGTGTGATCATGCTCATAATAGTTGCCCTGTATTGCATGATTTCTGGTCACTCCCATAGTGTACAATAGAATGTACCTATGTCGCTGCATTGCCACAGACAGAGTTGGTTGTCGGTCTTTCCCATCTTGTCTAATGTTGTTCTAGTGAAGTAAGTCATGTGGAGCACTTTGAGCTGTATCAAGCGTAGCTTCGAAGATATTGCCACCTCCCTCGGGGATACTAGAGCTTCCTGCCAGTCAGTATCTTCTAATTCCCCAATAATGGCCTGCCATTTTTCCCAGAGCAACTGTGTGGGGTCTGGCTGATGGTTAATATTTTTACAATATGTTAGGGATATGGCTTCCTTATCCATATATTCTGTTAGGTGTCTATCCTCCAATGGAGAGGTCTCTGGAAGGACAGTGCTGGGCAGGATGGCTGCTTCAAGTGCATGTTTGACCTGTAGATAGCTGATCATCTCAGTGGGTGCCATCTCATACCGGTCTTGTAGTTGAGCAAAGGTAAGGACTTTCCCTGTAATCCAAAGGTCCCCCACCCTTGATATTCCTATTGCGTCCCATTGTTTAAATCCTTTACTATTGCCCAATTAGCCCAATCTACCGGTCTCCCAAAGTGGAGTTAGTTGTGTTATCCTATTGTCCCACCCTAATTTTCTCAATACAGCGTATCATATGTGAACTGTATGTGCAGCCGGTCCCAGGAGTTCTGTTTTACGTGTTTTGTTGTAAAGTGCTCGGTTGATTCCTCCCATTCCTAGGACATGCCTATCTAATCGGTAAGCAGGGTCAGTCTGGTGGGGGTGGATCCATTTATTGATTACGGCCAATAGCGAGGCCCAATATTATGTCTGGACATTTGGAAGTGTGGTGTCACCATCGTACCAGTTTTTAACCAGGTTGGACATGGCTATCCTAGCAGGTTTTCCATTCCAGTGGAGATTGTTCACTTCCGTCTCTATTGCCCCAAAGTATGATGCCGGAACCAAGAAAGGGGTGTGTTATAAGGCGAAAGAAATCCGGGGAGTGCCATCATTTTGAAGAGTGCCGCTCTTCCAAGCAAGTTGAGGGGTAGCGCTTGCCAATGTTTGGCATCCCGACGCAATCTGTTCAGGGGTTCTAGGAGATTTTGGGTCATGAAGGCATCTGGGTCTGATGTGACATGGATCCCCAGGTATTTGAAGTTGTATGCGATTACTTTCACCTCACAACCTTAAGGCAGCCCTGGTGGGGGCTAGTCAGAACATATAGTACCGATTTACCCCAATTAATGGTGTATCCAGAGTATCTTCCGTATGTTTTGCATATATTTAACAGTAAGCATGGGTGGAATTTGCGAATTAGCGATACGCAAATTTGCAATTGCGATTCGCAAAAATCCGGCAAATTCCACGAGTGTGCGATTTTTTTTTTTTGCGAGTACGCGAGATTTTTTTACCAGTTCGGGAACAAGAACTTGCGTATGCGGTCACAACGGTTGCGAACATGTTGTTTCCACTTAACCAGCCTGCTCGCGATTCCTTTTTCCTGTTTTGGGTCGCAATGACGTGCTCGCGTACGCAATTTCCTGTTTCGGGTCGCAATGACGTGTTCGCGATCGCAGCGTCGCTCGGCCAGCTACCAAAATCTCGCAGCGCACGCGAACAGGGAGGAAAACTCATCAGCGTACGCAGAATCATGGTAAGTCAATGCTGCGCATGCGAGATTGTATTTTTGAAGCGCGAACAAGAAAATAAAATCCGCCAACCTGCGCATTGCGGATTTTGGGGCAATATAAGGATATGCGATCCTCCCATCCCACTGTCCAGCGAAGCCCTCTGTCTTTTCTTATCCAGGCTGCTAGGGGCTTTAGCAAAAGGGCAAAAAGAAGCGGTGATAGGGGACAGCCTTGCCTCGGTACGTGCCCCAGGGGGAATTCATTGGAGATATGTCCGTTTGCCACTACATGTGAAAGCGGGTTAGTGTAGAGCATCCGCACCAAGGAGCAAAATTTGGGCCCGAACCCCATATATTGAAGGACAGCAAAAAGAAAGGGCCATTTGACCGTATTGAAAGCCATGCGTGCGTCAAGTGACAGTATATCGGCCACTTCCTGAATGGTGTGTTTATGACTCATGACACTATGCAGGCATCTCAAATTGAGCGCTGTATTTCTACCCGGCATAAATCCGGATTGATCCGGATGCACTCGTTTCGATAGGTGAGGTGTTAGCCTATTAGCCAATGTTTTGGCCAAGATCTTGGCCTCCGCACTGATGAAGGATATGTGACGATAGGATGTGCACTCTTGAGCCGGTTTACCCGGTTTGGCAACTATGGTTGCTATGCGTTGGTCTCTGGGAAGCTCTCCCTCTTCCAAGCTGGCCCCATACATTTTTAACAGGTGTGAGGTAATTTTTGTTGCATCTCGTTTATATAATTTGATGGGGATGCTGGTGGGTCCTAGGGCTTTCCCCGATTTTATGTTTCCTACAGCTGGTGATAGTTTGTCCGTTGTAAGGTCTGCCTTTAGCAGCTGGGTCTCTTTTTGTGTGAGTATTGGCAGTTGTATGTCTTTGAGAAATGCTGCTGCATCCTCTAATTCTACTGTGACTGTCAGGACATAAACGTGCTCATAATGAAGCGCTAGGGCGTCTACTATTTTCTGTGGGTCTGTTGTGATTTCTATTGTCAAGAGTTCCGTCACCCACCTGTCAGCCTGTGCTCGTTTATCAAGCCAGGCCTTAGCCCCAACCTCCTATACTGTGTGGCGAAGGCCGTAAGCCTGGTTTTAGCTTCTTCCCATAGATACTCTTTTGTTTCTTGTTGTTTTGTACGTAGCTTATGTGTGTTTGCGTCAGTGGGAGTTTGGGAATGTAGTGTCTCTAATTGGCTCACTTCTTGCTCTAGGGTCAACACTGTTATCCCCTTTTCCTTTTTGTGGCCTGAGATCATTGATATGGCCTGCCCTCTGTTGGACCCGGCCTCGTGGCGTGGTCCTACCCCTCCCGCATGGCGCACCCTGGACGACATCGGCCCTCCTTCGAACCGCTGTCACCCCTCCGGACACCACCCTCAACGAACTCTCGACGAGAGCCGCCCCTGGCAAACCCCGGCTCTCCCCCTCTGGAACCCGGCGAACCCGGTTCGCCCCAACTCTGCAGGTCCGGTCACCACCCCGGGCCACCCTCTCAGGCCCGACTCCATCTTGGGCCCATCACGTCCCGAGCACGTGGCCTCGGCCCAACCCCGGCCACGGCCCAGCGAAGCCCCGACATCGTGGCACCAAGACCAACCCAGGTGGTAAAGTGGCCTCTTGACGGATCCCGGAGGAGAGGAGTTTCGATGGCCCTCCAGTCGTCCCCGGACGCCTGGTATCGATCGCCCCCGGCCTCCTTGGGCGCTGGCTCCGCCCGCCTGCTGGGTGTCTGGACACCTTCATCCCGGCCCCTCTGACCCCCAGGCGAGAGGGTCCGGACATCAAAGGACTCCAGTCCTATATCTGGGCCAGCCCTGGATCAGGAAAGCAGTTGTATCTGGGAGTCGAAGCCCTGCTGACCTCGTCGCGGCTGATCCTGATAAGAACTCTGGAACCTGGAACCTCTGAGCCCTGCTGACGCTGTCGCGGCTCCACCAAGCTGAACCATCCGCCGAGCCCTGCTGACGCTGTCGCGGCTCTACCAAGCTGAACCATCTTCGGAGCCCTGCTGACGCTGTCGCGGCTCTACCAAGCTGAACCATCCTCCGAGCCCTGCTGACGCTGTCGCGGCTCTACCAAACTGAACCATCCTCCGAGCCCTGCTGACGCTGTCGCGGCTCTACCAAGCTGAACCATTCTCCGAGCCCTGCTGACGCTGTCGCGGCTCCACCAAGCTGAACCATCCGCCGAGCCCTGCTGACGCTGTCGCGGCTCTACCAAGCTGAACCATCTTCGGAGCCCTGCTGACGCTGTCGCGGCTCTACCAAGCTGAACCATCCGCCGAGCCCTGCTGACGCTGTCGCGGCTCTACCAAGCTGAACCATCCGCCGAGCCCTGCTGACGCTGTCGCGGCTCCCGGCACCCCCCCCCAGCTCGAGGATTGAGAGCTGTGCGCAGGGTTGCCCAGTACCAGCTGGTACCAAGACTGTCCCGCTACCCCCTTCCCCGGACATTGAGACTTTGTTGGGATCCCACGATCCCCCTGTACATATTGCTGCGGAATCTTGCCTTTATTCGTTATATAAAGACTCTTAAACCTACTCTGGTGTAGTGTCTCTCTGTGGTGGTGTGATTGCTCGGCTGTTACGATAGTAGGAGAGGAGCCTCGCCAAGGAGGCCTCTCGACGGCGCTCGGCCAAATCCATACGGAAAGGTGGGTTTCGGGGCGGCAGTCAGACATCTTCTGTCTCCCCTGGAAGCGCCTTTCTAACATTGGTGGCAGGCGACGGGATCCGAGCCGACGCATATCGTACAGCGAGCAACTCGCCCACTACTAACAGAGACCACAGCAACCATGAGCGATAAAGAAGCCGGAACGACCGCAGGGTTCCAGAAGGAACTACTGGAGGATTACCCACATAAAGAACTCAAACAGTTCTGCAAAAACTTAGGTATCACTACCACCGGACTAAGTACCAAAGAAGACTTTAAGGAAGCGCTGCAAACATGGGTGGAGGCCCGAGAGACACCACCCCCGACCGGAGGTGAACCGGTCCCAGACGTGCACCAGGGGACCTCAGCAGCCCCCGTAGAGGAAAGAAACACCAACCGAGATCCGGGCCTCTCCCACGAAGATACCCGAGAACGAGAGAGAAGCCGGCTCCACGAGTTGGAGCTCGCCCGACTCCGGCTGGACGGAGAACTCCAGCTAGCGGAGAAAAAAAATCGCACTTGAGCAACTACGGCTGCAAGACGGAGACAGAGCGAACTAGAAGAAAAGAAACTCACGTTTGAACACGAGCGTGACCTCAAAGAGCTGGAGATCAAGGCCAAGAGCGAAGAAGCTGGCGCCGCGGTGCTCCGCAACCCCCCGCCTCCTGCCGACCCGAAGGTCCACATTCCCAAGGATGTCGTCAAAGAGTACTACAAAAATGACGACATCCAGCAGTGGTTTAAGGCCTACAAAGTCGCCATGGCCGTGCACCGCATACCCCGAAAAGATTGGAGTGCCGGCCTATGGGGGAGATTCGTCAGCGAAGGAAGAGACACCCTGCTGGACCTGGCCGACGACGTGATGTCCTCCTATGATCACATGAAGGACGCCCTGCTCACCCGGTATGGACTCACCCCTGAGATGTACCGGCAAAGATTCAGAGACTGTAAAAAGATCCCCGGTACTACGTGGGTGGAGTACGTGAACTTTTATAGCAGAGCGCTAGACGGGTGGATAAAGGGCAGCAAAGTGACCACCTACGAGCAGCTGTTCGACCTCATCATATGGGAGCACCTCTCCAACAACTGCTTTGTCAAGCTCAGACAGCATCTACTCGACAGCAAGCTAACCGAGCCACGGAAACTCGCCGTCGAGGCCGATCGATGGGTGAGCACCCGGGTCCCCCGGACCCCGATAGGAGAATCCGGACGGAACACGCAAGGGCACCCCCGCCAGCGAGGCGGCGGAGGAGGCCTGAACCGGAGCCGAGACTTCCCGCCGGCGCCGCCCCGGAGTCCCCCCCGGGGGTCGCCCCAGAACAACACTTTACCGTCCCTGACCCGAAGAGGGGCCCCCCCAGCCCGAACCTTACCTGCCACAGATGCCAGCGGCCAGGTCACTTCGCCAGTGACCCCCAGTGCCCAATGAACCAGCGCACCGGCGTGGCCGGACCTCCAACCCGCCAGATCGCTGCCGCAGCCCTGGGGGAAGGAGGAGAGGAAGAAGAAGAGGTCTACAACGAGGACCAGACCGAGTGGGAGCCAGCCGCCATGGCCCTAGTCTGTCTGGGCGAGAGAGACATGATTCCCCGGGCTCCACTCCCGAGCAACACCCAAAAGTACCGTCAGTGGGTCAACATTAATGGGCGCCGGACCGAAGCACTCCGTGACACTGGAGCCAGTGTGACAGCCGTCCGCTGCCACCTGGTGACCCCCGAACAAATCCTACCGAATGTGCTGTGCCCCGTGCTGGCCGCCGACAATTCCGAGACCCTGTGCCAGATGGCCCGCATCCCCTTCGAGTGGGGAGGGGTGTCGGGCATGCTAAAGGTGACCGTCCGGGACGACGCCCCCGTGGATTGCCTCCTCGGAAACGATCTCGAGAGTTCTCCCTGGGCCCAAGTCGAGCGGAGAGAGCATCTGGGGATGCTGGGGCTACCCGAGTGGGTTTGTGCGACAACCCGATCAATGGCAGCTCGGGCCCCGGCGCCGGCGGAGGCCGCCCCGATCAAAGAACAGGAATGGCCCGCACCTCCGCCACCCGCCATCGATGAAGAAACTGGCCTTGAGCCCGGGCCACCAGGGCCCACCCGCGAAGACATCGCCGAACTCGGCGACATCCGGGAACTAAGCCAATGGCGCCAGGGAGGTGGTCCCACCCAAGAACAATTCCGGCAGGAACAGAAGACCTGTCCCTCCCTCGAGGGGACCAGGCAGCAAGCCGCCGCTCAAGCCGCCGGGGACACGTCGGGGTCCCACTGGGTCTACTGGGACCACGACCTCCTATACAGTGAACAGAAAATTGCTGAACTGGGGGCCAGCCGAGTGTTGGTGGTCCCCCTACGATTCAGAGACTTCCTCTTAAACCTGGCACATGACGTGCCCCTCGCTGGGCACCAGGGGCAGGACAAAACTTACAGCCGCCTGGTGACCCACTTCTACTGGCCTAAGATGCGCAGCGATGTCAGCAATCACTGCAGGACCTGTCCGACCTGTCAAGCCGGCGGGAAGAGCGGGGGAAAAGC
Source organism: Lissotriton helveticus (assembly GCF_964261635.1). Lineage (NCBI taxonomy): Eukaryota > Metazoa > Chordata > Amphibia > Caudata > Salamandridae > Lissotriton > Lissotriton helveticus. Next base: position 997,328,399 of record NC_136057.1, read on the forward strand.
CAAGGCCCGCTCCAACCCTTTCCCGTGGTGACAACCCCCTTCGAGCGAGTAGGGATCGATATCGTGGGGCCCATGGACCCCCACACCTCACAAGGACACCGCTTCATCCTCGTCCTAGTGGACCATGCCACCCGCTACCCAGAAGCCATCCCCCTCCGGACCATAACGGCCCCCGTGGTGGGCCGAGCCCTAATGGGAATCTTCTCCCGAGTGGGATTCCCCCGAGAGGTCGTAAGTGATCGGGGCACGAACTTTATATCAAAATATATGCGGTCCCTGTGGCAACAATGCGGGGTCACATATAAGTTCACCACCCCGTATCACCCCCAAGGGAATGGACTTGTGGAGCGGTTTAACAGAACACTCAAGGGGATGATCAAGGGCCTAGAAGAACCCCTCCGCCGCAAATGGGACGTCCTACTACCATGCCTCCTGTTTGCCTATCGGGAGGTACCTCAGAAGTCCCTGGGGTTCAGCCCCTTTGAACTATTGTATGGACACCCTGTCCGAGGTCCCCTCAGCCTGGTCAGAGAAGGCTGGGAGAATACAGTCCGAAATGCCCCGCCAGATGTCTACCGGTACCTCCTGACCCTCCGGAACCAGACTCGGAAGTTCCGGGAACTTGCCAAGGCCAATCTAGAAGCCAGTCAGGAGGAGATGAAACGCTGGTATGACCAGAACGCCTCGTCCATCGAGTTCGAGCCGGGCCAACAAGTCTGGGTCATGTCCCCGGTCGAACCCTGTGCCCTCCAGGACAAATGGATGGGGCCCTTCAAAGTGGTGGAGCGCAAGAGCCCCGTCACCTATCTGGTGGACATGGAGTCCCCCAGGAACCCCCTCCGGGTCCTGCACGCCAACCGGCTCAAGCCTCACTTTGCCCGCACGGAGCTGAGCCTGCTGCTGGCTACGGATGACGGGGCCGAAGACGACTCTGAGCCCCTGCCCGACCTCCTGAAGTACTCTGAAAAAGATGGCTCCGTCGAAGGAGTTCCCCTCTCCTCCGCCCTGAACCCCGAACAGCGCCGGGACTGCCAAGAGCTGTTGGGGCAGTTTGCGGACCTATTTTCGCTCACTCCCGGGGTCACACAGTGGTGTGTCCACGATGTCGACACCGGGGACAGCCCGCCCGTGCGACACCGGGCCTACCGAGTTCCCGACCGAGTTCGGGCCTGCATCCAGTCCGAAGTTGCCAAGATGCTAGCCCTAGGGGTGGTCGAACCCTTAGACAGTCCCTGGGCCAGTCCAGTTGTCCTGGTCCCTAAAGCCGCTGCCCCCGGCGCCCCCCCCGGAACTCAGGTTTTGTGTCGACTACCGGGGGCTGAATGCCGTCACCAGGACCGACGCCCATCCCATCTCCCGGGCCGATGAACTGATCGATCGCCTGGGGGCCGCCAGATACCTCAGCACCTTCGACCTCACGGCCGGGTATTGGCAGATCGGCCTCACTCCTGGTGCCCAAGAGCGATCTGCCTTCTCGACCCCCGATGGCCACTTCCAATTCAAGGTGATGCCCTTCGGCATGAAAACCGCCCCCGCTACCTTCCAGAGACTAGTGAACAGAGTGCTGGCGGGGCTAGAAGAGTTCAGTGCCGCATACCTGGACGATATTGCGGTGTACAGCCTCCACTGGAACAAACACTTGAGACACCTCTGGGAGGTCCTGACGGCCCTCCAGCGGGCCGGACTAACAGTGAAAGCAAGCAAGTGCCAGATAGGCCAAGGGTCTGTGACCTATCTGGGGCACCAAGTGGGGAGCGGCCAGGTGGCTCCCCTCCAACCCAAAGTCGACGCCATCGTGGCCTGGGAGCCCCCGGTCACCCAGACAGCAGTCCGAGCCTTCCTGGGGCTCACTGGATATTATCAGCACTTCATAAAGCACTACGGGAGCATTGTGGGGCCCCTCTCTGAACTGACCTCCAAAAGACTACCACAGAAGGTGCACTGGACCCCTGAGTGCCAAGCAGCCTTCGAGACTCTAAAGACTGCCATGTGCACCGCCCCTGTGCTCCAGGCCCCCGACTACAGCCGAGAGTTTGTGGTCCAAACCGACGCCTCGGAGCACGGCATCGGGGCGGTCCTGTCACAAGTCAACCCCGAGGGGGTTGACCAACCTGTGGCCTTCATCAGCCGGCGGCTGCTGGCTCGAGAGCAACGATGGAGCACCATAGAAAGAGAAGCCTTCGCCGTCGTGTGGGCCCTAAAGAAACTCAGGCCCTACCTCTTCGGCACCCACTTCCGGGTCCAGACCGACCACCGGCCCCTGCGGTGGCTGATGCAGATGCGTGGCGAGAACCCGAAGCTGCTGCGATGGTCCATCTCCCTGCAGGGGATGGACTTCACTGTGGAACATCGGCCTGGCAACGACCACGCCAACGCTGATGGCCTGTCCCGCTTCTTCCGCCTCGACGAGGAGAATCCCCAAGAAGATGGGTGACTCTCCCCGCCTTCAGCTGGAGGGGACGTGTGTTGGACCCGGCCTCGTGGCGTGGTCCTACCCCTCCCGCATGGCGGACCCTGGACGACATCGGCCCTCCTTCGAACCGCTGTCGCCCTCCGGACACCACCCTCAACGAACTCTCGACGAGAGCCGCCCCTGGCAAACCCCGGCTCTCCCCCTCTGGAACCCGGCGAACCCGGTTCGCCCCAACTCTGCAGGTCCGGTCACCACCCCGGGCCACCCTCTCAGGCCCGACTCCATCTTGGGCCCATCACGTCCCGAGCACGTCGCCTCGACCCAACCCTGGCCATGGCCCAGCGAAGCCCCGACATCGTGGCACCAAGACCAACCCAGTTGGTAAAGTGGCCACTTGACGGATCCCGGAGGAGAGGAGAGGAGTTTCGAGGAGTACGATACCAGGCGTTCCCCGGACGCCTGGTATCGATCGCTCCCGGCCTCCCTGGGCGCTGGCTCCGCCCGCCTGCTGGGTGTCTGGACACCTTCATCCCGGCCCCTCTGACCCCCAGGCGAGAGGGTCCGGACATCAAAGGACTCCAGTCCTATATCTGGGCCAGCCCTGGATCAGGAAAGCAGTTGTATCTGGGAGTCGAAGCCCTGCTGACCTCGTCGCGGCTGATCCTGATAAGAACTCTGGAACCTGGAACCTCTGAGCCCTGCTGACGCTGTCGCGGCTCCACCAAGCTGAACCATCCGCCGAGCCCTGCTGACGCTGTCGAGGCTCTACCAAGCTGAACCATCTTCGGAGCCCTGCTGACGCTGTCGCGGCTCTACCAAGCTGAACCATCCTCCGAGCCCTGCTGACGCTGTTGCGGCTCTACCAAGCTGAACCATCCTCCGAGCCCTGTTGACGCTGTCGCGGCTCTACCAAGCTGAACCATCCTCCGAGCCCTGCTGACGCTGTCGCGGCTCCACCAAGCTGAACCATCCGCCGAGCCCTGCTGACGCTGTCGCGGCTCTACCAAGCCGAACCATCTTCGGAGCCCTGCTGACGCTGTTGCGGCTCTACCAAGCTGAACCATCCTCCGAGCCCTGTTGACGCTGTCGCGGCTCTACCAAGCTGAACCATCCTCCGAGCCCTGCTGACGCTGTCGCGGCTCCACCAAGCTGAACCATCCGCCGAGCCCTGCTGACGCTGTCGCGGCTCTACCAAGCCGAACCATCTTCGGAGCCCTGCTGACGCTGTTGCGGCTCTACCAAGCTGAACCATCCGCCGAGCCCTGCTGACGCTGTCGCGGCTCTACCAAGCTGAACCATCCGCCGAGCCCTGCTGACGCTGTCGCGGCTCCCGGCACCCCCCCATGCACGAGGATTGAGAGCTGTGCGCAGGGTTGCCCAGTACCAGCTGGTACCAAGACTGTCCCGCTACCCCCTTCCCCGGACATTAGACTTTGTTGGGATCCCACGATCCCTCTGTACATATTGCTACGGAATCTTGCCTTTATTCGTTATATAAAGGCTCTTAAACCTACTCTGGTGTAGTGTCTCTCTGTGGTGGTGTGATTGCTCGGCTGTTACGATAGTAGGAGAGGAGCCTCGCCAAGGAGGCCTCTCGACGGCGCTCGGCCAAATCCATACGGAAAGGTGGGTTTCGGGGCGGCAGTCAGACATCTTCTGTCTCCCCTGGAATCGCCTTTTTAACACCCTCGAAGAACAGGCTTGTATGCTTCCCATAGAATCAATGAGGAGGACACTGAGGGTTCATTTTCTGTGAAGTAATGTTGTGGGCTGGTAATCAATCGATTCCAGATCTTGGGGTTCTTTAAATAACCAGGATATATCGGGAATATAAGGCGTTGTGTTGGGGGTGTAGTGCATAATGTTTTCTCATTGTTAATTACCTTCCTGTGTTTAAAAATCTACACCACTCCCTCTGGGCCTTTCTTTTGTCTCTTTCTTGCAGACGAAGATGTTGTACTCTCCCTTATTCCCCTTGACACTTTTTCTGCATTAACATTACCACATGTTTTTGTTCATATATGCCAGATCACTACCAACGTTTCCCTCCTTCATCTTCTGTGCAAGTCTTAGTATTTTTCTGCTCCTTACCTTCCTGTCTTCTCTTTTCTTTCCGGGACACAATCGTTTTTATTCTATGTTTACCGTGACTCAGAAAGAAAAAAATATGATTTTTTTAAATTTGTACCTCTACCTTCTAAGTCATTTTTACAATTCCTATTGTACGGTGTTATTTTTTATATACTGGATCTGGAATTCCAAAGTCCATTTCTTCTATGAAAATCTTCAGATTTGTGAGGAAATGGCTTTTCTCGTTTTGGGCAGTTCCCCAAAATGTCGTTTTGTCAGCCGGGTTTCATCAAGCTGGTCTTATCTATTTTATGAAATTCGTCAAATTGAGGACAACTTATGATTGTGCTTCATTGGGCAATAAAAAACCTGGGGGCATATTATCAAGGGGGGTTATCTCCGCTTTTTTGGCTTTAAAAGTCAAGAAAGCGGAGATAAAATTATCTCCCTATTACCTAGCTGTCGCTAACACCAGTTAGCGACAGCTAGTAGGAGATAGTGACCATCTTGGGCCACACTTTGCATGTCAGTGATATTTATCACGAATGACATGCAAAGTGGGCGTGCCAAGATGTTAGCAACTGGAAACAGTCGCTAACATCGCTATCTCCTATTACCAACTTTTGGAGATATTCACGCTAAGAGCGAATATCTCCAAAAACTAACACCTGCCCTGAGCAGTTCTTAGCCATGTTATCCAATGGGAGGTGGATAACATGGCTAAGAGCATTAGCTCGGTAATGTATGAATTTCGCTGACTTTTCAGCGATATTCATGCATTGCGGCCGTTTTTTATCGCATTTGCGATAAACCTTGATAATAGCAAGGTTTATCTGCGATAATTTCTGACGATGCTTAGCGTTAAAAAATTCGTTGCTAAGCATTGTTAGCGATAAATATCGCTTAACGTTGGTAATATGCCCCCAGGTCCATGAATTGGAGAGTACCTATTATTTCAATCTTTTAAATCATTAGGGAAGTTCGGGCTCCTGAAAGACTTCCTCTCAATTAGACCAGAGCAGAGGCACACCCTCTGAGGTTAACACATGAGGTTTTCTGTATGCTCTTTGCAAATAATACTCACCGAATTTTACAGTTTAACTGCATGTGTGAACAGGACGCTCCGAGGCTGGGGCATAGCCCCTGTTGCTGCAGCAGATGCAGTGGCACCTGGGCCCGGACACCTGGCTGGCCATTCAACCCTCATTATTGCTGAATTTACTACCCCAACAGCAATCAAAAGGGCCATTTTACTAGCTTGCACCTGGGCCATGGCATCCTTGTTACTCTACTGCTTTGTAGACATTGTCTACTTGAAGCCAGTTGGACATGTGCTGTCTTTCTGCCTTGCAGCATTTTAGGTTGTATTGTCCGAATCCCAGTCTATTGGAAAGGAAGGAGGAGAGTGGGAAAATGAATTTAATGGCGTTTCTTGTAGTCTTTCTTGCTCTCCCTTCTTCATACACCCACCAAGCCATCTAAGTAGAGTATCTGGCATTCAACTATTTTATTTATTTTATTTGTAGAGCGCAACATTTATCCCAAGGGATGTCACGGCGCTAGAACTAAAGTAGCAGATGGGAACTTGGTTAGCCGGGTGTCATGCATCAGTTTTTAGGGAAGAGATGTGTTTTGAGTTTCTTTCTGAAGATATTGTAATTATTAGTTAGCCTGAGTTCCACTGGGAGTTCATTCCAATGTCGTGCAGCCAGGTAGGAGAAAGTGCGTCCACATGCTTTGGTCTTTTTTATTTTCTTTTTTTTGGCAAGAGCGAGGTGTTGTGATCTTAGTGGTCTGGCAGGGGAGTAGAAGTGTAGTTTATTCCGAAGAATAGTCGGTCCTTTATTATTGAGTGTCTTGTGGGCATGACCTATGAGCAGGCTCTTTGGCGCATGGGCAGTGGAAATAATATATGAAGTGGGTGTGGATGGTCAGTGATGAACGGTTTAAACTTATCTTGCATATGTGGAGGGACCTTTGCAGAAGAGGCGCTTCTAATGAAATGTCAGATCCAAGCATTCATGGTCAGATGCTTTCTGGTCCTGTCTGTGGCATGCATGCACTCCCAGCCATCTGTGAATCACAAGGTGCAACAACTGAGTTCTCGCATATGATAGTGCTGACGTCATCTGTGTTCATCACAGTGGCAGATGGCCTGCTTTGGCATTGGGGCAGAGCCCTGATGTTCGTTCACTGTTTCTAAGTTGGTGATACTAGCTATCTGACTCTGCATTGTTTCATCTTTTTTCCTTTGGTAGGCCTTGTATTTGATATGTACGGTTCAAATTATATTAAAGCTTGCCACGTTCACTTCATGTAATGTGGTTAATTTATATAGGGCTCATCAGTATGACAGTTCCCCAGCCGCCACTTATTTTCTTTTCACACCCTTCGCTCAAGGTCCTAACAGCCCACTCGTTTTTAAACTGGAGCTTGTTTTTTAGGTCTCGCCTAAGCCATCGCGTTAGCGATGCTTTGGCGAACTATTAAGTGAGGGCTTTCAAAAGTGCTCCCAAAGTGTGGATTGGGTACAGTATATGTGCTCCGCGTGCGCGCATCATTTGTCCACCTGCTGATCACTTTTGCGGCCGCTTTGATGTTCTCAGTGAGCTGCGCGGCCACTGAGAACATCAAATTGGCCGCAAAAGTGATCACCATTTGCCATCCGAAGCCCTCACTTTACTGCTTTGCTTGTTTTTTTTTTATTTCAGCACTTTGTGGGAGACCATTTGATTCTTGCTCCCTCGTTTGTATACCGCTTCCCACTCATTTAACTGCTCTCCACTCTTGCGTTCCAGGAAATACATGTTTAATGCCATTTAGAGTTGCCCCATCTCTTTCCCTTCACACCTCTCGTTTTGTTCCTTCTCTCTATCTCCACTTTCCCCTTTCTCTCACTCCTCCACGGCACATTCTTCTCCTCTGTCAGCATCCCTTCTCTGATCCCTGCCACCTCCCTCTGCTCCATCTCTCTGCAGTGTTATTCATTTGTGACCGCTTTCCATGTGGCTAAGGCTTGGCACAAACAACAGATGCCTTATCCTCAGCAGATCAGAGAACATTTGTGTCCATATGTGTATTGAGGTGGAAGTGCGCGAGCAGCACAAGCTATGAAGTGACAGTACCTTCCGCGGCAGCAGCTCGGGGAACAGCGAGCTCCTCTATCACCCTGGTGCACACACGAGCAGTCCAGTTTCAGCACTTTTGTCCGGGCTGCTTTTGAACCCCAGTCCAGTCCAAAGGGCCAATAACTCCAATGAAGCATGTAGTGGTGACTCCACCCTATGACATTACATGTTACAGTAAATCATGAGCACAGAACATCCTGAAAAACAGTGCATACTGCTGATATGGCACCAGGCATGTTCGATGTAGTGGTAATTGGTGGTTGCTGTTAGTTCAATCGGATGGAAATGAAATATGTAGTCTTCAGAGCGTACCTGGTTTACGAGTGTGTATACCCTAGAACGCTGTCCTTTACTTCTTTGTACAAGGTTGCAAGGTTCTTCATTTAACTGGCCTGATGTACGTACGATCTATCTATCTATCTATCTATCTATCTATCTATCTATCTATCTATCTATCTATCTATCTATCTATCTATCTATCTATCTATCTATCTATCTATCTAATCTGTCTTTTAATTGTATTTTTAGTCTTGGGCCAATAACACACACAAACACACACACACAAACACACACAACCACACACACAAGCACACACAAGCACACACAACCACACACACAAACACACACAACCACACACACAAACACAAACACACAACCACACACACACACAACCACACACACACAACCACAATCACACACAAACACACAACCACACACACACCACACACACACCCACACACACACAACCACACACAACCACACACACAAACACAAACAACCACACACACAAACACACACAACCACCAACACACACACAACCACACACACCCAACCACACACACACAACCACACACAACCACATACAACCACATACACAACCACACACACAGCCACAAGCACACACCCACAACCACACACACACAACCACACATACACTCAACCACAACCACACACAAACACACAACCACACACACAGACACCACACACACACAATCACACACACAAACACAAACAACCACACACAAACAAACACACACAACCACCCACACACAACCAAACCACACACACACAACCACACACACGCACAACCACACACAAAACCACACACACACAACCACATATAACCACACACAACCACTCACACAGCCTCAAGCACACACACACAGCCACACACACACAACCACACATACACCCAACCACACCCAACCACACACAACCACAAACACAACACACACCACACATGCACAACCACACATGCACAACCACACACACACAACCACACACACACAACCAGACACACAACCACACACACACAACCACACACACACACAACCACACAACCACACACACACACACAACCACACACACATAACCACACACAACCACACACACACAACCACAAGCGCACATACACAACCACACACACAACCACACATACACACAACCACACATACATACAACCACACATACACACAACCACACACACAACCATGCACACAACCATGCACACAACCACACACCCACACACACAACCACACACACAACCACGCACACAACCACACACACACAACCACACACACGCACAACCACAACCACACACACAACCAGACCATCAGTGCACACTTCCACCAGGCACAGACACCATCCATCGTCAGTGCACGCTTTCACCGGGCACAAACACCACCAGCCATCAGTGCATGCTTTCACCGGGCACAAACACCACCAGCCGTCAGTGCACGCTTCCACCAGGCACACACACCACCAGCCGGCAGTGTACACTTCCACCAGGCACACACACCACCAGCCGGCAGTGCACATTTCCGCCAGGCACACACACCACCAGCCGTCAGTGCACGCTTCCACCAGGTACACACACCACCAGCCGGCAGTGCACACTTCCACCAGGCACACACACCACCAGCCATTAGTGCACAATTTCTACAGGCACACACACCACCAGCCATCAGTGCACACATCAATTGTTATCCATCCACAACTAACTATTGTAGCAATCGCACACAGTATGGCGCACTTTACTTTTAAACATATTCTTCTTCTTTTTTTTGGGCCTAGAATTTATAGACTTTTGTTGCAATTGGTGTTGCAATATTTAGTAATGCCAATAGCTCAAACTTAATTAATGCGCGACCTATTGCATTGCAAATGCTTCTCTATTTTCTCTTTAGGGTGAAGCAGGATCGAAGGGCGAGAAAGGTGAGCCTGGACTAGCTGGGACCCCAGGAGAGACCGGACTAAGAGGTAAAGATGTAAGTAGATTCTGATAGAACAGTAAGAATGCACCAAGACAAATGTTAAGCTCTGTAGAGACTGAATGAGTATGCAGGAAAGGGACACCTATAGACTGGACTTCATAAGCCAGTGTACTGACCCATGTGACACTCACACTTTCTATACATGTTCCTCCATTAAATAAATGTCTTTTTTAAACTCCTCTGGCGCCACGACCTGGGACAGACAACCCAAGGGCATCTACTAACAGTCTGACCCATAATGCTCCGGAAAGCAATGCAAACACACGTTTCACCTGCAAAAAAACCCACACCTGCAGCAGCCACTATCACCTTTTAATGAAACCGGCTGGATTGCTGCATTTAAAAACATGTTTATTTAAAGACGATTACAGACATGGTGATCTGCTACCTTAGCAGGCCACCATTTCGGAGATGTCCATCAGTCAGAGTGATTATTGCCTATCTCATTAATATTCATAAGGTAGATCAGATTAGAGGCCACTCCGAATCAGAATTGTATGAATCGTCCTGTTAGTACATAGATCGGTTTGCGAAATTCTTTACTGGTTGTAAAATTACTGGTGAAAAACTGCGACCAGTTTTTACATTCCATATTTAGTACATCAGGCCAGTAGGTTTATGCACAGCAAGGATTAGTCATGTTCCTGTGTATGACTGTAAATGACTGAATTGATGGGTGTTATTTTTGTCTGAAATTCTAAAGAGGGAATTTCACCAAATTAACATCCACATAGTATTTTAGCACTGCATAGATTTTCTCAATACAATATTGAATGCCAACCTCATATTACCCAACCGAATACAAAATATGACATTTATTTAGACATAAGAAAGGTGTCAGAAGATCAATGGGCAATAAGGTCTTCCTGGTTGCTAAAGACAGGGTGAAGCCAAAGTGGTGGAATGAACATCTCCCAGATGTTGATACTGATGTGAGAAGGGGTGCAGATTGTACTCCATCTCCATCATTGACTAAATAGAGGAGCTGTTCTCAGGAGCTTTGGTCTCTGCCAGGCGTGCTAAAGGTTTGTAATGTCAAAGACACCTGGAGACAAGCTAAGGCCACAAACCCAAAGGATTTTCCACACAGCACAAGCACAAGACAGTGATGGCCAAACCTGATTTATGTCTCTTATTAGCATCCAGACCATTACCTGGAATAAAGGACTCAGGAAGCACAAGGAGACCATTTGCATAAAACATCAGATTAAGATAAATAATGTACTTAAAAGCTGTGTTTGTGTTTCGTCTGTGGAAAAAACAACATCTATTGTTCACAGACTTGGTTTTTCCAGCTACTATCTTCCTTGAATAGTGTTTGTTTGAGGGCAAACCATGACCTCCTATAGTCAGTCTGCTTATCTCATCAGAAAAGCTACTAATATAGTGTTTACACCTGACTAATGTGCCTCTCTTTCTTTACCTTTCAATAGGAAAAATCTCAGTATGTGATATGTCAGTCACATCCCAAATTCTCTGCTGGTCCGTTCCCCCATTCATCTATTATTAATCACAGTACCTTGGAAATATCCAAACACAGTTTTTTCCGGTTGGTCAGTCCCCGGAAGTGTCATCATACATGACAACATGCAGTGTCTACACACTACGGACTTTGCTGAACACGTTTGGTGGCAGATTGTATGAAGATACAGCAACGTTTGCTCTGAGGGAGCAGGTCTGACCAAGATAGAATAGTCTAGCCATGGCCCCATGGGAAGTAGCCCCATCTGACCATAAAAGGAGCTTTGCAGAACTTGCATCCTGCACCCATGATTGCCAAGGAATATTTGAGAGATTGTGAGAAGGGTTCTGATCAACCATTACTGCTAACTGCAGCCCATATATATAATAGTATCAGCAACTTACTTGAGATTTTGAGTAGTAGAAGAGGCAGTCATGTATGTAGAGGAGGAGGAGGCAGAGATGTCCTCCAAGAACGATCATGTCCCTGCATGGCTTCTGTAACTGAGCTGTGAAGACATGCTCCAATAGAGAAGGGGGTAGAAAAGAAAAGCAAATGAGAGAAATAACGAAGTTATCATTTGGAGGGAAGAAACAACAGCACAAAGGGCCTCAGTAGGCAGTTTTGCTGCACTCTACATTGTCACCATCAACAAAAAGCGTATGACTGTAAAATGAGGATCCATATGGAACCCGCCCATGTGCTTCAATAAGGTATGTAGTGGGCACTCACTGCCACTGGAATCCTCACGCTCAGAGACCTAGGGAGATGAAAAGTTAGAGGGGACATTACAAACCTGAAAGGTATAAGTATCGCTCTCACACTACCATAATCTGAGATCTCCTTCTTAACCGAGAAAGCCCCTTGAAATAAAAGCAAAGTGCTGAAATATCGCTACAAGACTAACAATATTACAGTCTTTGAAGCACCTGCAGCCATCTTGTCATTAGCTGTGCAAGCTGAGGAAATCCGATTCAGCATTTGTAGAAGCTGCAATTAGTGATTTTCAACAAGAAAACAGGGAGGGAGAAGGTTACATGGGTAGGTTACCTCCCCTTCCCCAGAGATAGCCAATGTTACATATACAGGAGGTCGCCCACTGCTCATTACCTAAGTCCACTTCAAAAAGCAGGAGTAATATCCTTTTCTAAAAAGGGTCCTCACCCACACAAAGTCACCAATAAACATTAAACTGTGTTTCATGAATATGATGTTTATACAATTATCATTCTTGTATCCACTGATTTGGAAGCCTGGAAATACCCATGCAGTGTTATTTAACCAACGAAAATACTGGTTTGGTGTTGTAGGTTGTATGGATGGAGTAGATGCATGTTAATATGTGTGTTTTTAACTTGAAACGTTGAATAAGTCAAAATAGAATAGCCAGACCAGTGGTACTAACTAGGGATCTTGTTAGTCCAGATGAAAGCTATTTGACCCACAGGACAAAAAGGCCGGCTGGAGCATGCAGCCCTGATTAGATGGTTGTGAACTAATAGGTTCAATGAACATCCACTTTTGTTTTTGACTTGCCATAGGTCCCTTGATTACAAAGTGATTAGAAAGTAAGTTACCTTTAGGTAATATTTAACAATTACCAGGATTCCTTACAAATAACATTAACGTGCTCCCCCCAGAAGTGGGTTTGAGTCCACCCAGGGGACTCACTAGGGGGCTCATTAGGATAGCGTTTTTTCCGCATCCTCTGGGCCGGCGGAATCCACCGCCGGCCCGGAGGATGCGGAAAAACCGCAGCGGACCAACCAAAGACCCACCGCCACATTAGGATGGCTGGTGGGTCCTGTTTTCCGTCCGCAGCTTTTCCGCCGTGGTTGGCTTACAACCGCGGCGGAAAAGCTGTAATATGGTGACGGTGTCTCTCAGACACCGTCCACCATATTAGGATGCACAGAAAGAAATGCTTTTACACGGCGGATATTCCGCCGTGTAAAAGCCTATGGTGCTTCACTGCGGGGGCCCGTTGCGGGCCCCCTGGGTAAAGGGGGGTGGGGGGTGCACATGGGGGGTACCTATGGTACCCCCCTGCATATGTATGCAGCAATCGGCAGGCACCGCGTGGTGCCTGCTGCTTGCTGCATACATATGCAATGTATGCTTTTTTAACATTGCGGCGGGTGCAGCTTGAAGCTGCACCCGCCGCAATGTTAAATATCCAGGATGTGACCGCCAGGGTGGCGGTCACATCCTAATTTGCACGGAGGGACCGCTGCAGCCCATGCGGACGGTCCCTCCTACTCTAGGGTGGCGGACGCACGCAAGTCCGTCCGCCATCCTAATGAGCCCCTATGTGTGTACTCTATGATGAAGCTAGTCACATGACTCCATGTGGGTGATAGCCCTTTGTAGCAAAAAGATACTGCTCCTTTTTGAGGTGGACATAAGTATATGCAGGTCCTGTAAGAATAGATAGGTGACCTCTTGGAATATGTATCCATTCCACAGACGAGTTTCATGATATGTATATTCAGATCAGAAGAAAATATTGCATCCTGAGAGTACATTCAGGCATCACGCTGGATTGAGTCAGAAGATATACAGGAAGTGCTGCTTCTTGAGGTGTATGCACAGCCATGCTTATGTCATGAAGCCACTTGTGAAAATGTCGAATTTGAGTTTAACACAACCATTGTTTTATTCCTCAGGGCAGCTCAGGAGAGAAGGGGGAGCAGGGAAGCAAGGTAATGTGACATCCACTCACAGCATTACACGTACTCAACGGTGCTTAGTGTCTTCTCAATTCTGTATTTGGCGAGGTATTACTGCGCTGCTCTTGCTATAGCCTTAATTTTATGGCATGACTTTACATCATCTTCCAGCGGCGGCTCCTTCGTTATGGTGGAGGAGTGTCGCACTCCTGCCAGCAGGTGCAAACACGAAAAATTAAATGATAAAAAACCTATTTTATTTTTATTTAAGAGCCGAGTGTTAGGGGCGGGTGTGCCCATCATGACGAGGGCACTGAAGGAGGAGTGGTCGGCACTGCTGCAGGTGCGCATGTCGGTTTGGCTACCTGTTTTAGGACAGCTAAATCAACATGCGCACTGAGATCTCTCCAAGCCAAACTGCATTGCAGGATGTAGAGAAGAGCAGGCACAGGCCACCAGTCCCTGTGGGAGCACAAAACCAGCCCACTCAGGCCAATCCCGACGCTGCTCTCATGCTGGGTAATAGTATTACCAGCATGAGAGCAGCATCTGGGTTGGCCGTAGGGGAGTCTGTGCACTAACAGCAGAAGATGACCGAGGCGGCAAGGCAGCGAGGGCAGGTACGTGCTTTTATTTATTGTTATGGTAACCCCCCACGCTGCCCCACCACTTTTGTCAGATAGCAGCCACTACTGTCATCTTCCTAATTTGCAAGATATGTTGACTTTATCGCACTGATGAGCCCCAAAGCCAAGTGAATAGTAAATGTCTTCTTAATGCTTTTTTGTGGTTGGAAAGAAAAAGCTTCTATAGCTGTTTGCTTACCGTCTGTACACATGATATCAGATGTGTGAGCACAGAGCTACATGGTCCAGGTGCAAGTGCCACAGAAGAAGATAATTGTAGTTCATTTTAATGAGTTGTTTATCCTCATTCTGAGCCCAGACCACACAGGAGATGATGGCCTGCCTGCCCCCTTCGCCAACAGTTGCTGTTGGAAAATTGCAGTGACTCCATTTTAGGTCCCACCTCCGCATCTGCGACAGCCATGTGGAGAAAAGTGAGAGACGCGTATTAGAAGAAAGACGTGGGAGTGTGTGTTAAACACCAGAGGCCAGTCTGTCGCCCAGAGGCAGCAGGTCTGGCCTAGAGTAAGATTGCCAAGTGTCTGCATGCCTTGATTCTGGAGTGTGAATCCACAGTGAAAGGCTGCACAGAGGGTTTGTGGTGTGTGAATGTTCATAGGGAAGGTCTGCTTATTATTGTGAGATAGAAAAACACTATTCAGTGCAGGAAAGACATCAAATAGTGCTGCCACAAGATGCACAACCACTGAGTGTGCCTTGCTACACATTTTAAAAGCAGAAGCTGGACTTATAGGGCCAGATGTACATAGACCTGCGTTTGTGATTTCCTAATAGCTAATTTTTGTGATTCGCTATTAGGAAATCGGAAACTGCTATGCACATCAGTGTGTTTTCCACTGTTTTTGATTCCCAATGGGTAGAAAGGCACCTGCCTCATTAATATTCATGAGGCAGGGCGCAATTTGCGACCCATTGGTTCTGCGAATCGGGCCGATTGCGAGCTGAAAAAATCTTGGTACATCTGGCCCATAAATAATAGTGGGTGCAGACCTGGTGAAGGTAAATAGTACTCCACATACACAGAGATTCACCCTTCACTGCCAAAAGGGACAGGGCGGTTCGTACTTAGAACAAAAATAGATTCCCTTTTGTGCAAGATTTCAGCACAGAAACCCCAAATATACTGCCATGGGCTAAATGCAAATGCACTAAAAGTTAATATACAATGAGCAGCTTAAACAACTCAAAAACTGTCTGACTCTATCACGTTGTTATGAAAGAATTCATTCATATTTATTTATATAAAAATATAAAATTCAGTGTATCATCCATATATCAAATAATGTACACAATTTGGGAATCTGCTTGTGCCCGAATGCAAATAGAATACAATTGATGAACATAGAATTTTAACTCATTCTCAATAAAAGGTTATTGCATCATAATTAAAAAAAAAATCAAGGCAGCCGTCACGCCTCTGCAATGAACGGTTCACTTCGCAGAATACGTGAATCATCAGATTTGCCCACACACATTTTAATGTTATCCACAATGAATCATTCACCATCTAAACAATGTGTACCTGTTTGATGCTTTTAGTCATCACACATGAAAAAGTCACACCTGGACCTCTGATCCTGTCAGATGCATAAGCTTCACAGGACCTTTGTTCAAGAAGGCACACATGACCGGACAGTATCAAAACCGTGCATGATTTGATGGGGGTGTGAAACAATTGTGGTGCAATCCACACTTTGGCTTGATGAGGGTGGTGTTACGTTTTCCAGGGTACCACTATAATGTAAGTACAAGCACCTAAACCCTAAACCACTTTGGGTAAGTGTGTATTACTCTGAGGGCACATGGACATGTCTCACTTTAGAGACACCCTAATAATCCCACTGTGGCAATGTACTGTGTAAATGAGATGCCCGCTGGTGGCCAAGAGGCCATCAGAGCAGCTAAGACAATACGTCTAATGTGAGTCAGGTGTGATAGAGGCTAACAATCCCTCCCAGTATGCCCTGGTGACCTTCTTATCCGATTGACCACCGGAGGGGCATTGCCAGATCCAATTTTGCTTCTTGCTACGTTTACTTAAAATCTAGACACAATTGCAGGAAAAAGTTACACAGGCATGTCCCATGACAATGTCCTCCTTGCTAAGTTTGGGGGGTGCAGAGTGTGTGCCACTGTATCTGATGAGGGTGCCTGGTATGCTGCCTTTATGTGTGGTGTCCTTTAAAAGGTTCAGATTTCAATGTACTTACTTGTGGTCTGTCTTCTATGTTGTGAGTGAACAGGGACAGTTATTTATTAATTAATTTGAGTAGCGCGAACTCGACCGGAAGGTATTGCAGTTCTTTACATGAGCACCACTTGCATTACAGAACGACACATTCCATTGTAGGCAACGAGATTAAATGATTTTCCCAGAATCACAGGATGTTGAGCCTCATCCCAAGACTCAAATCCGGTTCCTCAGCGTCACAATCTGCTGCTCCAGACATTATGCCACATCCTCTCTCAAGGCTATGTAGTGTGCGCTGCAACTTAAAATCCCTCTCGGCCATCTTAATGTTTTAAAATTTTCTGTGGTCGTTATAAAACACCAGTCATGGCTAACTGTGGACAATGAGAACATACTTATTTTTTCCTCCTTCGGTACCAAAGACAATTACTATTTCAAACACAAGGCTCCTATTTTGCCAATGTATACAACAATTTACAAATGTGTCAGCTACCTTCAAACACTACATAGCAGCAATTCACTGTATACAGTATTTGACAAATATGCTGGCTACCTTTATGCACTGCACAGCAGCAAGTGGCTGACTGTGTCAGCCATCTTAGGTCTGCGTTTACCACACTATCACCATGCAAGCTACGCTAATAATAATTTATTGTACAGTTAGTTGAAACAATACAATATCAATGATGTTAAAACAGAAGCAGTCTAGCTGAGTGAGCTATAAAAACATTATAATAACTAAGGAGTCCATTTGGATGGCGGTCGGAAAATCACTCTGACCGATATGGTAGCGGGAAAACACCGCCCTCTAGGACCGCGGGAAACCCGCTGGTCCAATTAGTATGCTCTGCAGTCATAATCCGACCGCGATGGTCGGATCACTGCATTTAACATTGGGCCGGTTGCTGCTGCCAGCAGCACCACTGCGATGTCCAAAAAAGCATGTCCTGCATGTCCATGCACTGCATGGCAGGCACTGCAGAGTACCTGCCACCTGGTACAGGGACATGTAGGGGGGCCAACCACACCCCCCAACACATTGGGGGCACGCAATGGGCCCCAGAGACATTCTCCACATGCCTTTCCATGGCGGTCCCACCACCGCGGAAAGGCTGGCTACCATTGGCATCATAATCATGCCGGCGGAGCCTGGCCCTTTACCGGCACCGTTTTGGCGGCCCAGTTCCGCCTGCTAAGCAGGTGTGCGGACTGCTACCGGCGGAAAAGTGGTGGGCGGATAATCTCACCGCCGCGGTCATCACTGCCATGCTAATGGGACGGGCGGTTTTCCAGGTTGTTCGGCGGTTGCTGCTGCTGGCCTGGCGGCGGCCATCCGTCTACCATCCTAATAGACCCCTAAGTGACAAGTCGATCAGATGACATTATTTAGATTCCTCACAAGTAACAATTGCTAAAAAAATTCAGCAATGCTCACTGATTTTGGCTAAACATGACAAGTCAGTTAAGTAAAAAAAAGCTTTTCATTGCTGAGTCAATGCACTGAGCTTGATCTGTATAATTAATTTACAGGCTATCTATATGTCTGTGGTATTAAAGCATTCTTGTACAGCGGTGGCACATTTATTATCCAATTGTCAAAAGGTTGGAAGTAAGAAGCTTAGGGTCCAATTACGACTTTGGCAACACCCGCCGCCGCCCCGCTCCCACTCCCACACTGCCAAAGACGCCTGAGCACCGTCCACCAGATTACGAATTTTCTCGTGCTTAGCTGTAGTTTGTTTGGTGTTCCCATAGCAATGTCTCTGAAAATGGGCACCACAATGAGAGCGCCAAATGCTGTTCCTGCACAGCATGGACTCTAAAGTCCATGCTGTGCAGGAACTGGGGTTCATGCACACAGGGGGGCACAACACATGCCCCCTTGCATGCACTGCATGGACCTGAGGCAACATGGGGCCCTGTTGACCCCCCCTAGTGTTTCCCCTCCACCACAGTTTTCATAGTGGGCTCACCGCCATAACAACTGTGGCGGAGAGGAAATTCGTAATGTGCCAGGTGGTGCCACAGTGGCACTGCCAAGCATATTGTGGCCTCAAGAACGCTGCAACACCACCAGGGATCTCTGATCCCTGGTGGTTATAGCAGTTGCTTGGCAGTCCGACCCCTTTACTTGTAACAGGGCGGTCAGACCACTGGTGTGGCGCTTAGTCTTTCGCGAGGAGACTATGGCAGCATCAAAGAATATGGGCTAAAAATCCTTGCACTGATCACAGATCTACAGCCTTCCTAAGGTCTTTGATGTTGCCAGTGTTGATGTATTTTCCCAATTTTGAATAGGACAATATAGATTCTGGCGTAGGTTTTAAAAATGTAATGGAGAAGCTTTCTCCCAAATACGGCTGCAGCGTATCTTTAGTGCAGGTAGATAGTAGCACACAATAGTGATTCCGCAATTGGCAAGATTTTGGGTAGGTGTGGGCGGAATTTGCGTAGTCGCGCTAGGCAAAACTCAGTGATATGGTAAAAAATCTCTGCGAGCACGCAAAAGTTAGCGAACACGCGGAATTGCTTGTTCCGCACGTTCACAATGCTTTTTTTCCTGTTCGCAAACGCTGTTTGCATGCTCGGGGAGAAATATCTTGCGTACACGCATTTTGAAAGGGCGAACAAGCAAAAAATTCCGCAAAACCGCAGATCACTGAATTTTTGGCAATTCCGCATTCTTTGCAGAATGCGAAATTACCTAAATTCCGCAAGCGGAACAGAATTTACCGCCCAGGCCTAATTTTGGGTCCAATTAAGGAAGAGGCATGGGTTTTTTTCTTTAGAATTCCTTTGCAAAGCTGCTACAAAGAGTTGGTTTTCCAAGCCAATTGCATATCTAGGCTATTCAACACTAAAACTAGATGAAGCTTGGCATTCTGGTCAAATTGACTTGTTCCATCACTTTTCTCAAGCTGGAGTCATAGCAAGCTATGCTAGTGTTACATTAAGTATATGAGTTAAGAACGCCACACCAGAATCCTGGACACTTTGACTGTCTGCAGGCTACATTTCTGATCACACTTGAAAAGACACCCAACAGCTTGGAATCCTCACAAACTTCAGTAATAATTATGTACAATGCGTACAGAACGGGCATGAACTAATTAATGTTGATACAGTGCGTTGTTAAATTAAAATTCGTTGCTTGCTGAAATGGATTTAATTTTAATCAAAATTAGTGTAGCTGTTTTGTACTTTTTTGCTAAATTCTGCTTTTATTAATTGGTGTCACATATTCTTCAGCTGAAAATTATATATATATCATAAACGATATTCACCATTCTCTTTTTTTTTGTATACTACTATGGTTATTGTTAATAACATACGAATGATTTTTAGTGCATATCAATTAGCAGAATATTTCAGTGCACTGCACCGCATGATTGTTTGGATTTTTACATTTTATTCTGTGTCCGCCAGGGAGAGCCAGGACTCGCAGGAGATCCCGGGGAGAGAGGAATACGGGTAATATGCTTTTTTTAAATGCCTTTATTACATTTTCTCATATTGCACGGCATGCAGCCTAGAGCCGCAGTGTTTTAATATCTAGATGTGACTAGAAACCCCAAGTATAATCTTAGCAATGTTCATATTTTCATATATATTTTGAATCAATTTAAAAGCTATCTGGAATATAAGAATATTTTAAAAAATCTGAAATATTTAAATATGCAACAAGTGTGGCTTACTGTATGTCAGGGCCCCTTTCAGAGGACAGGCAGGAGCTACTGGGCCCAATCGCGGGGTTTAAGGTGTTTTACTCCTGATTTCCTGGGGCCCGCATACTATTGATCTTGAGCAACTGGGCCAAGTAGCCATTCACCACTCGTGGGGTGGGAGGACGAGATAGATACATGGGAGTGAACATAGGCTCACAACTCAAAGTACGTTGAGCAGTAGCAAGAATGACTCTGCAGTCAAATACTTGCTTTTATATTCAAAGGAGTATTTATATACCAACACAAAGTGAAATACAGCATAGATATGCAGTACACACACTCCTCTGTTTTCAGAGTTTTAGTGTTCGATAGGCAGGTCCCCGTGTCTCACTTCCCTCTCACTAGTGGTAAGGTTATTCCCCATTCGCTATGGGTGACATTCAGGGTAGGCCGCACTAGTAGTCCGGATCTCAGGAGTCCCACTCTGGCTCTTTTAACAGTCAAGTGTTCCAGCATTCTGAAGGGCTAATGGCAGAAAAAGTTTCCCCAGGCCTTCCGGCCCTATGATCAGTCTTACCTGCTCCTACAGGGATGGCCGCGAGCAGAGTCTCTGGGAGTGCTTAGCTCGCGGGTGGGACGGAGATCTGCAGACGCTGCTATAGGTGAGTAGCACTCACGGCTCTGCAGTGACAACTTATGGTAATTCACGGAGCATGTTCTTCATGGCGGCTTCTCCTCTTGACCACAGCTTAAACAGGCAGTAGTCTTTGTCCTTTTCAGTGGCCCCTTCTGACAATTTCGAAAATCTAAAGTCATTTTTGCCATAGCAAAAAAAGTGCACGTTAATTTAAGAAATGACAGTTTGATCAAGCAACGTACCTTTTGCCAGAAAAATGAATGCACCCCACGATTAAATCCAGAAAACCAATCAGCAACATCCATTGAAGTTGGTTTTAATATCAAATTAAAAATAAGAGAACTTGTTAGTAGTATGTTTTGAAAGTTGTCTCGACATGAAGTATCTATTTTTTTTTATTAGTTTTAATATCAATTTTAAATTATGAACAATGTTCAATATATCTAACGATGCATGTGAGTAGACTAAATTTTAGAGCAAGGTCAAGCTGGCATGGGCTATTCCTGGTTAGACTTGGCTATCAGATTGCATGGCTTATATCTGCTACATGACAAACCAATCTGATTTAGCCTGCTGTTTTTCTATCATATTCTTCCTGCTTTGGAAGATGAATGGGGTTATTACAGCATCTGTCTACAAGTCAAATTATGGACACAGCATTTATTAAAAAAATCTCAAATTAAAAATAAGAGAACTTGTTAGTAGTATGTTTTGAAAGTTGTCTCGACATGAAGTATCTATTTTTTTTTATTAGTTTTAATATCAATTTTAAATTATGAACAATGTTCAATATATCTAACGATGCATGTGAGTAGACTAAATTTTAGAGCAAGGTCAAGCTGGCATGGGCTATTCCTGGTTAGACTTGGCTATCAGATTGCATGGCTTATATCTGCTACATGACAAACCAATCTGATTTAGCCTGCTGTTTTTCTATCATATTCTTCCTGCTTTGGAAGATGAATGGGGTTATTACAGCATCTGTCTACAAGTCAAATTATGGACACAGCATTTATTAAAAAAATCTATGTTGGGATTGGCCAGCATTGGGATTTGTCTAGATGTGACCTAGTTGAGCTCTTTTGGACGAGACCTGATAGTAGCCTCTGATTCAATCAAAAGTGTCTTTAAGCGTTCTCTGAAACATGCATGGCAACTAGAGACATTGTGCACCGGGAGAAGTTGGCAGGTGGTGAATTATGGGCCCTGATTCTGGGATTTTCCTCCTGACAGTCGTTCTCCCCTTCCTCCAGGCAGAGTACCAAGATGGCTTCCATGACCACTGAAGAGTGGTGCCTGGAAGGCGTAGGTAACATTCCCCCTTGCTCGACTTTGGCACTCAGGAACTTTTTCCACCACTGCTTTGGCCTGGAATTGGACCTTGGGCAGAAGGCAGCGGCAATCAGATAGCTTGTTCCCCACCAGGTGGCCACATTGGCACCTCTCAAGCCCCACCCCTAGAGAGCAGCATTATGCATCATGTTATGAGTAACTGAGTTCTCCTGCCAGAGAGCAAGGTAAGCTACGGTACCAGCTGCAAATGAAGATTGCGATGGAGGGCAGCAGGAGAAAGTCGGGATCCACTGTTGGGCTCTATGACTGGCAATGAGTGACCGCCCTGGTATCCCGTTTGCCTGGACCCTTAGAGGTACTTGGCAAACAACTTAAAGAGGCAGGGGCCTTGACTATCTTGAGATACTTGAGACTATCACTGTTGGATGCACATCATCAAACCCCAGCGGTTGGTCCAGTGGGTGCTTGGGGCTGTTGATTCTTTAAGAAAACAGTTGCTGAGCCCTTGTTAACACATCAAGTCTTATATTAACCTCAGTCATTATCAGTGCACCTCCACGCAGAAGCGCCCTCCTTTGGGGAGGATGATAATTTATATAATTTCTGTTCCGTGCTGCAATGTATCACTTGGTTCTTATTCAGTGAGGGGGCTGTGCTTATTCTCCAGGCCAGCTCATGCCACTGGGTGAATTTTATCTAGATTTGCTTTTTTAATACTGCCCACCTTAACTTTCAGCTGAGGTCTTCCAAGTACAGAGTGGGCTGTGCTATGAATATTATTGCATGTCGATCTCCCATTCATTGACTGCGTCTTTCCAACCCTATTTCACTTCCAGCAGCTACCAATAAAAAAGGTGCCGAAGGTGCCCTCAATCAAGGAAGACTTTTCCACACAAAAACCTGTCAAGTCTCTGACATGCCAGTCTCTGATATGATGCGCTTCACACATGGGACTGCACTGTGTGGGTTTTGAAAGATATGTGACTTTTTGCGATGGGTGACCTTCAAAAGCACAGGGCAGAGGGTCGCATATGGGATGCCAGCTGTTGCAGCTTACGTTTCAGTGGCAGGTACTCATGGTGAGCCACCTGGACAGCCAGGGTGAAATCTGGAAAGATAGAGGGAGCATTACCTTCACATAGTAAATTTTGCTTCTCCCTTGTGAGCCAGAGGATAGTGTTATGATCTTTGAAGTTGAAGAGTTTGGCTATATTGGGTCACCTTGGGGCTTGCCGGCATGGCCTGTGGTCCCAGGGACTGGTGCTCTCACTCTGCAGCGAAGAGGGGGGAGAACTTTTCTGCCCCAAATAATTCCTTGAGGAGGGTTTCCATGTAGTCAGACATATTTTCTATGTTGATGGACTTCAGCAGGACCATTAGTCACAAATTGCTACACCAGGACCTGGCCTCCGAGTCTTCGTTCTTTGTTTGGATGACCTTCACAACTTTTAATAAATAGTTATGTCCAACTGTGCGATGTTCCAGGGACAAGATCCTTGCCTTGACATCAGATAGTCTCTCTTCTTGCTTATTAAATTTGTCAAATATCTTGTCCACTCTTGCCATAAGAATGTCCAGCTTTCCATTGATGGAGGTGAGGCTGTTTTGCATGTGGAGCAGAAGCGATTTAGCACCTGGGTCATCCATATCCTAAGAGGCCATCTGCGGGATGTCCAGGCCATCTGATGACAGGGCCCCTGTTGTGCTTCACCTCAAACAGCAGTTTGGTCTGTCCGTGATAATTTTTTCCCATTTTGCAGCCATGTGCTTGGCCCAGGAGTCACTGGGAGTGTCTCATGAGGGACTGTTCAGATGGATCCCTCGAGCATGTCCTAGTGCCATCTCTCCAGTATTTACAGCTTCAGTGCCTGGATTCCCCAGTGTAATACCCAGGCCCAAACGGGAAGTGGAGTGGGCACATCTGCAATTCAGCAGCTGATGGCCTCCGTGTTGAGGCTGGTGTAGATCACAGGCAGCCACCCAAGCTGCCTGTTCTTTTTCTGTGTATCCTGTCTACTACTCTAGCCAATGAATCACCTTAGCAGTATCCTCTACTTCCTGCCCCCTATGCCTGATGGTAACCAGTAATTTCTCCCCCTATCTAAAGGTTGAATAGGGCCATGTTCAAGAGCCCAAAATAAAGCTTGCACATTCTCACTAGAAGAACATTTTTCCCATTCATTAAAGGTAACTGTGTGAACCAAAAACATAGGAGAAATTGATCAGGCTAGGAAGCTTGTCCGTGTGGGGGCCAGAACCTACCAAATAAAAATATAGCCATAAAAGCATCACATATTCTCTTTGAAGTTTATATATTAAAAATGCATTTAGTGAATCAGGCTAGGAATGATGTAATGTTTTCGTCTTTATTTTATGTCTTCCTCATAAGGCATCATTCTCACTTAAGCTGGACATGGGGAAGACTCCAGTAGATAAAAGGATAGTTGATGGCATTAATGATTGGATATGTTGAAAGCAGCATAAAGAAGCAACACTTGTTTCAGTTTAGTTTAGTTCACTTGTAGAGTGCCTAAACCAGTTCTGCAACTTCTTGATGTCAATGTGAAGCGAGCTCGAGAGACGCTTGCCGGCTGCTTGTAGTAGATTGCTATAGTGTTTCTCTCAACATGGGCAACTAACAGAGGAATTTTAGTTTTACATTGAGTTTCTCTCGAAGGAGTATACAAGATAAGCCTACTTCTCCAATGATCTGGCTAGTCTAATTGAAGAGCATTCAAGGCCACAAAAAGCACAAGATATTTATAGATAACCAGTGGAGTTTCATCTGTACAGGGGTGACATGGGAGTTCTAGAGCAAGCCTAATACAGCTCTAGTGACAATTCTCTAACTTCTATAAACTTTTCAGGGGCCCCAAGGAACCATAGACTATAGTTGCATAAGTGGAATCCAACAATGGCCCTTCGCGTTTGTCGCTCTTATCCTTCCCTTAAGAAGAGGCCGAAATAGGCATGGAACCAAGGTTCAAGAATATTGTTGTAAGAATATCATCTGACATAAATAGTGTCCTAAAATCATCAGCAATGTATTGCCCCATTGAGTATATAACAGAAAATCTACACTTAAAGGGCAATAATATAGTAAATGATATTTAAGGCACAATATTTAGGTCAGAAGGTATATCTGTATATTATATTTTGTTGTACAATCCCCTATATCATACCTCCCTTTACACCTCGAAGTATACTTTAAATCCTCCCCAACAAATGGAAAGACTGGTGATCATTTCACAGCTGCCACTCCACTTGTCATATAGGAAGCCTTGCAAGAGCCATTTAGCAGAGTGTAGAATTAATTTGACGATGACAACTAGCTCCAATTACAGCTGCTGCCAGAAGGCATCATTTACACATCATGTCCTAATCACAGGAATGTGTTGAATAC
This sequence comes from Lissotriton helveticus, assembly GCF_964261635.1. Taxonomy (NCBI): domain Eukaryota; kingdom Metazoa; phylum Chordata; class Amphibia; order Caudata; family Salamandridae; genus Lissotriton; species Lissotriton helveticus. Next base: position 997,354,250 of record NC_136057.1, read on the forward strand.
CTGACCATAAATGAACTTTGCACACTAATACCAGTTAGCATTCATTGACAACCAATGAACTGTAAACTTTTCTTCGAGTAATGCCAGCCCAGTCCTTAGTCTGCCACTGTTTAAAAGTATAGGTATCGTCTTTACAACTACCATAGTGCTGAATTAATATGTTCTTGCTTAAGTCTAACATCCGCTCTCAATGTTTTTAGGGTCCTTTAGGGCTTCCTGGGCGTCATGGTGACCAGGGGATTAAAGGTGAAATTGGACAACCCGGCATAAATGTAAGTACTACAGCTAGACCTGCTCGCCCATCCTGTGAATGTTGTGGTGACACCTACCTGGGGCACTGTGCTATTTTCTGTTGATTTTATCTAAATTATCTACCACTGAAAGAGCAGAAGGAATTCTGAAAATGATTATCATAATAGGGTACACATTTTGTTTTAAATCGAATGAGGTATAACTTTGGGACATAAAAATACTTACCGTTGTTTGGTGAGGAAGCTTCTTACTGTTTGAAGCTGGCTCTTTATATAGTATATCAAAACAAGATATACTCTGCAAAGAGTCCAGGTATTCCCGAACTAGAGGACAGGGGCTTGCTCTAGTAATCCCAAGGTGCTCTTCTGGGGGGTAGTGTGGTTGAGCAGCCTTAGGCTTATCAGAGGGGAGTGTTAGACATCTGCAAATACACACAATAGTCAATAAATGATGCATATGTCTCAATAAGATCTACACCAATTAATAAAAATAACATGCATCTTTATACATATTTGGGCACCAGATTCAATACGATCAGGTAAGTACATTCTTCAAGAGAAATGCTTTTATTTTTTAAAAGTCGACACAGTGCATTTTTCTGAAGCTGCAATGTTATCCTATGGGAGGAACAACAAGTATAGCATGCAGGTACAGTAGAGCGACTTACAAGACCAATCTACTGGACTTAATGTGAGTAAGGGCCAAGGGCCAAGGCAGCACCAGCAGGTCACCTCCAGCGGCACTAGGGAGGCTGGGTGCAGCAGCGCAATACAGAGTTGGATGCCCAATATTAGTCAATGGAGATCGGTCTGCGGAAAAAGAGGCTGCAGGTTTGGACTGAGAGGCCAGTTGGGCTGAACCAACCAGAAAGTTCAAGTTGTGCAATGCTAGGGGATGTGGGGATACTGGTGGTCCTCTTTTCCCCGGGCTGAAGTGGCTGAGTGCATATGGTCTTTGAGGAATCGGATTTCTTCGTCTGGGAGCACTCGTGGTTGAGGGGGCCTGCACATAGAGGCTGCAGGCGACATCGGAGCGTTCACAATGTGTGAAGCCAAGGTGGAGTATATCTCTTGAGGGCTTGGGGACCATACTAACACTGTTGGCCTACTTCGACTCAGGCTGGGGGGCTTAGGGCAGTGGTGCTTGGCCGCGTCTGGTTTTTGCGAGTCTGAAGTCCTCATGGTCCTTCTTGGGGGTGCCTGCAGGATAGAGTATGTGGGAGTACTGGGTCTTTGTTGAAGGCAGTCTTTCAGAGGCAAGACAGCTGCAAGACAAGATGACTTAGGCACAAATTCAACGGGAACAGCAGACAGGCCGGCAGGGCTGAGGCCAGGTCAGGTACTCCTTCATCAGTCTTTGCCTTTGCAGCTCTTTGGTGTCCTCCTTCTTTATAGGTCAGCAGGATCTGATTTTCTTGTGCCTGGGACTCCCCTAAATACTGAATTTTGAGGAGTTAGGGAAGTGTAGGGTAGTAGCCAGTAAGACACCGACCCCTAGGGTCACTACACCCCCTATGTGACTACTTCCTGAGGGATGTGGGCCTATCCCTGTCCCAGAGTACCTAAGTTTGCCATCACCAAAATGGCTAACTTTGAAAAGTTTCCCCCACTTCAGGTAGGCCACCTTCAGGGAAGGTACTAAACCAAGGGTGGACACATCTATCTGACTAGCAAATTCTCCCGCCTGTTCAGGGGCCAAAGGGCTCTGGACAAAGGGGGTCAGCTTCTTCTCCTGTCAGAGAAGCCAGATTCACATATCAAAGGCGGTGGTCTCTTTGCAGCTCCCCTGCCTTTGAAGGCTAATCTGCAAGTCATCCTGTGGGAGGGGATATGAACATCCTGTGCCCGAAAAGGCTTTGTATCTGACTTCCTGAGGGCAAAGTTCCTCACCCTTGGGGGTTAGAAACTAGTTTCTGGTGGCAGGCTGGCGAAAACTAGTCAGTCAGCACACCAGTAGCTGGTAGGTTTTCATGGGGTACCCCTAAAGTGCATTCTGCATGCATGTATTAATAAAACTAACACTGGCATCAGTGTGGGGTTATTAATAAGAGATGTTTGATACCAAACATCCCTATTTTCAATCAAACCATCATATAGCTAGGGAACTCGTTTTCATCGGTGACAAGCACATGTACTTTCCCTGTTCACTTGTACTAGCAGCAATAGAGCTGACCAGCACAGGGGTATATCTGCTCATGCAGATATGTCCTCACACATAGTATAGTGGCCCCTGCCTTAGGGCTGTCAGGCTTGCTGTAGGGGTGACTACTTACCTATACTGCATACAGTGTCTGCAGGCTTGACACTGTGTGCCATGTTGTGTTTTTACTTTTGTATGCACCAATACAATCATCCTGCTGTGGCAGTCTGTGTGTTTGGTGAGGGGCCCTTTAGGGTGGCACAATTCAATCTGCAGCCCTTAAGGACCCTCTTTAGCCTCCTTGCCCTAGGTAGCAGGGGTACCATTTACTTGGGACTTACAGGGAGTACTGAAGATATTGCCAACTGGGAAAACAATTGTACAGTTTTGGGGAAGAGATCTGCCACTGGAGACCTGGTCAGCAGGAACCCAGTACTCTTCTTTTGATGGAATCTGAATTTTCCTTGGAAAAACAAAAGACAAAAGGCATTTGGCAAAACAGGAACCGTTGGATTAGTTAAATGCTTTGGCCGGGAAACATCCACAGAAACAGGTCTGAGGACTGTCTCAAGATACATTCGTTCTGAGTGCCATTACATACAGTCTTTAGAGCACCATAAAACAATTTAGATCTTATTTTAGAGAAAGTAATGTGAGCCTGGTCATGGGGTGTAAATCAGGCGACCTGATAGTGAATGCAGGTGGGTCTCGGCATTACGTGGACAAAATGAGGGCTAGTATGTGAAGTGTCCAGATGTCTGGTATGGGGAGCGCATGATTGCTGCGTGTACTGTGTGTGCTGTGCTCTGATTGGATTAGTGTTCCTAGCTTCATGTGGCATCTAACTTGATGGTGTTTTGGGAATGCGTTCACCCCTCCAGCCATATGTGCTTTATTGTTTCCAGTCTCCCAGGACCATTGTGGTGTTGCTGCCTATCTGTGGGGCTAATCTGGGTTTTTCTGTTCGCAAGTTTGTTCGGCTGATTACGTGCCACCCCACCTGTGCTCTCTCAATCAGTAGCATCAGGCCTAAGTCGCAGGGCCTGCCTGACCACATATTTCTTACTCGGGTGATGGAGAGGTCATCTGGGGAGATTTCAACATCAGTGACTTGATTTAGTTTTTGAATATACATGTATTGTTGCGTAGCCTGACATCAATATTAATACTTCCAGTCGATTCACATCAAATACCAGGGAAAAAGTGGGAGTGACCATGTCAAACAGGAATTTACTACACTTACTAACACCAGAATACATATATCAAAAGGATGTCATAATATATTTAATCAAAGCAACATCATAAAATTGTTAAAAAGTGCTAAAGAGCTGTACCATATCAACTCAATAAAATGTAGGAGCAGCTAGGTAGACTCAGTCCCAGATCCAGCGCTACACGATCCACTTCAATATTATGTATGGTCTACATATGGTGAACTGGCGTGTGTCCCTGTTTGCACGAACGAGGATTTGCTTCTGGAGGCAATAGTCCCAGTCTGAGAAATACTTTGTTCAGCAATGCCGTCTAGGCAGCCGCGTCTTAGTCTACGAACAAAGTACTTCTCAAAATGGGACTATTGCCTTTGGCATCTAATACTTGGTTGTGCGAACAGGGACTTACGCCGCTTTGCCATATGTTGACCATACATAATATTTACGTGGATAGGGTAGCACTGGATCTGGTACTCTGACATGACTTTGCTGCTTTATTGTTACACAAGATTTTTTATGCCCTGAAGAAGTCCTTGTTTAGGGTGAAATCTATTGGTTGCATTTGTATGTTGCATTTTCAAGACTGAAAAAAGATACATTTAAAAAAATCATTAAAGCAACACTGGACTCTTCAAATAATATTGTAAATGACTTGATAGTTGATTTGATGTTTAACTGATCTTCTGTGCTCATGTGTTGCCTCTCATTTTCTGTCTTCCACGATATCAACTCAGTTGATATCCATGTTATTTACTTACACGTTGAGTCCAGATTGGTGAACTGACACAAGTCAGGCTTGCCTCACCAGATTTATAACAAACAGAGTAAGCAAAAAGTGCCATATTTAGACAATCGGTATAAAGATAACAAATTATAGAGAAAATGACTATCCTTCTATTTTAACAAAACAAGTACCCACACCAATAATGAGGCACCATTGTTTATTTTATTTTTTAAGTGATTGTCCATACTAAATATTAGGGAATGAAACCGGAACAACAGCGTCACTAGTAAGTCGCATAATGTTGAATCTATTAACGTCGGCAGTTGTAAAAACGGGAGGTGACTTGAGACAGTCAGATCAAAAATAGACTGTAGTTGGCTACTAGTGACACTTATCAGTTTTTCTATGGTTTGAATGTCAGCTTCACTGACATCCCAAGTCTCACATATGGCCACTTTGAATATTTGCTCATAAAATTTGGGAGGTGTGCCCCAAAACATCAGAGATCGTGAAGTTGTTAAATATTGGCAGCAATTTCAATTTTAGCACACTGCAAGGCACATGGACACTCCACTCAATACCATTAATTGGGTTAATTGAGTACAAAAACCTCACAATAAATGGCAAATCGGAAGGATACCCAAAGGGTCAGGGCTCTATTAATCTACATTAGTTGTAATTTAATATGAAAGTTGATTAGATCCATGTTATCGAGGTTTGAATGTTAGCCATAAAAATGTAAGGCTGATCACTAGAGCAGAAGCTCCCACTAATCAAATTAAATAATTCAATAATCCAATAATCCAAGCTGAAAGCAAAAAAGGAGAATATTGGGAAAACTGTATGACATAATAACAGATCTGACATTTGATTATAGTGATGCACACTTTCTCTTGACATGGGATTTCAGTCTTAATCTATTCCACTATCCCTATATGTATGGTCGAATTCTAACTCATGGTTTCATACGGGACATCCCAAACTAGGACCTTTACCCAAGTAAGCGACGAGATAGATTGTTAAAAAGAGTTCTAACTTCATGTTTGACAAATGGATTGAGAATGATGAATTGTAAATTTAATGATGACATGCCCTCATCATGGACCTGTATTTCACTAATGTGCAGCTCCATCATTGATTACACCTTAGCAAGTCTTTCTACATAACATAATTTAAAATTGATCAATGCCCTGAAAGTGACCAATTTCCTCTGATCATCAAGCTTAAGACAAGGTATTACTCTTTCACAAACACAAACCCCTTAATAACCTGCCATCACACAGAAATTTGAAAGAGGCCCAATGAAATGAAACACTAGAAACAGAAACAATGGATCAATGTTTAGCCCTGCTTAAGCATTCCAATGAATTAGAAGACAACCCAATAACACACTTGGAGCGATTGATTGAAAATCGTCCAACACTGCATCCAATCAGGAGCATCACCAAATGTCAAAGCCTAGGCTACAAGAACATGAAGAAATAGATCACCGAAGCAATGACATTAAAAAAACGAAGCATCAAACAGAGAGCTACGAATGTTGCAGAAAAAATCTTACAATCAAGACCAACTACAATAGTAAAAGAGATCAGGAAAAAATACAGAAATGAAGATTGGACAGTAAAGAAACATCATTAGGATATTTGCACCGCACTTTTTTTAGGCCAGCCGAAACAAGAATTCCAAAATATTTTGGAAAATAATAAACAAAATAGAGAAGGGACACTTAATGGCTAATAATGCAAATATTTGTGAATCCATGTAGGTAAATCACTTACATACTCAATATTCATAAAGGCTCTTGCATCGGAGCAAACCTCTGTAAGGGAAGATCATTTAAAAATCATTCACAATGATATAGATCAGCACATCAAGGACATAGGAAAAGAGGAGGAGATATTATATATATTTCAAACGCAACACAAATGGATTGGAATGAAGTTCAGCTCCTGAAAATTATTACTAACAGCCACACTGATGGAGCACCAGGACCAAATGGATTACCTCTGACCCTATTTACAACAAATACTGGTCTAACAAACTACCTACTATATACAAGTACATTCTGTGCAGTGAGGATGTTCCATATTCCTGGATGGGTTCTATAGTCCACCCGATCTACAAGGGAGACAATAAATCAGATCCTGTCAACTACTGTTTATAGCTTTTTAGGTTACCAGGCAAAATAGTTTGCAAGCCTCTTACTTCAGGATCTTAACGATTGGGCCAGTGAGAAAAAGGTAATTTTCTGGAAGCAGATAGGGTTCCATCAAAGAATGGAGACCACTACCAATTTACTAGGACTATCACTTATCATGGAATAAACCTTTCCACTGTTGTATACTTTTGTGCACTTAATTTGTTGACTTCCAATTCTCCTTCGATTGTGTACCAAAAGACATCCTAGGGAAAGAACTACTTGGAGAAATCCATCAAGGTTATTAAGGGCAATTCTACTTCTATATTCTAACACATGTATACGCATCAAACTCGATGATTGCACCCGCCTGTCTTAGAAAATTTATACATTGACTGTATTGAAGCAGGGATGCACCTTAGCACCTTTACATTTTGACCAAAACTGTGTGGCAGAATATAAATAATCAACCCTACTGTATGCTGGTGACCGAGTGCTATTCAGTAAAATCCAAATTGTCTTCAAAGGCTGCTTAGCAAATTGTATCATTACACTGAATGAAATGTATATGTTATAATTGGGGAAGGAGAGCAAGAAAACTGAAACGTGGCAGATCAACAGTAGTGACATTGTTAAAGATAATTAATACATATATGGGTGCTAAAGTCGATCCCAGAGGCTCTTTCCCCCTTCATAAGCAGTTTAATAAATCAAAAGCGCATGCCACATCACCAGCCTTTTTAACACTGACCAAATAACTATGGGTCCCAATTTTGCAATCAGTTAAAGAAAATCATGGCGCCAAGCTGCTTTCCAATATTATCTATGTCAGTGACATGGCACAAGGAAATGATGCTAAACTCCTGAAGGTTCTAATTGTAGATCATACAGATCCATCTTTTATTTCCCTAAACAGTTCCTGTGGGCGTGAGGTAGTTGTTGCGATTTTACAAGGCAAGATTTGTTCTTGGGGTAGTCACTGGTCTCTGTGAGGTAGAAATGTTGTATAGGCATTGCCGTCTCTTCGTCTAGTATGTACATTTCAGGAGCCTGCCCCCCCTGTGTTCGGTTCCGGTGAGGGTCCTCTCTTCGCAGAGCCGTGTAGTGAGGTGTCCATGGCTTGAGTTGCTGGGCCGTCTAGGTAACGGATCAGGTCTTTTGGGTCTGTGAAAACGTGTTTTTCCCCTTGTCTTTAATCTTGAACTTTGCGGGAGCTATGAACGAGAATTGAATGCAAATGAGTCCTGAACAAGAACATTCAAAAGTTATTCAGGCCAGAGGAAGCCATGCCAATGATATTCCTATTCATAGAGTCAGAATTGAGCAACTGCACTCCTTCCCTTTGTAATTACTTTAGTTTTTCAGTTCATGTAGCGAAATGCGTGCGAACAGACACCATGAAACACCTCATCATGGTTCACTTAGAAATAAATCCTTTGGGGTACATTATTCCTGCACTCGACTGTCGCACTGCGGTAGAGGAAATCTTTTCCTTTGAAAACTCTTCATGATTATGTCATTTTTATCCATTAATCAATATTAGTCCAACATTTTTAACTCGTGCATCTTCCTTAATTACGCCACTGCGGAGACAGCATGTTTGCATTTCGAATACTTTATTCATCATTTTCAAACACCAAGCGTTGCCAATCCAGGCTTTAACGGAGGCGTGTGAGGACAAACATGTTTCAAAAGTGGTTTAATGAAATCAACGTGCTCCCAATGCATTTCGAATTCTATGAATTCTTCGTCAGGGGTTTAACTGAAAATAAGATAAAGACACAATTATACTAGCTGCTTGTCCATTATTAGTGTGCTCTAGTTGATTTCTCTAACTATACCCTCCATTAAACAGAAAAAACAACTTATATTTGCAAAAACCCAAGCTACTCCCTCCGTGCTCGAACCCTACCATCTCCCATAATTTCATTAACAGTGAGTCACGACTCCCTCCCAGCTGCACAGGTCACGCTAAGCCACAGAACACCCTTCACCCAATTTACCTTCTCTGCGCCACTGCTAGCAGCATAATCTCGCTTAGCTTCCACTTAACGAGTGCTCTTAATGATTTACCCTCGCGCTCGTGCCGTTTTTTAAAGAGAACAAAATCTCCCACCTGTGAGCAATCCCGCTTTACTCCGCTCCACCCCTCATTCTTGTGTGTCATACCAAAAGACTTCATCTCCCATGGTGCCCCACATCACAGTCAAAGAAAAACATACTCCCTTCAAATTAAATCCGCCCCTATTAAACCTCCCGCAAAATGTGAGAGCTTATGTAAAAAATAACAAATAACAAAATTTCCGCGTGCCCTATTTAGAATGTGCTAGTAACTAAACATATCATGAACATGTCATAAAAACGAACTGTCCAAGCAGCAGAGTTCAATCGTCTCCTCATGCCTATATCGGTTTTGTTAATCGTTGCTTGTAAGTCATTCCACTTAAATCGATGTATTGTTTCTGTCTCCGTAGTGGTGGTTCCTTTAGAAAGTAAACTTGAATCCTTGGGGTGCAAGCTCCGAGGTGATAGTATTGCTAAGCATAGAGTCAGAATTGAGCAACTGCACTCCTTCCCTTTGTAATTACTTTAGTTTTTCAGTTCATGTAGCGAAATGCGTGCGAACAGACACCATGAAACACCTCATCATGGTTCACTTAGAAATAAATCCTTTGGGGTACATTATTCCTGCACTCGACTGTCGCACTGCGGTAGAGGAAATCTTTTCCTTTGAAAACTCTTCATGATTATGTCATTTTTATCCATTAATCAATATTAGTCCAACATTTTTAACTCGTGCATCTTCCTTAATTACGCCACTGCGGAGACAGCATGTTTGCATTTCGAATACTTTATTCATCATTTTCAAACACCAAGCGTTGCCAATCCAGGCTTTAACGGAGGCGTGTGAGGACAAACATGTTTCAAAAGTGGTTTAATGAAATCAACGTGCTCCCAATGCATTTCGAATTCTATGAATTCTTCGTCAGGGGTTTAACTGAAAATAAGATAAAGACACAATTATGCTAGCTGCTTGTCCATTATTAGTGTGCTCTAGTTGATTTCTCTAACTATACCCTCCATTAAACAGAAAAAACAACTTATATTTGCAAAAACCCAAGCTACTCCCTCCGTGCTCGAACCCTACCATCTCCCATAATTTCATTAACAGTGAGTCACGACTCCCTCCCAGCTGCACAGGTCACGCTAAGCCACAGAACACCCTTCACCCAATTTACCTTCTCTGCGCCACTGCTAGCAGCATAATCTCGCTTAGCTTCCACTTAACGAGTGCTCTTAATGATTTACCCTCGCGCTCGTGCCGTTTTTTAAAGAGAACAAAATCTCCCACCTGTGAGCAATCCCGCTTTACTCCGCTCCACCCCTCATTCTTGTGTGTCATACCAAAAGACTTCATCTCCCATGGTGCCCCACATCACAGTCAAAGAAAAACATACTCCCTTCAAATTAAATCCGCCCCTATTAAACCTCCCGCAAAATGTGAGAGCTTATGTAAAAAATAACAAATAACAAAATTTCCGCGTGCCCTATTTAGAATGTGCTAGTAACTAAACATATCATGAACATGTCATAAAAACGAACTGTCCAAGCAGCAGAGTTCAATCGTCTCCTCATGCCTATATCGGTTTTGTTAATCGTTGCTTGTAAGTCATTCCACTTAAATCGATGTATTGTTTCTGTCTCCGTAGTGGTGGTTCCTTTAGAAAGTAAACTTGAATCCTTGGGGTGCAAGCTCCGAGGTGATAGTATTGCTAAGCATAGAGTCAGAATTGAGCAACTGCACTCCTTCCCTTTGTAATTACTTTAGTTTTTCAGTTCATGTAGCGAAATGCGTGCGAACAGACACCATGAAACACCTCATCATGGTTCACTTAGAAATAAATCCTTTGGGGTACATTATTCCTGCACTCGACTGTCGCACTGCGGTAGAGGAAATCTTTTCCTTTGAAAACTCTTCATGATTATGTCATTTTTATCCATTAATCAATATTAGTCCAACATTTTTAACTCGTGCATCTTCCTTAATTACGCCACTGCGGAGACAGCATGTTTGCATTTCGAATACTTTATTCATCATTTTCAAACACCAAGCGTTGCCAATCCAGGCTTTAACGGAGGCGTGTGAGGACAAACATGTTTCAAAAGTGGTTTAATGAAATCATCGTGCTCCCAATGCATTTCGAATTCTATGAATTCTTCGTCAGGGGTTTAACTGAAAATAAGATAAAGACACAATTATACTAGCTGCTTGTCCATTATTAGTGTGCTCTAGTTGATTTCTCTAACTATACCCTCCATTAAACAGAAAAAACAACTTATATTTGCAAAAACCCAAGCTACTTTATCTTATTTTCAGTTAAACCCCTGACGAAGAATTCATAGAATTCGAAATGCATTGGGAGCACGTTGATTTCATTAAACCACTTTTGAAACATGTTTGTCCTCACACGCCTCCGTTAAAGCCTGGATTGGCAACGCTTGGTGTTTGAAAATGATGAATAAAGTATTCGAAATGCAAACATGCTGTCTCCGCAGTGGCGTAATTAAGGAAGATGCACGAGTTAAAAATGTTGGACTAATATTGATTAATGGATAAAAATGACATAATCATGAAGAGTTTTCAAAGGAAAAGATTTCCTCTACCGCAGTGCGACAGTCGAGTGCAGGAATAATGTACCCCAAATGATATTCCTATTAGCATGGCGATCCCAAACCTGGCTGATAATAAACACTTATATTGGTAAAAAAACAGCCCTATCTAGCAATCTGCTATTCCAAATCTGCAAAAAGCAAGTTAATGGCATATCGTTTTGGAGATCTATCTACATTGTAAAAGTACTGCTACTGATCTATGTAGAGCGTCTGCATTTGCCCGAAGCTCCTAAAAAAGAGGAAGATATTTCTGCCAAAGGTTTTTATCCATCTGGCCATTCGAACACACAGATAAACCCTATACCCCAAAAAGTTGCCTTGAACAATCAATATGTAAAATTCCTAGTCCTCAAAGAGAAACATGGTGTAACTCCTCACTGACTTAAATTTAGATAGTGATCAGTCATAAGAATGACCACATTTGACAATGATAGGACATTACTTGAGTTGTTTGAATCATTTAATAGTTTGAAATGCTTGGTTTTAATATTTGTATTATTAAACTTGCAATGGTTTTAATCACGCAGGGCACAACTTTAGTCAAATGAAATATTCAATAGTTTGAAAAGCCTAGTTTTAATGTATGTGTATGTTTATACATGCAATAGTTTTAATTAATTATACATTAGAAAGTCATCTTCTAGTATACATTTGGCAACAGATGTCAAGGAGTCAGTGTGCTAGTGCGACAAGCAGGAAGGTTAGCAGACCGGTGTAATCTAGTCATCATGTCTGACACTTTCTGCGGGAAGTTTAGTGGGACATGAATATATACTGCAGTATAAACATAGATGTGATACATATAGAAAAGACCTGGGTGCAAGTCAGTTGCAAAGAATGTGGATGGGTTCTTAAATGTAAAGGGGTCTACTATTGAAATAGTACATTACAGAGCCCTTTTGTCCTAATTGCTCATGAGCCCTAACATTCAGGTAACCAACCACCAATGGAACCCAAAATGTGATGTACAAAAAACAAAACATATATATGTATTATAGTTGCCTTTATTGGTAGCAAAGAGCCGAACTAAAACCAGATAATGAATTGACTCTTAAGATATTTTTTGCCTGGTAGGTAGGAAAGTTAACTTGTTAAGATCTGTCTAAAATCATCAAGTAAAATGAAATACATATCTTTTTTTACCACCATATATGCATTGATTTGATCAGATTTGATTATCAACCAACTAGCAGCCCGTCCCGACCTTGTCCGGGAGCAATCAGGCTTCAGGGCCCCGGCACCCGCCCGCCCCGACATTGTCCGTGGGTCCCCCGGAGTAGCAGCCCGTCCCGACCTTGGCTTCAGGGCCCCCGCCCGCCCCGACATTGTCCGTGGGTCCCCCGGAGCCTTACCTCATCCGCCGCACCTCCCCGCGCTCCTAAGTTCACCGGTCCACCGCTAGCAATCAGGCTTCAGGGACCCCGCCCGCCCCAGCCCACGCCCGCCCCGACATTGTCCGTGGTTCCCCCAGAGTAGCAGCCCGTCCCGACCTTGGCTTCAGGGCCCTCGCCCGCCCTGACATTGTCCGTGGGTCCACCGGAGCCTAACCTCATCCGCCGCACCTCCCCGCGCTCCTGAGTTCACCGGTCCGCCACTCCTTGCCGCTCCTCCCCGCCTGTCGGCTGCTCCTCTCCGCTCCTCCCAGCCTGTCCGCAGCTCCTCACCGCTCCTCCCAGCCTGTCCGCAGCTCCTCACCGCTCCTCCCCTCCTGTCCGGCGCTCCTCCCCGCGCTCATGTCCGCCGCTCCTCCTCGCGCTCCTGGACGCCGCTCCTCTCCGCGCTCTTGATGTCAGCACGCACGTCGCGGCCGGCGCTACTTCCATGGGAGTACTTTTTTATTTTTTTTGAATTTTTTTTAAATAACTTATATTTTTTTAATTTATATAGCCTATGTCCATCTGCACACCCTGACAATTACAACGATGTATCGGGTGTGTGGATTGGCGCTGTGGTTTCTGAGTTTACCCGCCTCAAAAATGTTCAAAGTTCTTCCTTTATAATAGTAGTATAGATACTTGCCAAACAGGATTTTGTGTAATCCAGTAGCATATATGACATTGGTATTACAAATTGACAATTACTACAAAATTCCGACCCCTTACTGAAGTTTATTTTTACATCTTTTGGTAAGGTTTTTTTCTGTTGCAAAGCTTTTTTCACAAACAAGGCAAACGAATCCATTCCACTAACTATAATGCAACCGTAACTGTATGATGTTTAACAATTTTAAAACATCATCTTTATTGATATATGCAGTTATACAGTTGGTATGGGAAAAGAATGACTTCATTCTCTTCTGCATTGCCTACTATTATTGGCATTATTTAGTGTGGTCCTGCTGTGTTTTGTTGCAGTGAAATGTTTGCATTATTTTTTAGAAATGAACAGATTGGTTGTGGTATAGTTTTCGAGATTGAGATTGTTCAGTAGGCTCTTGCAAGAATATCGATGTTGATAACAGAAGCTGTAAGCATGGAGCTAAAATAAAGACTGACATAATTTGGAAATTTTTTGAAATTGTTATTTTGTTGAATTTTACTAAGTAGAATGTAAAGAGTTAGGTAAAATCAGAAGGATGTGTTTTACCTAAACTAACGAAGATGGCTGCAAGGCGTATGCATCATACTACCTTAGCAATCAATGTTTGGTTAGCCCAGTAAAAGTGTGAACCTGTTTCTTGAGGATCAAGGCATCACTTAGATTAGTGCCATCCTGAAATAGTACAACTCACTCAGGCGCCTACTGTGCATTGGGAATTTGTAAGATGACTGCAGTTATTGGTTTCTGGATAATGCATCAAGCTAACGTTTGGACATCAAACACGGTGAGAGGTAAGTAAAGGGGATTGTGTCATCCAGATTAGTTTGTAAACAATGCAAAGCACATTCTACTATAACCTTATAGCCCGCCGAAGAGGGCTATATCGGCTATTAAAGGTCCTCTTCAGCGTTCGGCTCGGGCCTTTATCAAGGGAGAGGGACTTTAATAGCCGGTATAGCCCAGCTACGAAGGGCATCTGAAAGAAACAGGTTAGTATTAGATTCCTTACCTTAGAATATCCCCAGGCGTCAGTCTGGATCCGGAAACTTTTGCGTAGCAGTACCCCTGCGCGTCGGTAGGCGTCGTCTGCAGGCGTCCCCTGCGGCTCCGCGTCGTCGGCGTCGTGCGCCGTGATGACGTCGCTGGAGTATATAGACGCCGCCTCCGCGCGCTGACGTCAGTTCTTCTTTTTTCCGCGCCAGTTAGCGCAGATCCGAAGAGCAGTACTCCGGTCTTTTGACCAAGTTTTTTGTTAACTAATTGATCTTTACGGTGCCGGTAGGATGCCCGGTTTCAAGAGTTGCGACGAGTGCGACCGCCTGATGTCGGTCACCGACCACCATCGACTCTGCCTCCGGTGTCTGGGCGCGGACCACGACGTGGAGTCCTGCGTCGACTGTCGGGCCTTGACTGGAAAAGCTAGGCGGGAGCGGTCCCGCAAGCTTCTCGAGCTCCGGGTGTCGGCCCCGCGTCGAGAGCGGTCCCGGTCCGGTCGGAGGTCGAGGGAGCGGTCGAGGGAACGATCGCGGAGCCGCCATGGGCGCTCCGGGAGTCGCCACCATTCCTCCGGCTCGTCAGGTAAGCACAAGAAGTCGGGGCGTCGCCATCGCACCCCCGACTCCCCCCGACGCCCGCGTGCTGCGGCCGGGGGCTCGGGTGACCCCACCCCCGCGGTCCCGCGTGGGTCGCCGACGCCGTCTACCCCACACCTGTCGGTCCCTGGGGAAGGCGCGTCGCGTGAGGAGATCGAGGCCTTCCTCATTGCTATGAGGGCGAGGTCTTCTCCGGCGGGGCCTTCGGCGCCTGCGGGCCCGTCGGTCCCGTCTGGGGGCCCGAGCGGTTCGGGTGCTCCTGCCCCGGCGCCGCCGGTGGCTCCGGCCCCGGCGCCGCTGGTTCCCTCTGGTTCGTCGCCGGCTGGTCTCCCGGCCTCTCCGGCGTCGGTTCCTGTGGGCCAACCCGTGGTACCGCCCCCGCGTGGTGCAGCGACTCCGCCGTCGGCTCCGGCCGGCGTCGGGTCCCCGGCACCGACGCCGCGCGGCGCCACCCCCATTTCCTCCCCGACTCCGGACACGGAGCCGGACCGGCGTCGGCCGACGCCGGATCCGACGCCGATGGGGCCCGTTGACCCCGATGTCTATATCGTCGATCCAGAATATGGGTATGATGAGGAGGAGTATGGAGAGGGTTGGGAGGGGTCTGAGGACCCTCTATCCCGTGCCTGCCAGTATGATGTGGACTGGGTAGGTGATCTGGGTGATGCCAGTGGCCTGGACGAGTCGCCCAACCCTGGGTTTGTCTCTCCGTCCCCTGTGGCGTCCGAGGCAGGTGCTGCCTATTCGGTGGTCCTGATGAGGGCTGCCAAGGCCTTACACCTTGAGCTCCCCGTCGCGAAGGTCAAACCGAATATTCTGACGGAAGTGTTTAAACCGCAGTCATGCCCCCAGGAGCCTCTGCTGCCGTTTAATGAGGCCCTGACGGATGTCCTTCTGGGCACCTGGTCCAGGCCCGCTTCTGGTGCGCCGGTTGACCGGAACGTTGCCAGGCGTCACCGTCCATGCTCGGACGACCCTGCCTTCCTGTCCACCCATCCCTCCCCGGAGAGTCTGGTGATCCAGGCCTCCACTTCACAGTCCGCATTTCCGTCGGCTCCGCCCGACCGGGAATCAAAGAGGTACGACCAATTTGGTAAAAAAGTGTTTTCCTCTTTGAGCGCTGGACTGCGGTCTTGTAACACCGCGTGCCTCTTGGGCCGCTACACCCACTCCCTGTGGGATACGGTCGAGGAGTGTTTGCCGCAATGCCCCCAGGAAGTGCGGGACAAGCTCACCCGGGCCTTGGTTGAAGGCCGGGATGCGGCGCGGTACTCGATCCGTTGTGGTCTGGACACCACAGACTCACTGGGACGGGCCATGTCCACTACGGTGGCGATTCGTCGCCATGCCTGGCTGAGATCTGCCAACTTCTCACCAGACGTCCAAAATACACTTATGGACATGCCATTTGATGGCAGTCGCCTATTTGGTGACAAAGCGGACCACGCGCTGGAGCGCTTCAAGGACTCCAGGGTCACGGCCAAGTCCTTGGGTCTCTCGACCCAGCGCCAGCAGACGGGTTCGTTTCGGCCCTTTCGTGGCCAAGGGAGAGGAGGTCCCACACGTGCTGCCAGCCACGCGACGCAGAGCGCTCCCCAGCGCGGTGGCGCCCGTGGTTTCCGCCGTGGTGGCGGTAGAGGCCAGCGTCGTGGTCAGTCCACGCCTCCCTCCGCTGCGGCATCCAAGCCTTCCTAGTCCGAGCTTTCGGGCTCACGTGACGCCAGTGGGTGGCAGGGTTCGCCATCACCACTCCCGCTGGCGCGCGATAACATCGGACAGGTGGGTGCTGCAGCTTGTCCGAAGGGGCTATGCCCTCCCCTTCGAGTCCACTCCTCCAGCCATGCCACCGCAGAACCACCGTGTGTCGGGGGACCACTTGACACTTCTGCAGGAGGAAGTTACGGCCCTCTTGGCCAAGGGGGCCATCGAGCGCGTTCCTGGGCCAGAAGTAGGGTGTGGTTGCTACTCCCACTACTTTCTGGTACCCAAGAAGGACAAGGGAGGCCTGCGTCCTATCTTGGATCTACGGAACGTCAACGGCTTCCTCCGGAAGGAGAAGTTCAAGATGTTGACTTTGGCTCAGGTCTTGGCTGCTCTAGACCCACAAGACTGGATGGTAGCGTTGGACTTGCAGGATGCGTATTTTCACATCCCCGTCCTGCCGGCCCACCGGCGTTACCTGCGGTTCACGGTAGGCCACGAGCACTTTCAGTTTATCGTGCTCCCATTCGGCCTTACCAGCGCCCCACGGGTGTTCACGAAAGTGATGGCGGTGGTCGCAGCTCATCTGCGCCGATTAGGGGTTTCAGTCTTCCCCTACCTCGACGACTGGCTGTTGAAGGCGGGCTCGCCCCAGACAGTCGTCCACCACCTTCAGATGACGGCAGACCTCCTGCACGAGCTGGGGTTTTCCATCAATGTGCCGAAATCACACCTGTGTCCCTCTCAAAAGCTCCTTTTCATCGGAGCGGTTCTCGACTCGGCGCAGTTTCGGGTTTATCCTCCGGAACGGCGGGTCCGGGATATTCAGGCTCTGATTCCCATCTTTCAGCCGTTATCCCGGGTTTCGGTCAGGTTGACGCTGCGGCTTCTGGGGCTGATGGCCTCCTGCATCCTTCTGGTGCATCACGCCAGATGGCGGATGCGGGCTCTGCAGTGGGACCTGAAGTTTCAGTGGGCCCAGCATCAGGGCAACCTATCCGACCATGTCCTGATCTCGGAGGGCACTGCGAGACAGTTGCAGTGGTGGCTTACGGACCGCGATTGGGTCAGGGGCAGATCCCTCTCCCTTCCCCAACCGGAGCACGTGGTTGTGACGGACGCGTCCCTCCAAGGCTGGGGTGGCCACTTGGGAGAGGCGGAGATCAGAGGCCTCTGGTCTCCGGCGGAGTCCCGGCTCCATATCAACATGTTGGAGCTGCGGGCGATTCGCCTAGCACTGAAGGCATTCCTCCCCTTTGTCAACGGGAGTGTAGTGCAGGTGTTCACGGACAACACCACCGCCATGTGGTACTGCAACAAACAGGGCGGTGTGGGGTCGTGGACCCTTTGCCAAGAGGCTCTGCGCCTCTGGCAATGGCTGGAACGTCAGGGCGTGACTCTGACGGTTCAACACCTGGCAGGTTCTCTGAACGCCAGGGCGGACGAACTCAGCCGTCGGTGCTCGGTGGATCACGAATGGCGTCTGAACTCGGATGTGGCGAGAGGCCTCTTTCAGCAATGGGGAGAGCCTTGGTTAGATCTATTCGCCACAGAAGAGAACGCGCAATGTCATCAGTTCTGCGCGTTGGAGTTTCCAAGACGGCACTCGCTCGGCGACGCCTTTCGGCGCGAGTGGAGTTGCGGTCTGTTGTACGCCTTTCCGCCTATACCACTTCTGCCCAGAGTGCTGAAGAAGATCAGGCGCGACCGGGCCCAAGTTATCCTTGTGGCTCCGGACTGGGCTCGAAGGTACTGGTATCCCGAGCTACTCAGCATGACAGTCGGTCCCTCGATCCGCCTGCCCCTTCAGGAGGACCTTCTGTCGCAGCAGCAGGGGACGGTCCTCCACCCGAACCTGTCCAGTCTCCACCTCCATGCGTGGAGATTGAGCGGCGACAGTTGAGGCCATTTGACTTGCCTCCTGAAGTCTGTGATGTCATTCTGGCAGCCAGGCGTCCCTCCACAAAGTCGGTATACGCCTGCCGGTGGAACAGATTTGTGGCATGGTGCACAGCGAAGGCTGTGGATCCCCTTTCTGCCCCTCTGTCTGAGGTTCTCCTCTTCCTCCTTTCCCTTGCCCAGCAGGGCTCTGCTCTGGGCACTATCAAGGGCTATCTTTCTGCCCTTTCCGCCTTCTTGAGGCTACCTGATCAGCCATCTTTGTTCAAGTCCCCTATTGTGTTGAGATTCTTGAAGGGCATCATGCACATGTATCCTCCAACTCCGTTCGTGATGCCTCAGTGGGACTTGAACCTGGTTTTGACTTTCCTGATGTGCGCTCCCTTTGAGCCCCTTCATTCCTGTCCTCTCCGTCTTCTCACCTTAAAGACGGCCTTCCTGGTAGCCATCACCTCTGCCAGGAGAGTGAGTGAGCTCCAGGCTCTTTCTATTCAACCTCCTTTCTTGTCTGTTCATCCTGATAAGGTGGTTCTTCGGACTAGACCTTCTTTCCTGCCCAAGGTAGTCTCTGCTTTTCACATTGGGCAGTCCATCACCTTGCCCTCTTTCTTCCCGCCTCCGCATCCTTCAAAGGATGAAGAGCGGCTCCATCGTCTGGACCCAAAACGTGCGCTTTCATTCTATATGGATCGCACACGCCAGTTCCGGGTGGATGACCAACTGTTTGTTGGCTACGTGGGTGAGAAGAAGGGAAGGGCGGTACAGAAACGGACCATCTCTCGGTGGGTCGTCCTGTGCATCAAAGCATGCTACTCTTTGGCTCGGAAGGAGCCTCCTGTTGGGCTGAGGGCCCATTCCACTCGGGCCACGGCGGCTACTACTGCCCTGGGCCGGGGAGTCCCTTTGCAGGACATTTGCCAGGCGGCCACGTGGGCCTCGCTGCACACCTTTGCGAGGCACTACTGCCTGGACAGTCAAGTCCGGAGGGATGGCTTCTTTGGCCGTTCGGTCCTCCAGGACTTTCTGGTGTAGGTTGTATTGGTTCGCAGACCCACCACCGGGGTTGGTATTGCTGGGGTATCTATTCTAAGGTAAGGAATCTAATACTAACCTGTTTCTTTCAGATGAACAAGTTACTTACCTTCGGTAACGATATATCTGTAAGAAACAGTAGTTAGTATTAGATTCCTTACCGCCCCGCCCATCCTCCCCGTTCTGCGAACTGATACCTAGGGTTAAGGACATCCCTTTCAGGGCCCTAGTTTCAAATGGCACCAGTGTTGGTTCTCACATGGCTCTGCGTGTTCTGGCGCGGAAAAGCTGTGTGCAAAGAACTGACGTCAGCGCGCGGAGGCGGCGTCTATATACTCCAGCGACGTCATCACGGCGCACGACGCCGACGACGCGGAGCCGCAGGGGACGCCTGCAGACGACGCCTACCGACGCGCAGGGGTACTGCTACGCAAAAGTATCCGGATCCAGACTGACGCCTGGGGATATTCTAAGGTAAGGAATCTAATACTAACTACTGTTTCTTACAGATATATCGTTACCGAAGGTAAGTAACTTGTTCTATAAGGCTATTAGAACATTCTGCCACTAGAGGGCAGAATGTTCTAACAAAAAAGAACAAAGCCTTAAGGGAGGGGGAGGGGAATGGAATGCCCTCAGGCTCCCTGAAGCCTTTGTTCACAGCCAGAGCAGCAAACAAAGAAACATTGGAAAGTTGGAGCTCCAGACTTATACCAGCCATTATAAACCCGGAGCACTCCATTGTTTTCAATGGAGCTCCCAACATTCCAATGTTCTAATGAAGATTAGACATTCCTCCCAGTTTCTGATAGTGGAGTGAGATCAGATGTGTATGCCTTCTGAATGAGCTGTAACAGGAAGCACACCTCACTGAGTAGAATTGAGAGCACAAATAATCTGCTTTTGATAGTGACTTTTTTTTAATTCTTTTGCATGTAGAAACTGTACAGTTGTGAAAGTGCAAATGTGTTGCTCTCTTGGGCGACACAGAACCTTCCCTTTGCCTTGTTGATAGAGACTCCAGGCTGATGCTCTGTTATTTTTCTTCTACAGGGTACCACTGGCGAAAAGGGCGACAAAGGCAATATTGTAAGTTGTGGAACAGGGAATGTACTCATTTTAATATCAACAAACTCTGAGAGCATTTTATGGCAAACATATGTTTCCAAATAATATGGGGAATCTTCTTGCGTTTCTTCCTTGGGCCGTTCCATCTTGAGCATAGTTGCTAAACTCATATTTTCTTCTATTCTTGGCCTCCACATTTTTTGAATATCATACGATTTTAGTTTTCCAATTCACATAAATACACTAACAGGTTACATGCATTGTTTTTCTTTTTTGTTTGTTTGTCCAAAAGCATCTACAAAATTGTTGATGCGCCATACTAATTTGATCTGCAAGTTTGGATAGAATAATATATTGATGAGGAGTAGGGTCCCATTTTTCGATTTTTTAAAGATTTCACCAAGGATTTAAATTGATATCCAACTTCCTCAAACACATAGCACATTCATAGCTTCTTACCAGCTTTACTCCTTCTGGTTTCACATACATACTGCTTTGCCAATCTAGTGATCTTACAAGTGAAAGTTCAGCATGTTACTGAAGTCAGGGGAAAGCAAAGATTTCAATTTGAACACAAATGATGCCTCTCTTAACCTGGGGGAACAGAAACATCTCACGATTTAAGTCAGGTGAGCCTGATAATGATCTTTCACACATTTCTTGTCAACACTGAACTCTTTTTCATCAGGCACCTCAAGGTAAAGTGGAGAGATTTGGGGCATGATGACTGGATACTCCAACCAAGACAACAGAGGAAATCTTGGTGGACAAATTCTAGGACAATTAGTGATGGACAAGAGAGAGTCATAGGAAAGATGATTTGGAACTACATGAGCTGAACAGATTATTTTGCCACTGGTCATGTCTAAGCATTTGCCAATGAAAAAAACCTTTAAGTACCCATGCACAGAGGCTTCACATAACCTATTACTTTTGGAGTAAACAGAAGTCCTGAAATGGTGCTGCTAGTAAGTCAAAGTTTAGTTGACACTGAGTTTCTCTTTTATATTTTTTTAGGGATTACCTGGACCCCCTGGCGCATTCGTGAGTAAAATTGATTTCACGTTCTCACTCATGCATAGGCGGGCTCAGCATATATGGATTGCATTTTATGTTATAAGCAATAGTTAACTCTTGGTGTAGTGACATATATTTTTCTTACGGTAGTACAAAAATCACTGTAAAAATATGTGTGAAAGAGCTGATGTTGAGCTATATGAGTGTAGTATGTGTTACATGTAACCAAATACACAGGGGCCTATTCATAAACTGCATGTTGTAGTACATTGAGTAGTATACTATAATAGTACTACTCACATATTACAAAATGCTATTCACAAAACATGGGTGTGGAGGTCTACACCTCTACCTCTACTATCTTTTCAGAGCAAAGATCTGCGGTGAAAACATGCACATGTATTCCTACAGTTTAGTAGTAAATGTATGTGGGATCGATGGGGGAATGACAGCATAATGGGGAATGCTAACTGCTAAGCGGGAGGGGTATGGGGACGGGTAAGGGGGCTAAGGGAGGGATGAGAAGGGGTTTAGGGATGGACTAACACCCACCTCAAAAATAGTGAGCCCATTGCTATTCACAAACTGCACTTCTATAGTTACTACAGCCAAAAATGGGACTTAAAATAGAAACCATAGGAAATAATGTTAAGATAAATTAATTTATTTTGACATTTTGAAAATATGTTGAAAAGTATTTTAATATATTAATAAGTGTTTTAAATGTAAAATAATAATTGAATTAGGTTCATTAATTATATAAATAACTTTTTCTAATTTTCAATGCATAATAAATAAATATAAACATTTTACTTCAGGCGAGAATTTTTAATCCGTATTTGAAAAAGAATTTTAATTTAACATGATACATTTTATCTATTTAAATAATTAATTCAAAATTAAGTTGAGTGCTGTGTTATTAATTTTGTTTTGCATTCAAAATAAAAGTATAAAAGTAATTTATATCAATAATTATCATCAAAAAATTGTACTTCTTATTTTTAAGGGTAATAAACTTTTTTAAATTTCCCTATACATAACCAAACCTGGTGACAGAGACTTAAACCTATGTGTGAAAAGTTACTAGTGTTTCGGGGTGCTCCTCATTGTGTTTCAGGGATGGAGACCTGTAAGTCTACACGTTGCAGTAAATTTACACTCAGAAATGGTGAACAGCCCAAATTAGTACATTTCCTGCTAAGAGCCATATTATGATTTTCGGCACTCCTAGAGCGGGAGACATGTCACCGCTCCACTCCAGGGCTGTGAAACTCACTGCCCCCTGCCCACCAGATTACAGGTAATTGTGTAGTCTGGCAGACAGGCGGCATGGCAGTCCTGCGGTGGTGCTGTTCAAAGGCTCATTTGAGCCTTAAACAGCACCGCTGCAGGCCTGCCAGTGCACGTTCCTGCATGGAAAGGAATGCACCATATTATGCATTACTTTCCTTACTGGATCTGAGGGTGCAAATCTACAGGGGAGCACAACATGTACCCCCGTGCAGAGAAGCACAAGGAGGCCCTACTGGGCCTCCTTTGTTGCCTCACCGCCACCCTTTTCAAGGTGGCGATGCTGCACCCCCAGCATATTTTGGCCATGAACCGCTTCCAGGCTGCCGCAGGCTCCTTGATCCGCGGTGGTGGCACGGGTTCAGTACAATTGCCTCACTTATAATATTGTGGGTGGTCCCGCAGTGTGGCGGTGGTCGGACAGCCACCATGACTACAGCGGTCCCATGGACAGCCTCAGTTTATTTATTTATAAAGTGTTATATAGCACGAACATGACCCATGCGGGTATCAGAACGCTTTACAATATTCAATTGTTGCACCATACAGTACAAAAGAGGTAGATAGGAGTATATGGGTGGCATAGGAGACTAGTAGTTATTAAGGAGTGATCCACAAGGGAATCTAAGCACTTTACAATACACAGGTTATTACATATTAGGTGGTTGAGGTAGTATACATACATTCGATATACGTCATTCAGTACAAAAGAGGTAGACAGTGGTATAAGGGTAGCATAGGATACTGGTAGTCATCATAGAGTAAAAGTCTTAGGATGTGAATTTCTTCATTAGGAGCAGTTTAATTCTTTTTTGAAGGAGGTAAAGGAAGTGATCCAGCGAACCACTGGAGGTAGGGAGTTCCAAATCTTTGGAGCAATCCCTGAGAATGCTCTGCAATCAGTTTCTTTTTATGGAAGGATTGTGGTTTCAGTAGTAATGAACTTGCACTACGCAATAGTCTGCATCCTCCTGAACGCTCAAGCTTTCGTGCTAAGTAGCTGGTGGTATTGCTATGCAGGGCTTTGTGGGTCATGCAGGCGATCTTTAGGTGTATTCTTGCCTCGTAGGGTAGCCAGTTCAAAACTTTCAAGGTTGGAGAAATGTGATTATTTCTTTTAGTTCCTGAGCCCAGTCTGGCCGCAGCGTTAAGCGAAGCCCTCAGAGGGGCAAGCTTGTATTTGTGAAGACTGCATAGGGTGGTGCTTCCATAGTCCAATCTTGGTAGCACTAGGGCTTGTACCTCCATTTTTAAGTCGTTCTGTGGGAGGAAGGGCTTGAGTTTCCTTAGTATGCTCATCTGATGATTAGCTCCCTAGGTGGCAATATTGATTTGTGCCTGCATGTTCAAGTGTTTGTCTATGGTGACTCCCAAGGATTTGGTGGAGTCAATGATGTGGGAAGCACAGTCCTAGGAAGTAAGATGCTTCAACCATAAGTCTATCTTGGGTGTGTGATTGGGAGGGGGGATGAGAAGGAATTCCATTTTTTTGGTGTTAAACATGAGGTGGTTGTCAGTGAGCCAACTTTGAGTATTCTGTAGAATAGCGTTGAGGGAGATGAAGTCTTCTGGTTGGGAGATTTTCATATACAGTTGAGCGTTGTCCACATATAGGTGATATAACATGCTCACAGAGTTCAGTGTGTTTGCCAGGGATTCCATGAGTAAATTGAAAAGGATGGGTGAGAGTGCTGAGCCCTGTGGAACCCCTATGGTGACCATGGAGGGTTGAGAGAGTGAATTCTTCGTCTTAATTCTTTGTGTTCTGTTATTTAGGAAGGAGGGGAACCATTGTAGGACTTAGCCAGTTAGGCCCATCCTTCGTTCCAGTAAGGACAGTAGATTGTCATGCTTAACCGTATCAAAAGCGGAGGATAAGTCAAGAAGTATCAATAGGCATGATTCATTGTGGTCAACCATTTTTAGGATGTCCTCCATTATGTGGGTGAGTGCAGATTCAGTGCTGTGACCATGCTGGAAACCGGATTGGTGTTTGTCTAGGAGGTTGTAATTCTCGATGTGGTTGCATAGTTGTATTTGAACACATTTTTCCAACAATTTAGCCAGAGTGGGGATGTTGGATATAGGGCGGTAGTTGTTGAGATCAGTGGCGAGGGAGTCAGACTTCTTTAGAATAGGTATGACCTGCCCTATTTAAGACAGTCCAATATGGGCCCTTGTCTCAGGGAGGCATTTACGATCTTTGACCATAGGGGAAGACCAGAGGTTTTTATCATTTTGAATAAAGAAGGAAGTTATGGGTCCTAGAAGTGATTTGAGGGGTTAATAGTTAGAAGAGTGTTATAGATTTCTTGTTCAGGGATGGGCAGGAAGGTGTGCCAAGAGGCATTGTTTTTTGGGATTTCTGTCGGAGTAATAAAATGGACCTTGATCTGAGAGTGAGATTTATCATCAAGGGCCATAGTTTGAGGGAGGGCCTTCTTTGATTGGATGTTGAGTTCAATGGATTTTGTTTTTTCTAGGAAGAAGTTGGCCAGCTCATCGCAGTTAGGTGTGAGCGAGTCACTTGGTTCCAGGAAGTTTGACTTGTTGCGCGCTTGTTTTTTTTTTTTTTGAAACTTTATTTATCATTTTCCAAAAGAAATGCAAAAATAAAGATAAACATCCATGATGAAAACATACAGATGATTCATAGTGTGTCACTCTAGTCACATACATGTAGTATACAATAATCCGAACATACTCAAATATCATTCTTGGGCCAAGGTGAAAGGCACATGGGGGGACGCAATGCCAATGGTAGACCTCAGAGGGAGCGAAACCCCACATTTGTATCAACAAGATATGGACATCGCCTGAGCCTCTCAATCAACTGGAAGAAAAGGGTAAAATAATCAGGGGTACCGTACAATGCATTATACAAATCAAGGGACAAAGTTAGTAACCCTGCACAATCCTTCAACCAATCCCCTCGGGAACAATAGCATGAGTAGGGGTAGTCTGGCCCCTGGCCATGGCGCCGGCGATATATGAGCGGTACGTGCCCCAAATATCATTGGGTCTGGAAATAGAGGTGTACCCGGGACCAATAATCATGGATCACTGGGCATGACCACGAGAGGTGCGCAAAGTCCGCAAAGGGCCCACCGCACTTGGGGCATGCGTGGGGTCTTGCTGGGTCTATTTTATGCAGTCGCGCTGGTGTGTAGTATAATCTACACAAGAATTTAAAGTGTAGAAGCTTATGTTTACTATTTAGAGAGATGTCCTTGGTCGCCCTACAGCACCACTGCCACTGATCATCTGAAATAGGGTAACCCAAATCCGCCTCCCATGCGGCTCGCACCCCTTGATCCGGGGAAGGGAGAAGTTTGCAGCGCATATGATATAACTTAGATACCAAATGATTTCCTGATGGGTGTTGAATGAGAAAGGTGAGGGGGGACATCTCCTCAGGAGGGAGGGGGAACGAGGGGAACGAGGCACGCAGTAAAGAGCGCAGCCTGGTCAGCACAAAGGAGTCCATAAATGTTCTCTCCGTAAAGCGAATATCCTCTGCAAGTGAGAAGGCATGGCCGTCAGGGAACAAGTCTCCAATGGTAGAAATGTGGAATTTGGTTAATGTTTGCCGTACCACAGATTCCCCAGTTATTGGTAGCCAGGTGGGTTTGGGCAATGGGAGGGCCGGAGAGTACAGCTGGTCAAGACCAATAAGTCGGCGCAGTCTTCCCCACGCCCAGCGGGTCGATGAAACAGTTTGAATATCCCACGGGTCTCTAGGAAAGCCCAACACTAGAGTGGTGGATAGCGACCCAGGCAAAACCAAGTCGGCTTCCGGTTTCAGATAAATAATCCGAGCGTCAGGGTGGAACCATGGGTATGCGTAGGAGCATTGTGCTACCAAAAAATAAAGATAAAAATCGGGGACACCAAGTCCACCACGCTCATATGGGAGTGTCAACATGCGCCAAGACACGCGTGGAGTTTTGTTTCCCCACACTAGCTTTAGTAATAAGGAACATAACTGTGTGAAAATTTTTTGGGTGAGGGGCACAGGTATATTATTGAACAAATATAAAAACCGTGGCAGTACTATCATTTTAATTATGGCGACGCGCCCAGCCATTGACAATGGGAGCCGATTCCACCGTTCAATCTGGCCCTCTAGGGCAGTCAGCGCAGTGCCGTAGTTTAGTCTGATGATGGATTCAGTATCTAAATGAACTTAGACTCCCAAGTATTTCACCGAGTCCCGGTTCCACGTGAGGGGGAATGGGCTGGACCATTCAGCTGTACTGGGTGTAAGTGGAAATATAACAGATTTATGCCAGTTTATACGTAGGCCCGAAAACTTGCCAAACCAGGTTATTTCCAAGATCAAAGGCTCTAGGTTGATCTGGGGCTGCCTGACATAGAGGATGGTAAAGCGAAATCAAGAGTGGGCCTGTGCGAAACTGGAGACCGCGGTGTAAGTGCCTCTCCTGAAAATGACGGACCAATGGGTCCGTCGCTAAAATGTACAATAGTGGCGACAGAGGACAACCCTGATGCGTGCCACGCGTCAGGCGGAACTGGTTAGTGATAGTACCGTTTAGGCGCAGCCTGGCCGTAGGAAGAGTATACAATAACTCCACTGTATTCACTAAGCACTCAGGTATTCCCATACGGCGCATCACGGACATAAGGAATGGCCACTCTAAAGAGTCAAACGCCTTCTCGGCATCTAGGAGAATCGCCGCTGCCGGGGTGGCAGGGTCAACACGGTGCAAAATGGAAAAAAGGGTGCGGAGATTGAGTGAGGTGGAGCGATGCGGTACAAAGCCAGATTGGACTGGGGATTCAATGGACTCCATTAGTAATGAAAGGCGGATGGCGATGACTTTCGCTAGGATCTTGTAGTCCAGGTTTAATAAAGATAGAGGACGATAAGATCTACACAGAGTGGCATCCTTTCCCGGCTTGGGTAAAAGCACAATGACCGCCTCCCTAAGAGTGGGTGGCAGAGAACCCGTTTCGAGGGCCTCGGCATACACCTCCACCAAGCGGGGAACCAACAGTTCTTAATAGGCCTTGTAAAAATCGGCCGAAAAGCCATCCAATCCAGGGGCCGAAGACCCTCTCATGGAGTCAATAGCCTTGATGATATTGTCAGGCGTTATAGGATCAGCCAGAAAGTCTTTCATCCAATTTTCCAGGTACACCATCGCTATCTCATTAAGGTAATTCCCTCGGTCAGTGGCGTCATCAGCTAACGTGGAAGTGTACAAAGATGTGTAATAAGACAAAAAGGTATCACAGATCTCAGGTGTGGTGCACAGAGTGTCTCCTGTCGGGCCTTTGAGTTCCGTGATGTAGGAAGATTTGTAAGGGGGGCGAAGTAGTTGTGCCAACAATTTGCCCGGTCGATCGCCTTCCCCGTATTGCCTAGCCATGTGTGACTTAACCAAAAATCTAAGTTCCCTGTCGGCCTCCTCTCTAAACTCCATCATCAATTGTAAGCGCTTTGTCTCCCTCTCCTCCGTATATTGTTGAAGTTGTTCTGCATCTAGCGCCGCTATGTCACACTCTATCCGGGACAGGGTCGCGCGAACATCGCGCAGCACTCCAGTATGTTTAGCAATGCATGCTCCCCTGATGGTTGCCTTAAATCCTTCCCATAGGACAGCCCAGGTGTCAACCGTACCCGTGTTGAGCTCAAAATATTCCTCAATGGCCCCCCTAATTTCTTCCATGAAGACTGGATCTGATAAAGCTTTCCTGTGGAAGCGCCACTGTCTTTCATAACCACCCGCCCTAGGAATCTTCAGTCTCAACACTATGGGAGAATGATCAGACAGGGTACGTGTGAGAGTAAGGAGGTCATCAACCCACCCAACCACTTCCGGGGAAATTAGCCAATAGTCAATCCTGGTACAGGTGTCATGGAACCCGGAGTAGTGTGAGTAAGCCCGTGAAGAGACATGCAAAGACGCCTTGATGTCTATGAGGGAAAAGTGGGAGCATATATCAAGGAGGACTGGGCATGAGTGGGGTTTAGTGTCTGGGGCAGATGATGTACTGTCTCTGGACGGATTAAGCAGCAGATTAAAATCGCCACCGATTAGCAACAAACCTGGGTCCGAGTTCAGCAGATGTACCTGCAACTCATTGAAAAAAGCAGGGGTGTCTGCGTTAGGGCCATAGACTCCAACGAGTGTGATCTTGTGGCTCAAGAGGGTCCCCGCAACAATGACATATCTGCCCTCTCTGTCAATGACTGTGTGAGTTAGCACAAAAGGTACCCGCTTATGTATACAAATAGCGACCCCCCTGGAATATCTGCTATAGTGGGAGAAGAAGCGGTGAGATCCCCAGCTTCTGGCAACTTGTGAAGCAGCATCCGATGATAAATGAGTTTCTTGCAGGAAGACTACGTCAATCTTATGCCTAGCAATGTAATTAAAAACGTGCTTACATTTCCTGGCGTTGTTTAGTCCCCTAACATTCCAGGACATCAACGAGAGAGGGGCCGAGCTGTAACCCTAACCTGGCCATGAGTACAGGGATAGGAAAGTTGACCTATGACATGAGCATCTCAGCACGATTATTGCAGTTGTCGAAATGTTGTGACACATTCTAAAAAAACAAAACCAAACAAAACCCCACTCCCACCCTCCACCCAACCTCTCACAAACCCCAAAGAGGAAAACCCAACCCAATGCGGCGGTGAAATGTAACATTATGTATGGAAAAAGTACATTGTAAACTAAGTACACCGCAGTAAATAAATCAACAAATACCCAGAAAATAAAGGAGTTCGCCATTGGGGGTAGCAACGCCACGACATCCGGGCTAACCAATACAAATTTCCATGTAACAACCAGACCAGGGGACCTTCAGACAGTTCCCAAATTGTCCATACCATAAGAGGAGAATCAAAAAAAAAGAAAAAACATGGGCAAGAATCAAAATGTTAGCCAGGGCCTGAGCTCGAGAACAGTTCCACGCTGTGCTGGGAATCTCCCTGTGCTGGGTCGGGTGCTCTGGAGTTAGCAGCAGCCTGAGTAACAAACCTCCTGGACCTCCGTCGGGGTATCAAAAATGCGGGCCTTGCCGGCGACTTCCAAGATAAAGCATACCATACTTAAGACCTAAATTGCGTAGAGCAGCCTTGACCCCAGTGTATTTTCGGCGCACCTCTTGAACCATAAGGGTGAAGTCTGGATAAAAGGACAGGGAATCGCCTTGCCATCGTATCTCCCCTTTCTCACGGGCCGCTCGGAGGGCAGCATCTCGGTCCCTGAAGTTCATGATCCTGGCTATGATGGGACGCGGCGGTTGACCCGGTTTTGGTCGGGGACCCAGGGACCGGTGTGCCCGCTCCACCACAAACCCTGGGGTAAATTGGCCCCTGCCGAACAGGTCTATAAGTAGGTTTTCCACAATTTTATGTCCATCCGACCAGTTTGGGTAGATTCCGCCATGCCTAAAATACAAACGTTATTGCGTCGTCCGCGTGCCTCTAAGTCCTCATTTTTTATAGCCACTTCCTTTAGGATCTTTTCAACTCGCTCAAGTCGCTTCAGTGCTTTGGCATCAGCGTCCTCAATATCGGAAACACGGGCTTCGACAACATCTAGCCGGCGATCATGTGCTTGCACCTTAGAGCCCATGTCGGCACGTTTTTGCTCCAGGGTGTCAAATCTGCTGTCGAGTGATTTGAATCCAGCCCTCATCTCGGACATCATGACCGTGTCCAAGGAGGTGGTGTTGTCCTGAGGGGGGGGGGACATCGCGTCTGATGAGGATCCAGTAACGGAGTCCGTAGCCAGCATGGAGGCCTTGTCAAAGCTGAGCTTTCGTTGATTAGGGTCTCTTTTCCCCATGCTGACTAGTGGGCAGCTTGGTGCGGAATAACAGACAGCAAGACAGGTGTAGGGTAGGCGTAGTGGCCGCGTGCAGGCGATCAAAAAGGGGAGTGCAGAGCGGGAGCGCAGCAACAGTCATGTTAGCTCTCCGAAGAAGAGGGGCCACGCAGAGATCAGGCAGCCAAAGGCAATGGAGTGGCGCCTATAAAATCAGGAGCCAAGCAGTTGCGAAGGCAGGCTACTCACTGGGAAAGACACCCCCGCTACTCCGAAGCTGGTTAAGAAAATGCACCGTATCCAGGCTCCAGAATGCTCAGGACCACAATGGCTGTTTTCTGCAGCAAAATGGCGGACCAGGACTGCCGTGTCGTCAGGTAAGGAGCAACCGGATCAGTCGTCACAGCGCCACGTTCATCAGGCAGCTACAGGGGGAAGACACCGAGGGAAGGCGGGGCCCCCTGGCCTCGCAGCAGCCCAAGCCCCCGAGACGCCCGCCACCACCCTCGCATCCCCCCGCGGCACCCGGGCCAGCCCGCGCAACCCCCGGAACCCGCCTGGAGCAGCCGCTACTCGAGTCCCCGGCTCCGTCCTACGCTCCAGGCCCTAAGGCCGCAGTGCGCCCCGGAGCCGCGGAACTAGCACGGCCCAACCCCCAAGCCGGGCCGGAAGAAGCGCGCCCAAGCCCCCGGCGCCCCAAGCGAACGCGGGGTGAAAGGCGACGCGCCCCCGGCGCAGAACTCACCGGATGGCCAGGCGCAGAAAGAGAGGACGCCGGTGGGGTGGCGCGCCGTCTCCTCCGCCGAACAGACCCTCACAGGGCACCCCCGAGCCCAAGACAGATGTTGGATGGCGGCGAATCGCCGCTGCTACAGGATGGAGGTGCTGAGCAGGATTAGGTCAGGCTTATGTCCGCAGGATGGTGTAGATTGGCCGCCCGGACGGCGGAGTTTCAGTCGGAAGCGGCCATCTTGGTCGCCTCCGTGGCCACGCCCCTTGCACGCTTGTTTTTTGACGATTGTTAATGCTTTTTTTGGGACGGTTGATGGCTTGGTTAAGCTGGGATTTGAAAAAGTCTGCTTTAACCTTTAGGATCATCCTATTGTATGAATTCCTCAGCACTCTGAGTTGATATAGGTGCTCAATGGAGGGTGCTGATTTCCATAGTCGCTCCGCTGATCTTAGCTTTCGCCGATCCGAATTCAGGTTCTGATTTAACCATGGTTTGGAGAGTTTGGAGGAAACTTTTTTTTCCAGGATGGGCGCTGCAGAGTCAATAATTTCAAGCATTGTGGAATTGTAAAAGACTGTAAGGTCATGGACGTCAGCTATGTCTGTCGAGGGGATCAGGGTGGAGTTGCATCGGTTTAACAGGTCGATGGCATTGATATTTTGTATATTCCTTTTCCATTGTTTTGTTTTTGTGGGTTGACCCCTTTTAGGAGTTACCTCAATATTGATGGAGAAGAGAATGCTATAATGGTCTGTCCAGTCACATGGGGTGATGGATTCTAATAATACTGTGTTCATTTTAGCTAAGATGAGGTCTAGTGTCTCTCCCTTGTTGTGGGTTAGACTGTCACATAGTTGGGACAAATCCTGATTGGCCAGAAAAGATTTAAGACAGCTTACACCATGATCGCTTGAGTTATTCCAATGGTGATGGAAGTCGCCCATGAAAATCTGTGGCACTTGTGAGTTGTCATTGGATGTAATACCCTCCATTAGCTCATCGATGAATGTCAAATTATCACCCAGGGGGTGGTAAATTATGTGAAGTTTGCAGCCGAGGCGCTTGTCATCAGAGATGTTGATACAGAGATATTCGCAAGAGGATAAAGAGATGGAGTCTGCTTGATTGACTGCGATTGTGTTTCGATAAACGCAGGCTAGCCCGCCACCAGGTTGTATGTTTCTGTCTAGGCAGATTAGGTCATGACTCGGAGGTACCAGTAGGTCCAAGATGAGAGAGGAGGAACTATTTAGCCATGTTTCGGTAAGGACGATAATGTCAAGATCATTCGTGAGGATGAAGTCGTAAATGTCAGGGGCATGTTTGCTAGCAGATCTGCAATTGATAAGTGAACACTTCAGCTTGCTAGTCCAATGGGGGGAGTGGTCTGCAATTGTAATAAAGCCCTAAGTGTAAGAGTAAATTTACACATGTAGATTTACTCAGGTGCAAATTTACCTTTGTGAATGCTTAGGCCTCACAGCGTCCCATACTATCAAGCCCATGCACAGTGTCCAACCTTCTAACATGTCCAGCCTTTCAGTATCATCAGAACTGCTCCATAAAATGTTGTCCATATATAAAGACTCCTGGATCATGACGCTCACAGAAAGTATATACTGATATAGGGTAAATGCACAGACTGCAATATCACAAAACCAATATGCACAGCCTTTGCTATCAAAAATGGTTTAATTAATTTTGAAGCCTCTCCTTATATATCCATATACACCACCATATACTGTATTTCACAAACCCCATATACACAGTTTGTTCGTATCATGAAACTAAATACAAAACATTGTCTATTAACGAAGCCTCTATGCGTTGTTTAGAATCTGCAAAGCCCATATACAAACCTTGCATATTATGAAGCTTATATAAACAGCCTTTCAATATAAAGACATATGCACAGTTTTCTATTTTATGAAATCTAAATACACTTTATTGCCTATATCAAAAACGCCCCTGTTCACATTATGCATTTCATGAAGCCTATGTAAAGCCTTTATTAATGAAGTCTGTGTGCACAGCCTTTGCATATCATAAAGCGTTTAAAGAAAACTTTGTGGATTGGGAAAGCTATATGCATGGCACATCGAGAAACCTTTTTATAAAAAATGTATGTATACTATATAACCTATGTATACCTTCCTTGCATAGCATGAAGACATTATGGCAGCCACCAATATCACTACATCCATAAGAAGGCCATATGCACAGCTTTCTAAATACACAATATTGCCTATATCTTGATACCCATATAAAGAGTCTTTATGTCATGGTGTCAGTATAAATAGCCTTACAGATCCTGAATTCTTTGTACAGTAGTCCTTGTTTATCATGATGGCCATATACACTACCTCTGCATATCAAAAAGCCTCTTAAAAAAGCCTTATTTATCATGAAGCCAATATGCACAACCTTGCATATTGTGAATTCCATACCAATAGTCCTTGTACGTCATTGTGCTCAGATACATAGCCTCATTTATTAATTTAGTCCATTTATATGTATGCACTATTTTTATAGTGTGAGCCTTGCTGAAAGACAGAGGACCACTGAACTGAGTCAAAGGCATAGATACTCTGAGGCTGAATGTAGGTAGTGGTACTAAGTTCTGAGAGGAGAGATATAGTGGCGTGGCCTCGCCATATAATGAGGCCCAAAAAAATGCTATTTTCATCATTTTATTATGCCAGAGTGCAACAATATTGGGGTAATTATATCAGTAAAACAAAAACAATAGAAAATACAATGGTAAGTATTGGGAGTTATGGATTAGAGTTACATGAAAGAAAAACTAAATGAAGGGAATAGTAAAGTAAAATGAAATGATGGCATTTGGCCAACTCCCTCTTTAATTTAGATAATGAAATTAATGACATTAAGTTATTAAAAAAGAAGGATATAATTAATTAGAAAAAATACATAAAAGGTAAACAATTAAGGAATGAGGTAAAGTAAGGCAAGGGGATTTGTCCACAGACAATAATTAAAAAACAAATAATACATTTTAAAAAGACGACATTTCTGTGACAAAACGTGAAAATAATCGCGATATTATTGAAACAAATAATAAAAATAAGTGGTCCGACATTAACCACTACGATAAAAATCACCGGATACTAATCTCAAAGTGATTAATGACCCCAAGATAAACACATGGAACCCTCAAAATTTATCTTTGGTCTTGTAATCATGTTCAATCCTTACCTTAGAACATTGTTACACATCTCACTAGTTTGTCCATTGGTCACCAACACCATCAGTACAAGCTAGAATTCTGGTAAAAGAGTCATTGGAGCTTACCTTGTTACAAAGAATGCAGATTCCATATCGCATGTTCTAGTGTATGATTTTCCATTTCTTGTATTTTTATATTCTTAATATCCTTATTGTTGCAAAGTATTTGGCGGCCCCTCTACTTCTTTACTACCAAACAAGTCAATAACATCACACCGCCAAACCCTAAACACATTGCAACATGTCTGTGAAGTGCTTAACATTTTTGGGAGATGTCTACTGTTGGTCAGACCTGTCAGAACCTTTTGTAGTGTTCAGGGCAAAATGTTATGCTGGGCCAGGGGCATAGGAAGGGGGGTGCCGTGGGTGCGGGCCGCCCCGGGTGTCATCACTGAGGGGGGTGACAAAATGGCAATAATATTGACATTTTGTCACCCCCCTCCGTGACACTTCACAAAATGGCAAAATATGTGTTTGGAAGGTGCGCCCGGGGCAAACAAAGACAATGCGTAATACGGCTCCAGGCCTGCTAATTACCTCTAAATTATTATGGAGTCCTATGTTTGCAATAAAGAAACACTGTGCAGTTATTGTCCAAAGCATCTTCCAAGTTTACCTGTAAACTTGAGCGCGTTTCTTACAAGCTAATGTTAAAAGCATAGACAAAGAACAATATTCTGCAACTCATGTACGGAGCACAGATTTGGCTTCCTCTGACCAGTGAAGCTATTGGTGAACTTGCGGGCCTACTTTTAATATGTTTCTTAGTGAAATATGCACAATTACAGCTTTAGTTCATTCATTGAGGTTGTGATAAATCTCTTAGAATGTTCTGTAGGGTAGGAGCCAGAGTCAGTATTGTTGTGTTGCATCTATTGGTTTGGAGAATGTATATTTGACCACACATCAAACTGTATGATTTGTTTTTTTTAATGTTGTATACCACGTTTTGTTTGGTTATTTGAATGTATGGTCATTTATGATTTGTTTATAGTTGAAAACCTTTATTGGCGAGAACGTATCAAAAAACTACCTTCCTTTACCACCGTGTTCATTGTAGATATATTGAAGAAAAGACATTGGTGGGCGGAGTGCTTGAATTAATCCTAGCCATTTATAATAACTCAGGGCAGCATTCCAGCCCATCGTTTTTTGGCCCTCTCCACACAGGTAGTAGCTATATGCAAAGCTGCCTTGATCCTGTTCCAATAGAAAAGGTCCAGCCTGATCACCCTCACTTGCTAGGCCTAAATAGGCCAAAACTGGTCTGGGGTTGTTTGTGTACCTAAATTGGTTTTTTTTTACATTTATTTAAAGAATTTATGAAGCGCTCTGTCACCAACTGGTATCCTGGCGCTAGCCTCTAAGCGATTAAGATCACAAGGGTACGGAGGAGATGAAACCCCCCAAAAAGAGAACAAAAGAGTCATAATTAGAGGGGACCTGGCCTGTTAGCTCGGGCTGGACTGTTCCTATTGGAGCCAGACTAAAACTGATTTGCATATGGTTGGTACCTGTCTAGAGCTCCATATTGTGGAGTGTGCCCGAGCGAACACCAGTGACTGAAATTATTATAACATTCCTCCCATCAGTTTTTTTTTTTATTCAACTGTAGATATTCGAAGTGCAATGGACATGCCCAAACCTTAGTCATGTGCTCACTGTGCCACAGCCCTCATGCTGTCCTTCACTGATGGGGCGTAAAGAGGCTGAAACCACATTGAGATTGCTGTGTCCCTCTGTTGGGATGACATGGACTGGCATTTCAGGCTAAACTTCTCCTATTGGAGCAGGACCAAAGCTCATTAGCATATGGCTGGTCTCCGTCTAGAATGGAATAGTGGGTGAAAAACAATGCTCTGGAATGTGGCATGGAGCTCATCACCAGTGGCTGATATTAAGTCAAGCTTTCTTGCCATCTCTTTGTTGTTTGTTGCAGTGTAGATATGTCACAACCTGTTACACCGCAGACACCACCTCTGCTCCTTTCCGTTGTGTTGTGAGCTCTATTTTGGACTCTGGGTGTTCTGAGTATATGAGCGAAAGTGTGCAGGGCAGAGAAGAACAAATAGCACAATTTTTTATAAAACTAATATCTATTTAATTACTGTATAGACATAACTCTGCGGTTAATGCTACTTTTCTGTTTCCTCAGCTCGGCCCATTAGATAACAGCATCATCCTGAAAGGATCCAAGGTATGATCCTGTCCAGATTGTACAAAGAATCCTGCATGTGCATGTACCTTTAAAAAAAGGTATCTCTTAAAAAAGAGGCCCCGCCCCTGGACAACTGCAGTGAGTGACCACCAGCATTCCTACCAAGAGGTCGTGGAAACAGGTTTAAGGGAACTCATCTCCTTGTTGCTCAGAGCGGGCCAGAACACATGAAAACAAAGGGAATTAATGTGTGTCCGTCGGTGCTAGGAAACCCAGGCGTTTCCACACATTTTCTCTCCCCAGCTTGGAGTTCTATAATGAGATGCTAAGTGTAGACAACTTCCAGTGGTAGGGATCTCCAAATTGAGCACAAAGAATGGAGTGCAGGGGTACAGCAAGGCACAGAGTCATAGGGGGCCATAAGGGCGGGGGCCCCGTGGGGGGTATTAGGATGTGCCTGCCACAGTGGCGGGTACATCCTGCATTTTTAGCATTGTGGCGGGCGGTGCTCTCAGCATCGCCCGCCACAATGCTAAAAATGCATTACAGTATTTGCATAAATAAAGCGGCAGGCACCGCGCGGTGCCTGCCGCTTTGTTTATGCAAATGAAAGGGGGTATCACAGGTACCCCCCCGTGTGCAACCCCCACCCCTCCTTCACTCTGGGGGCCCGCAGGGGGCCCCCAGAGTGAAGACCGCATGCCTTTCGGAAAGGCATGTCTGAAAGCCCATGCTAATATGGCTGGCGGTGCCTAATAGACACCGCCACCATATTAAACATTTTCCGCCATGGCTGCAAGGCGACCGGGGCGGAAAAGTGGCGGACGGTCTTTCCGTCCGCCGCGTTCCCCCCCGCCATTCTAATATGGCGGGAGGGGGGGGGAAATTCTGGAGAGGATGTCGGGCAGATTGCCCCCGCCAGGCCGGCGGTGGCTACCGCCAGCCTGGCGGGGGTAATCCGCCCGACATCATAATGGGCCCAAAAGAGTCAGCGTAGAGTTACACAGTAAGACATGGAGCTTGGTTATTCTCAGCAGAAGTGGCATCCACTGCCAGGCATGGGGCACAGGTACTCACTAAAAGCAGAGGGTCCCACAGGTGCATATGTAGTACAGGCAGCCTCCAGCAGGACGTAAGTGCACAGCTGGCTGTGGAATAT